>NW_027507825.1:20874120-21474120 GCF_037356315.1 Lithobates pipiens
TAAAAAAAAAGAAATATATTAGATTTAAAAATATATATATATATATAAAAAATCTAATAATTATATATATATATATATATATATATATATATATATATATATATAATTATTAGATTTTTTATATATATATATATATATATTTTTTTTTTATTATATAATAATAATAAAAAAATATTATATATTATAATATTTTTTTTATATATATATATATATATATATATATATATATATATATATATATATATATATAATAAAAATAAAAATTTCTTTAAATATATTATATATATATATTATATATATATATATATATATATATATATATATATACATATATATATATATATATATATATATATATATATATATATATATATATATATTTAAAAAAAAATATATTAGATTTTTATTATATATATATATATATATATATATATATATATATATATATATATATATATATATATATATATATATATATATATATATTTTATATATATAATAAAAAAAAAAAAATCTTTGTATGTGTGTGTGTGTGTGTGTGTGTGTGTGTGTGTGTGTGTATGTATGTATATGTGTGTGTGTATATATATATATATATATGTATATGTGTGTGTATATGTATATATATATATATATATATATATATATATATATATATATATATATATATATATATAATTTTATTTTATTTTTTATTGTGTGTGTGTGTATATATATAATAAAAAAAAATCTATAATAAAAAAAAGTTATATATATAATTTAAAGAAATGTTTAATATCGTGTGTGTGTGTGTGTGTGTGTGATCCCACACGACTAAGGTACCCCAGATATTCACTGCTTCTTACAAAGTACCCGTTTTGTAGCGACACCCCCGTAGGAGCCGCTGAGTGTTGCAGTTCGTATGTCGCCCTTCCCAGCCAGGCACACACTTCTCATTTGCTCAAAGACATGAAAGCACTCCTTGCACTTGTTTTTTTATGTTTTATTGAGGAAGATTAAACTTGGATGGGGAATGGGAACTTATGAGATGCCCGATTAATGAACAGTCAACGTTGGGACTACTATATACAGTCCAGTGTATACACTCTCCTCTTCTCCTCCTGCACATCGCTTCTTCTGAGAATCACTCCTCACTCCTTTTGCTCATCACTTCCTCTCTTGCACTCTCCAGACTAGCTAGCACTGTAGGCCTGATACTGGCTCAGTCAGGCCCAAAGCAAAGGCCCTTTACAAACAGGATCCGCGAGCCCCCATGGTGTAGCAAATAGTTCCAGTGCTAGCTGTCCCTGTGGCTACTATTCCCATTACCACCTCTTCAGGCACTGCCAACCCTCCTGGCTGCAGCTGCCTCGCTCCGCTGCCTGTGACACCACCATCCTCCAGATTGGCTATGCATTCATCCCAGACTGCTGCATCTCAGGCGTGCCTCCCAGTCCTCCCAACGGTGTCCTCACTCATCAGCCCTCCTGTGGAACTCCTGCCCAGCAGTGTTCTCCCACTGTCCTCTTTCTCCTCTTGTGCCTCCTGGCCAGGACACCACTGTGGGTTTTTTTTTTATTTCAATAGTTTTTATTGAATTTTTTTAAAAATAACACAAACAGCAAAGAAACATAGTCAAATAACCATTATCTGCCATACAATTAACAGCTAGCATGAAATAGTTGCATACACTGGCAAATCTTTACAGTAAGAAAAAAAAAAAGAATGTTGGGAAGGAATGACTCGCTTAGATACCAGGAAAGAGGTGTCCCCCCCCCCCACTCCCTCTCCTGCACCCCATTGGGATCAAACTGTGCCAGAGAGGGAAGGGGCCCCCCACCCGTCAGATTCAGCATTATTAAAGAACATAAAAAGGAAAGTAGACAGACACAGAAGGAGAGGGTACAGAAATAGGGGAGGCAAGCGGGGCAATATGAAGATACCAATATGAAGATACCAGAAATGCAGACATCAAGAGGCACCGGTTAGCAAAGATGGTAGAAAGTCCAATATAATTAGTTCACAATGTCCCCGTAGAGATCACCACTGTGGGTTTTAAGAGGGTCTCGTCTGCACCTGAGCCCAGGCCCAAGGTCGCCTTCCCAAGACAGGGGAGCTCCCTCAAAGGCCCCGATAGTCCAACACTCCATCTCCATCTTTCACCTAATACAACTCCTTCCCAGCTGGGCTGAGCCTGGGTATTTAAGGAGGCCTGCCCCCTGCCAATCCAAGTTGGGGATTGGTCAGGGCTCCCCAGACTACTCCAGGTGGCTCCATGTTTCCTCCCACCTCTTTCCAGAACATTCTCAAAATAAGTGGGAGGTCCTGGTGACACCACCTGTGAGTCACCCTGCACTGCTCTAGGTCACTCCCAACCCAGATCACAAAACCACACCCAGGGTTGGCTGCCAACCAAGACTGGAATCTTACCTACTCTAAAAAAAAAACTGCACTATACCTTCTAGCACATTTATTTAGTAAAATGTAAAAATGAATAAAAGAAAAAAAAGAAAGGAGAGAAAAATAAAATAAAAAGGAGAGAATATCCAAAGGCCTAACAGCAAAAAAAAACAAAAATTGGAATACTCTAAGGAAAGTACTCGCTACTGAACCCTCCGCCTCACATGAGTGCAGGCCCATATGGGGAATTGGTTAGAAACAGCCAGAAAGTAAAGCTCCCAACCATTAACCCTCTAGCAATTATAATATCATAAATAAAAAATTATAATGCAGCAATAACAACCTTTTTATATGGAGAGGAGAAAAAAAAAAGGGAAGGACGCCCTCTTGGTACCAGTCATGAGGACCCGAGACTTACTGCCCCGGGCTTCCTAAAAATGACCTCCCATGAACCCACGTTTCCAAACAAGGACTCACCATCTCCTCTGTGTACATACACTATTACATGTATGTATGTAAAGCCAAAAAAGGTATAAGCCTGCTATGTGGGAAGTGTATATAAGACATAGCTATAGTTCATAGGTGTATATATCTGTAAAGTCTAGTGCTTATAATAGTAATTTATAGTGCTTATAAGAGTAATGTGAAACCCCCATCCTCATTTAAGATTAAAATATTTAAAACCCAAGTCTTAACCAAAAAAATAAATAAATAAATATAAATATATATTTATAATTCTGTCACCTGGCTCCGTCCAATGCCTTGCGTCATAGATTGTCCAACTTCATCAGTTATGTGATCTATTACTCAGTCATAGTTCTACTTGAAGCGGTAGTAAACGCGCAGGGGCGGACTGACCATTGGGCCACTCGGGCACTGTCCAAGGGCCCCATGCCACTAGGGGGCCCCATCAGGGTTGCCAGCCTCAGTAAAACCAAGGACAGTATGTAAAAATCTTTTTTTTTTTTTTTTTTTTACATCTGTCTCTGAAATGTCCCTCACCGACATCATCCTTTTGGTCTAAAAATTCAGAGATTATAGCTGCCCCACCTCTCCAGTACCTTCTCAGTCAATAGAAACATGTCTGTGTATAATGTGTGGACCCATGATCTCTGATTGCCTGGGGGCCCCATGAGTTGTCAGTCCACCCCTGTAAACGCGTCAAAATAAAAATGATTTAACCAATATTACAATCTACATATGTATTGAGAATAAAATGGGCACTAAGAGTAAGCCCAAAAATCGTTCTTGCTGTAAAAAGACTGTATACTTTAAACGCTGCTGCTCTGTTATAGCCACCGCCATATCAACTGTGGTCTTCCGTGTCTGTATTGTGATTTTACATTACATTTTTCTCTCCGTAATCCCATGCATGCGCGCTAATTGCAGTGTCCAAGCCACTTCTTAGTTTCCGGTTACTATGGATCTCTCTCATCGAGCGGATCAGAGAGAGATCCTGTTGCTGGCATCGCGGGATGCCGGGGCTGACGTTGACAATAGGAAATGACGCAGCCCCGGCACAGACACTGCATTTTTCTGGCAGGGTCTCGGCCTGCCGGAAACTTTGGACAAACGGCACATGCTCGGGCTACGTCATGAGCCACAATTATACATATATATCTTGCAAGGAAGACAGGTAATGCAAATGGATATAAAACCTGCAAGTGTCCACAGAAAGAAAAGTCATCAGAATGGGTATACAACCGCTTTAATTCTATGAATGCAGTTTTTTAACCACTTAAGCCCCGGGCCATTTTGCTGGCCAAAGACCAGAGCGCTTTTTGCGATTTGCCGCTGCGTCGCTTTAACTGACAATTGCACGGTCGTGCGACGTGGCTCCCAAACAAAATTGAAGTCCCCCCCCCCCCCACAAATAGAGCTTTCTTTTGGTGGTATTTGATCACCTCCTGTGGTTTTATTTTTTGCTCAATAAACAAAAAAAAAAGTGACAATTTTGGAAAAAAAGCTATATATTCTGCTTTTTGCTATAATAAATATCCCCCAAAAATATATATAAAAAAACATTTTTTTGTTCAGTTTAGGCTGATGCGTATTCTTCTACATATTTTTGGTAAAAAAAAATCGCAATAAGCGTTTTATTGATTGGTTTGCGCAAAAGTTATAGTGTCTACATAATAATAGAAGATAGTTTTATGGCATTTTTTTTATTTTTTTTACTAGTAATGGCAACGATCATCAATTTATATTTATTTATATATAATATTATATATATATATATAAATAAAGAAAAATTATTTATTAATTTTTTTTCACCATGACTGCGACATTATGGCGGACACGTCGTACAATTTTGGAGCAAGTTTGGGGCCATTCACATTTTATTCAGCGATCAGTGCGATTAAAATTGCAGTGAAGGGGTTAACACTAGGTGGTGCTGTAGGGGTTAAGTGTGTCCTAGGGATGTGTTCTAACTGGGGGGGGGGAGGGGGCTATGTGTGACACATCACTAAACACCGCTCCTGATCACAGGGAGCTGTGATCAGTGACAGTATCATTAGGTGGGGAGATGCTTGTTTAGATTAGCATCTCCTCGTTCTTCCTCTCCGTGAGACGGTCACGGGTATCCCCGCGGCCATCGAGTCTGTGGGACCCGCGATCCTACTCATGGAGCTCCCAGCGCGCACGGCAAATTCAAAGCGACGTACAGGTACGCCCATTTGTGTAGCCGTGCCATTCTTCCACCGTACATCGGCATGCGCCGGTCGGGAACCAGTTAAATAAAGCAACTAACAAAGTTTAACAGGAATGTTTTTTTGGATTCTCTAATGGCTGTATACAGTAATGTGAAAAGTGATTTCCTTACAACTGAGTTGACTTATGTCCACGTTCAATGTGGGGTTTCATTCCCATACAAGTCTATAGGAATGCAAAACCCGCTTGACGCAGGTCAGAAGCAGGTCAAATGGCTCTTGTCAAAACATCTGAATGATCTCTGAAGATGCCATCAAGAAAAGCCCATCAACCCATGCCCTAATGAATGTTAGAACTGTATATTAAATTCCTAAAACAATTTTGCAATGTCATGGTGATCTTCCATCCTTGGTTAGTCTGTACATCATGTTCTTTCCGCTGAGGTCAGAGATGGGTTTCCTGTTTGGGTATTTATAATTTGTGGTTTGGTGTAATTGGAAGGTATCTGGGGGACAGAGGACGCTTCTCCAGAGTGTCATCGTTCGTCACGGTCATGTGTTTGTGTGCTAAAGAGAAAGTGTAAGGCCGCGTACACACGCGGGGACTGTTCGGCCAACTTTGTCCGTCAAACAGTTTCGGCAAACAGTCCGCTCAAAATTAGCATGGACGGACATGGCCACACACGACGTACGAACAGTTTGCTGAAACCGTGCGCGATGACGTGAACGGCACGTACGACGGGACGAAAAATACGACGTCCTATACACTGCATTATAACTTTCGGCGTGTAAAGCCTTTCTGAGCATGCGCGGAACTTAGTTTGTCGAACAAGCCTACACACGAGGGAACTGTTCGCTGAAACAAGGTTTCAGCGGACAGTTTTTCGGAAATTCTGAAAAACCTTGTTCAGCGGACTGTTCGCTGAAACTGTCCGCTGAACGCCCACACACGGGCGGACTGTCCGCCGAAACACTGTTCAGCGGACAAAGTTGGCCGAACAGTCCCCGCGTGTGTACGCGGCCTAATTGTTCCCAGTCAGTTTCATTTATTTTGGCATTTACACAATAAGTAGAAGTCCCATTGTGGCTAATATATTCTTTTGTAGAGATATGTACTGCAGGCTGATCGGAAGAAAACACAGCTACAAAGACTTCACAATTTGGACAATTTGCTGGCCTATGTGGACAATTTGCTGGCCTACGTGGACAATTTGCTGGCCTACGTGGACAATTTACTGGCCTACGTGGACAATTTGCTGGCCTACGTGGACAATTTGCTGGCCTACGTGGACAATTCGCTTGCCTGAAGCAGAAGAAAGAGTTAACCATTAACCTTTTTGTGTATTGTTTTATTCTTGTTTTATAGATTTGCTTTTGACCTTCTTTTTTATTTAATAAGCTGCTGTTTTGGACACACCCGTTCTATTGTAATTATAAAAATAACTTTCAAGGTAAAATTGCATAAAAGAATTCTTAGCTTCTTAACCAGCCATGCCTGTGTATAAAAGCAAGTAAAAATACTGCAAACCTACCCATGGTAATAATAGCTCTTCTCTATCCCTTATTCTGGCTAATATAAGTGTAGTGGCGGCTCCTGAAGAGCACACGCTATGCGTTTTTCAAAGTTAAACTTTTCCTAAACTGCAGTTTGGTTTGGGTTTATTTGTCTAAATTGGACCTCTGCATCTGTCTGACTGGACTGTGAGATTTTCAGCCTGGCTACAGGGGGGCGCTGTCTCTTGTGGCAGGCGTGGAACTATGGTCTGGTCAGGCGCTTAAGTTACTCTCTTTCGGAGTCAGGTCAGTGGGAGTGGCCCTCTCACTGTGCCCTCTGGGAGAGGTTATTTAAGATGCAGACGTCATGTGGTTCGGGGTTCCGGCCCAGTATGAGGTGCTGACTTCATGGTCCTGGTCCTTCTGACCAGCCCCCAGAAAGGCTATGGCCTGGTGTGTGGATCCACCCGACTTTAATGTCTCGGGGCTGGCTAGCCCGAGGCAAGGAAACTAAAGGAGGATTCTGAGGTGGTTGGGTGCCATCTCCGGTTCGGGAGAGACCCAGAGTACTTTGAGCATTTCAGGGGAGGACTCTTTAGAAGAACACCACGCGTACGGGTTGGTTTTCTTAACAAGAGCCTGGAAGGGCTGAAGTAACCGAGAGAATCCGGTCTTGTGGATATCGCCAAGCAGGCTGAGAGATCCAGGTATCCTACAAGTGTTCTACAGCTTAGTTTCCTTTCATGTTCTGCAACAACGTCTGTGGCAGAGACTTGTTCCTGAATAAGCACCTTGTTGGCTTCTAGGCCTTGTGAGAGATGGACTGTCCAACCTGAGTGATCATCCAGCTGCGAATGGCTATCCTCTGGATGCAGTCAAAGTAAGCAAGTTCTTTAATGTTTTTGACTTTGACACGAAGAGTACCTGAACTTCCTTCCCAACCCTCTGATCCCAAGTTGAAGGACTGTTCAATTTTCTGAGTTTTACAAATAAAATCCATTCAAGTGGATCTGTTGTCAGTCTTAAAGTGGTTGTAAACCCTTACAAACCACTTTGACCTACAGGTAAGCCTAGATTAAGGCTTACCTGTAGGTCCAAGAAATATCTCCCAAACCTATACGGTTTAGGAGATATTTGCCCGAAGACGGGCACCACTGTCTACGGCGCATGCGCCGTAGACAGCGGCGCACAGGCACACTGAGCGTGGCTTCCTCGATGGAGACGATGCCGCGTAATGCCGCGCGTCTCGGCTCCCGTGCGCATGCACGGGAGTGACGTCATCGCGGCTTCACCGAATGACAGCGGCGGAGCTGCGAGACCCCACCGAGAAGATGGGATGCGCCGAACTACAGGGGACAGCGGTGACTTCGCTGGCTCCTGTGTCAGGTAAGTGACACATAATGGGCTACGGTGCGATGCATAGTAGTCCATTATGCTTTGCCATTGCAGGGAATAAAAGAGGAAGTAAACTTATCAGGGTTTACTTCCTCTTTAAGTCACTGGGCCATCTACCACGGGACATCCTATAGACGTGCAACAAGGAGAACAGAAGGTAACGGTAAGCCCAAAAATAACCAGCAGCTCCTTCGGGAGTTCGTGCTACATAAGCAACAGTGACATATAGATGTCTATGCGGCTCATGGACACAGGTGCAGAAGCGCCCACAAATTGAGGGGCGTTGTGATTCCTAGGGCTCCTAAAGTGAAATGTGTGGGATTTTTTTTTCAGATAATGTATAGCCATCTCTTAATTTTCTAATAAAAGTTTATATTTTTTCCCCTCTTTTCTTTCGATTTAGAATATTTTACCCCAAAAAACAGGCATTGAAATTCTAAATAAATTTATATATCAATAGAAGAAACCGGAACCAGTTAGTGAGAGTGTACACCCGCTGTGTCCATTATGAGGGGTTCCCACCATTCCTGTGCTGTGCTGACTTCCTCTGATTGGTGAACAAAACGCCAGTCACAATTTTGTTAATTAATTTTGGAATTTCGGATCCAAAATTAACAAAACTTTGTATTTCATATGAAACTTGTAAGCATAGACATTCCCATAGGGTTCCCAGGCCTGTACACCCGCTGTGTGTCCATTATGAGGGGTTCCCACCATCCCTGTGCTGACTTCCTGGGTTTTTAACTCTTAAGTTCGTTAACTTTTCGTAACAATTACTAATTTTCGTTATGAATTTGGATCCGAAATTCGTAAGCAAAATTTCGTACGGAATTCGTATGCATAAAAATTTGTATTTCAGATTCGTACGAATTTTCGGAAATTCGTAAGACTTTTCGTTTTGTACGAAACTAATCGCACAGGTCTAGTTTTTATGAAGGACTTTTGTGCCAGGAATATGATGTTCAGACGTTTGTACCTTTTGTAAGGTATATGGCAATCCAAAAATAAATAAATATATATATTTCTGCAACAAGTGTACATTTCAACATTTTATCCCTATAAAAACTGAGGAGTGGGCAGGGCTGAGCTGCGCTGTGTGTGTGTGTGTGTGTGTGTGTGTGTGTGTGTCTATGGATGCACACAGTCTGGATTGTGAGTCCCCCTATAGCAAACGGATTACTATGGAGTCACGGTAAAGGAGGAGTGGGGAGCGCTGGGAGAGGATCCCAGAAGAGGCAGTAAGGGGGCACTCTATGCAATATCCTTGCATAGAGCAGGTAAGCGTAACATGCTTTTTTTATTCAAGTTAAAAAAAGGAGAGACTAATATTTCTTTAAAGCCACTTGAACATATTATTTCCAGCCCGGCACTTTGTATGTACACAACTCATAAATCATTTTTGTATAGGTGTATATTTCCTGTTTTCCAAGTGCGTCGCCTGGAACAAGGTGTTGCAGGGAGTTCCGGGCTACACACTTGGAAAGCAAGACCATTTCAGTGAAAAAAAATAAAAATGTATGGGTTGTGTACATACAAAGTGACGGGCCGGAAAGAATACGCTTAGGTGGTTTTAAGTGTTTGTCAGCGTATTTCTGTATGCCATTATAATACATACAGGTTGACAATATTTGATGGATATCCCAACTTGAGGGATTTTATTGCAAATATTTGAAGGAGTTGAGGTCTATCAAAGTCATTTTCTATGAATATACACTACGAGACACTACTTTTTTTCTTTTTTCCCTTTTTTTTCCCCTAGTTTACTGTATACAAAAAAATGTTGTTGGACATGAGCTTTTCAGAGGGACTTGTTGCCCATGTGGAAAGCAATCTGCGATAGATCACTTTTCTGAGGCATCTGGAAGGGGATGAGAAGGTGATATGTTGCTTCCTTGCCACCTGTTTTAACCTTGTAAATGCTGTACCACAGGTGATTTTCAGTGCAGAAGTGGTACTGCCCGGCGAATATATAATGAGGGGGGTATTTTTGGTCACAGCCATGGCATATGTGCATCCCTGTCCGGCAGCTTAACCGCTTCCCGACCGCTGCTCGACGATATACGTGGGCAGAATGACACGGGTGGGCAAAAAGGCGTACAGGTACATCCCCTTTAAGAAGCAGTGCTGAGGGTGCGCGCCGCGTTCACCGCGACTACCGGTCCTGCGGATTCTATGCCCGCCGGGTGCCCACGATCGTGTCACGGAGAGGTAGAACGGGGAGATGCTTTTGTAAACAAGGCATTTCCCTGTTCTGCCTTGTGACATGACAGAGATCTACTGCTTCCTGTGATCGGGAGCAGTGATCGCTGTTAAGTGTGTTGGAGCCCACCCCCCCCCCCCCCCACAGTAAGAATCACTCCCTAGGACACACTTAACCCCTTCATCGCTCCCTAGAGGTTAACACCTTCACTGCCAGTGTCATTTACACAGTAATCGGTGCATTTTTATAGCACTGATCACTGTATAAATGACAATGGTCCCAAAATAGTGTCAAAAGTGTCCGATGTGTCCGCCATAATGTCGTGATCACAATAAAAATCACAGATCGCCGCCATTACTAATAAAAAAAAAAAAATGAAATGAAATGAAAATGCCATAAAACTATCCTCTATTTTGTAGACACTACAAGTTTTGTGAAACCAATTAATATACGCTTATTGTGATATTTTTGGTAAAGAAAAAAAAATATGTAGAAGAATATGTATTGGCCTAAACTGAGGAAGACTTTTTTTTTAGATATTTGCGGATATTTATTATAGCAAAAAGCAAAAAATATAGAGTTTTTTTTCAAAATTGTCCTTTTTTATTATTATTTTTTTTATTTATTTTTTTGTTTATAGCGCAAAAAAATAAAAACTGCAGAGGTGATCAAATACCACCAAAAGAAAGCTCTATTTGTGGGGAAAAAAAAGGACATCAATTTCGTTTGGGTACATCGAACAACTGCGCAATTGTCAGTTAAAGCGGCGCAGTGCCGAATCGCAAAAAAAGTGCTCTGGTCAGGAAGGGGGTAAATTCTTTCGGGGCTGAAGTCATTAAAAGGGCAGTAAAAATACAGCTCAGCCACCAGTCTTTACTGCCATCTGGTCACAAGTGTATATGAGCCCTAACTGGCTCTGTTTTAGTATAACTTCTGTTATAGTAACATTAATTATTATGAATGAAATACATTGACTTCCTGCTATTTGTATGAATTAGTATAGAATGTCAGCTGCAGACGGCATATTCTCCATCCGGTTGTAATCTGATTAGCAGTGATGTTTGCAGTAGTCTCAGTCCGGTATTCTGTAGACATGATATATTTGCTTTGGAGGTGTATACCTGATTGCGAGGGCTGGGCATAGTGCAGATTTGTCGACATAATCGCAGATAAGCTTTCATCTCAGATTTTATAAAACGATTGCGGTTTTTGTCTGTTCAACTTTGAAGCTGTATCCAAAACCAAAATTGTAATTCCCCCCCCCCCCCCCACCCTCTGTTTTCACCTGGTGATCTGGCCAGTAACACACCTCCTATATTAGTGAGACACAACTCCTGGATGAATGAGCACAGGAGGACAGCAGACAGCAGCATTGTCAGTATGGGGAGTGTAATGCCGCGCATGCACGATCATATTTTCCCAACGGGAAATGTTGGATGTGAGCTTGTTGGCTGAAAGTCCGACCGCGTGTACACTCCATCGAACATTCGCTGTTGGATTTTCCGCACATAAATGTTGGCTAGCGGGTTCTCAAATTTTCCGTCAACAAAACTTTGTTGTCGGGATTTCCGATCGTGCGAACACAAGTCCGTCGCACAAAAGCTCACGTATGCTCGGAATCGAGCAGAAGGAGCCGCACTGGCTATTGAACTTACTTTTTCTCGGTTCGTCGTACGCCTTGTACGTCACCGCGTTCCCACGTTCGGAATTGTTGGCCAACATTTGTGTGGCCGTGTGTATGCAATACAAGTTGGAGCCAACAACCTTCCAACAAAAATCCACGGTTTTGTTGTCGGAAAGTCTGATCGTGTGTACGCGGCATTAGATGTATTAGCGGATTTAACCACTAGCACTTTGAAGCCAAACTCTAGCTTACAATTTGTGATCAGTTACAGCAAACTTTTTTTTTTTTTCCCCCTTCGGGATTAAGGTTTTGCTTGCATAAATAAAAGCTGGTCATTTTAATCACCCCAGCCAGTGTTAAGCCTAGTACACACTATACATTTTTTTTTTGTTTTCGTTCTATCCAGCGGCTGAATGAAAAAAAATGAAGCGCTTGGGAGGAGATCATGTACTAACATCAGATTGTTAGTGCAGGATCTCCTCCCAAGCTCTTCAAACAATCCGATGTTAGTACATCGATTTCCCCCCCCCCCTCCCCACTGAGCTATTGTGTTCTGACAGGTCGACAGCCCCCCCCCCCCCTCGCCAGAACACAGCGGCCAGCACCCTCGGCCATTGGCTGGCTGAGAACGCTTATTGGCAAACCTTCTCTGTCACAGTAAATTTTACTTAAGACCCCTCTCACACTGCTGCGCCCATAGCGTCAGCGGTAAAACGCTGCTATTTTTAGCACCGTTTTGCCGTCAGATTTGCAGCGCATTTTGGCCGCTAGCGGTGCGCTTTTACCCTCCCCGCTAGCGGCCGAGAAAGGGTAAAAACCGCCCGCAATAGTGGCGTTTTGCTGGCAGTAATGCAGCACTGCCCCACTGATTTCAATGGGGAGCAGCGGTGGAGGAGCGGTATACACACCGTTCCAAAGAAGCTGCTGGCAGGACTTTTCCAGACGTCCTGCCAGCGCACCGCTCCAGTGTGAGAGCCCTCGGGGCTTTCACACTGGAGACAAAGGAGCAGGGGTTTGAGGGCAGATTGCAGGCGCTATTTCTAACGCTATAGCGCCTGCAAAACGCCCTCTGTGTGAAAGGGGGTCTTATTTGAAGTGCACAAGGTAACAGCTCATTCATGCCTCCGCAGAGCAGAAGTCACATGCGATGCTTAGCTGTGCGCTATGATAAAATTGCAGCATAGCTGCATGTTGCCGCACCTCCAGGCTACGTTGTTGTGTGAATGGGGAACATAGAAAACCGTTATTTCTGTGTGTCCTAGCGATGTCTGGTGTTCATCCATCTATGGACACATTGTATGAATAATTTGTTTTTGTTTTTTTTTCCAACTGGAGATGCTTTGCAGCACCTGGCACATGCATTATCATACTATAATTGTATGTTTTGTGATCAGTACATCCGCTACTTGTATCATATCCCTGTATGATTAACAGGTAATTATATCAGTAACTCTTAATTGACAATGATAACATTTCTTAGTCGAGCATTTTAAATCGTGAGGTCAGCAGTTGTTTTTTTTTTTTTTTTTGCACTGAACTGAATCACATGTGGCGAGTCCTTCTATCTGTGTAATAATCATCCCTTGTTTCCTTTACAGTCGCTGGCAGAAAACCCGAGTTGTGTGAAAAAGGAACTGAAATTACCATCTTGTGATTCATAAGGGTGTGGGCAGGGGTCAAGTCCTGGGGAAAAAAGTGTGGGAACTCCCACCCAAGATCCACTTGCCCACCAAAAAAAAAAAAAAAATGATACGCTCATATGTACGAACGCTTCAAAAGTGGTGTTTTTCATCCAATATTCGTATTATGTGTATGAAGCTTAACTGTTAGTACATAAATCCTCAATAAACATAAATGCAATAATTCTCTGAATAATCAGCATTCATTCCATTGTGTTTTCATGCAAATGTGACCATAATGTTCTGATCTTTATTGGGGAATGTTATTTTGTATATAGAGTGTTTATGTGGTGAGTTTACACTTTTCATTGAACAGAGTTTGGATAACAAACGGAAAGGTCATAAATGAAGTGCACATTATCTGGACAGAATGCTTGGGGAGATAGTGATGTGTTCCTGCTTAGGAGATGTATGTTCGCTTGGGGGGGCTTCAAACTCTGCAGGGGCTCCAACACACACTCGCTGCTATTCCAACCCTTCACATATTTCCACATAAACCTCCCTCCTGGCATTAAACTATTGTGCTCAGCTTACCACCCCAAACTGATGTTCCTCCCTCAGCTCACCTCTCTCCCTGCATGTCCTGTGAACAGAATAGCTGATCTACCTGTCAGCTAGACCTAGACATGATCTACCCGTCAGCTAGCTGTGATTGACAGGTAGATCGAAGCGGAAGCTGTCATGGGGCCCCCTACTGGCAATGCCTGAATGGTCAGGTGTGCGGCATTTACTATTGCGAGCTGTGTCGGTGGCTGCTGGTGTAGCACCTGCCACACAGCTCGCATACTTCAAAGTCTTGCAGGACGCGGCTGCTAACGGGAACTGAGTTCCTGTTGTGGAAAAAGTACAGGAACTCCGTTCCCATGCGTTCCCGCAGGACTTGAGCCCTGGATGGAACTGTTAGCTGTTCATAATGTTTTCAATGTAGATATGTGTGAAAATTTGGACTGACCTCAAAAGATGTTTTATGACCAGGAAGACTTCCCAAGAACGAGCCTTACGGGGAACCAAAGAGATAAACCTAGGAATCCTCCAGAAGTTTCTAGGGATTCCTAGAGCTGTGGCTGATGTCCCGTGTGATGGTACCTCCAGAGTTTTTGGCCAATGACACTTGGAGGAGACAGCAGCGGGACACCAATTAACTTTTTAGCTGTGTAAAGGTGCCAGTCTGACCATCTATGGGGGGCAATCTGCCCACTGATCACCACCTTTATCATGGGGATCCACAGAGATGAAGATGGAAAATTGGACATGGCAGATCGTCTAGAGCAGCCTTTCTCAACCTTTTTAACATGGAGGACCCTGGTCTAGAGCAACCATGCCCAGCAAAGGTTCTTTGAAACCTAGGGTTCCTCCAGAGGTTTCTAGGGATTCATTGAACTGTGGCTGATTGATGTCCTGTGTGATGGTACCTGCTGAGTTTTTGGCCAATGACACTTGGAAGAGACAGCAGTGTGACACCAGTTAACTTTTTAGCTGTGTAAAGGTGCCATTCTGACCATCTATGGGGGGCAATCTGCCCACTGACCACCACCTTTATCATGGGGATCCACAGAGATGAAGATGGAAAATTGGACATGGCAGATCGTCTAGAGCAGCTTTTCTCAACCTTTTTAACATGGAGAAACCATTCAATTTGTTTTTTGTTTTTTGCTTCAGGGAACCCCTACAAATTATTGTATTTACAACTCACAGTTCATTAGTATGATGGTCAGTGGGGATAATGGTGCTTGCATTTCTGGTCATTGGGAAGATACCCCTCGTACATACAGATGGCTAAAAAAGATCATTGGTGTCAATAGTTACTCATCTGAGAGGCAGAAATTGCTTATTGCTCAGGAACCCCTAGCAACCTCTGGAGGAACCCCAGAATTCCACAGAACTCTGGTTGAAAGACCCTGGTCTAGAGCAACCATGCCCAGCAAAGGTTCTTTGAAACCTAGGGTTCCTCCAGAGGTTTCTAGGGATTCCTTGAACGGTGGCTGATTGATGTCCTGTGTCGTAGTACCTGCTGATTTCTTGGGCCAATGCCACTTGGAAGCAGCATGACACTAATGAACCATTGAACAATGGTTATTCTGACCATCACTGTCGGGAGAGCAATCTTCCCACTGACCTTCAACATGAGGGACATTTATCCCACTGATCCCTGATTAATTGGTAGAGGTTTTCGTAAATTTGAAGATTATTTCAAGCGTTCCTCTGGGATAAAAAGGTTGAGAAATGCTGTCTACAGACAAACTTAAAAAAATAACTAAAATAGACCCAAATCCAATCACTAAAATCCCAATAAAAGATTAAAAATGTTAATGTAATTAAAGTAGTTGTAAAGTCAAAACATTGTTTTACCTTAAAGGGATTGTAAAGGTTTGTGTTTTTTTTCACCTTAATGCATCCTATGCCCTAAGGTGAAAAAACTTCTTGCAGCCACCAGCCCCCCCCCCCCCCGTTTTACTTACCTGATCCCCATATTTCCCATGGGAAATACGCTGTCCCTCTGTGCACGGGGTCCTGGCTCTTGATTGGATAGATTGATGGCAACGCAGCCATTGGCTCTCGCTGCTGTAAATCAAATCCAATGATGCGGGCGACGGGGGCTGGGCCGAGTTCAGCATTCATGCATCTATGGACGCGGAATGCCAGACTCAGGAGCGCGCCCGCAAAGGTAACCCCCCCCCCCGTGAGAGAGCTTATCCTATGGGGTTATCTGATAAGAGAAGGAGCCACGAGAGCTGCCGGGGGCCCCTAGAAGAGGTGGATCGGGGCGACTCTGTGCAAAACGGGCTGCACAGTGGAGGTAAATATGACATGTTTGTTATTTTAAATAAAATAAAAAACGAGGGTTTAAAATCACTTTAATGCATTCTTTGGATTTTTTTTTTTTTTTGGGCACGTTACCACAACACCAGGAGTTTTTAAGATCAAAGACAAAAATACAACTATACTTTGTAATAAATTTTGCTTGTTGTTTTTGTATACTAAAAAACTTTTCATTAAATCAATTGTTAGTTGCACATTTCCCCTGAGGAAGCTTATTGCGAAACATGTTGGGAACAAGTGCTGTCAGCCTGTCATCTTTTGCCTCTGGGATTCCTCCTGTCGACTAGCAATGCGTATACTGCTCTCTTTATTCTTGTGTATTACATGTGATGCCACAGTGCTTTTTAATGTACATTAATAAATTATTATGAATTTTTAGTATATTCTGTTGAAGTTTCATTATATCTAGCACCGTTGAAAAATCCCCCTTTCTCTTCCCCCACTTTTCTCTCCCTCTCCTTGTTATGCAAGTTTATACATAGTAGGGGATGAGGTGCCTACTCTTTTCAGGTGTCATTAAGTGGTTTGGACCAAATCTATTTTACACCTATATTGGTGTTCCTTGTCAATTTTTTTTTAAATGTAACTGCCTACTCCCAAACTGTCATTTGAAGTTAAACACATAGCCAAGTATTATTCTACACAATTTTTTATTGTGCATTAACAAAAGAAAACAAATAAATTAGACATGCTTTCTGCCAATGGAACTTACCCAAAAAGTGCATTCTATGCATCCAAAAATAACGAAAATATACCAAATCGAATCATTATTATTCAACCAAAAAATTTAATAAAGCCTCATGCATATGATCTGCTTCTTCATATAGGGCAGTGATGGCGAACCTTGGCACCCCAGATGTTTTGGAACTACATTTCCCACGATGCTCAACTACACTGCAGAGTGCATGAGCTCACTGATATAGGGGGTCAACAATGCCAAGAGTTGGAGAAAGCAGGGGTCCTTCATCCGGAGATGATTATGAAAATCATCTTGATTATTCTGCTGGAGCTCCCGCAGCAAAGGCATATGACATACTTTGTCACGATTAATAAAACAACCAATTTTTAGTCGAAGAACTCCTTCTCCTCCTGTTCCTGGACTGGACTTGGGTCAAAGCTATAACTCCAAGGCCAATAATAAATAACACGTTATCTCCTCCGATTCCACAACATCTCTGGTTGACTAACAGGCGTTCAGAAATTAACTGAAAAGCCTGAAATGAAAAGCACAAAATTAAAAGCGCAAATCAGCACTCTCCAAACTCCTACTAACATGAAATTGATAGAAGGGTGGTGCCAAAAAGCTGAAGAACCACATAGTACGTTAGTACGTTTGTGTTTGTTAGCCAACAATTCCTTGCTGTTTGTATGCAAGACAAAATACAGGCACACGCTTTTGGACAAAAGTACGAGGTTTTGTCTGTGGAAAATCCGATCGTGTGTACAGGGCTTTAGGGTTTAAATATACTTTAAAGTGTAAGTTTACCTTTTTTCAGAAAACCTGAAAAGGTGAACTAACATCCTATAACTTCCAATACTGCCCCTCCTACCCCTCAAGTTCCCACTGTACTTCTCTCCATGGGTGATGAGCTGTCAAACACATCTTGGTTGGAGTTGGGATTTTAATCTAAGCAACATAAAGAATGTCTGCTATATAAACTTATCTACTTCTAGTAAATGTAGTATTATAACAGGGATAATTGAAATCAGTGGGTATAGAAAATAACTCTCCTCCCCCCCCCCTTAAAAAAAATCACATTCTGTTGCTTTGCAGCCTGAAATAAAAACTGACACCTTTTTTCTTTTATCCAGCTGTATTTATTCAGTACGGCTTACAGTACATCCAAGTGAAAGATATAACCCCAACATGTCAGAAAAAAATATATTACGCATGTAAATTTAGTTTTTTCTTCAGAACAGTAGAGGGGTTCTGAGGGTTAATTACATAGGTTGGCCTTAACATCAGTCTGCCCGGGCTGTGTTTGGAAGTTCTGCCTGGTCATGTGAGCAGTGAGGTGCACATGACAAGCCAGAACCAGGCCTGGTTGGACATTTGAGTATCAACCTTCTCGGATCCAATCAATGGGAGTGCCGGGGCCCGCTGGGGAGTCTGGGAAGGGGCATTTAAGATGTGGAGGTCACGTGTTTTGGGGAGAGGAGTTTGTGAGGTCTGTTCTGGTTCCAGGACCGTTGTAGCCCCGTGAGAGGTCCCGGTCACGGGGTGTTCGACATCCCGCAACATGTTCCTGTTAGATGCCCCCAATGGACCGGTCTG
This sequence comes from Lithobates pipiens, assembly GCF_037356315.1. Classification (NCBI taxonomy): domain Eukaryota; kingdom Metazoa; phylum Chordata; class Amphibia; order Anura; family Ranidae; genus Lithobates; species Lithobates pipiens. The sequence goes on from NW_027507825.1 coordinate 20,892,638, forward strand.
CTCTGGGGTAGGGATCCGTCTGTTCCCGAGTCTCAGAACCGGCTGGTCCGAGGCGCAGTAACTGAAGGAGGATTCAAGGTGTGCTCTTGGCTTGGAGAGGCACCACAGCTTGTGGAAGTGATCAGGGGAGGACTCTTTGGAGGAGGGCCGGCAAATGGCATCCTGAGAAGTGCCTGGTTAATGAGTTGGGAAGGACATTGACGAATTCACGTTTTTCCAGTACCATTAAGTAGACGGAGAACGTTCCAGGTACTGAGGAAAAAGGTTCCTGTTCACCCTTAGTTACAACTTGTACACGTTCATAGGATTGTTTCAAGTTTTGAGTCAACGTGCTGACTGCCATGATCTCTGGCTAGAGATATGTTCAGCCTTGAAGTACCCAGCTGCGAGTGGCTACTCTCTGGGTGGAATTAGAGACTTTGCTAGACCTGCAGTTCAAGATGCCTGAGTTCTTCACCCGTGCCCTCTGTTCCCATGACAGACTGTGTTATTGGATGTTACTACTGCAAAATAAAACCTTTTAAAAGGACTTTATTCGTGTCAGCGATCAAGTTGTTGGGTACCAATGCCGGAGAACCCCTAGATGTGAAAGAACAAGCCAAGTGGAGGTAACCGGTAAGCCCAATAAGTCAAGGCTGCCCTGCAAGGGTTATGGCCGCTACAACAGAATCACAGTTTTTTTATTGTTTTGGATTTTTGTTTGACGTGTTGGTGTTATATCTTTCACTTGGATGTTATAAGTTGCACTAGTAAATACAGCGTGATAAAACAAAAACTGTCTGTCTTCATGTCAGTCTGCACAGCAACAAATGTGATTATTTTAAAGGGGGGGGGGGGGGATTTATTTATTTTTTCTATACCCACGGTGCATTGCAATATCTATTCAAGTATATGTTTTTATGCTCTAAGCATAAGCAGTGTGCAGAGGGTTAAGTAAGAATATTGGGTGTGAACATGCGCTCACGCCCCTCTAGAACCTTATACATTATGTCTATGTGAAAGTCAGCATAAAGATAATTGTTCCATAAAAACATTAATTATGACCTCTACGGCATTCTCTTTATAAGGCCTGTACTGACTTTGTTGGTTAGGTACTATTCACATGTATGCAGCAATGGTATAACAAAGGCAAAACTGTATTTTGGACAGAGTAAAGGGGGGATGCTATATGTTTCCCATTGGGGAGATTTCCCCTTTACTTCCTGTCTCATAGCCACAACAGAAAATTTTGATAAATTAACAGGAAATTAGAGAAATCGCTCTTCAATGTATGAAATTTCTGGTTGTCACCAGGATGGGCAGGACCAGTGCCTCCATTGGAAGATTTACCCTCCCGCTCTAAATTATTATTATTATTTTTTTTTTCACTTTTGGTGATAATGGTTACCAACACAAATAGCAAGGGCGAATCTCCCTAATAGGGAGATAAACGGCAATAAAAAAAAACAATAGGTGTTTGAATCCCTCTCCATCCTTACCTAAATCTAAAACAAAAGTTTCCCTTCAGTTATACTTTGATTCGAAAATCATTGCTCTCCAGATGCGTTGACATAAGAAAATGTCTCGTAAGGCAGTGTGACATGCTATGATGATGTGCTAGGTGTAGTTATAATGAATCCCGGGAGTTTGCTCATATCCTAGTGTGCTTCACCACCCTCTCCCTCTTCCTAAGGTGAGCTTGTCGTACTTGGACATGTGCATGTGTGACGGGCAGATCTTTCGCACTTATATTGCCCACATGGCAATGAAAATATTGATAGAATTTAAATCTGGCTCAGTGGACTGACGCAAGCCATGGACATAGATGTCTGTTGCTCCTTATCAATGCTTTAGGAAGTTATCCTGCAAATAACTTAATCTGCTACTCCAGACATTTTTTAACCTAAGCTCCAGAATTGTGTTCTGATCTCCTGCTTCAAGTTATGACTTGACTTGTCCTCTGATATCCTGGTCTATTCTGGTTACAACATGTTTTGGATGCTGGTTATCGCCATTTCTCTGCTACCTACCCTGACCTTCCTCAACTACACCTGTCTGCTCCAGCCTCTGATCAAAGAAGAACTGAGAACCTTTGACAAGAAAAGAAACTCAACAAGTTTGCTTTGAATCTAGGAGCCAACTAAAGTTAGGAGCCAGTTTTTTTTTTTTTATTTAAACTAACACCAGAGGCGTAACTAGAAACGTCAAGGCCCCAGTCAAGAAATCATGAGGTTAAACAACAAAGGAAAGACACCTCCCAAAGGGTTAGAGAGCGCTGCTCACCCCAGACAAATAGTAAATGGAAGAAACTCCCCAAAATTTGGGTTTTTAGGCAGCAAAAGCAAGAAAAAAAATTATAAAACTAAATAATGGTGTATGAAAAATTATATTTATTCAAATAGAGCAAAAAAGCTCCCTTAGCATGATAATAAAAACATGAGCTCCAGTGGAAAAATTGTTAAAAAAGAAAGAAACGGATACATATCATCAGGCAGTAATTTCATATCAACATTGTATAATACAAGTCAAAGAATATGAAACATAGGTGGTACTGACGCATTTCAACCCACACTGGGGTCTTCTTTAGAGGGACTTGCTGATGCATTTCAACCCACACTGGGGTCTTCTTCAGAGGGACTTGCTGCTAGGAAGATATGTGACAATTATTTTCTACACACAATATTCGGCATATCATCATCACATAGATGGGTATAGTTATCCCATTAGTGTATCCGAACAGGGAAGACATTTATTCTCACATGTAGAGCCTCTCACTTAAAAGAGGGGGGTAAAAAAGGGGAAACGAAAAAGAACTCTGGGGAACCAAAGGGTTCTTTTTTGCTTTTATATACTGTAGTATGTTTGTTAACCACTTGAATAAATATGGAAAGCTGCTGATGTCTTGGATTGGATGCATGCTTTGGTGGTGCCATTGGCCATTTTCATAGTTTCATAGTTTCATAGTTCGTAAGGTTGAATAAAGACACCAGTCCATCCAGTTCAACCTGAGTGAGTGTCTACAATTGTCCCTGTACATTGCACACTCACATCAGTCCCTACCCTCAAAGAGTCCACAATCCAAGGTCCCCATTCATATACTAGGGCCAATTTTGGACAGAAGCAAATTAACCTACCTGCATGTCTTTGGATTGGATTTTACCACAGAACCCTTATGACTGGATCCAACTGCTATATGGAGTGCGCTTGACTCCTTGTATTTAAGGCATCTTAGAGTAACAGTGAAGGTTGGTACTGGAAAAATGAAGGCCTCTTTAGAACCTATAGGGAAAGAGAGCCTTGACCGATGAGGCATGGCCAGGTGCTAGGCGTAGGCAGTGGGTGAGTGGTCACCCAAGATTGGTTAAAGTTGTGAGACAGGGGCTGGGTCTGAGCTCATTAAAAGTATTGTCCCAGGGAATTTTGGGCCTTTTGAAGACTGTGCCTAGAAGAGCAGCCCACCCTCTCGCCCCCCTTTTATCTTGATGGTATGTCACCGCTTGCTGCGGTTTCTTGGCCTTGCCAACATTTAAAGTTGCTGTAATGGGCTATGCCCTTGATTGGAAATTGTAAGTAGGCTGTCTGTGCAGCACTTATGGCAAGGACAGGGTCCTTTTTGGTATTCAAATAGTTAAGATTAAAGCGTGCTCACAGTACAACTGTGACTGACGCTGGTTTAAAGTGTTCACATATTCTGTGTTTTGGAATTTAAATAAAGCTGTGGCCTTGCCCTTTCTGACCTAATGGTTGTAAGTGTGTTTACTTATATGGGATGAGAGCAAGGGATGGGGGTTCATCCCATTATGTCTACAGTCGGTTCGTGCCTAGACCCATTGCGTTTCAGCAGTCATGTACCCATATAATGCCCAGCATGTGTCACTGACTGTGGGTCAGTTTCTATTCGATGTCTGAATGGTGATGTATCTCAAATCCAGGCTACTGGCAGAACATGTATTAGTACTGGCAACTTCTCCCCCATGCCCCAACCCAGTCCTTACTCTCTTCATACTTGTCTGTTAGTCCTTGTACACACGGTCGGACATTCTGACAACCAAATCCGTTGGATTTTGTCTGACGGATTTTGTCCGAAACTGTTGCATACACACGGTCGGCAAAGTTGTCGGAAAAGCTGATTGTACATAACGCGATGATGTTATTTTGTTACGACAGGACTACGTTCAGGCTAGTAGCCAATAGCTTTGGTCTAGGAATTTGATCTGAGCACGCGTGGCACTTTGTCCGTCGGAGTAGGCTACACATGATCGGAGAATGTCCGATCGGAGCATTTTGTCGGAAAATTTTACGGACAAGTTGGAAAACTTGGTCCGTCGGATACTCCGATGGAAACAGTCTGATGGAGCCCACACACAGTCAGATTATCCGACAAAACGGTCCGATAGGACACATTCCGTCAGAATCTCTGACCGTGTGTACAAGGGCTAAGTTTACCTAACATCCTATAACTTCTAATACTGCCCCTCCTACCCCTCACGTTCCCACTGTACTTCTCTCCATGGGTGATGAGCTGTCAAACACATCTTGGTTGGAGTTGGGATTTTAATCCTAAGCAAAATAAAGAATGTCTGCTATATACATGTATCGATGACACTTTGGACAAAGTGTCTGTCGTGTAAAATATTTAGTTTTTGCCTCAGAACAGTAAAGGGGTTCTGAGGGTTAATTATGTAGGTTTAACTTTGACATCAGTTTGGCTGGGCTGTGTTAGAGTTCTGCCTGGTCATATCTACAGTTGGGTACACATGACAGGCTCAGAACCAGGCCTGGTTGGACGTTTGGGTATCACCTTCCCCGGAGCCAATCAGTGGGTAGGAGTCTGGGGAAGGGTACTTAAGATATTGAAGTCATGTGTTCCAGAGTCGTTTGTGAGGCCTTTAGTGGTCTGTTCCTGATTCTGGACCGGGGTAGCCCCGCGAGGGGTCCCGGTCACGGGAGCGTTCGTCACGCTGCAACATGCTTTGGTTGGCTAAACCCAATAAACAGACCGATGTAGACCACACGAAGTCGGATTATCCGACAAAACGGTCCGATAGGACACACTCCGTCGGAATCTCCGACCGTGTGTACAAGGGCTTACACTTTACAATTGTATGCTATACATGTCCATCGGCCTTTTGCCTCTCTGCTGTTGTTGCTCTCAGCTTCTCTGGCTATGACTTGGCTTCCAGTACTGGCTCCTATTCTCTTTCTCATAGCTATGACTTACGTACTTTGTCCAGGGATATCTGTTCCCGATCTGTTATAGTTCCTGGTTGCAACTGGGCTTGGTTCCTGGTTCCTCCCCTCTATTTGCCACTCGGCCTTACAATTTGGCCCCGTTGTGTTCTCACGTGTCTGTCAGTTGTCACCTGTGGGAAAATCCTGAGGACTGAGAGCTGCCACACAGCCAAATTCCAAACCTCTTTAGCTCTTTGTTGTTTTTTAATTGTTATTCAATATCTTTTGCATAACAGCTGATGCACAAGTGAAAAATATTTTAAAATTTAAATGAACAAATTATATGAACACAAAAGAAAAGCTAGCAATTCGAATAAATAAATAAAAAAAAAGTGTCATTTACACTTCACTTCAACCAGCACCAAAAGTTACAATGCAGAGCTGACAGTACAGGTTGCTATGTCATAGACCAGGGGTAGCCAACCTGGGGCCCTCCAGCTGTTGCAGAACTACAAGTTCCCATCATGCCTTTGGGAGTAATTGTAACTACCAGCCTTGCAATGCCTCATGGGATATGTAGTTCCACAACAGCTGGAGGGCCCCAGGTCCCCTACCCCTGTCATAGATCATATACAATTAAATGTAATAATGGCACCTGGCACATGTTCTAAAGCAGCTTACCAGTTTATAGATGTGATGGCTGGATTTGTTTTCTTTTTTTAGGTGTAGCAGGCATGTTGTAATGCAATTTCTCCTTTTGGCCACAAGATGGAGACAGAGAGATGCTGACTCGTCCTTCAAGAAAACTCAGAGACACAGAGCACACTGGGAAAAAGGAGTTTCAGGAAGTGCTGAGGTAAATGAGGAGAGGGAAGTGCCGAGGTGAGAGAGAGAGAGACAGGTTTTCCACACAGCACTACAGAGAGTGCGCTGATAGAAGATAGAGAGAGAGAGAGAGAGAGAGAGAGAGAGACTCTCTCTGGCAGCATCAGAGGGGAAGAAAGCCAAGCTTTTCCAGAGACTGCCCGGAGAGTGTTGCCTGGAGACGGAGGAGTGAGGATGCCTGAGCGGAGCCAGGAGCAGAGACAGCCACGTGGTCCACTACTATTTTGTCCAGGGGCCCTACTCAGCAGCCCAGCACCACTTAGCTCAACACAGACAACAAACGCCTTTCAGGGATCGAGATACCCATAGTTGCATAGTTAGGTTGAAGAAAGACACCAGTCCATCCAGTTCAACCTGAGTGAGCGTGGGTGCGTGTCTACAATTGTCCCTATCCCTGTACATTGTGTCTCATTAAGATGCTCATCTATTTAATGTACCCATATAGCGCCATCAATTTTACGCAGCGCTCCACGCATACATCGCACACTCACATCGGTCCCTACCCTCAAGGAGCCACAATCCAGGGTCCCCAACTCGCATTTATATACTAGGGCCAATTTTGGACAGAAGCCAATTAACCTACCAGCATGTCTTTGGAGCGTGGGAGGAAACCGGAGTACCCGGAGGAAACCCCGCGCAGGCACAGGGAGAACATGCAAACTCCAGGCAGGTAGGGTCATGGTTGGGATTCAAAACCAGAGACCCTTTTTACTGCTAGGTGAGAGTGCTGCCCACTACACCATACGGGTATCGGGTCGGCCACTGCCTGTTCACCTTGCGAGTTTCACTACCAGTAATCTCGATCGCTAGAAGCATCAGGAACCTGAATCAGCACCTGGGACTATTGTGTCATCGACAGAGGACTGGTGAGCAGGTGTAAACCCAACATCCTTCTGGACACCATACTGACACTGCATGCAGACCCCAATTACCCTTTTTAGTGTCATGGGATGCTTGTTTAGAGCTGCCAATCCCTAGTAGATAGCCCTTTTAAATCTTTACCTAAGAGAACATTCTAGAGGATTACTGCTCCATGCAAGCTTGTTTAAACCTACTCTTAAAACAAGGGCCCCACTGTTTGCTAGCAGAAGACACTAGTATTCTTCACCTCAGAACCTGCAACATTACAGAACTGTGCTTTCTGTACTTGTGTAACCTTTTTTCTTTTCATTGTGTGTTTGCCTCTCAAAGGTGTTTGCGGCCCAGAAAGGGCTGAGAAGTTGACAAGTCTTCTCTCTACCCTCTCAGCGCCTGTGTTAACCACTTTCAGACCGGACCATTTTGCTGGCTTAAGACCAGACCACTTTTTTCAATTCGGGACTGCGTCTCTTTAACTGACAAATCTGCAGTCGTGCGAGGTGGCTCCCAAACAAAATTGGCGTCCTTTTTTTCCCCACAAATAGAGCTTTCTTTTGGTGGTATTTGATCAACCCTGCGGTTTTTATTTTTTGCGCTATAAACAAAAAAAGAACACCAACTTTGAAAAGAAAACGCATTATTTTTTACTTTTTGCTATAATAAATATCCCCCAAAAATATATAAAAAAATAATTTTTCTCAAGTCATCTTCCAGGACGGCACACCTGAGAGATGAGAGGCTCCTCCCTACAGGAAACACAATCAATCGACAGCTGTTTTAAGTCCCCACCCTTCCCCTTGATCCTCAGTTTTTGATTGTGTTTCTCCCTACACAGCGAAACTGTTTGTTTTTTTCCAAATGACCCGAAGCCTGGGGCTGGTGGTCTCCCCCTGGGAGCCGGACCACAAGCCTGGGAAGCCTCTGGGTCTGGTAGGATATTCTTGTCCTTCCTGGGGGGTTCCCCTATCTTTTCCTCAGGGCGGGCAGCAGAAATTGGAAGAGCCCCCCTGAGAGCTGAAGGACCCTGGGTACAGTGGTGTACCCAGAACTTCAGGGGCCATTATCCTGTCTCCCCCTCCTTACCTGTACAGGTGGCTGTTCAGACGGGGGTGCTGGCCATCAGTTCTTTCCAGGGGGATCTTGTCCCCGACTCCTGGGTCCCCGGTAGCTCGCGTGGGCTGCCGGAGAGGGCGTGGCAACAAGCACCCGCGTCATTTTCAAACTTCGGGAAAATGGCAGCGGCGTTCTTACCCAGGAGGGAAGGCTGAGAGTCAGTAGGAGCAGGCGCCCACATCCTCCTTTCTCTAGAGCGAGGAGGCACCAGTTTACTACGGTGTATGTCTGCCTTAACCACCTCAGATATGAAGATGGGAATGAGGAATGGAAGGCATTGCCCCCCCCCCATGTGTATATAGACTCACTGACTGGTAACCTAGCACCTCCCTATGGGGACAGCAGTTGGGGGGGGGGGGAGCACTTTGGCGGCTATCCTCCTTGCGTGTGGACCATAAGGATGGAAAAGCAAGCCCGCTGGCTGTGGCAAAAAGAGGAAGACGACAACGGTGAGTACTTTACTTTCCTTTTGCCGTGGGAAATTAGCTGCAAAATCCCCAATTCCAGCCAGAGGGTTTCTGGGCATTTGAGATCTCACCTGGGGTCTGGATTCAAATAGCCCTTAAGCTTCTGCTAAAAACACCAGCTGCAGCCCCTCTTACATCAGAGAAGCTGTATGGTGGACAGGTGGTGCAGAGGAACGAGTGTGCCTAAACCACCTCAGATGAGAAAGGTAGGTAGGCCATTGCTCCCCCTTCCCCGTGTATATACTGACTGGTGCAGTGCAGAACTTGGGGTCGGGATACAAATAGCGCAGACGCCACTGCTAAAACCACCAGCCACAGCTCCCTCTTACAGCAGAGACACTGTGGTTATCGCAGCAGTAGGTTGCCAGCCTCTCCCTACATGCCCAGTTGTGGTACATTTAGTAGGGATGAATATAGCGTACAGAGGGGACCTGGTAGATACAAAGTTACTTACAGGCCAGGTATACCACTGAACAGGTTATTAATTGGGCAGTGGTTGGTGGATTCAGAAGCTCCCCTGGTCAGCAGGTGCACTAGGTTACCGGCCCTATTAGCCCAGCTGCTAGGAATCTGAAGTTGCTTCACAATGTTTAAAAGCTGACCTAACATTCAAGGATGGGCAGAGACCAAGCTACTGTGTGGCACAGTAGGGGTTCCCTTGTCACAGATCCTCCTTTTGGAGGTTGCCTGCTATAGTTAACTTTCATAAGCTCCAACCTCCCACTCCACCTTTACACTGTGTTTATATTATAGTGTAGGAGGTAAGAAGAAACTTTTTTTATTGGTTTGGGCTACAATCCACTCAGTGGCAGATCTAAAGGCGATTCACCATAGATCGCTCCCTACATCCTTTTAATTGAGGATTTTCTGTGCAAACCTATGCAAGAGCTACATAATTAATTGTTTGAAGCCTGCAAATAGCTATTTACCTCCCAGGCTAAACTGGTAACCACCTCTTCTAGAGAGGTCTTAAATTGGTCTCTAGGGCTGGGCTCATTGAGACTTTAGTTGCTAATCAGCACCACCTGGATATGTGCTGGCTAGCGTTTGCTCAGTCTATGGAGGTAAGGTAGGACAACAACTACTACTAATAGTAGGGTGTCCAACCATTTTAGGATCTGTTCCTTCTCTGGTGGTGAAGGTTTAGTATCTACAGCCCAGGCTATGCCTATGAAATAAATTGCCTGTTGGTTATTTCATAAAGGGATAGACCATGACTCCTCATTGGCTGCACACCAGTAGACCTCAGTAGTGAAGGTTTGTGCTTGCTGGGATGTTTTTGTGGCACAGCAGAAATACACATTGAGATTTGTGACATCTCTGCTTAATAAGGGCTATATTGCTGTACATCAGAAATGCACTGCACTGAAGCTTGTTTGCTGTCCTTTATATACTAAAGGTACTGCTTTGTTTGGCTACAGATCAGAAGAATACAACAGTGAAGGTGGTCTGTACTTTCTGGTTTTGTGTTGCACAGCAGAAATGCACATCATTGAGTCTGGTGACATCTCTGCTCATAATGGTTATATTGCTGCACATCAGACATACACAAGATTGAGGTCTGTCTGTGGGGCTTTGTGTCCTGTTTTACTGCCTTGTTGGTTACTTATCAGAAAGGCAGCAGTGAAGTCTGATGATCCTGATTTGCGTGGCGCTGTGCTGATTCAGACAGTGCTATTAACAGCAATGGCTGCCGAGTTTAAACATGCAATTTGACATGTTGAGTCGCATGACAAATCATTTCAATATGGATGTGCTATCTCTATTCATAGTGTTTTATTGTTGCACATCAGATTTATACAGCATTAAGGTCTGTGAGGTTTTGTGTCCTGTATTACTGCCTTATCAGAAAGGCAGCAGTGAAAATTGATGGTTCGAATTTGTTGGGCTACATAGTAGAAATACAAATTGAACCCCTGCCAGGTGTAGTACATATACTGCCTTTGGTAATCCATGTAGCACCACAAAGTGGTGTTGTGCTGATTTTAGCCATGCGATTTGACATGTTGAGTCGCAAGGCCAAATCGCTTCAATATGGATGTGCGATCTCTATTCAGAATTGTTATATTGTTGCACATCAGACATATACAAGATTGAAGGTTGTCTGTCCTTTTATGTCTTGCATATACTGCCTTATTGGCTGCATATCAGAAAGGACACAGCAGTGAAGGTTGCTTGTCTTTTTCTGATTTTGTTTTTGCTGCTCAGCTGAGAGACACATTGAGGATGGTGGCCTCTCTGCTCAGTATTGGTATATTACTACACATCAGACATACACAAAGATTGAATGTTTGTGTCCTGTATGTCCTATATTTACTGCCTTATCGTTTGTATATCAGGCACAGCAGTGAGCAGTGTTTCTCATGGATCTACCTTTCTGCATCTTAGGGATACACAGCAGGGGTTTGTTGGCTGCAATCCTCCAGGGAGTCACAGCATTGGGGACCCCTTACTTGTTCGACCTGAAAATTGCTATTTGTTTTTTTTCCCCTGCGACCTGTGTAATCTTGAGGTCTGTGGATCCAGGAATCAGGGACTGCTGGTGTCGCACAGACACAAATGGTACCCATTGGAAGCCATAGTATATGACTTCTCATGCGTCTTGCAGTCCCAAGTCGCAGGTTGGGTCGCACGGGTGTGGGAACCCTAAACTTATCTGTCCCTTCTGATTGAGGTTTTGCTACACAGCAGGAATACTCATCATGACGTTATTGTTTTATTTTGCAGCAGACCAGAAAGATTGCAGCTGTAAAGGCTGTCTGTCTTTTTCCTCAGTGTCTGCTTTTATGTTGTTGCACAGCAGAAATACTCAAGATTGAAGCTTGTTGGTGCTTTCTGTTTCAGAAAAACACAATGCTGCAGGTTGCTTGTGTCCTTTCTCAGTGTTGGTTCTATCTGAACTACACTACAGAAGTGCATGACAGAAAGGATTGTCTTGTGTTCCATATTTTTCCCTGTGGCATAGCAGAAATGCACAACACGGGAGTTGGTGTTCATATTAATCTTATAACTGTGGTGGTTTGTCAGAAATACACAACATAGAAGTTTGGGTCTTTCTGTCTTTATAGCCTTGTTTTGCTGTACATAGGTAAAGCACAACAGTAAAGGGGGTTCCTGTCCTTTCCGTATTTATATATCAGTTATGACCTAGCTAGCTGCACTAAAGAAATACGCAGCATTTAGGGTTTGCTTGAGTCTTAATGTTTTTACGTCTTGGCAGCACATCAGAAAACCAGACTATGAGGACTGTTTGTCTACGTTGAGGTTCAGATTTGGGTCTCTTCCCATATTTGATATATTGGTTTAGCTAGTCACACTCAGGCACACAACATTGTTGTCTATGCTTGTGTCCTTTCTGTCTAAATCTATTGTGCCGTGCCCACAATCTATGATCATTTTATTTGTGATATTAATAATGCATGTATCACCTTTTTGTATTTCAGCCTTCTTTTCCATGGAGGGGCCAGGAGTTCGGGCTGCAGCTGCCACATGTCAGAAAACCTTGACCACTTGCATTCAGGGATGCCAGAACCATTTCCTAGGGTTGAAGCCCTGTAGGGTTATGGGACACTGGAGGAAGGGGATAATGATTCGCCCTGTTTAGTAAGAACTTGGAGAGTTCTATTCAGAGGAGTATTAGGGCCTAAGGATGAAGTATAAAGATGTATACCCGATCGAATAGGTTTCGGCTCGGTGCATGGCCTTCATTTTGCCCTTTTAGCAAAACTAGACATAGCAATATGGGTAGTCTACTCCTGCTAGGGACTTTAATCTCCTGAAGAAGGCTCTCAGGCGTAAGTAAGGACATAGATTGGGCGTGCCTTAAACCCAGGGTTCAAGCTTCTGTTAATCTATTTCCCTTAAGTAGGCTTCCCTTTAGTCTTTTGCTGACATAAAGATAAAAAGGAAGCAGTTTTATTTCCCTCAACAGGATAGTGTTAAGACAGGCCCTCTTATTGATTAATGTAGTGTCCTTGTCTTACACAGGTCTCTTATTTATCTTTTTAGTGGTTCTAAGTAGCACCTACAGGCATAATAGGCCATGGTTGTTAGATGTGTGAGATAGGCAACATTGCTAACCTACAAGTTTAACATGTTTTCTGATTCCATTTTTAAGAGCCCATTTCACCTAGATACTGCATCTGAAGCGGAAAAGGCAGGAACATCTGTGGAGCAGACCTGCAGATCAGCCGCATGATCCAGCTAAGATGCCTTCATCAAGCATATGAGCGTATGGAATGGAGGTAAAGCTCACTGCAGAGCCAAGGTTCGCCAAGAGGGTTTTGCAGTGGCCCCACCCTAAGGTAGGCCTGAGGTACTTGTTTATCCTCTCAGGTGTGCCGTCCTGGAAGATGACTTGAGAAAAGTACCAGTTACTTACCGGTAACTGTCTTTCTGGGAAATCTTCCAGGATGGCAGGCCTACTTCCCGCCCGTTGGAGGAGGGAAAATTCTAGAACACTAGAAGGTGAGTACCTATGAGGAATGATTTCCCTTGTGAACCTGGTTCAGGAGTTACTTCTCTACAAACTGAGGATCAAGGGGAAGGGTGGGGACTTAAAACAGCTGTCGATTGATTGTGTTTCCTGTAGGGAGGAGCCTCTCATCTCTCAGGTGTGCCGTCCTGGAAGATTTCCCAGAAAGACAGTTACCGGTAAGTAACTGGTACTTTTTCCCTCCGTTTAGGCTGATACATATTCTTCTACGTATTTTTGGTAAAAAAAAAAGAGAGATTGATTGGTTTACGCAAAATTTATAGTGTTTACAAAATAGGGGATAGATTTATGGCATTTTTATTTATTTTTTTACTAGTAATGGCGGCGATCAGCGATTTTTTTTTTTTTTTTTTTTTTTTTTTTTTTGTATTGTGACTATGACATTATGGTGGACACATTGGACATTTTTGACACGTTTTTGGGACCATTGTCATTTATACAGCAATCACTGCTTTACAAATGCAGTGATTCCTGTGTAAATGACACTAGCAGTGAAGGGGTTAACCTGGGGGTGCCAGTGTAGGGGTTAAGTGTTTCTAGGGGCCTGTTACTAACTGAGGGGGGCGTGGGTGTGTGTTAGTGAACACTAATCTCTGCTCCAATCACAGGGAGCAGAGATCAGTGTCACTTGTTGCTAGGCAGAACGGGAGATGCTGTTTACTTCCGCATCTCCCTGTTCGGCCTCCCCGTGAGACGATCGCGGGGATCCCCGCGACGATCGAGTCCGCGGGACCTGCGTAGGCACTCACGCGATGGCAGGGCAGCAATTTCAAATGCACGTACCTGTACGCCAATTTGCCTGCCCGTGCCATTCTGCCAACGTACATCGTCGTGCGCCGGTCGGGAAGTGGTTAAGGGCCTTTTTTTTATACTTACAGTTGCTAAGCATTGAAGGTTATCTTTTCTAATATAATATACCGTATATACTCGAGTATAAGCCGAGATTTTCAGCCTCTTTTTTGAGGCTGAAAGTGCCCCCTCGGCTTATACTCGAGTCACCGCTGTCTGACTGCTCGATCAGCGTATCGAGCAGACAGACAGCGGCCATTCTAAAATTCAAAAGCCGCGCCTCCGTCTCCGCCTCCGCCTGTGATAGGCGGAACACTGAATTTCCCAGCAGTCAGTGTTCCGCCTATCACGGACATCCGCTCATCCTCGTACTACGGACGAGTATGAGAGGATGTCCGTGATAGGCGGAACACAGGCTGCTGGGAAATTGAGTGTTCCGCCTATCACAGGCAGAGGCGGAGGCGCGGCTTTTGAATTGTAGAATGGCCGCCGAGAAGAGCGGCGATCCTGGAGCGGCGATCCATCGGCACGACACGGGACGACGGCTCGGGACGACGGCTCGGGACGGAGGAGGCTCGGGACGACGGCTCGGGACGGAGGAGGCTCGGGACGGAGGCTCGGGACACAGGTAGGCTGGACACACACACAAGGCTGCACGGACACACACACAGGGATGGACACACACACACACACACACAGGGATGGATGGATGGACACACACACATACACACACACACAGGGATGGATGGATGGATGGACACACACACACACACACACACAGGGATGGATGGATGGACACACACACACACACACACACACACACACACACAGGGATGGATGGATGGATGGACACACACACACACACAGGGATGGATGGATGGATGGATGGACACACACACACACACACACACAGGGATGGATGGATGGATGGATGGACACACACACACACACACACACACACGGATGGATGGATGGATGGATGGATGGATACACACACACAGGGATGGATGGATGGACACACACACAGGGATGGACAGCCATGTCTCACCCTCGGCTTATACACGAGTCAATAAGTTTTCCCGTTTTTTGGGGGTAAATTGGGGGCCTCGGCTTATATTCGGGTCGGCCTATACTTGAGTATATACGGTATATAAGAATATTTTTGGACAGGTTCTAGTGACAGAATATTACATCCACATCCCTGAAGTAAAGTAAATAAAAAACAGAATATTAAGAGGAAACAGATCAAATCTGCCCCTCGCAATTTGTTGGGATTTTTAAGGATGCATATTTATGTCATGAGGCAATCACAACCACAAGGAGTAGTTAAAAATATATAATTTATTACAAAATATACAGTTTAAAACAGTCTTAGTCAAAGAACAGTTGACCAAGATAATACTTATTTTCAAAAAGCTTGAACAGATGGTTGTGAGTATTGGGTAGCCGACGCGTTTCGCAGTCTAGATTACTGCTTCTTTGGGGCTGTTCCCCATGCATCCAAATATCCTGACATTGATCATATCGCAGCATCAAAGGGAAAGGATGGACACCATCCCGTGACAAACAGGTGATATCAGAATCGCCTATATGGTCTTGTGGATGTTGAATCATACGTAAATATAAAGACTGTGTTGTAAATCATCTAATGTGTTATAGTCTGTAGGTACTGTGGAGCAGATCAGGCAATGTTCTGGGCAAGGAACGAGGGCTAATGCCGCGTACACACGGTCGAACTGTATGACGTACTTAGTCTGGCGTACTTTCCGCCAGACTGTCCGTCGGACTTTCCGAACGGGCTACTTGCCCACACACACCACTTTTTCAGCGGACTAATACGGCGTACTAAGTCCGCCGTACTATCCGCCCTACTTTTGAAATGAACGGACTCGCCCACACACGCGGAGGAAAGTCCGCTCATTTCGAGCGCGTCTCCAGGTAGGCGGGGCCCGCAAAGGAGACGTCGCTGGCCCCGCCGCCTGGTATGAACTTAAAGGGGAACCCCAACGCCGAAAAAAATCGGCGTGGGGGTACCCCCCAAGTCCACAACAGACCCTGGTCCGAGCACGCTACCCGGCCGGCCAGGAAAGGGGGGCGAGCGAGCGCCCCCCCTCCTGAGCCGTACCAGGCCGCGTGCCCTCAACATGGGGGGTGCCTTGGGGAAGGGGGGGCCGCGCACCCCAAATCACCTTGTCCCCATGTTGATGAGGACAAGGGCCTCTTCCCGACAACCCTGTCCGTTGGTTGCCGGGGTCTGCGGGCGAGGGGCTTATCGGAATCCGGGAGCCCCCTTTAATAAGGGGGCCCCCGGATACCGGCCCCCCACCCTATGTGAATGAGTATGGGGTACAATATACCCCTACCCATTCACCTGTAAAATAAAAGTACAAAAAAAACCACCCGCTCTTCCAACTGCCATGATGTGAGTCAAATCGTGGCAGTTGTGATGTTCCTTGAGAGAGTGGATTTGCAATGTTCCTTGAGAAAATACAGCGGGACACTGTGTCCCATCCCTTCTCAATGAAACTCCTGTGTTCACCAAATTGTTGTTGGTGTCTATGGTCCTGCCCACATAGAGGCCACATTCTTGGCTTTGCGATAGGAAACCTTGGTCTGTTGGGTAAAGGATGGGTCCAAAAAAGGGTCACTGAGTAGAATGGACCAATGTTTTGCTAGGATGTAAATCGTGTTGGCTGTGGTTTACTGATAACTTGAACTTTGGAGGAGGAACTTTTTAGGCATGGTAGTGGAAAGCTTCTTGGACCAAAGTGGTGGTGGGGTAGCCTTTGTTCTGAAATTTTTCTATACGGAGTTTCCCCTGTGCCTGATAGTCCTCATCTTTGGTACAATTCCAAGCAATTGGCTCCTAGGGATGTTTTGAATCCACCTGGGATGGTGGCAGCTTCGTTAGTGAATGTAGGAATTTCCAGCAGTTGGTTTAACAAAGTTGGTTGCATGTATCTGGGATTCACTGTGGTGAAGTTCTAAATCTCAAAAAGGCTAATTTATCGGGGCCCTTGACATGGGTGAAGGATAACCCTAATGAGTTGTGGTTGCAATGCTTAAAGTGGAGGTTCACACAAAAAAAGGAACCTCCGCTTTTCGGAACCCTCCCCCCCCATCCAGTGGCACATTTGGCACCTTTAAGGGGGAAGGGGGTGCAGATTCCTGTATAATACAGGTATTTGCACCCACTTCCGGGAATGGACTCCCATGGGAGTTACACCCCTTCTTGCCCCCCCCACCCCGCTGTCTCCTGGGAAACACCCAGGTCCCAGGAGATAGCGGGGACCAGTTAGGATGCGCAGTGCAACTCGCGCATGCGCAGTAGGGAACCCGGAAGTGAAGCCGCAACACTTCACTTCCTGATTCCCTCACTGAGGATGGCGGCGGCAGCTGTCGAGAGCTGAGCGATCGATCAGCTTGGGCTGCCGACACCGCTGGATCTTGGGGCAGGTAAGTGTCCATTTATTAAAATTTAGCAGCTGTAATATTTTTAGCTGCTAGCTTTCAATATTTTTATTTTTTATTTTTTTTAGGTGGACCTCCTCTTTAACAAAGGACTTTACACCAGTATGACGGACTTCTGGCAAAGCCGGAAGTTCACGCGTGCGCAATTGTCACATTATTATTATCTTATTAGTTTGCTTAATTGATTTCATTATCTGCTCTTTGCATCACCCGTTTTTGCTAATTAATTATAAGTTATCCTCTATTCTTTTTATCATTTGATTGTATTTTTTATATTAAATGTTTTAGCTTTGTTTTTTTAATTATTAATTGGGTTGCTAGCTTGATGTAACCTTTTTTAGCACTGCGTTTAGATATTCATTCCCCTTCTGCATTGGAAAAATGATGTCCTCACATTCATCCATTTTACTGGAGCACTGTCTATTATTGCCATTGCCTATTTGTGACAATTGCGCATTCGCAAATTTCCATCTTCGCCGGAAGCCCATCATACTAGCGTCCACAGGAAGTACCTGTATTTACAAATGACCCTCACAGTGCCCTTGCGTGGACCTCCAGAATCGCTGGGGCTCATGGCGCATGTGCCAATTGACCCATAGGCTTTTCATTATATCTATAAATACACCCCGCCATAGCCGCACGGCTCATTCCTCCAGATGAAGCCACGAGGTAGGTGGCGTAACTAGTAGAGGTGGAGCCTGGCAGTGAAACACTGTTCGTTACAAGTGAGAACTGTTTGGATTTTGTATCTATGCATATTACTTTTAAATAAATGTGAGTTTAATAATAGCTGGGGTGGTGAGGTTCTGGCCATTTTAATACTGGGGATACTGCACTATTGGAGGCAATTTTGTCTTTTCCGTGTCATTTTAATTTGCTGGAGACTAATGTGGAGCCAAATCTGAAGCAGCTACATTGGGAGGATACTGCATTGGGCGCAGAGTGAGCTATACTCCCACATAGCTTACCAGGAACTAGTGAGGACCAGTGCGGTGCCATCCTTAAAGGAGAATTGCACTGTGTGCAAGGCGTGTTTGACCCCTTGCAGGGTCTTATAAGGAGGTAAGCCTGCATTGCACTCGGTGGTGGGAGCACCTTCACAAGTGGTGTGGAGTCACAGTGAAGCACAATCGCAAATTTACTCACGATTTTTTCACATTGATAAGACGATTTATTACTTTTATGTCACTTTTGTCCTTTTATACAATTCTATTCACTGTTTAAATGTGATTTGTCTTATTTTTTATTTATTAATTCATTAAGCAGCGCTGTTACATTTATAGATTTTGATTCTGTTTATTTGTGGGAACACACAGGTGACAGCAGCAGCTATTTTTAATTTATTCATTTATTTTTCCCTATTAGGTGGTCGCGCATAGCTATTTCAATTATTTCTATAAAATATCTAGTGTAGCGGCCACCACCCTTGCTAGGCGGCCTTGATTTGTTGGGCTTACCGGTTACCTTCTCTCAGCCTGCTCTTCCACGTGTCTAGGGGTTCCCAGGGTTGATACCCAACGACTTGAACACTGACACAGATGAAGTCTTTTAACAAAGGTTTTATTTTGCAGTAGTAACATCCAATAACACAGTCTCTTGTGGGAACAGAGGGCACGGGTGAAGAACTCAGGCACCTTGAACTGCAGGTCTAGCAAAGTCTCTATTTCCTCCCAGAGAGTAGCCACTCGCAGCTGGGTACCTCAAGGCAGAACAAATCTCTAGCCAGAGATCATGGCAATCAGCAATTGACTCAAAACTTGGAAACAGTCCTGTGAATGAGTTGTAACTAAAGGTGAACAGGAACCTTTTCCTCAGTACCTGGAACGTTTCCCGTCTCCTCAATGGTATTGGAAAAGTATGAATGTGTCGTCAATGTCCTTCCCAACTCAGTAACCAGCCACTTCTCAGGATGCCACTTGTGGGCCCTCCTCTGAAGAGTCCTCCCCTGGTCACTTTCACGAGCTGTGGTGCCCCTCCAAGCCGAGAGCACACCCGGACACCTTAAATCCTCCCTCAGTTACTGCGCCTCGGACCAGCCGGGTCCGAGACTCGGGAACAGACGGATCCCTACCCCAGACCAGGCGGGTCTATCAGGGGCCTTCAACAGGAACATGTTGCGGGATGTCGAACACCCCGTGACCAGGACCCTTCACGGGGCTACCCCGGTCTTGGAACCAGACCAGACCACACGGGCCTCACGAACTCCTCTCCCTGAACACGTGATCCACACCTCCTAAGTACCCCTTCCCAGACTCCTCAGCAGGCCCCGGAACTCCCACTGATTGGTTTAGAGAAGGCTGACACTTAAACATCCAACCAGGCCTGGTTCTGGACTGTAATGTGCACCTCACTGTACACATGACCAGGCAGAACTTCCAAACACAACCTGACCAGACTGATGTTAAGGCCAACCTACGTAATTAACCCTCAGAACCCCTACTGTTCTGAGGCAAAAACTAAATTTACATGTCATCGGCTACACTAGCATGTGTCAGAGACTGCGGGTCCGATTAGCGCCAACCAATGTAATTAGGCAATTAAGATCATAAATGGAGTTCAGCTCTAATTAATCTGATCATACCATATGAGAAAGTCATGAATAGTAAAATAAATGTTATCTCTTCAGATCTGGGAGTTATGGTGTGACTACACATGAGCTGTCCTGGTTCAAATATTATGGCAACCAGAAATTGTTGTGTGTTTTTATATTTTATGAATTTTACAACAATCGTACATACAGTATGTCATAATGAGTCACATGAGACTGTCAGCAGTTTAATTTCTTATGGAAAATGTCTATTGTCAGACAACCTATAATTCTGATGGTGACATATCTGACTTCTATAATCTTCTACAGTTCTTTGTGATCAATAAAATGTTTAAGGGCTTATTTAGACGTGCAAAGAAATTTAAGCACCAGTTAACACACCTAATGTGCGAAAATGTATTAACGGTGAGTTTTTGGTGTGTGCGCTGTGTTAAAATACGCTTGCCAGACTCCCCCCTCTGCGTTAGTTTTTATTGTATGGTTTTTGTGTTGGCTATCTTGGCTAATAATGCTTTCTAATCGCATTTCAAACATGCAATAAACACCATAGGGGCATTTGTGATGCGCCTGCAGCGTAATTTTGACACAGCGCTAATGCAACCATGTGGACAACACTGGGCACTGCACTTCACACAGCCTGTCCATAGCCACAATATATTACTGTCAGGGTTGGCTTAGCCATTCCTCCTCTGGGCTGGCCGCTCAGCTGTCGGCTAATTGCCAGCTCTCTTCTCTTTCCACAGTTACCAGCTGTTCCCGATGATGCTCATCTGATCTGCCTATTTAAAGCTTTCCAGCTCATTTCTCCTTTGCCTTCGCGTTGGTCACATCACTAGGAACCATCTCCAGCTGTTTGTTTCAAGACTGGCTTGCTGACATCCCTCCTGGATTCTATCCTGCTTGCAGTTACTCTCCTTGGATCCCTGACGTCTGGACTGGCTGATTACCCGATCTGGTTTATGAACTTTGGACTGGCTGACTACCCGATCTGGCTACTGGACTCTGGCTATGCATGACTACGCGTTTTCCTATTTACCTTTTTTATTTTTATTAATAAACAAGTGTGATTTAACTGTACTTCTGTCTCTGTCTGTTTCATGGTTCCTGACAATTACTCCTTGTTTGCACAGCTGCTGCCAAACTGGCCCTCTCTGAAGAGAAGTGTGCTCTGGCTTCCACAACATTTGTAAAAGTTTGTCCTTGAATATTCCAGATTCTCAGGTTCACAGCACTTCATTCCTAGCCAGAATGACTTTCTCAGGGCCTGCTACGTTGGGAAAAAAATGGCTAAGTCCCCGTCTGATCTGAGGTCTAAGTCGGAGAGGGTGGGGTGCCCCGACTCCGGTCAGCTTGGGAAGGTTCGTGGAGGGTCCTGGCTGCCGCTCTCACAGACCATTAGTCTTTCATAGCTGTGGCCTGTCTACTGTCAATGCCGACTTTTCATATTGGGGATGGAAGATGTAATCCTATTTAGTGGTACCCCTGTAGGAGCTGCTGAGTGTTGTGGACCGTCACCCTGCCCAGCCTGGCACACTGTTCTTATTCACCCTCAGGCAGAAAACCAGTCCTTGAACTTGGTTTTTGTATTTTTATTGAGGGGATTTAACTTGGATGGGAATGGAATATTCATGAGGTGCCCGACTGATTGCAGAAAAGGTTATGGGTCCAGACTATATACATCTCCAGTATATACAACTTCCTCCAGCACAGACTCGATTCTTGATCTCTCCAGCACTCTACTTGACAATTGACCTCACTCTCCAGGACCCGATATGCAGGCCTCACACTGACTCAGCGAATACCCTTTGCACGCAGGGACTGCAGGCCCCTCTTGTGTAGCAAAATGTAGGTAGTGCCAGTGCTAGCTGTCCATGTGGTTACTGAGCCCAGTACCACATCTTATGGCCCTGCCAGCCCTCCTGGCTGCAGCTGCCTATCGATTCATTGCCTATGCTATCGCATCGCAATCCACTCCACTGGCCCTGCACCCATCCCAGACTGCTTTCTTCCAGTCCTCTCAGGTGTACCTCCAAGACCTCCTGACTATGACTTGTAGCACCTCCTGAAGACTTGTCTGGCAGTGCTCTCCTGCTGTCCTCTCCTTGCCCCTTGCCCTCTCCTGTCCAGGATACCACCACGTGTACTCAAAGGGTCCTGTCCGCACCCAAGCCCAGGCCCAAGGTCACCCCGCCCAGACTGGGGAGCTCCCTCCCAGGGCACGACAGCCTAGCTCTCCAGCTTCCACTCCAAACATTTCCTCCCCAGCTGGGCTGACCCTGGGTATTTAAGGAGGCCTGCCCCCTGCCAATCCAAGTTGGGGATTGGTCAGGGCTCCTCAGAATACCACAGGCACCTTTCCTCCCCTTTCCTCCTTCCTTTCCAGAAGAATCTAGAACATTAAGGAAAGAAGAGGGAGGATTTGGTGATGCTGCCTGTGAGTCATCCAGCTCTGCCTGAGTCACTCCCAACCCAGACCAAATCAAACAGGCCTGGCTGCCAACCAGGCCTGGAATTGACCTACACTAACAAAAAAAACTAATCAATACCACTTCTAACACACTAAAGGGTGCTACACTTATGAGAACAGTGTATGCGGCTTTCATATAGTTATTTTAATTCTCCCTTAGATACTTAAAGTGTTACTAAACCCAGGACCCTGCATTCATTATGCATGGTCCCCACAGTACACATAACATGGAAATGCAATTATTTTAGTAAATATAAATTTGTAAATGCCTTTTCTCATCATCAGTAAATAGCAGTCTTATGGCTTCTATCAGTGTCCAGCCAAGCACTGCTTAAAGCTTGTAGGAGGTATTTTCAGTCTCCTCTGTCTTATGAGGCTGCATGACCCCTGACCCTCTGTGTCTGGATAGTGCTTATTGGCCTTCTGAACGATTAGTGCCACCGGCTATAGACAGAAACACTGATTGTGGTTTTCTGCCAGCAACTAAGGCTCCCCACAGAATACAATAGCACAGCAGGAAGATTCCCCCATCCACACATTTGATCTGGATGGGACTGGTTAATTTTTTTTCATTTTTTTTTTTTCGACCTGCTGGTTGAATGGAAAAGATGACTCGTGTATGGCCTCCCTTAGCAGATAAGTGAGTTATTTTCTCAGGCTAGCAGACAGGTAAAGAACAAATGTAAAATGATGTCAGCAGTTGGGGGAATAACTAGCATGAACAGCCCAGAAGCCGCTTTCTGATTCGGGTGTATGAATAGAATGTAGGCGTGAGTCATTTCATTTATAGGTGAGACGCAACAGCCCCCAGCCTGCACGATCGATCGCTCAAGGCATACAGCCGTCACTCCTGAGCTGCAGGAATGACATTGTGCATATTCACAATGAGATCCTCAGACAAACCAGTGACATACCTGGCATACTGAAGGATATATTTAGATATTAAACCATCCTAGGCACGACTGAATAATGGTGCTGTTTAATAAAGCTGCACCCCTTATCTCATGCAATAAAAAATGAATGCTGGACTGTGTCTACAGAGGAATCATCTTGTTTGCTTTATACACCAAATCAACTTTTTTAAAGTGTGCCCAGCATGCACACCAGATCCAGGTGGAGATGACCTCAAGTTTCCTGAACAGTTATGAGCCTTCTGACTCCCCCGTACCTATTTTCCCTCTACAGTTATCTTGAATTCTGCCGCACATATCCATAGAGGGCCAGAAGAAGGAAACCAAATAAGGCCCCATGCACATTTTGTGAAAGGGACTATTTGGAATTACCCCTGGGAAACTCAGGGATGCATGTGGGAAGCTGTGGGCAGGAAGCCCCTTTTGAAAGCAATGGGAGCCTGACGGCATCCACAGTTATTTATGGCAGTTCGTGTGAGATCACTAATGCAGTGAATGTCTGCTGAAGATTGGGCATGGATGAAAACAGTCTGCATCCAGGGCCAATGATATGCAGGTAATTACTGCATGAGAAATGACATGCAAACCACTGCGAAATAATTGCAGGTTCTGTCAGGCTCCCATTGCTTTCTATGGGGCTTCCTGCCTGCCTTCCTTTTCTGAGTCTCCTATGGGTAATCGCAAATGGCCCCATTCACAAGTATGCATGGGTCCTAAGGAAAAAGTCCTCATAATTTTGAGGCTGGTGCTGCAACCTTCAATCCTGCTGCCACACACAGTGCCCAGCGATGGCACCTCAACGCACCATACTGGGACATTTGTTGACCCCCATTTTATCATAAGGCATACGTCTGAATGAACCATTAGAGTTCCAACCTTCCTGGTCAGCATGTTTATTCCATTTTAGTGTAGCAGTATGGACTACAAACAAAGCACCGTACATGCTAGCATTGCTGGGTTTTGCCTGTCCCTCTAGTGCTCAGTGTCTCCAGTGCCATTGTATTTGCATGCCCAACAAAAGGATTGTGGGACAAATAGTTCCCTCAGTCAGATAATTGCTTTGCACGATTGTGTGCCAGGACTACATATCCCAGAGTTCTTTGCTGTTATCTGAAGATTGCTGGGAGTAGCTATAAAAGCAACCAAAGCCTGCACAGACACTCTCTTCCTCTTGGGCCTGATGCAAGATGGACCTCTCTGTGCAACAGAGAGCGAGAGAGAGAGAGAGGCTGCAGCCTACCCCACAGAATGTGGTAGTGCCTTTAAAGTCCCACCCCTAGGGGGTTCCTCTCTTTCCATGTTTCAATTGGGATGTGGCACACCTCCTTTGAGTGGTTCCCATCAGTTAACCCCTTTCTCTGATGGGCACTGATGGCTGGCACTGATAGACTGCACTGATAGGCATCACTGGTGGCATTGGAAGGCATTTTTAATTGCCACTGATTGGCAGCTGCCTGGGCACTGATTGGCATATCCCTGGTGGTCTAGGGTGGCATACCTGGTGGTCCAGTGTGGTGGCCATCCCTGGTGGTCCTGGCGGCATCCTGGTGGTCCTGGGTGGGCATCTGAGGGGGGGGCTGCACTGATAAACAATCAGCACAGACCCCCCCATCAGGGGAGCAGCTGATCGGGTCTCCTCTACTCGTGTCTGTCAGACGCGAGTGAGGAAAAGCCAATCAACTGCTCTTCCTGTTTACATCGTGATCAGCCGTGATTGGTCATGGCTGATCACATGGTAAAGAGCCTCCGTCAGAGGCTCTTTACCAATGTTTACCGATGGCTCCATTAAACCTGGAAACTACCAGAAATGCGGCAGAGGGGCACCTCTCCCGCCGCCTCTAAAAGTGATCCTGTGACAAATCCACCGCTGGGATCACTTTTAGCAGATGCCGAATCAGTCACAGAAAAAAAAAACAGGATTATGGCAGATAGCTGCTACCGTAACCCCAATATTAAACGTCAATGTAATGATGTATATACTGTGGGCAGTCGGCAAGCGGAAAGGGTATAGACTGCTATTCCTATTCATTCATGTTTATTAGTTGGCTTGTATTTGGCTGCCACCTGGAGGATACTGTGAGTATTACATGTGTACTAACTAAGGGCTCATGCACATAACTGCGGGTTTTTGACTGCATGTTTACATGCATTGGGAGCACACTTGAATGCATTTTGATTGCAATTTGCATGCATTTTGTGCGTCCTTTACCACTGCAGTGCATCTTTCTATACTTTTTGGGCTTGGCTTTCTTGGCTTAAAGGGGCACAGTGCTTTTAAAGCATGCCCCCTGCATTTGGAGAGGATGTAAAAAGCAGGTGGATGAGCTGTAGTTTTTGTTTTTGATACGTTTAGATGGTGCTGCTCTCTTTCGTTTTATCCCCAGAGTTTCTTCTAGCTCCATCAGAGCCAGCAGTCGCTAGGACAGAAGATCCACACCATTGCACAAACTTTTACAGATGGACAATATATATATATATATATATATATATATATATATATATATATATATATATATATATATAATATAGCACCCTCTAGTTAGGTAGGTGTAAGAGTGAGGATTTTTTTGGAGTGTAGGAAAATTTTAGGCAGGCCTTACTTTTTTTGTTTTTATTCTGGACTGATAGTGGCTCAGGCCAGGGCTGGGTGATTCACAGGTAGCATCACTGTCACCTCCCTCTTCTTTCTAGAAGGTGCTAGAAAGAGAGGAGGAGAGGAGAGGTGAAGCCACCTGGCGTATATTTTTAGGAGCCTTGACCAATCCCCAACTTGGATTGGCAGGGGGCAGGCCTCCTTAGATACCCAGGGTCAGCCCAGCTGTGGAGGAGTTGTCGGGTGGAAGAGCTGGACTGAGAGAGTGTGGAGGCTGTTGGGGCCCAAAGGGAGCTCCCCACTCTGTGGGGGGGGGGGGGGGGCTGTGCTGGGGTTTGGGTGAATCCAGGAGGAGTGAAGAGATCCTGGAAGGAGAGGCACATAAAAGAGCAAGGAGAGGACAGCGGGAGAGAACACTGCTAAGAGACTCCAGAGAGGACAACTGGTCGCAGCCAGGAGGGCTGGTGAGTGGAGCACAGTTGGGAGGGCTGGGGAGGCATGCCTGAGAGAACTGGGAGATTGCAGTTTGAGAGATGGGTGCAGAACCAGAAGAGAGGACTGTGGGAAGGGCAGTGGAGAGAGATCTTTGCAGACATGCTGGTTGACAGGGCCTGAAGAGAGCTATCTGGCAGAGGACAGTTAGCACCTGAACTATTTCTACATCCCAGGGGCCCTGCATGTAAAAGGTAGTTTGAGGCCTGGCTGAAGTAGCACCATGCCTAACCATGCGGTGCTAGTCTGGAGGAGTAACAGTCTGCAGCAAGGGAAGTGCTGATGGAGTAAAGCCCCATACACATGTAGCACTAACCCCCGAAGGAGCTGCTGAAATTTGATTCGGGCCTGCACTCTGCTAATGAACCCCCCTGAATTGGCTCAGTCTCCTTGACACAGCTGTGGTGCAGTACAATAAAGTACAAGATTCTACAATACAATAAACCTGTATTGTAACCTCAGGATCCACTGGCTCCTCCTGCTAGGAGAAAACAACACTCCACCCAACTGGATACTTAACCAAATATATTTTACTGTAAATATGTCTCAAAAGGTGATTACAGTAATTGTGCTGTCATCCCAACATAAGACGACAGTACAATGGATTTCAACATAAACAATTGCAAACAATAAATATATATATATATATATTTATTTATTTATACCCGGGAGCTCCCCCTACTTTTAAAGCTATGCGTGAGATCTCACTTAAAGTACTTAGTCCTTGATCTTCTTGTCTTCACTAGCTAAAGTAACTCCTTGTGATTTGTAATCCACAGGTTAAAATAAGTTAAGTTGAGGTGAAAGTGCTCCTGGTGTAACTTCAGTAACTATATTACGAGGCTTAAGATGTCAGAGTAGATAGGCCTCAAGTCTGCTCAGTGTCAGTTGCTCTGCTCCTCCTCCATGGAACTATAAATCCCAGTGAGGCCTGTGTATGAGTCTAACTTCGTGTGAACGTTAACAAACTGTGGGCCGTAACCCGCTCACCAACTGGATCGGAGCTCCGTGTAGTAGCTTTGGTCCGGTGACTGAAGCTTGCTTCTCCGTCAGCTGGGTTAGTTGCTCCATTCCACTCTGCTGGGTGAACCCGGTCCTCTAGAGCTCAAACGAGTGTCTCTGGATCTCTCCAATCCGGTCACTGTGTCCCTGGCACCGTCAGGTCACTCACACAGACTGTTGAAGTTGCGCCCTGCGATGGCTTTAGGCCCCTTCTCATGGGAAGCCTCCTCACAGATCCTCGCAGGCAGGCCATGCGACCCCAAGAGAGCTAAAATGGCCGCTCGGGGTCCTTTTATGTCCTACCCAGCATACAGTGCAAGAGAGGGTGTCCATGGGTAGGTCACCAAGCACCCTGGGTAAAAAAGGTCAACCTTCAATGTAAATAATCAGTCACTTCCTGTATTGTATTTAATGCTTGAAAAACCAAAGTTATCCCAGTCCACTTCCTGTATTTGACCACTAGATGGCGCCAAATACTAAGCTATAGAATTGTCCATAGGCTTGCATTGTAAAACATTAATATCACATTAATAGGCAAAAATATATCTGTGCTACATACTCTCCCTACATTTAGTCTTTGGTCCCCAAAGGTATTTAGAATCTTGGGTCTATCAAACATTTTTGCCTATTACATGTGTAGCGGCCATAACGCATTGCAGGGCGGCCTTGACTAGGTTCACCAGTTACCTTCTCTTGGCCTGCTCTTCCACGTCTAGGGATTCCCATGGTTAATACCCAACGATTTGAACACTGACACGGATAAAGTCCTTTGAAAAGGTTTTATTTTGCAGTAGTAACATCAAATAGAACAGTCTCTCATGGAAACAGAGGGCAAGGGTGAAGAACTCAAGCACCTTGAACTGCGGGTCTAACAAAGTCTCTAATTCCACCCAGAGAGTAGCCACTCGCAGCTGGGTACTTCAAGGCTAAACAGATCTCTAGCCAGAGATCATGGCAGTCAGCACAATGACTCAAACTTGGAACAGTCCTATGAACGTGTGCAATTTGTAACCAAGGGTGATCAGGAACCTTTTTCCTCAGTACCTGGAACGTCTCCCGTCTCCTCAATGGTACTAGAAAAGTGTGGATTCATCAATATCCTTCCCAACTCAGTAACCAGGCACTTCTTTGGATGCCACTTGTCGGCCCTCCTCTGAAGAGTCCTCCCCCAATCCCTTCCACGAGCTGTGGTGCCTCTCCAAGCCGAGAGCACACCCGGACACCTTGAATCCTCCCTCAGTTACTTCGCCTTGCACCAGCCGGTTCCGAGACTCGGGAACAGACGGATCCCTACCCCAGACCAGGCAGGTCTATCAGGGGCCTCTGACAGGAGCATGTTGCAGGATGTCAAACACCCCGTGACCGGGACCCCTACCTCCTGGAACCAGAACAGACCACACAGGTCTCACAAACTCCTCTCCCCTCCAAGCACGTGACCCACACCTCTTAAGTACCCCTTCCCAGACTCCTCAGCGGGCCCCGGCACTCCCACTGATTGGTTCAGAGAAGGCTGATACCTAAACATCCGACCAGGCCTGGTTCTGGCCTGCCATGTGTGCCTCACTGTTCACATGACCAGGCAGAACTTCCAAACATAACCTGGTCAGACTGATGTTAAGGCCAACCTATGTAATTAACCCTCAGAACCCCTATTGTTCTGAGGCAAAAACTTAAATTTACATGCGTATGACATTTTGTCCAAAATGTCATCCGCTACACATGCTATCATTTACATGCGGAGAGAACAGGTAAGTATGATTACAACCAAGTTGCATTTCCATAACCAGAGTCTAAACTCAAATGGTTCATCTTATAACACAAATTTGACAGAGGAGCTTCCCACCAATTCACATATGATGGGGAGCTGTCCTGTGCACTTACAGCTGACACTATAGTATCTGGGACAGATGTCAAGGAGTGAGCTGGGGTTGTCCTTTACTGAATCAGCAGTAGAGGAACCAGGCACTTCAGGATTTCTCTTGCTGGTAATTTGAGTCGCTTCGAAGCATTCGCCCAATGTATCATATGTCAGTCTTTTTGGTGGGCGAATGTCTCTCTTTGTTCTTTGTATTTTTGGTGTGTCCACCACTATTGAGCAAGTCTCCTCATTCCTCATCTCAGATGCTGGTAGTGGAGAGTGCTCTTCTGTGTGATGGGTTATCGGCACAAACTCTGGAGCCTCTGCCCTAAGAGTCCCATTATTATCTTCCCGTGTCTTTGGGGGAGGGGGGGGGCATCAACATCTGTCTCTGATGCCTCAGGAGGCCACAACCAACTCATTTCCGCTTCTTCCTCCTCATCTACAGGGGGTGTAGGCTGGGACCTAGTTACTGGCCTGCGCACAACAGTGGATGTGGAGGGGAGTTCTTCCTCTGGAGATATCCTAACTGCTTCTGTGAGGGGTAAGAGGTGATTCTAATGCCAGGTTTTTGCCGGCCCAGTGTTTCCTTCTGGCTTGATTTCATACACTGGGAGCCCTGGGAGTTTCCTGCACACAATATATCCCTATGATCTTCAGCGATCAGCCAACTTATGTTTGCCTGGAATACCTAGATTCCTCAGTAAAACCCGTTTACCTGGTTGAAGATCCTGAACTCTTATGCCGCGTACACACGACAGGACTTAAGTCCAGCAGACTTTTGACGGAGTTCTGACGGAGTTCTGACAGAGTTCTGACGGCCTTTCCGAATGAACGGACTTGGCCACACACAATCACACCAAAGTCCGACGGATTCGAACGTGATGACGTATGACTGGACTAGAATAAGGAAGTTCATAGCCAGTAGCCAATAGCTGCCCTAGCGTTGGTTTTAGTCCATCAGACTAGCACACACACGAGCGGATTTCTGGGTCCTGCAGAGTTCTGTGGGAAAAATTTGAAACATGTTCCATTTCTAAAGTCTGTCAGACTTTTGCAAATCAAAAGTCCGCTGCAGCCCACACACGATCGAATAGTCTGCCGGAATCATTCTGTCAGACTTTTGATGTTGAAAAGTCCGGTCGTGTGTACGGGGCTTTACTTTCAGATCAAAGTTCCTTTTATTCCTATTTTCTCTGGAGTTCTAGGTGGCTCTAGCCTGTTCGTAAGCTATCTTCAAATTCCTCCACAGTCTGTCCACATACCCTTGATGAGAGGTCTCTGATGTGTGATCCAAGGAGGTCCCAAAGGCTAGATCTACTGGTAGCCTGGCTTCACAGCATTACATTAATCTGTAAGGCGAATACCCAGTAGAATCACTCTTGGTACTATTATAAGCATGGACCAGTGCAGAGATATGCTTTCTCCAATAGGGTTTCTGCTCTGCAGTTAATGTCCCCAACATGTTCAGAAGAGTCCTGTTGAACCTCTCCGGTTGAGGGTCCCCTTGTGGGTGGTAGGGAGTATTCCTGGACTTTTGTATGCTTAGTAGATCCAATAGTCTTTTTATCAGCCTACTCTCAAAGTCTCTTCCTTGGTCCGAATGAATCTATGCAGACTAGATCCATCGGTTCTTGGCTCTCTCGGTGGCCCATTGGAGCAGCCTTCTGAGGCAGAGTCTTCCGTTGTATGCACCTGAGGCAGGAATGACAATAGCTCTCCACTTCGGTCCTCATGTGAGGCCAGTAGAATCTGTCCCTTATGAGTTGAAGAGTCCTCTCGGGCTCCGAGATGACCATGATGGTCGTGAAGGGCCATCAGCAATCTCTCTCTGCATGCGCAGTACACAGCACATACAGATTCCGAAAATACCTGAGGATGAACGGCGCCTGCGCACTGAGTCCAGGTTCTATCCCCACCATCCAAGTGGACATAGAGTTGGAATATAAAAGAGCCGAGCGCAGCGAGGCCGTGCCCGAAGCATGGCGAGCGGCCCTCTAATTTTCCCAACCCTATGTCCGCTTGCATGGTGCGGCTACCACCTCCACTCATGGCGCAGGCACCGTTCATCTTCAGAGATTTTCCGAAGCTTTGTCTGCTCCGTACTACGCATGAGCAGTACGGGGCGGACACTATATGATGGCATGACACTATCTGCCAGAACACTGGTAACCGGAATCCCTCAGTTTGCTCTGACAGGGAGAGCCGATCGGCGGCTCTCCCTGTCAGAGGAGGGGTGGGGGGGGGTCTGTGCTGATAATCAGCACATTGATTATCAGCACAGCCCCATCAGATGTGCCACCACAGCTGCCAAAAAGGTCCCCATCAGCTGCCAGTCAGTGCCCCATCAGATACAGCTGTAGGTGCACATCTCAGTGCCCATATCAGTGCCAATTAGTGCCCACCACAGTGCCACTCAGTGACCATCATAGTGCCAATCAGTGCCCTACAGTAACTCCTGTCGGAATCTTATCAGTACCTCATCATCAGTGCTGCCCATCATTGCCCCCTGTCAGTGCCAATCATTACTGCCTATCAGTGCCGCCTGTCAGTGCCCATCACAGCTGCCTATCAGTGCCACATATCAGTGCCGCCTATCGGTGCACATAAATTCTACACATCAGTGCCACCTTATCAGTGCCAACTCATCGGTGCCCATCAGTGCTGCCTCAGCAGTGCCCATCAGTGAAGGAGAAATAAAAATTTTATAACCAAAACAAAGAAAAACTTTTTTTTTTTTTTTTCAAAAAATTTCAGTCTTTTTTAGTTCAGATCAAATACCACCAAAAGAAAGCTCTATTTGTGGGAAGAAAATGATACAAATTTAGTTTGGGGACAGTGCTGTGTGACAGCTGAAAGCTAAAAATTGTCCTGGCAGGAAGGGGCAAACGTGCCTGGTATTGAGGTGGTTAAACGTCTTTACAACTTTTATCCCTGATCTGTCTGGTGTGCTCCTTGGCCTTTATGTTGCTGTTTGTTCACTTAGGTTCTTTAACAAACCTCCAAGGGCTTCACAGAACAGCTGTATTTATACTGAGATTAAATTACACATAGGTGGACTCTATTTAGTAATTAAGTGACTTTTGAAGGCAATTGGTTCCACTAGATTTTAGTTGGGGGTATCAGAATAAAGGGGGCTGAATACAAATGCCCCAACTCCCCCCCCCCCCCACTTGTCACATATTTAATTGTAAGAAAAATTGAAAAACATTTATAATTTTCCTTCCACTTCATAATAGTGTGCCACTTTGTGTTGGGCTATAAAATCCCAATAAAAATACATTTATGTTTTTGGTTGCAACATGACAAAATGTGGAAAATTTCAAGAGGTATGAATACTTTTTCAAGGCACTGTATTATAGTTGTACTATATCCATGTTTTTAAAATGGTAGGGAATTTGACAATGAAGGCAAATCAATATCCGTATACCATGTCTTACCTAATCAATATGGGCCTCATTTATGTCCAGCATATTTATAATATTAGACTTAACTGTTTTAATATGAATTATCTAACTAAAGAGTGTACAGAAGCTAATGAACATTGTGACATGGGCTCACTATTTGCACCCCCCCCCCCTTAAAGTGGTTGTAAACCCTTACAAACCACTTTGACCTACAGGTAAGCCTAGATTAAGGCTTATCTGTAGGTCTAAGAAATATCTCCTAAACCTATATGGTTTAGGAGATATCTACAAAAAGACAGCCACCGCTGTCTACGGTGCATGCGGCGTAGACAGCGGCACGCAGGCGCACTGAGCATGCCGCTGCTAACGGCGTTATGGCGTCATGGCGCTGTGAGTGGCCGGAGCAGCGATACCTGGAAGAAGATGGATACTTCGTGCTGCAGGGGACATCGGTGACATCGCTGGCTCCTGTGTCAGGTAAGTGACACATAATGGACTACTATGCGATGCGATGCAATGTGATGCGATGCGATGCATAGTAGTCCATTATGCTTTACCTTTGCAGGGAGACAAAGAGGAAGTAAACTCATCAGGGTTTACTTCCTCTTTAAGGCGTTATTACTTACCTCTGTTGCATAGATCCCAACTGTCCCTGATTTGGAGCAATGTCCCTCTGTCCCTCTCCCCCCCCCTCATTTTGGTCTGATACATATATATGTATATAAAATGCACTTTTTATCTTTCAAAAAGTGTTTTCCAGTCCTAAACCTTTCATCCAAATTCTAAATTGCTGCATTTGTAAATTGTAAAAGCCAATATAAAGGAATATTAGTGATAAAAAAAAGCACTTGTGGGTTTAATTTATCTTTTTTTTTTCTTTTAAGGGGGTGTGTCCTATGCCTACATACCTTTGCTAATAGGTGTCCCTCATTCCCATCTCAAAATGTTGAGAGGTTTGTCTGTTGTAATGGTCCAATGCCCATGAGGTTCTTTTCTGAGGCTTCTGTCATGTTTCGAAGGGTAGCAGTGTTAATTTCATTGACTAAAACATTTTAGTCCACTAAAATACAACTAAAGCAACGGAAATGACTAAAATACGACTAAAACTAAAATGGCATTTTAGTCAAAAGCCTAATACACATGATCGGAAAAAGCTCTGATGGTTTTCCCGTCGGAATTTCCGTCGGATTCCGTCAGTCAATAACAACTAGACATACAACACGTTCGACGGCACTATAAAGGGGAAGTTTAATGCTTCCGAGCATGCGTCGAATTGTTTCCGAGCATGCGTCGGAATTTTGCATGTCGGAATTGCATACACACGATCTGAAAATCCGATAGAAAGGTTTTCCGTCCGAAAAAAATTAGGCACTCAATCTAAATACGGAAATGCCGACAGAAAAAGACCTATGGGCTTACAGACGGTCGGAAAATCCAATGAAAAGCTCCCATCGGACTGTTTCCATTGGAAATTCCGGCTGTGTTTAAACGTGCATAAACCATCAAGGAGGGGAAATAATTTACAAAGGGGGGGGGAGGGTGGGACTTTAAATGCAGTACATGGAAGCAAAACAATAAAAGGGCGAATGTGAAGAAGTTTTATTGATACATCCATCTAGATATACAAAAATACATAATAATAATGCAAATAAATATAAATAAATAAATACAAAATAAAAATGCCAGATAACATACAAATAATGATACATATGATGATAAATCCATTAAAAATACACTACAATTAAGTGCATTTGTAATATAAAATAAGCAAGACAATATAAAAATAAATATAAAAATTCATATGATGCAAACAATAAAGCTTTTCCTCATTCGTCTCTAAGGACATGGTATATAACAATACTTTAAAGGTAAAATCCGCAGGACCTATGACCTCACTAAAACTGAAGGGGGAGTAAAAATTCTATATTGACCTAGAGGTCTTAATGCAATTTGGTAAATACATAGAAACCGGTAGCTCTACGCGTTTCGTGACTTAGCCGCCACTCATCAGGAGCGAGCATATATGGGATCTAGGAAAAAAGATTTTTTATATGAAAATAGAAAAATTAATTAAATATATATCAAAAATAAATAAATAAATTATATATATAAATGACTAGAGAAGCAAGGTTGGATAGATAATCCCAACCAAAGCTAACTTACTAGAATTCGCTATGTAGCCGATGCGGTAATGGGACTGAAAGAGCGGTCCGGAGAACAGCTCCAACCGGGAGCTGAGGTGGACAAACACCCAGCACCGATATGGGCGATAGCCAGGGTGAGTGACTCGCAGAGACATTCTAAAGGGAGAGAAAGGAATGGGGTGAGAAAAGATAGAAGGGGGAAAGGGAGGAGGGGCAAAGAAAGGGAGAAGGGGTTAAAGAAAACCCAAATAGAAAAATTACACGAATATGTACAAAGATGTAAAAAGAGGAAAGAAAAAAAGGGGGGGGGGGAAATGAGGAAAGAAGTGAAGGATATGTGAGTGGTGGGTAAAGCATAATGGTATGCAGAAGGGGGAGTGAGATTGGTACAATTGTGAAACTAGAAACCAGTGAGTTAAAATATTCAAAATTAAGTGTTGAGTGAAAACAAGTTACCTGGTAAAACATGTTGGTATCAGTGAAAAAAAGCCGAAGAGATCAGATACTGGCTAAACCCAGTAAAGGTGGACATAAGGAACGCCCTGCCTGCCAGGTACACCTGGGGGAGGGGGGGGGGAAAGGGGGGAACAGCCCAGAAAGAACGTCGGTCACAGGGGAGTCCACCAACGCCACGCCATTTGACGGAGGGGAAGGCCCCGTGCGCCGGGAACCGGAACCTCCGGTCCCTCGGCGCGCAGCCCAGACACCCATCGCCAATGAGGTGATATATACAAGTCCTGCGCCATGACGTCAAAAAAGACGCCACGCCCACAACGTGCAATGCGTGACGTCGACACGTGTATACGACGCCTCCAGCCGCCCCGTACACAAAAGTTAAAGGAGGGGGAGGAGGCCCGCAAGACGTGTCGCAGCACCCGGAACAGGAGAAAAACCAGACCACAATGCAGCCCAAACCCACATCCTCCAACACAGCGCGAACTTGACACCATACCAATCAAAATGAAATTGAAGAGGGAAAATAAAAAAGGGAAATTGATAAAAAATATAATCAATAATTGATGAGAGTAGAAAATTTATTTATATATATATCAAAGGATAAGGATAAATTAAATAGATAATTAAATCAGAGGAGGATCAACATAGGTCATAATGTACAGGCAGAGTACTATAAGTAACCTAGGAAGAGCTAAGCCATGCGCTGCCATCCCGATTTATTGAAAACATTTTATAAGAAATAGGGACTTTAAGGAAAACAAGGTCTGATAGGGCCCAATGATTCCATCCCTAGGGACTTTAAATGATAACACGGCCTGGTAAGGTCGTGAGTATCCATCCCAATTACATTAACCATCAAGGAGGGGAAATAATTTACAAAGGGGGGGGGGAGGGTGGGACTTTAAATGCAGTACATGGAAGCAAAACAATAAAAGGGCGAATGTGAAGAAGTTTTATTGATACATCCATCTAGATATACAAAAATACATAATAATAATGCAAATAAATATAAATAAATAAATACAAAATAAAAATGCCAGATAACATACAAATAATGATACATATGATGATAAATCCATTAAAAATACACTACAATTAAGTGCATTTGTAATATAAAATAAGCAAGACAATATAAAAATAAATATAAAAATTCATATGATGCAAACAATAAAGCTTTTCCTCATTCGTCTCTAAGGACATGGTATATAACAATACTTTAAAGGTAAAATCCGCAGGACCTATGACCTCACTAAAACTGAAGGGGGAGTAAAAATTCTATATTGACCTAGAGGTCTTAATGCAATTTGGTAAATACATAGAAACCGGTAGCTCTACGCGTTTCGTGACTTAGCCGCCACTCATCAGGAGCGAGCATATATGGGATCTAGGAAAAAAGATTTTTTATATGAAAATAGAAAAATTAATTAAATATATATCAAAAATAAATAAATAAATTATATATATAAATGACTAGAGAAGCAAGGTTGGATAGATAATCCCAACCAAAGCTAACTTACTAGAATTCGCTATGTAGCCGATGCGGTAATGGGACTGAAAGAGCGGTCCGGAGAACAGCTCCAACCGGGAGCTGAGGTGGACAAACACCCAGCACCGATATGGGCGATAGCCAGGGTGAGTGACTCGCAGAGACATTCTAAAGGGAGAGAAAGGAATGGGGTGAGAAAAGATAGAAGGGGGAAAGGGAGGAGGGGCAAAGAAAGGGAGAAGGGGTTAAAGAAAACCCAAATAGAAAAATTACACGAATATGTACAAAGATGTAAAAAGAGGAAAGAAAAAAAGGGGGGGGGGGGAAATGAGGAAAGAAGTGAAGGATATGTGAGTGGTGGGTAAAGCATAATGGTATGCAGAAGGGGGAGTGAGATTGGTACAATTGTGAAACTAGAAACCAGTGAGTTAAAATATTCAAAATTAAGTGTTGAGTGAAAACAAGTTACCTGGTAAAACATGTTGGTATCAGTGAAAAAAAGCCGAAGAGATCAGATACTGGCTAAACCCAGTAAAGGTGGACATAAGGAACGCCCTGCCTGCCAGGTACACCCGGGGGAGGGGGGGGGGAAAAGGGGGGAACAGCCCAGAAAGAACGTCGGTCACAGGGGAGTCCACCAACGCCACGCCATTTGACGGAGGGGAAGGCCCCGTGCGCCGGGAACCGGAACCTCCGGTCCCTCGGCGCGCAGCCCAGACACCCATCGCCAATGAGGTGATATATACAAGTCCTGCGCCATGACGTCAAAAAAGACGCCACGCCCACAACGTGCAATGCGTGACGTCGACACGTGTATACGACGCCTCCAGCCGCCCCGTACACAAAAGTTAAAGGAGGGGGAGGAGGCCCGCAAGACGTGTCGCAGCACCCGGAACAGGAGAAAAACCAGACCACAATGCAGCCCAAACCCACATCCTCCAACACAGCGCGAACTTGACACCATACCAATCAAAATGAAATTGAAGAGGGAAAATAAAAAAGGGAAATTGATAAAAAATATAATCAATAATTGATGAGAGTAGAAAATTTATTTATATATATATCAAAGGATAAGGATAAATTAAATAGATAATTAAATCAGAGGAGGATCAACATAGGTCATAATGTACAGGCAGAGTACTATAAGTAACCTAGGAAGAGCTAAGCCATGCGCTGCCATCCCGATTTATTGAAAACATTTTATAAGAAATAGGGACTTTAAGGAAAACAAGGTCTGATAGGGCCCAATGATTCCATCCCTAGGGACTTTAAATGATAACACGGCCTGGTAAGGTCGTGAGTATCCATCCCAATTACATTAACCATCAAGGAGGGGAAATAATTTACAAAGGGGGGGGGAGGGTGGGACTTTAAATGCAGTACATGGAAGCAAAACAATAAAAGGGCGAATGTGAAGAAGTTTTATTGATACATCCATCTAGATATACAAAAATACATAATAATAATGCAAATAAATATAAATAAATAAATACAAAATAAAAATGCCAGATAACATACAAATAATGATACATATGATGATAAATCCATTAAAAATACACTACAATTAAGTGCATTTGTAATATAAAATAAGCAAGACAATATAAAAATAAATATAAAAATTCATATGATGCAAACAATAAAGCTTTTCCTCATTCGTCTCTAAGGACATGGTATATAACAATACTTTAAAGGTAAAATCCGCAGGACCTATGACCTCACTAAAACTGAAGGGGGAGTAAAAATTCTATATTGACCTAGAGGTCTTAATGCAATTTGGTAAATACATAGAAACCGGTAGCTCTACGCGTTTCGTGACTTAGCCGCCACTCATCAGGAGCGAGCATATATGGGATCTAGGAAAAAAGATTTTTTATATGAAAATAGAAAAATTAATTAAATATATATCAAAAATAAATAAATAAATTATATATATAAATGACTAGAGAAGCAAGGTTGGATAGATAATCCCAACCAAAGCTAACTTACTAGAATTCGCTATGTAGCCGATGCGGTAATGGGACTGAAAGAGCGGTCCGGAGAACAGCTCCAACCGGGAGCTGAGGTGGACAAACACCCAGCACCGATATGGGCGATAGCCAGGGTGAGTGACTCGCAGAGACATTCTAAAGGGAGAGAAAGGAATGGGGTGAGAAAAGATAGAAGGGGGAAAGGGAGGAGGGGCAAAGAAAGGGAGAAGGGGTTAAAGAAAACCCAAATAGAAAAATTACACGAATATGTACAAAGATGTAAAAAGAGGAAAGAAAAAAAGGGGGGGGGGGGAAATGAGGAAAGAAGTGAAGGATATGTGAGTGGTGGGTAAAGCATAATGGTATGCAGAAGGGGGAGTGAGATTGGTACAATTGTGAAACTAGAAACCAGTGAGTTAAAATATTCAAAATTAAGTGTTGAGTGAAAACAAGTTACCTGGTAAAACATGTTGGTATCAGTGAAAAAAAGCCGAAGAGATCAGATACTGGCTAAACCCAGTAAAGGTGGACATAAGGAACGCCCTGCCTGCCAGGTACACCCGGGGGAGGGGGGGGGGGGAAAGGGGGGAACAGCCCAGAAAGAACGTCGGTCACAGGGGAGTCCACCAACGCCACGCCATTTGACGGAGGGGAAGGCCCCGTGCGCCGGGAACCGGAACCTCCGGTCCCTCGGCGCGCAGCCCAGACACCCATCGCCAATGAGGTGATATATACAAGTCCTGCGCCATGACGTCAAAAAAGACGCCACGCCCACAACGTGCAATGCGTGACGTCGACACGTGTATACGACGCCTCCAGCCGCCCCGTACACAAAAGTTAAAGGAGGGGGAGGAGGCCCGCAAGACGTGTCGCAGCACCCGGAACAGGAGAAAAACCAGACCACAATGCAGCCCAAACCCACATCCTCCAACACAGCGCGAACTTGACACCATACCAATCAAAATGAAATTGAAGAGGGAAAATAAAAAAGGGAAATTGATAAAAAATATAATCAATAATTGATGAGAGTAGAAAATTTATTTATATATATATCAAAGGATAAGGATAAATTAAATAGATAATTAAATCAGAGGAGGATCAACATAGGTCATAATGTACAGGCAGAGTACTATAAGTAACCTAGGAAGAGCTAAGCCATGCGCTGCCATCCCGATTTATTGAAAACATTTTGTAAGAAATAGGGACTTTAAGGAAAACAAGGTCTGATAGGGCCCAATGATTCCATCCCTAGGGACTTTAAATGATAACACGGCCTGGTAAGGTCGTGAGTATCCATCCCAATTACATTAACCATCAAGGAGGGGAAATAATTTACAAAGGGGGGGGGAGGGTGGGACTTTAAATGCAGTACATGGAAGCAAAACAATAAAAGGGCGAATGTGAAGAAGTTTTATTGATACATCCATCTAGATATACAAAAATACATAATAATAATGCAAATAAATATAAATAAATAAATACAAAATAAAAATGCCAGATAACATACAAATAATGATACATATGATGATAAATCCATTAAAAATACACTACAATTAAGTGCATTTGTAATATAAAATAAGCAAGACAATATAAAAATAAATATAAAAATTCATATGATGCAAACAATAAAGCTTTTCCTCATTCGTCTCTAAGGACATGGTATATAACAATACTTTAAAGGTAAAATCCGCAGGACCTATGACCTCACTAAAACTGAAGGGGGAGTAAAAATTCTATATTGACCTAGAGGTCTTAATGCAATTTGGTAAATACATAGAAACCGGTAGCTCTACGCGTTTCGTGACTTAGCCGCCACTCATCAGGAGCGAGCATATATGGGATCTAGGAAAAAAGATTTTTTATATGAAAATAGAAAAATTTATTAAATATATATCAAAAATAAATAAATAAATTATATATATAAATGACTAGAGAAGCAAGGTTGGATAGATAATCCCAACCAAAGCTAACTTACTAGAATTCGCTATGTAGCCGATGCGGTAATGGGACTGAAAGAGCGGTCCGGAGAACAGCTCCAACCGGGAGCTGAGGTGGACAAACACCCAGCACCGATATGGGCGATAGCCAGGGTGAGTGACTCGCAGAGACATTCTAAAGGGAGAGAAAGGAATGGGGTGAGAAAAGATAGAAGGGGGAAAGGGAGGAGGGGCAAAGAAAGGGAGAAGGGGTTAAAGAAAACCCAAATAGAAAAATTACACGAATATGTACAAAGATGTAAAAAGAGGAAAGAAAAAAAGGGGGGGGGGGAAATGAGGAAAGAAGTGAAGGATATGTGAGTGGTGGGTAAAGCATAATGGTATGCAGAAGGGGGAGTGAGATTGGTACAATTGTGAAACTAGAAACCAGTGAGTTAAAATATTCAAAATTAAGTGTTGAGTGAAAACAAGTTACCTGGTAAAACATGTTGGTATCAGTGAAAAAAAGCCGAAGAGATCAGATACTGGCTAAACCCAGTAAAGGTGGACATAAGGAACGCCCTGCCTGCCAGGTACACCCGGGGGAGGGGGGGGGGGAAAGGGGGGAACAGCCCAGAAAGAACGTCGGTCACAGGGGAGTCCACCAACGCCACGCCATTTGACGGAGGGGAAGGCCCCGTGCGCCGGGAACCGGAACCTCCGGTCCCTCGGCGCGCAGCCCAGACACCCATCGCCAATGAGGTGATATATACAAGTCCTGCGCCATGACGTCAAAAAAGACGCCACGCCCACAACGTGCAATGCGTGACGTCGACACGTGTATACGACGCCTCCAGCCGCCCCGTACACAAAAGTTAAAGGAGGGGGAGGAGGCCCGCAAGACGTGTCGCAGCACCCGTAACAGGAGAAAAACCAGACCACAATGCAGCCCAAACCCACATCCTCCAACACAGCGCGAACTTGACACCATACCAATCAAAATGAAATTGAAGAGGGAAAATAGAAAAGGGAAATTGATAAAAAATATAATCAATAATTGATGAGAGTAGAAAATTTATTTATATATATATCAAAGGATAAGGATAAATTAAATAGATAATTAAATCAGAGGAGGATCAACATAGGTCATAATGTACAGGCAGAGTACTATAAGTAACCTAGGAAGAGCTAAGCCATGCGCTGCCATCCCGATTTATTGAAAACATTTTATAAGAAATAGGGACTTTAAGGAAAACAAGGTCTGATAGGGCCCAATGATTCCATCCCTAGGGACTTTAAATGATAACACGGCCTGGTAAGGTCGTGAGTATCCATCCCAATTACATTAACCATCAAGGAGGGGAAATAATTTACAAAGGGGGGGGGAGGGTGGGACTTTAAATGCAGTACATGGAAGCAAAACAATAAAAGGGCGAATGTGAAGAAGTTTTATTGATACATCCATCTAGATATACAAAAATACATAATAATAATGCAAATAAATATAAATAAATAAATACAAAATAAAAATGCCAGATAACATACAAATAATGATACATATGATGATAAATCCATTAAAAATACACTACAATTAAGTGCATTTGTAATATAAAATAAGCAAGACAATATAAAAATAAATATAAAAATTCATATGATGCAAACAATAAAGCTTTTCCTCATTCGTCTCTAAGGACATGGTATATAACAATACTTTAAAGGTAAAATCCGCAGGACCTATGACCTCACTAAAACTGAAGGGGGAGTAAAAATTCTATATTGACCTAGAGGTCTTAATGCAATAAAACGTGCATAAGACTAAAACTGAATTGAAATTTGACTTCAAAATGAACACTGGTCTGTAGTGCATGTTCATACCTCAGTGTAATAATAAATAACATATTAAATGTTTCACTCCAGCAGTATATAATGAGTTTGCAAATTGTAGAGAATTGTTAACTAATGCATTACAGTTTAATTGCACCCATTCGATTTTAGACGACTAAAATGAGTTTTAGTCGACTAAAATATACTGGAGATTTTAGTCGACTAAAACGCAGGACATTTTAGCAGACTGAAATGTACTGGAGATCAGGGGTGGACTGACAACTCATGGGGCCCCCGGGCAATAGGAGCTTATGGGGCCCCCGGGCAATAGGAGCTTATGGGGCCCCCGGGCAATAGGAGCTTATGGGGTTCCCGGGCAATAGGAGATTATGGGGCCACACAGTACACACACACACATACAGTATACACACACAGACAAACAATATACACACACAGTATACACACACAGAATACACATACACACACTGAAAAGGTAATGGAGATGCGGGGCAGCTTTAATCTTGGGATTTTTTTTTAAAACACAGATTTTTACATACTGTCCCTGGTATTATTGAGGCTGGCAACCCTGATGGGGCCCCTTAGTGGCATGGGGCCCTCGGGCAGTGCCCGAGTGCCCCAATGGTCAGTCCGCCCCTGCTGGAGATTTAGTCGACTAAATACGACTAAAACACGACTAAAACTAAAACAATTGCAGAAGACTATTTTAAAAAAAGGATAAATGGGGACTTTGGGATTTTAAAGGCACCAGGTAAATTCAAAAGTATAAAGAGTAGTAGTTTTTTTGTTTTTTTTATATAAATTTATTCGAAATTTGAAAAAAAACATACATAATAGAATAGTTAAAAGTTTTAACACAGGAAATGTATCCACACATATAAGGATCTACCTCAGCATAACATCACAGATCAGATAATATAGTTCAAAATATATACAGGAGATCTTATCACCCAAAAACATATAGATTAGCGTATGTGACCGCTATGGTGATGAGCTGATGTAGCATCCACAAAACTTGCCCGACATGTTTCGCGTTATTGGAAAAACGCTTCTTCTGGTGCACGAATAAAAACACTCTTAAAAATTAAAAAAGAAACAGAGTACATAAATACATAGTAAGTATAAATTTCAGAACTTTTACAAGACATAAGTTGCTGCATACATTTTATTTTTTTATTTATTTATTTATTTTTCGTTCAAAATTTTTTATTTTATGTTAAAATAAATTACATGTACAGAATATAAGACAAATTATGTGATACCAGAAATAAAAAGTAGACATATTGAAGTACGGATGATACAAAGCAAAGAAGAATTTCAAGATATTCTCGTGGGAA
Source organism: Lithobates pipiens (assembly GCF_037356315.1). Classification (NCBI taxonomy): domain Eukaryota; kingdom Metazoa; phylum Chordata; class Amphibia; order Anura; family Ranidae; genus Lithobates; species Lithobates pipiens. The sequence goes on from NW_027507825.1 coordinate 20,936,293, forward strand.
TGACAATAAATGGCCTTATATATTTTAGAATTTGAAAACATTCTCTTTCAATAATTTTTATTGAATTTAATTCTTTGGTAAATACATCATGTATAGACAGAAAATAGAAATAAAGCAAAAACATAACATAAAAAAAACAGAGAATTCAAATAAAGCAGGATGCATCAATCAGAAAAAAAAAAAAAGACAAGATATACAAGGTATCTTATATAGATATAATTGGGGCTATTATATGTCAAGAAGGGCTTGGAGTGTAAAGATCCACTTCATTGAAAATTTGTAATAATGATGTATATAAGAAAAAGGGACACAAAAATTAAAAAAATATATATATATATAAATATATATATATATAAATATACATACAGAAACATAGATAAAAAAAAAAGGAAGGAATTTGATTAGATTTAAATGTGAGGTGTAGAAGATTTAAGTTATAAACATATCGGCAACTTCTAAGGAGACCCCCAAGGTCACCACTCCACCCCAATGGGCACACACTGTGGAGTGGGATAGCTCGGGGGACTCCCGCCGAAGAACTCCCCATCTACGTCCCTTTAAACCCCCGGACAGCACCCAGAAATTGTGCTCCCCGGAGGGAAGTGAACAGCTGAACTTCAAAATTCCCAATTAAATTCCAAATGAACTCTTTAGAACTAGTAAACTCCAGTCCGAACCACAAAGGTTAACTAAGGAAAAATGTAGTAGAATAAGGTAACATCTGATCAATTACTAAATATGAGAAATCCTGCTTAAAGAAAAACAACAAAAAAAAGGAAAAGTAGAAAGTGTAGTCAGGAGAGAAGAGGGAGGGTAAGGAAGGGAGAGTTGTACAGGATTCAGGGTCCTGGCTCCATCCATGTAGAATTTAAGACAGAAGGTGTCCTGGAAACAATTGTACTTTGATGTGTTGGGCCCATGGATCCCATGTCATTTCAAATTGTTGAGTGGTATTCCGTAATTTAGCTACTATTTGTTCCTGAATCATAATCCATGAAATTTTTTGCCTGGTAGCCACAAGAGAAATCCTAGAAGTTTTCCAAGCTTTTGCTAAAGTGATCTTGGCTCCCAAGCACATAAAAAAGATTAGTTGTTGAGTATGTTTAGGGGTATTGTGTAGCCTGCGGTTCAGAAGGATATATGAAGGATCTTGTGGGATTGGGGCTTTCGTGACCTTCCTCACTAGATGTATAAAGTTATTCCAAAAGTTTCGTATGCGAGGACAAGACCACCATATATGTAACATTGTACCTAAAAGACCACATCCTCTGAAACAGAGCGGTGAAATCTCTGAGTACATCTTTGAAAGTCTCACAGGAACATAATACCATTTCGTTAGAATGTTGACATTAGCTTCGATTAAGGAAATATTTAAAATACCTTTGGAAGAACGTCTAAAAACTTGAAACCACAATTCCGTATCTAGTTGGATGTCCAAGTCTTCTTCCCAAGAACGAGCATATGTCGGTTTGTCACTCCTATCTGCCAGGGACGAGTAGATAAGGGAAATACCTCCTTTGCGATGACCATGTTTTAAGCACCATTGCTCGTAAATCGTAACATTGTAACTATTTGGTTTGTCAAGTTCAAGAGAATGTATAAAACGTTTAATCTGTGAAAGTCTCAATTGTTCTGAATCGGGCATCTCTAGTTTGGAGTAGCAGTGTTCCATTGAGATGGGTCCATTTGGTGTAATGAAATGTCCAATTCTGAAAAGGCCCTTGTTCAACCACCAATGAAAATCTTGGATGTTCAGGCCAGGAGGGAAATCAGGATTATGGAATAAATGTACGAGAGGTCTCAGTGGGGAAATCAGGTGTTCGTTTTTGTATAGTCTGTCACAAAGTGCTAGGGATTGAGAAAGCGTTGGGGACAATATGGCAGGTCTTTGCTTTGTTGGTCTCCATATTAGATGATCTAATGTGTAGTCAGGAACTGCCTGGTTCTCAATAGAAACCCAGTCTGGACTATTGGTTTTAGTATATATTGCTGAAAATTGTGCTAGTTGTGCTGCTTGATAATATAAAAAGAGGTTAGGAAGTCCTAAACCACCTTGGGTTGTCCGGCGGAACAGGATGTCACGCGCCAATCTATGTCCCTGTTTTCCCCAGACAAATCCAATCACTTTTGATTGGAATTTGTTGAGATTCGACTTTTTAATAGGTATGGGAAGGGCTCTGAATAAGTACAAAATTCGAGGAAATAAGTTCATCTTGACTGCATTGAGCCTGCCCAGCCAAGACAATCCTTCTTTAGACCATTTAGTTAAATCTGCTTCTAAAGATTTGAAGGCGGGTGGGTAATTAGCATTGTATAAATTACTGACACATTTGGTGAGAGAAATACCCAAATAGGGAATCCTATCTGTAGCCCAGGAAAAGGGAAAGAAGGGCGCAAGTCGGGAGATGGTTAATGAGGGAACCGAAATATTGAGAGCAACTGACTTGGAAATGTTAACTTGGAGACCTGAAATAGTTCCGAAATCCCGAAGGAGATGAAGTAAGTTGGGGGTGGAAATTAAGGGTGAGGTCAGAAATATAAGCATATCATCAGCAAAGAGAGCACATTTATGCTCTTCTAAACCACAACGAACACCTTTAATATTTATATCTGCTCTAATGGCGATGGCTAGAGTTTCTATAGCTATAATAAAGATTAACGGTGACAAGGGACAACCCTGTCTAGTACCTCTATGGATATCTAATGGTTGAGAGAGGTGGCCTAATAGACGTACTTGAGCAGAGGGGGTTGAATATAGGGATTTTAGAATGTTCATAAAATTTGCTCCGAAACCCCATTTGGTGAGAATTTCAAAAAGATATGGCCATGAAACAGAATCAAATGCCTTCTGCAAGTCCAAAGACAGCAGAAGGCCTTCTTGTGCCGGGCCCCCGTCCCAGTGCGAATTCAATAATGATATTAAGTCAATTGCCCTTCTCACCTGATCCGTTCCCTGTCTCCCCGGGATGAAGCCCACCTGATCCTTATGAATATAGTTAGATATAAAACTGGACATTCTGTTGGCTAATATTTTAGTCATAATTTTAAGATCATTATTGATCAGCGAAATGGGTCTGTAATTTCCCACTTCACTAGTATCTTTACCAGGTTTCGGAATAACAGAGATAAATGCAGTATTAGAATCATTCGGGAGGAGGGCTCCATCCCGGAGAGAATTAAAGAAACGAGCCATGTAGGGAGCTAATTTTGGTCCAAAAGTCTTATAATATCTGACTGAGAAACCGTCGGGGCCCGGTGCTGATTCTGATTTAAGGGCTTTTATGACGTCAAGTATTTCGGCAGGGGAGAAGGAATCATCCATTAGTTCTTTATGAGTTTGATGTATGTAAGGTAGATCGAGGTGATCGAGGAACTGATTTCTAGCTTTGGAATGTGTATGAGTTGTCTTAGAGTAGAGGTTTTCATAAAAATCATGAAATGATTTCAAAATTTCTACCGGATTTTGTGTAAGGGTACCCGAAGATTGTCTAATTTTAGGGAAGACCAAGGTACGAGTTCGAGGACACAATTTACTCGCGAGTTTGGCACCTATTTTATCTTTTTGATAATAGAAGCGAGCTCCTGTCCATCGCAGATGTTTTTCTGCTGAGGTATTGAGTGAGAGATTAAGTGCAATGCGTGCTCTATCAAGTTCAGCCAGGCTCTCTGGGGTAGGATGTTTTTTATGACTTTTGCTAAGTGTTTGGAATTCCTCTTTGAGTCGTATAAGCTCTGCGGAGTATTCCTTTTTGAGTCGGGCTGAGAGTTGAATTATTTTACCCCTCATGACCGCCTTGTGTGCCGCCCACAGGGAGCCTGGCGAAATTGAGTCTGTATTATTATCTGTAAAGTAGTCCGAAAGGGCTGAGTTTAATACCGCACAGTGAGCTGGATTGTTTAGAAGAGACTCATTAAGCCTCCATTGGAACGGTCGTTTATCTCCTCCTCCCCCTCTAATAATTAATGAAACGATGGAATGGTCAGAGAGAGAGGAATCATAAATTTTGGAGGATTCAACCAAAGAGATGAAATGTGGAGGAATAAAGATATGGTCTATTCTGGTTAATGTATTATGAGGGATAGAAAAGTGAGTGTAGTCTTTGGATCGGGGATTCATTTCTCTCCATATGTCTATTAGGCCTGCTGATTGGATGGAATGTGCAACCCTAAGACTGCATTTAGGAGGTCTTTTGGGCATTGGCTTAGTAGGATTGGATCTGTCTGAGGAAAGGTCAAATGGGATGTTCGAATCTCCCGCCAGAACAACAATTCCCTTCAGATGGGATTTCAGCGTCAAGAGAGTCTTTTCAAAAAAATTGTCCTGGCGGGAGTTTGGAGCATAGTAGGAAACAAATGTGTATGTTACTGTATTAATTGATCCAGAGACCAGGATGTATCGGCCTTCTGGGTCTCTAATTGTTTTAGAATGATGAAAATGAACTTTGTTGGCAAAGCATATCGCAACCCCTTTTGTTTTATTGGAAGCATTAGCTAGATAAAATTGAGAAAAGTTTTTGTGAAGGAAAATGGGGTTATAAGAAATGGGGAAGTGCGTCTCCTGCATCAAGATAACATCAGCTTTGAGGGCATGAAATTGTTGCATGATTTTACGCCTTTTCACTGGGGAATTAAGGCCTTGAACATTATTGGACATTATACGGAGATCAGATTGTACCGGTGAGGTAGAGTTCATGGGAAGAGCATGTAGGAGTTAATACTATGAACAAAAGGAATACCTGTCTTTTTGGTGATCCCTGGCAGATAGGAGATGACACCTGTTCTTTTGAGGAAATGCTTGTGAGAAAAAAACGAGGAGAATCCAACCAGGCCCTGATCCTGTACAAGGGAGATGGGAAGGAAGATGTGATTAGACTGGGAAGGGTAAGAAAGGGAGAATGGAAAGGGGGAAGAAGAAGGTAGGGAGATAATAGAATTAGGAAAAAATGAAATAAAATAAAAGTACATCAGAATATGCATTATATAAAATAACAATTCAAGCCAAAAAAAATGAGTAATGTATACAATAAATAAAATAGGAAGGGAAAAAAAATCCCAAAGCGGCCCAAAAGGGTCGCTGTAAACAAACCCCGGTAGGAGAAATAGTTCTCCTATCGAAGTAAACAGGGGGGTGCATTGTACCCACCCTGGACAACCTCGCCACATAGGTTGATTATCTCAAAGGCACTAAAACAAAAAATCTGAGCCCAGACTATAATAAACATAGGGGAAATATAAATAATGTGCAACTGCCCCCCTCTTCCTCTACAATATGAGTGACCGTGACTTAATGTCAAAAAGAGCCATTATAAGAATAAAAATAAAGAAAAAAAAACCATCAAATATAAAGCCAAAAGGTCAGTTGGAGAGAAAAGTAAAATTATAGAGGAAGAGGGGTCTAATACAGGCATTACAGTAAATTTATATGTCAAAAAGGAGAAATATTTTGAAATTTTCCACTTTAGAAAAGAGAGAAAAAAAAAAAAAAAAAAATATCCTTTTTAATGTCTTCTGTGGGAAAAAGCCTGGAGAAGTTTCCAGGAAAAACAGGACCAAATGTCAACCCGGTCCTGGTAAAGGTTCGGCCCTAAGGACAAACCGTAAGGAAGACAAAAAATTTTTCTTCCTTTTTTCTGTCCTTTTTCTTCCTTCTTTCCACAAAAATTGGACAGTTCAGGTGTATCTTCAGGTTGGTGGAGATTCCCTCGATCTCTTGGGCATCTGTTTCTGCCATATTTGCGTCAAGGGGCTTGTCGGTGAGGGGCGTTTGGATGAAGAGGATCCTTTCGGTGTAGAAGTCTGTGGAAGTTCCTGGGTGATCATTCCCAATTGAAGCAGAAGCCGTTCACCATCTTGGAACGTCGAGAAGTGGTATGGTTTATTATTATAAGAGAAATTCAGGTGGAGAGGAAAGGCCCATCTGTAAGGGATTTCATTGCTCGTCAGAACTTGAAGTAGAGGTTTAAGAGCTCGTCGTTTTTGGACTGTGTATGGTGATAGATCGGTAAAAATTTGTATGGAATGATCCTGAAATGTCAGAGAATCTGAGGTTCTGGAAACTCTCATTATCTCTTCTTTCACTGAATAGTAGTGAGGTTTCACTATAATGTCTCTAGGAAGACCATCTGTGCGAAGAGGTTGCAGAGCCCTGTGAGCCCTGTCTAATTCTAGACGATCTTGTGAAATTGTGGGAATTAAGCTTTTGATGAGGTCTTGGATAGCGAGATGAATGTCCTTGATAGATTCAGGAATGCCTCTAACACGGAAATTATATCTCCTCGACCTATTTTCGAGGTCGTCAATTTTGGCTGTGGCTGTTTCTAAATGATCCTGGAGTTCTTGAATCCTGGCTGTGTTTTGGTTAATGCGTAGGCATGACTGATCTGATTTTTGCTCTATTGCATCAATCCTGGTTCCTAATTGTTGCAAATCAGCATGGATGGAAGCTGTGATCTGTGTGGCAGTCTGAGATAAACCTCTGGACAACATTTGAGAAAATGCGTTCATCATAGAGGCAAAGTCTGTGGGAGGTGAGGGCGCATCTTTAGGAACTATGTCCCATGGGGTAAAGCTTATAGGTAAAATATGCTGTATGGATGAGTTACTTTCCCCCCTAATATGACTCAGAAGAGGGTCTGTGGATGCTGGGGATAGGGTCCCGAGTTGAATTTCACTCACTGTGCCGTTTGAAGTTGAGGTTGAAGAGAGGTGCTTAACTGTGTAGTCTTGGTCCGCTATGGATTCCTCATTGCAGGCTGTATTTTGTGAGGTAACGGTGGCCATCTTGGATCGGCCTGACCTCTCTAACGCTGTGGAAAGCGCGGGTTTGGGGTTCCGTCGGGACTTAGAACCGGGCATTCGTGTGAAGCCTGCGTTTTCCCCAATCCGAAGTGACTGTTTGCCGGTAGAAACGAGGGCTCAGAAAGTCGTGGCGGCGAGCGTTAGTCCAGGGTGGCGCGGAGCTCCCGGTCTATGCGGCCATCTTGGACGCTTCCAATTTGAAAACATTCTTATAGCTGAGTTTTAAACATTTTAATCCCAAGAAAATATAAATATGTCTAAAAGAAAATATATGATTTTAAAGTTTTGACCATAACTTCTAAAGTATGTTTATAGTTAGTATTATATAATAAGGGAAGAACATAAAAAGGTATATAGGAGGGGAAGGGGAGGGAATAATTCTCCGGAGGAGGTTTTATATATCATCTAATGTTGTAATTCTATAAAAAATCTTAATCACCATAACAATAAAACTCGGTTGTCAATATTATCTGACGTATAATATTTAATCCAGGGTTTCCATATGATGCTGCATACATTTTAATCGTAAATATAAATAACAGGACAACATGCAAGAAATAGAAAGAACAAAAATACTTGTCAGAAAGGGATCACGCAGGCATAGGGGCCATATGTGCCAGTCATATATGGAGCACTGTGGGGGCATGCACACTATTATAAATATTTAATGTTCGTTGGAAAAGGGTAATGCATTTATATATATATATATATATATATATATATATATATATATATATATATATAAATTAAATGTCCTACCCCAAAACTTTCTGTAGATGGCGTTGATGGTACACGAAAAAGGGTTATATTTATATGTAATGTAGTAACTTGTTTCATGTAAATAATGCTGGAAGTAGACATAACATTAATATAGACAAGAGCATTTCACAGATGTATATCAAGATTAAAGCTGTATACATGTAGTGTATAAAATATTTATATAGGCACTCACCACACTGGGGAGGTACAGCCAAGACTAACCAGAAAGATGGGGGATACGCTGATGTCTTTTTTGTGCAGCAGGTAGGACTGCACAGACCAATTCTCTGGGGATTCAATATATATAAAACAATGTAATTATCCCAAAAGAGGAAAGGAGGGAAAAGTGAGGACTGAAGATGATAAGTGTAGAATTAGGGAGCTCTGCGGGATGACGTACGCCCGGGGATATCGGCCGGCCCACCGCATTCTACTGATTGGCTGTTTGCCGATCATATGGCAGTGGGCGGGGCATGCACCTACTTAGAGAGATGCAATTATCAGCGTCTCTCTGAGATGTCTTTACACCTTACAGACTAGACATGTATATGGCGGGTAATCCACGCCACTACACACACAAGGTAAGCATGCTCCTTAATTCTACACTTATCATCTTCAGTAATGTGCAGGGACACTGTGATATAAAGGGAACTGCACTAAAAAGGGGCACTGCAATGATTACAGTGCCCTTTTACGGGGCAGTCCCCTTTATATTATAGTGTCCCAGTCCTATTGTGGCCATGCTCCCTCTGGCGCTGCGGGTACAGGGTGGCTCCCTCTGGCGCTGCGGGTACAGGGTGGCTCCCTCTGGCGCTGCGGGTACAGGGTGGCTCCCTCTGGCGCTGCGGGTACAGGGTGGCTCTCTCTGGTGGTGTGGTGCAGCATCGCTCTCTCTGGAGGTGCGGTGCAGCCTCGCTCTCTCTGGTGGTGCGGTGCAGCTTCTCTCTCTCTGGTGGTGCGGTGCAGCGTCGCTCTCTCTGGGGGTGCGATGCAGCGTCGCTCTCTCTCTCTGGTTGTGCTGGGGCTATTAGTTCCCCCAGCACAGTCCTCTGTTTTATTTGCCATGTCTCCTGTAGTAGCTGCTACAAGCACTCCTCAGCTTGTTTCTGGGTTTTCTCTTTCACCCCAGCAGAGTGCATGCTGGGGACTGTAGTCTGCTCCCTGCTGAGACCAATGGTGCCATGTATCTCTGGGACTACATTTCCCATGATGCCCCTCTAGTTTCTTCTGATTGGCCCTCTGTGTTGGCCAATGGGGAGGGAAAACGACCATACAGGAACGTCTTCTCTTCCCCTGCTGCCAACGTGAGAAGGGGAGGGGGAGCGAGGGGGGAATAGTGACAGCAGCCTGAAGCTTTCCCCACCGTACGGACGCCCATGGCTGGAGGAGGAGAGCGGAACTGTCAGCACGGCGCTGAGGCTGAGCTGTGTGTGAGAGAGACACAAAGCACAGCCCATGCAGCCGCCAGTTCCGCATGACACGGGCACGGCCGTATGGTGGTAAGCGAGCGGCGGCCGTGGCCTGATCGGCTTACCTCCCGCTGTGCGGCCTGATCATCAACAGGCCACGGGCGGCCCCGGCCCACCGGGCAAATGCCCGGTCTGCCCTATGGCCAGTCTGGGCCTGATTGCAGAAGACTAAAATAGGAATAAAATTAAAAACCCATTTTAGTCCTAAGATGGCACAGTGGTGTAGTGGTTAGCACTCTCAACTAGCAGTAAAAAAAAGGGTCACCGGTTCAAATTCCAACCACGACACTATCTGACTGGAGTTTGCCTGTTCTCCCTGTGCCTGCGTGGGTTTCCTCTGGGTACTCCGGTTTCCTCCCACATTCCAAAGACATTCAGGTAGGTTAATTGGCTTCTGTCCAAAATTGGCCCTAGTATATGAACAGGGACCTTGGATTGTGGGCTCCTTGAGGGTAGGGACCAATCTGAGTGTACAATGTACAGGAATAGGGGTAGACACTCACTCAGGTTGAACTGGATGGATTAGTGTCTTTATTCAACCTTACTAACTATGAAACTATGAAATCAAAATTCAATGCCAAAATGAACACTGGAGGGTATTAGTGAGCTCGCCAAACGTGACCCTTTCAAGTGAATAAACACTGCAAATACCCTGCAACCGTGTGCATGCGTTGGTGCAGCAATTATGGGCTTGAAACAGGCAGTAAAGAGGCATCCTCACTGCCTGTCAAAATTCCGCTGGAAAGCGATCTGAGCGTGGATCACCTTTCAGAGGTTCAGCGGTTTAGACGCAAGTATAATATATCCATCAGAACCAAAACCCACTCCTATCGGTCCAGCGCTATCACACACAGCAGACACACGTGGACGATCTTGGCTCTGCTGCGTTCGTTCTTTGAGAGCTGGGGGTCCTCACGTTGTCTGTTTCTGGCATTGGGAGTCTGAATTTTCAATTTTCGAATGTCAAGCTTGTCATGGATAGAGAGCATGAGTGAAGAATAAAGATTTATATCTGTTCAGCTTCAGCTCCATTTCTCAGTTACTGACAGCGTAATCAGTCCGCCACCTGGCATATTGAAGGATGGGGGATAACTGCAATGCTTCTGTGTGCTGGAATGCGCTCAGTCCACCAGCAGGTAGAAGAGGTGCCACCTGGCAAGTATTAATGGAATCTGTTGCTCATGTCATTGATCAGAAAGAGATCATAAAGCCAATATTTTTTTTTTCTAGAACAAAGGTGACAACCTTAGGACACATTCTGTTCAGCTGAGCCAACTGTTTTTTAATATGAACAATTTGCATAAAATGTCCTTGCACCTAATGCAGACAACCACAAGGTGGCAGCAAAACATCACTGAATGGGAAATGCATACAATGTTACATTAGAATGAGAAACCAACCTTGTTAGAGAAAGGATCACAGTCTAAACTAGAGCACAAAAGCTAAAATAAAATATCACTTTACACTCCAGTAGGTTAAAGTACATAGTGTGGATGATTTACTAACTAAAGTTACGCTTTGCAAGGGGAATTTTTTTTCAGGGCTTTGAGAATGACGCTAAGCTCTTCAGACTTCCAAGAACCAATCACGTGCAAGCAAAAAAAGCATTTTTTTAACACACCTGCTCCCCATTCACACCTGAGACCTTGTAACACTAACAAGTAGGGTTGCCACCTGTCCAGGATTCACCCGGACAGTTCGGGTTTGGAATCCTGTGTCCAGGTTTCAGTCTGCCTGAAACCCAGACACATTATTTAGACTGGGATGTGGCTCCCCAAGTAGCTTAGATAGTAACACAAAAATCTGTTGCCATTCGGGATCGGCACTCTGAGGGTAGGTTTGGCATCGCGGGGGGGGGGGGCATGATGTTAGTAAGAGCAGTTTGGCCACACCCACTGTTTGCCGCAGCGCACTGCATTACCACTTTTCTTGGGGGGCACCCAAAGGTGTCCCAGGTCTTTTATAATCCTATTGTGTATACTACGAAAAAAATGTGCCCTGTGCCACTAAAGTGTTCAGGTTTGGCTTGAAGAAAAGGTGGCAACCCTACTAACAAGTCACATGACACCGGGGGGGGGGGGGGGGGGAATGTCAAATTGGGTAAAATTTGGAAATTTTCACTTAGGGGTGTACTCACTTTTGTTGCCAGCGGTTTAGACATTAATGGCTGTGTGTTGAGTTATTTTGAGGGGGCAGCAAATTTACACTGTTATACAAGCTGTACACTCACTACATTACATTGGAGACAAGTGTCATTTTTTCAGTGTTGTCACATGAAAAGAGAGAAGAAAAGATTTACAAAAATGTGAGGGGTGTACTCACTTTTGTGAGATGCTGTACATCGATCATATTGAGGCATACCCACGTTTATTACACTGAGGGTTTTTTCCACCTGGGAACCAGTATATCACACTGGCCGATCTCCTGCTGTGAGAGGAGTGTCTCTACCCCTCTCCGCGGGGATCCTCCACAACTTCTCAGTCCATTCAAAGACTGGCTTTGATACCCAGATGCTATATAGTGGCAATTCCATAATTCCAGCTCTTGCTGCCTTATATTATATACATTATATTGCCTTCCTCTGCTTTTAAACGTTACATGATGGAATGTTGAACCCTTCTCTGCTATCAAATATTATATGCATTTTCCTCATCATACACCCCTGAAGAAGGAGAAAAATTACACTTCGAAACGCATTGGGTGCAAAGAGGAAAGAGGACTTCATATGCATTGTAAATATATTGATAACGTCCAAATTTGATTGTATATTCCATTCTTCTATATTTGTATATGTATAATTTTTAGTGATAATGTTTAATTACTAATAAATATTTTTGTACTATAAGTCCGCCTTAGGGGAGCTCTTCTTCTTTGTTCCCTTACAGTGGAGTGGAGAATGCCACCCTAAAAAGATTGTTGGTGTCATCTTGCTGACACTGCCAAGTGCAATTGGACCTAGAAATATGCAGGAACCATCAGATGAGAGGTCAGTTAGCCACAGTTTAGGGAACCCCTAGCAAACTCTAAAGAAACCCCAGGGTTCTGTGGAAATCCTGGTTAACAATGGCTGCTCTAAAGACACTGGGTAAGTAGTACAGCATGCAAACGTGGTGCCTATCCACGCACCCTTGTGTGCAAGTCATTGCAAGGACTCTGTCAAGAAGCAAATGCCTGTGTGATTAGGCACTAAAAGCAGCAGTTATGCTCTGACTTGGGCACAATCAGGGCTGGTGCAAGGATTTTTGATACCCTAGGCGAAACCTCATTTTCTCTGCCCATGTATACCCCACCTTTTTAACCACTTGCTTACTGGGCACATAAACCCCCCTCAGTCCCAGACCAATTTTCAGCTTTCAGCGCTGATGCACTTTGAATGACAATTGCGCGGGCATACAACACTGTACCCAAATGAAATTTTTATCATTTTTTTCCCACAAATAGAGCTTTCTTTTGGTGGTATTTAGTTACAGCTCGGAGTTTTATTTTTTGCTAAACAAACAAAAAAAGATGCAAAAAAATAAAAAAATAAAATCATGTTTTAATAGTTTGTTATAAAATTTTGCAAACGGGTCATTTTTCTCCTTCATTGAAGTGCGCTGATTAGGCGGCACTGATAGGCTGCATTGGTGGGCACTGATGGGCTGCATTGGTGGGCACTGATAGGCTGCATTGGTGGGCACTGATGGGCTGCACTGGTGGGCACTGATAGGCATAGTTAAGGCGGCACTAATAGGCACAGATAAGGCGGCACCGATGGGCACAGATAAGGCGGCACTGATGGGCAAAGATGGGCACAGATAAGATGGCACGGATGGGTGGCACGGATAAGTGGCACGGATGGGTGGCACGGATGGGCACTGATAGGTACCACAGATAGATGGGACTGATGGGCACTGATAGGTGGCACTGATAGGTGGCTCTGATAGGTGGCACTGCTGGGCACTGATGGGCGGCACTGCTGGGCACTGATGGGCGGCGCTGCTGGGCACTGATGGGCGGCACTGGGGTGCAGCACCTTTGAGGCAGATTGGGTGGCACTGTGGGTGGCACTGTGGGTGGCACTGTGGGTGGCACTGTGGGTGGCACTGTGGGTGGCACTGTGGGCACTATGGGCACTGACGGGGGGCACTGACGGGGGGCACTTACTTTTGCTTTTTATTTTACTTCAGGATGGCACTGCGGGAGGCAGGTGGGCACTGGCAGGTGGCAGGTGGTCCCTTGTATTGATGGCCGTGATCGGGACTGATGTCCCGATCACGGCCGCCGGTGATCGGCTTTTTTTTTTCTCCTCGCGCTGTCAGCGCGAGGAGGAATAATAGCCGATTACCGGCTCCGTTCTATCACATGATCAGCTGTCATTGGCTGACAGCTGATCACGTGATAAGGGGTCGGGATCGACCCCTTGCACGGATCGGTGATCAGGCGAGTGTCATGGACTCGCCGATCACAGAGCGCGCCGCGTGCGCCCCTCAGGGGACGCGCAGGCCGCTCGTAACCGGGACGACGTCAATAGACGTCGTCCCGGAAATGTAGGTCTGCGCTAATGCCGTCATTTGGCAATAGCGCGGTACCGAAGTGGTTAATGAAGTGCACTATCAAATGCGGCCTCGCCAGCGCCCCGTTAAATGCGGCCTCGCCAGCGCCCCATCAAAGGCGGCCTCACCAGTGCCCCATCAAAGGCAGCCTCGCCAGCGCCCCATCAAATGCGGCCTCGCCAGCACCACGTCAAATGTGGCCTCGCCAGCGCCCCGTCAAATGCGGCCTCGCCAGCGCCACGTCAAATGCGGCCTCGCCAGCGCCCCGTCAAATGCGGCCTCGCCAGCGCCCCATCAAAGGCGGCCTCGCCAACGCCCCATCAAAGGCGGCCTCGCCAGCGCCTCGTCAAAGGCGGCTCCCCAGCTCCCCGTCAAATGCGGCCTCGCCAGCGCCCCGTCAAATGCAGCCTCGCCAGCGCCCCGTCAAGTGCGGCCTCGCCAGCACCCCATCAAATGCAGCCTCGCCAGCGCCCCATCAAATGCCGCCTCGCCAGCGCCCCATCAAATGCAGCCTCGCCAGCGCCCCGTCAAATGCGGCTTTACCAGCGCCTCCACCGCCACTGCACCTCTGATACTATTTGCAAACATGCCTGCTGATGCTGAGAGTTAGTTGCTTGCTGCAGAGAAAAGAGAGTAGGAACACCATTGGCAGGGCGCCATAGGCGGCTGCCTAGTTTGCCTAGTGGTAGCACCGGCCCTGGGCACAATATACATGTCTTGGGGCACAGAGTGGCTGAGCTTTCCTCTGAAAGTACTGTTTTTGCTGATATTTTGGCTTTGATGATTTGCCAATCGTTGACCCATAACTAGTAGAAAAAGGAGACACTGGTTTATGAGGGCATCTGAGCACCACCTCCATCTGCCTCTACATGGCACAATTGCACTTCTCTACTGCCCACTGGTTCAGTGAACCCTATAAGCAGAAGTTCCGCTGCATGCATGTACACTTGGCTGTTTTGCTTAAAACTTCTCAATAGTACTTTGTCTTATTGAGATCCATTGCTTTGCATAGACCAACGTTGCCCCTTTAAGCGCTAGTGTACTCCTCCTGTAAAGATTTGGGAGCTAACACGCACATAGAGAAAGTAATGGCAGTGATCACATGAAAAAAGCAATACTGTAAAAACACTCCCCTGTTAAAGTGATTGTAAACCCCTACAATCCACTTTTTGCTACAGGTAACCCTATAATAAGGCTTACGTGTTGCTCCCCTGGATGTCTCCTAAACCTGCACGGTTTAGATAGATATCCCCTGTATCTGCATGTGCCGATGTCCTCGGCACATGCGCATGGAAGCAATGGCACGTACGTGCCGTTTGCATCACTGAGTGTGCCGTTACCAGCGGGTCCCCGCGCATGTGTGGGAGTAGCGTCATTGTGGCTTCATTGTGGCTCCGGCCAATCACAGCAATGGAGTAACTTCGGGGAGAAATGACGCTGTGTACGGGCAGTGCAGCGGGAGCTTCAATCTCAGGTAAGTATTACATAATGAACTAGTATGCTACGCATACTAGCTCATTATGCCTTTGTCTTGCAGGTCTTTTTTTTTTCTCAATGACATAGAAAAACATTTCAATACATAACACAATTGTAGGAACACTTTAAGTCATTCTGCTAACAAAGGCATGCAATTCTCTTTGGTAAGGGGTTAAACGGACAATTTATAATGTTGGTGATGTTCTGTCAATTCTTGATCTTTTGACTATATGCTCAGACATTAGCCTGGATCAAAAATACATTTTACCACTGGGTGGCGACAAAGAACCGTGAACCGATCCATCAACATTGGAAACATCGGACAAGAATAATAACGTGTGATATTTACAGTCTAAGTTTTATATATTAAAATTATTATTTATAATTTTATATAATGACTTTGTCACCTGTGGTGCAGAACAAAAGGGAATGTACCATGCTCTTTATGGGTTCTTTGTTGTCTAAATAGATGTAATTTATGACATTACTACGGTAATTATGTTTTTCATCTAGCCTCTGGGCCTGGAAAGTGTATCTGAGCTTATACTAAATTTTTTCTTAAAATTTTTCTAAATATTTACACTGTTTGTTTTAATTTTTGCCAATTGTTGAGATGCCTTTTTGCAGCCTGGTTTACGTATTTTTCACAGTATTTTTTGTTATTTTTAGGCCTAAAAAACTGATTGTATTCGTTGAATTCAACTTCATCAAGATGGATTAAAAATTTTATATAAATTGTTCATATTTACCACTTGCACCCAGCAGGTGGCGCACAGTAAGCGTTCTGCACTATTGTGAATATGTCATTTACAATAATCCTGTTAACAGCCTGTAGTTTAATATCCTGCTGTTCAGATTAATTTATGCACACCGCTTAATAAATCACAGGAGAGACAAACCCCAGTTAGGCCCTTCAAAAAAAGCAAATAAAGACTGCTAGGCTTTTTTTTTATTACATAGCTGTAAGCCCTAAAAGATATGAGAAACTGTTTCTATTAGAAATCCTATTAGAGGGAGGAATGTCTCTGGAGAAGGGAGCGGACACTGCGGAGGGAGGAATGTCTCTGGAGAAGGGAGCGGACACTGCGGAGGGAGGAATGTCTCTGGAGAAGGGAGCGGACACTGTGGAGGGAGGAATGTCTCTGGAGAAGGGAGCGGACACTGCGGAGGGAGGAATGTCTCTGGAGAAGGGAGCGGACACTGCGGAGGGAGGAATGTCTCTGGAGAAGGGAGCGGACACTGCGGAGGGAGGAATGTCTCTGGAGAAGGGAGCGGACACTGAAGAGGGAGGAATGTCTCTGGAGAAGGGAGCGGACACTGCGGAGGGAGGAATGTCTCTGGAGAAGGGAGCGGACACTGCGGAGGGAGGAATGTCTCTGGAGAAGGGAGCGGACACTGTGGAGGGAGGAATGTCTCTGGAGAAGGGAGCGGACACTGCGGAGGGAGGAATGTCTCTGGAGAAGGGAGCGGACACTGCGGAGGGAGGAATGTCTCTGGAGAAGGGAGCGGACACTGAAGAGGGAGGAATGTCTCTGGAGAAGGGAGCGGACACTGCGGAGGGAGGAATGTCTCTGGAGAAGGGAGCGGACACTGCGGAGGGAGGAATGTCTCTGGAGAAGGGAGCGGACACTGGGGAGGGAGGAATGTCTCTGGAGAAGGGAGCGGACACTGCGGAGGGAGGAATGTTTCTGGAGAAGGGAGCGGACACTGGGGAGGGAGGAATGTCTCTGGAGAAGGGAGCGGACACTGCGGAGGGAGGAATGTCTCTGGAGAAGGGAGCGGACACTGAAGAGGGAGGAATGTCTCTGGAGAAGGGAGCCGACACTACGGAGGGAGGAATGTCTCTGGAGAAGGGAGCGGACACTGCGGAGGGAGGAATGTCTCTGGAGAAGGGAGCGGACACTGAAGAGGGAGGAATGTCTCTGGAGAAGGGAGCGGACACTGCGGAGGGAGGAATGTCTCTGGAGAAGGGAGCGGACACTGCGGAGGGAGGAATGTCTCTGGAGAAGGGAGCGGACACTGGGGAGGGAGGAATGTCTCTGGAGAAGGGAGCGGACACTGCGGAGGGAGGAATGTTTCTGGAGAAGGGAGCGGACACTGGGGAGGGAGGAATGTCTCTGGAGAAGGGAGCGGACACTGCGGAGGGAGGAATGTCTCTGGAGAAGGGAGCGGACACTGAAGAGGGAGGAATGTCTCTGGAGAAGGGAGCGGACACTGCTGAGGGAGGAATGTCTCTGGAGAAGGGAGCGGACACTGCGGAGGGAGGAATGTCTCTGGAGAAGGGAGCGGACACTGGGGAGGGAGGAATGTCTCTGGAGAAGGGAGCGGACACTGCGGAGGGAGGAATGTCTCTGGAGAAGGGAGCGGACACTGGGGAGGGAGGAATGTCTCTGGAGAAGGGAGCGGACACTGCGGAGGGAGGAATGTCTCTGGAGAAGGGAGCGGACACTGAAGAGGGAGGAATGTCTCTGGAGAAGGGAGCGGACACTGCGGAGGGAGGAATGTCTCTGGAGAAGGGAGCGGACACTGCGGAGGGAGGAATGTCTCTGGAGAAGGGAGCGGACACTGCTGAGGGAGGAATGTCTCTGGAGAAGGGAGCGGACACTGCTGAGGGAGGAATGTCTCTGGAGAAGGGAGCGGACACTGCTGAGGGAGGAATGTCTCTGGAGAAGGGAGCGGACACTGCAGAGGGATGAATGTCTCTGGAGAAGGGAGCGGACACTGCGGAGGGAGGAATGTCTCTGGAGAAGGGAGCGGACACTGCAGAGTGAGGAATGTCTCTGGAGAAGGAAGCGGACACTGCTGAGGGAAGAATGTCTCTGGAGAAGGGAGCGGACACTGCTGAGGGAGGAATGTCTCTGGAGAAGGGAGCGGACACTGCTGAGGGAGGAATGTCTCTGGAGAAGGGAGCGGACACTGCTGAGGGAGGAATGTCTCTGGAGAAGGGAGCGGACACTGCGGAGGGAGGAATGTCTCTGGAGAAGGGAGCGGACACTGCGGAGGGAGGAATGTCTCTGGAGAAGGGAGCGGACACTGAAGAGGGAGGAATGTCTCTGGAGAAGGGAGCGGACACTGAAGAGGGAGGAATGTCTCTGGAGAAGGGAGCGCACACTGAGGAGGGAGGAATGTCTCTGGAGAAGGGAGCGGACACTGCGGAGGGAGGAATGTCTCTGGAGAAGGGAGCGGACACTGCGGAGGGAGGAATGTCTCTGGAGAAGGGAGCGGACACTGCGGAGGGAGGAATGTCTCTGGAGAAGGGAGCGGACACTGCGGAGGGAGGAATGTCTCTGGAGAAGGGAGCGGACACTGCGGAGGGAGGATGTCTCTGGAGAAGGGAGCGGACACTGCGGAGGGAGGAATGTCTCTGGAGAAGGGAGCGGACACTGCGGAGGGAGGAATGTCTCTGGAGAAGGAAGCGGACACTGCGGAGGGAGGAATGTCTCTGGAGAAGGGAGCGGACACTGCTGAGGGAGGAATGTCTCTGGAGAAGGGAGCGGACACTGCGGAGGGAGGAATGTCTCTGGAGAAGGGAGCGGACACTGCAGAGGGAGGAATGTCTCTGGAGAAGGAAGCGGACACTGCGGAGGGAGGAATGTCTCTGGAGAAGGGAGCGGACACTGCGGAGGGAGGAATGTCTCTGGAGAAGGGAGCGGACACTGCGGAGGGAGGAATGTCTCTGGAGAAGGAAGCGGACACTGCGGAGGGAGGAATGTCTCTGGAGAAGGGAGCGGACACTGCTGAGGGAGGAATGTCTCTGGAGAAGGGAGCGGACACTGCGGAGGGAGGAATGTCTCTGGAGAAGGGAGCGGACACTGCAGAGGGAGGAATGTCTCTGGAGAAGGAAGCGGACACTGCGGAGGGAGGAATGTCTCTGGAGAAGGGAGCGGACACTACGGAGGGAGGAATGTCTCTGGAGAAGGGAGCGGACACTGCGGAGGTATGAATGTCTCTGGAGAAGGGAGCAGACACTGAAGAGGGAGGAATGTCTCTGGAGAAGGGAGCGAACACTGCGGAGGGAGGAATGTCTCTGGAGAAGGGAGCGCACACTGAAGAGGGAGGAATGTCTCTGGAGAAGGGAGCAGACACTGCGGAGGGAGGAATGTCTCTGGAGAAGGGAGCGGACACTGCAGAGGGAGGAATGTCTCTGGAGAAGGGAGCGGACACTGCGGAGGGAGGAATGTCTCTGGAGAAGGGAGCGGACACTGAAGAGGGAGGAATGTCTCTGGAGAAGGGAGCGGACACTGAAGAGGGAGGAATGTCTCTGGAGAAGGGAGCGGACACTGCAGAGGGAGGAATGTCTCTGGAGAACGGAGCGGACACTGCGGAGGGAGGAATGTCTCTGGAGAAGGGAGCGGACACTGCGGAGGGAGGAATGTCTCTGGAGAAGGGAGCGGACACTGAAGAGGGAGGAATGTCTCTGAAGAAGGGAGTGGACACTGCGGAGGGAGGAATGTCTCTGAAGAAGGGAGTGGACACTGCGGAGGGAGGAATGTCTCTGGAGAAGGAAGCGGACACTGCAGAGGGAGGAATGTCTCTGGAGAAGGGGGAGGACACTCTAGTGGGATGATTGTCTCTCCAAGAGGCAGGGCCGTTTTTAAGGCAGGGCAAAAGGGGCAGCTGCCCTGGGCCCAGTCATTGTTGTGGGGCCCAAAGCAGCAGCCTTATACTTGCCAACTATCCTGGTTTAAATTCCCTCGTCCCTTGAAGTTTTAGTCCCGTGCTGTGTCCTGAAATCTCAGTGTGAAGTGCTGCTACTAATGCTGCCCAGCTCTGCCCTATTGTTGTGTTCAAATGACTCACCTGCAGACCCTGTGTTTACATCTAAATTACTGGAATTCATATGTAAATAGCGGCGGCCGGCGGCATTGATATGTATATCATGCCCCCTTGAGGTCATATCCACAGTAATCTCTAGCTACCAAACAACAAGCAGAAATCATGTGCTTTAACCTCTAGCAACTAATCAGTGAGCTGTAATGTGTGGTGTAACCTCTAGCAACCAGTCAGTGAGCGGTAATGGCAACCAATCGCAATAGCTGCCTGATCTGATTCAGTAAACTGATTTTGAGTCTAGGTGCTATTTATTGTATGTCTCAGAGCAGGTGGAGAGCGAAACTACATGGGGGGGGGGGACCCAAGAAAAGTTTTTCCCAGGGTCCAATCAATATTAAAGACGGCCCTGCCAAGAGGGGGAAGACACTGCAGAAGGAGCACGGTCCCTGGAGGAGGGGGAGGGGGACACTGCTGGGGGAGGAATGCCTTCAGAGGAGGGAGTGGACACTGCAGAGGGAGGAATGTCTCTCGAAGAGGGGACAGACACTGCAGAAGGAGCACTGTCCCTGGAGAAGGAGGGCAGACACTGTTGGTCGGAGGAATGCCTCCAGAGGAGGAAGCAGACATTGCATAGGGAAGAATGTCTCTGGAGGAGGGAGCAGACACTGCCAAAGGAGGAAGGAGGGAGTGGACGCTGTAGAAGGAGAAATGCTTCTGGTGGAGGGAGTGGAGACCCGAAGGGCTTCAAGCTACAAAACGCTCAGGTGTGAATGGGGCCTTAAGGAGGGGAGGGCTTCCTCCAGGCACACCCGCCCTTACTCTATCCACTGTTATGTGCTCCAACTTTTGGGACTTGGAAAATTATAGCATAAGCACCGCAGTATACAGAGGAGTCTTGACATGGGCACTGTGGCCTACGCATATATTTACAAATGCGTGCAAACAAAACCCTCTGTTTTTAATGTGGATTGTCAGACGGGTCAAATTGGATGTTTTGCAGGCTGGCTGGTAAATGTAGTGTGGAAATAATTTTTTTTTTTGTGATGTGCGTTGCCCTTCCATGTGCACCTTAATGCAAAGTCTAGTTATAGGTTGGGGGGATTGCCATTTTAATGTAAAGGGAGTGCAGGAGATTGCAGGAGCAAAAAAGTGTTTTGTACAAGAGAAGGTACACTTTAAAAGAAAATTCTGGAACAGAATGTGAATTACACAGTGTTATTTTGTTTAATGCAAATCATCTATGGCATGTGTAAAAAAGGCTAAAAAGGTGAAAAATTAACTCATAAATACTAGAGACCTTTCATCTAACTGTATGCATTAAAATCTCCTGACTTGATTACACTGTGTGATCTAATACTTTAATATTCACTGCTTCTGCAGTGGTTTTGTCTTCCTTGCAAGGCCTTTATAAATAATAATTGCATGTTAGTTTATATGCATTTCAATAACAAATACCGAAAGGATAAAAATATTAAATTTGCATATGTTTTAATTATGTTTGTCTGTGCCACAGTTGAGTTAATGAATCTGCTGAAAAGCCCATTCAGAGATGTCATCACTCAGATTAAACCAATTATTTCTAATGTATTGGACGGCCTGTGACTAAATGAACCAAGAATGGGTGCAAACTTCATATTATTGACTAGCGCTCAATTAAAATTAATTGTTGCAAAATATAAGACACCCAGAGACTTTATATATACAAAAATGGATTTTGAAAAACGGTTTCCACATCCAACAGACAGGGTAGCGGGATGATTTTTGATGGTAGTTTTTGCTATTAGTAGTATAAGTGGCCTGAACAGGGCAGAGATGGAAAGGGGAAAATTATCCCAAGGCTAGATAGGATAGAGATACCGATTTTTTTTTTTTTTATAGGATAGAAAAGACAGAATGAAGCGCCAGACTAAAATTGGATGAAGGAGACCAAGATAGTTAATTAATAATTAATTGTTGGTAAAAAAAAAATAAGTGATCCAAAAACAGCCAATGAGTTACATTATTATATAATAACAACACACTTGTCACATGATTGTTTCAACTGAATTAAACATTGTTAAAAGATACAAGCAATATACATAGTAATACATATAAAGAAAGTAGATGTATATTGTAATTGTAAAGGAAACCTAAACTACTACTGTTGACATCAGTGAAATGCTTCTTGCTTGGCTTCTATAATTTTGAGTTGGTGACCTGGAACAAGTATGCAGCAAGTGTAAGGCCCCTTTCACACGGGGCGGATCAGTAATGATCCGCCCCGTGATGATTTGCTCGCTCAGCGGGGATCGCTCCGTTGTCTCCGCTGAGCCGGCAGCGGACAGGGCGGTCTCCGCACACAGTGCAGGGACCGCCCTGTCCGCTCTCCCCTATGAGGATCGGATGAGCACGGACCGTCTGTCCGTGTTCATCCGATCGGACGGATAGAAAAATAGGATTTTCCTCCGTCTGCAGAATCGGACCATAGCGGAGGCGGACAATAGCGGGTGTCTGCGGATGTTTATCCGCAGACACCCGCTATCCCATAGGGATGAATGTATGTCCGTATTCCATCCGCAAACGGATGGATGAAATACGGACATACTGTCCGCATGTGTGAAAGGGGCCTAAAGTCGGAACTCGTGATATGCAAAACATATGAAATTGGGTACAAAAGCTTTATTTTCATTGATAGGTTTGCTGCAGTTGAAATTTGGGCCACACAACAAACCTGAGATCTCATGAAACAGCTGCAACAAATTACAATGTAACACAATTGTTAATATAGGTTGATTTAAGGCAATAGTTGATTTAAGGCATTTTTCTTGCACATTTTTGGATGATTGAAGTCGGCAGAGCTTCATCTCAATCACTAAGCTCTGGGGATAATTCCCTTACAAAGTGAACAGGCCATTTGCCTTAAGTAATTCAACCAATGCCTCCTACAAATGATGTCTCAGTTGCAAGCTATTAATGTATTGATCAAACTTCTGAGTGGCTCCTGGTGTCCAGATAGAGTTACTGACAGGGTAACTCAAAGCAGTGGAGACATTGGGGCTGATTTACTAACGGCAAAGAGGCTGTTTCGTTTTCACATTGCAAGGGACTTTTTACTTAGGCTCCATTCACACCTGAGCATACTGGAATTGTGGCAAAACACAGGACGCATTTGCGATGCAATTTTTTCTTAATGGCACCCCAAACATGGTGCGATTTTGTTGGGTTTGTCAAGGGACAAAATGCACTAAAATCAAGGCAAAAATTGCAATGCCAAATGCGCCTGGCTCTGTGCCAACATTTTAGCTTCTTTGGTGCATTTTTGGAGGAGACGGAGGCCCATTCAAATGAATGATGCCGCTCCAAAAAATGTGCCACAAAAAAGCTAAAAAGAAAGAAGTTAAGAAGGTGTCGCTGCAGTATGCTTAGGTGTGAATGGAGCCTAAATTTAATGAATGTGGTGAAAATTCCCTTTCTAAGGAATACCCAATCACGTACAAGGAAAATAAAACAAAACAGAATTTTTCATGCATATGATTGGATAATGGAAAGCATCAGAGCTTCATCTCATTCACTAATCTATTTTTACTAAGCTACCGTATATACTCGAGTATAAGCCGAGATTTTCAGCCTCTTTTTTGAGGCTGAAAGTGCCCCCCTCGGCTTATACTCGAGTCACCGCTGTCTGACTGCCCGAACAGCGTGTCGAGCAGACAGACAGCGGCCATTCTACCTTTCAAAAGCCGCGCCTCCGCCTCCGCCTCCGCCTGTGATAGGCGGAACACTCAATTTCCCAGCAGTCAGTGTTCCGCCTATCACGGACATCGGCTCTATCACAGGCGGAGGCGGAGGCGCGGCTTTTGAACAGGGGAATGGCCGCCAGGGCGCCGACGAAGAGCGGCGATCCTGGCATGGGACGACACGGAGGCTCGGGACGGGACGACACGGAGGCTCGGGACGGGACGACACGGAGGCTCGGGACGGGACGACACGGAGGCTCGGGACGGGACCGGACGGAGGCTCAAGAACAGGTAGGCTGGACACACAAGGCTGCACGGACACACACACACACACACACACACACACACACACACACACACGGATGGATGGATGGACACACACACACACACAGGGATGGATGGATGGATGGACACACACACACACACAGGGATGGATGGATGGATGGACACACACACACACACACACACACACAGGGATGGATGGATGGATGGACGCACACACACACAGGGATGGATGGATGGACACACACACAGGGATGGATGGATGGACACACACACAGGGATGGATGGATGGACACACACACAGGGATGGACGGACACACAGGGATGGACGGACACAGAGGGATGAACGGACACACACAGGGATGGACAGGCATATCTCACCCTCGGCTTATACACGAGTCAATAGGTTTCCCAGTTTTTTGGGGGTAAATTGGGGGCCTCGGCTTATACTCGGGTCGGCCTATACTCGAGTATATACGGTAAGCTAAATTCCCTTGCAAATTTTCTCTTCATAAGTGAACAGCCTGTTTGCCTTTAGTAAATCAGCTCTATTGCAGGAGGAACTAGGTACACCCTGCAGGATTAATAGAAGTCTTAACTGATATAACCAGCAAATCCTTCATCCATAAAGCCCACACAATGTGCCCACAGCAATTACCTATGTTTGGGAAATGCTGTTTTATTATACTGCTAAAAATACTTGTTTTATACAAAAGCCAACAGCAGTTTTTCCTATGTCACTGTCATGTCGGGTTTACTATTTGTCCCTGGCAGTGGAGCTTTGAATTTTTTTCTTCATAATTTGATGTTACATAAAGAAAAATATATGAAATGTAGGTAAAAATGCTAAATCCAATTCCTCTGTTTTTATTGCAGATGAAGGCAAGATTTACTGCAGACACAGCTCACACGGCAGGCCTGCCACAGTGAGCAGTATTGAAAGGGACATTCAGACTGCAGAAGAGTGTGTCGCCCACATTCAGACTCCGGGAAGAGTGTGTCGCCCACGCTCAGACTCCGGGAAGAGTGTGTCGCCCACGCTCAGACCCCGGAACAGTGTGTCGCCCACGCTCAGACTCCGGAAGAGTGTGTCGCCCACGCTCAGACTCCGGAAGAGTGTGTCGCCCACGCTCAGACTCCGGAAGAATGTGTCGCCCACGCTCAGACTCCGGAAGAGTGTGTCGCCCATGCTCAGACTCCGGAAGAGTGTGTCTCCCACGCTCAGACTCTGGAAGAGGACCCTCAACTACGAACAGTATGTTGTTTACCAGGCGCTCGGGTTCGGGACATTGCAGATTGGATGGAAAGATTGTTGCGTGGGGCTGGAGAGGACCCAGCTGTCTTGGTACATATTGGTACCCATGACCAAGTTAGAGGAAGATGGAGCATTCTACAAAATGATTTCAATAACATAGGGTTTATGTTGAAAAAAAGACCTCCAAAGCAGCATTTTCAGAAATACTGCCTGTACCTAAAGCCACACCAGAAAGGCAGCAGGAGCTTAGAGAGCTTGACAAGTGGCTGAAGAACTGGTGCCGAGAAGAGGAGTTTGGCTTCATGGAGAACTGGTTTGCGGTCGCTTCCCGGCTCTATAGAAGGGATAGACTGCACTTAAATGGGAGGGTTGCAGCATTTTTGGGAGTGAAGATTGCCAACAAGTTGGAAGAAATTGTTCAGACTCCAGAAAAGTGCGTCGCCCACGTTCAGACTCCAGAAGAGTGCGACACTCTCGTTCGGGCTCCAGCAGAGTGCGACACTCTCGTTCGGGCTCCAGCAGAGTGCGACACTCTCGTTCGGGCTCCAGCAGAGTGCGACACTCTCGTTCGGGCTCCAGCAGAGTGCGACACACTCGTTCGGGCTCCAGCAGAGTGCGACACTCCCGTTCGGGCTCCAGCAGAGTCCGACACCCCCGTTCGGGCTCCAGCAGAGTGCGACACTCCCGTTCGGGCTCCAGCAGAGTGCGACACTCCCGTTCGGGCTCCAGCAGAGTGCGACACTCCCGTTCGGGCTCCAGCAAAGTGCGACACTCCCGTTCGGGCTCCAGCAGAGTCCGACACTCCCGTTCGGGCTCCAGCAGAGTCCGACACTCCCGTTCAGGCTCCAGAAGTGTGGACCATTCAGGCTCCAGGAGATTGGGCCGATCAGGTTCCAGAAGAGTGGGAGATTCAGGCACCAGAAGAGTGGGCTGCTCTGGCTCTAGAAGAATGGGCCAGTCTGGCTCCAGAAGAATGGGCCTTTTCAGGCTCCAGGAGAGTCTGACACTCCCGTTTAGGTTCCATCAGAGTTTGACACTCCCCTTAAAGCTCCATCAGAGTGTGACACTCCCGTTAAAGCTCCATCAGAGTGTGACACGCCCGTTAAAGCTCCATCAGAGTGTGACACTCCCGTTAAAGCTCCATCAGAGTGTGACACTCCCGTTAAAGCTCCATCAGAGTGTGACACTCCCGTTAAAGCTCCATCAGAGTGTGACACTCCCGTTCAGGCTCCAGAAGATTGGGCCAATCAGGTTCCAGAAAAGTGGGCCATTCAGGCTCCAAAAGAGTGAACTGTTTTTGCTCTAGAAGAGTGGGCCATTCTGGCTCCAGAAGAATGGGCCTTTCAGGCTCCAGCAGAGTGCGACACCCCCGTTCAGGCTCCAGCAGAGTGCGACACCCCCGTTCAGGCTCCAGCAGAGTGCGGCACTCCCGTTCAGGCTCCAGCAGAGTGTGACACTCCAGTTCAGGCTCCAGCAGAGTGCGACACTTCCGTTCAGGCTCCAGCAGAGTGCGACACTCCCGTTCAGGCTCCAGCAGAGTGCGACACTCCCGTTTAGGCTCCAGAAGAGTGGGCCATCCTGGCTCCAGAAGAATGGGCCTTTCAGGCTCTAGGAAAGTGGGCCTTTCAGCCTCAGTATTTGTGCTAGAAGGGGGCATATGGGGGTGAGGAGTTTACCCTGGACACTGGATGATCTTGTCCCAGCATTGGCGCACTCTACAAATTGCAAGGACGGAGCTGTGAAGAGAGAGCCAGGTGCCGACATGAGGACTGGATTGGATTGCTCCAGCCTGTACTGATGCGGTGGTGACTATGGCGGCCAGGAACAGCAGACTTGTGAGTACCTGGTGGCCCTACTGAGTGGAGTGACACACACACACGTGTTTCTTTGGTAAGATAGCCCCCACAGCTAGCTTAGATGTATAGAGTGGCAGTGGGAGGAATAGTGTCCCATCGTTTTTTTTTTTTTTTGATGGGGAAGTGGAGTTTCCACACTTTTTCCCCCAGGACTTGACCCCTGGGCTCCAGAAGAGTAGGCTGTTCAGGCTCCAGAAGGGTGGTCCATGCAGGCTCCAGAAGGGTGGGCCATTTAGACTCCAGAAGGGTGGGCCTTTCAGGCTCCAGCAGAATGGCCCATTAAGGCTTCAGAAGGGTGGGCCTTTCAGGCTTCAGCAGAATGGCCCATTCAGGCTCCAGAAGGGTGGACCATTCAGGCTCCAGAAGGGTGGACCATTCAGGCTCCAGAAGGGTGGGCCATTCAGGCTCCAGAAGGGTGGGCCATTCAGGCTCCAGAAGAGTGACACAGGTTTTGTTTGCAGGCGGGAGGTTGGAGGCTGATACTTTTTAGGTGTGTGTTTGACTGGCTATAAGGGGAGGTTGGAGGCCACTTTTTTTTTTCTGGTACGATAAAACCAGCAATAAAACAGTGGCTGGAATAATATGAAATGTTTTCACAATAAGTGGAAATAATCTTTTTGAGTGCTAGAGACTTTCTAAACCTAACACCAGTATCACTATGAGCACCTAAGACTTAGAGGGTTAACAGGCATATACCCTGGAAACATTACATTAGAGGGACACAGAAATCCCAATCATACGAGGTCTCACTGTGACCAAGCACAAGCCATAAGGAAGATACAATGGAATCCCTGGGAGCTTCGCTTATGAATTCAAATATATAACAAAAACCTCTGCTTTTAATTTTTTTAAACTAGTTTAGACACTCAATTTATTTCTTGCTATATATTTCCAATTTGGAAACGTTACAGTTAGGGACCGCACTTTGCAGAGGGGCCTTGGCGTGGCAGTGCGGCTTCACATATATTTGCATCCAATGTAAATTGCCGAAACAGTTTAGACTTTTTTTCTTTATATTATGCTGGCTAGCTGGTAAGTATGCTGGGGAAATTTGTGTTTTGTATTGTTCTGTGAACTGCCATGCTTTAGTGCCAAATCGCACCTTTGTGTTGTGGTAAATGTGCATTACTGCAACCTATGTTTTTTAATTCACGTTACAAGCATCAGTGTGTTTCAGTGCCATCCATCGTCAATGGTACCCCAACACATTGACCCAACGCACTTCCAACACACATGCAGTGCAATTCAACACAATGCAGTTTAACGCACTACCATGCATTGTGGTGCATCATGGCAGAAGAAATTATGTATATACTTTATTGTTATATTGTGCAAAACATTTAATAAAATTAAATAAAAATAAATAGTGTGTGTAAGATCTTTTTTTCTTTTATTCCTTCTAAACACAATGTACCGGAACACAGGTCTGATTCCAACCTTGTAGCATCTAGTCAGAGCAGGTGCAACTCTGATGACTGTTAAGCCAGCCATAGATGGTTAGATTTTCAACCTGTGGTTGCAGGAAAGAAAATAGGTGCATTACCCCACCAACACTGATGTTGATGGGGGAATCCATCCCATCTAGCTATCGTGTTCTCTGTGTGGGGAGAGCCACAGTGATTATTGCTTAACCTCTGGCAATGATCTCATGAAAAATCCAACAGGCTAGGTATACCCAAGTTGATCGATCAATAAGCTTGGGTGCAATCAGCCTGCCCATACATGGTTTGAATCTCGGACAGTTCAGTAGGAACCGCTTCACCTTAAACTGAAGAGAGAGTCCTCTACCTTTTTTTTTTTTAAGGGCCTGATCAAACCCAGAGTTAGACGGGTATAAATGGACACAAGTCTGTGTACAGCTGCTTGTCCATAGGGATGAATGGACCTTCCAATCAAGTCAGCCGTAAAAACTGATAGGTGGACCTGATTGGAATGGCCATCTGAAAAGGGCATATCTTATAAAAATGTTTTATAATGGACTTCCCGTTTCCCATCCTTCTTTCATGGATGTACCATTGCCATTTCCGGTGTGCCATCTGATCTGGGGGCCAGTGACACACGGTGCTAGATGTCATCCCTGAGCCAAAAATACACAGTGTGGGATGCCATTTGTGCACAGGGTCCTGTTATACCTGGAATAACTGCACAGGGTATCTACAGAGGCAAACTAAAGACAGTCATACATGGATTCAAGTTTAGCAAGGATCAGGATCAGTGCAGCTACAACAGTGGTCTTGGTATTATTCTTTTTCTCTGAGCATTGCGCTATTTGGGAAAAATGGTCCAAGTGGCTCTACAGCCTCTCGATCATTTTTACAGATGGAGCTAGGGGGACTCCCTCCACCTTTACCGGGCTCACCTGTCCCATCGGGGAGCCCGGTACCGATATAAACGCTCTGATCGCAACCACTGTGAAAGAGTTTCTTCCCCTCTTCTGTTACATTACTTTTGGTTTGATTAGAAGCCATTACTGGCTTGTACAGCATCTGATCAAACTGATCTTGCTTTGATCACATGCTTTGGAGGCCAAAGTAGAGATATGGGCTTAAAAACTGGATATTTCACAGCCCATGAATGTTGTTAATCCCTTGTGATAGCAATAAAGTTGATCCAAAAAAAAAAAATGTTAGCGCCTCATACACCCATGCTCATGCACAAATGTAAACATGCATGTAGATCCTGCATACTTATGTAAATAGCGATCGCACTACACAGAGGCATAGCTTGAAGCTTGTGGGCCCCGATGCAAAAGTTGGCCTGGACCCCCTCATTACCACCCACCACTTCAACCGTGCATGCAGAAACACCCACTGCATGCCAAGATACCCAAAGTGACTTAAGAGTTTTGAGTTCCTCTTTACATCAGAGGACAGTGATTACCATTGGAGAATCAGAGGACAGGGACCCCTGGCAGATCACTTGGCATAGCTCCTTTCCCATCTCAGCACTGTATACAGTTCGCCCCCCACACTACACAGGGTTGAAATCACATTCCTTTACATGCAGTCTCTCACTCTTCACAGAGTGTTTCTGGCTTTTATGTTGCCCTTCTGACTTGCGAAATTCTCTGGTCAGAATGGCGGTGTAGTTGCAGTAGGCAGATACACCCTGTGCAGATCATGGCTAACTGGCTGTGTTGTAAAGGAATGTGATTTCAGCCCTGCGGAGGAGGAGCAGTATAGAGTGCTGTAATGGGAAAGGAGCTCAGCAGCCGGGCCTAGTATCCAAGGCAGAGGGGTGGTCAGGGGGCTTTGCAGGGTGCAACTTATATCTGGGAGGGCAAAGCCATGTGACATAAAATCTGGAGCCTGTAGCCCTTAAGGGGCCCCCTGATGAGGTGTTAAGGGATTTGTTTTAGCAATTTCTGAAGGTTTCTCTGTGAGTGTTGGAAGGTGTTGGGGTAAGGTCACCTCCCGGAGGTGTATGTCTTTTCCCCAGTTGTCAGGAAAGTGGGGTAAGCAGACATCCCCGAGTGGGGCATACAGAGTATCCCAGCTGGTGACTAGAAGACACATGAAGGTCCCATCATGGCTATAGGACAGAAGCAGTCTCCTCCTCTTGCCTCGCTAAGCACGGTTACCATTGCTCTCCTCCAACACCCTTCCCACACCTGAACCCCCATGAATAATGTGCTGCGCTGCTGGAGCCTCCTAGGATTTGCACGTCACCTCCCAGGAGGCATCAGCTCCCATTTATGAAAGAAGCAGGAGGGCTGGCCTTGTGGTGCGTCATTGTGAGGCAGCTGCCTAAACCTAGAAGAGACAGCCTCCTGCTGATTACATCATGGGAGAAGATGGAGATGTGGCAGCAGAGATAGCAGGACAACATTGGATCTGCTGGTTGGGTAAGCATCTGAATTGAGGATGACCCAGCATCAAATAAGCAGGGGTAAAAAAAAAAGGAGGGGGCTACAGTTCAGCCGCTTTTTAAGTGGTTAAAGGTCACATCTGTGTAAAATTGCAGTACATACATGTTACCCCATTTTGTGGTTCTTATGCAAATACAGAAAAATACATGTTGACCCTGCCAGAAATCCAGTGAGCCCTTCACTTCCTGTACTAAGCTGTCATCCCTGTCTTGAGCTCCTTCCTGTTGGACTGCAGAACACCACCTGCTTAAGTTATAATGAGTAGAAGAGGGGATGTGTGTTCTTGGGGGGTTCTCAGCCCTAATTTTGAGCTTTAAGCTACATGGTGGGCAATGGTTGTTTTTAAATGCGACACAAAAGCAGCAAGGTGGTACATAGAGACATTATTTCCTGCGCCAATACTGTATGACTTTTTTCCTAGACTCTGTATGCAAAGGTTAAAAGCTGAAACATGCAAACAGCCTCAATGTACTTTCTCTAAAACACAAAGCGTACATTTTATCCTCATCCAGTCTGTAATAATAATCAGGTGAGTGCTGGAACACAGAGACCTGCTGCCTCGGAGCAAGAAATGAATACATTATGTTGTATACTTCCTGAACAATATTTTATAGACAAATGCTTTTCAGCTAATTTTGCCGTCAGCACAAAGAATTTCTCCTTGATAAAAGGTATCCTGCTGGCCTTTTATAGACATAAAATGTCTGATTTATCCTTGATTAGGCAGAACCAAGACTCGGCTTAGAGAAATTATATGTTTTTATTTTAATTTTTGCTTTAGGGCCTCAGCAAGAAAAATACAGATTATTCTTTTTACAGAAAGGATGTAGACTTGGTCAGCCAATAAAGAAAACTAAGGCCTACAATATTTTATTATGAGGACAATTCAAAGCACCCATTAAACTCATATGTTACAGTTTTGCCAAAAACCTTACAGTTGTGTGTATTTCTTGACTTTTACATTCAAAACTATTTTTAGTAGGGTACAAAAAACATTGCTCCAGCTTTAAAACAAAAGATGTAGGACCCTCACCGGTTCACCATATGAAGTTCAGAGATCTATACTTAGTATCTAAATTGGTAGTTAGCTCTTTTTAAAGAAGCCCATACCTTATGCTTACTGCTAGTTATAAACTTATGTAGGTTAATTGTAGTGGTAGGTGTTTCCATGTTTCTTCAGTTTTTGGCTTGTTCATAGCTTTGGGCCACTATCCTTGACCCAGCCAGGTTCCTGGCCATGCCATGGTGGGGGTGTATCAGGACACGCCTCCAGGGCTGGGACATGAGGCCTGGCGTGCGGCGTGGTGTTTCGTGCAGTTGATTGCCAGGTGAGCTGGGTTACATTTTACATACCATACTTGGGCTGCCATATACCCTTCACTCACTTTAATCTTTTATAACCCCCTATTCTGTAATTCTTGATCTATGGTACATTTACTACAGCTACCTGTTTTGTTTAGATATAAATTATATCTGGTGGCTCTCAAACCAAACTCATCCTTACTGTTCTGTGCTTCAAATTATTGGCCTACCCTGGTATTTGTACCCTAATATTATGGCTTACTCTATGGGGGGGAATTTGAGTTCTCCTTGAGTATAATACCTGCCTGCATTTGGGTCCTTTTTATCCTTATATTTTTTTGGCTTTAGGCTTTTCAAAAACATCATATAAGACTGGAAAAAGAATTCTCCTGGACTAAACTATACCTCCGTATTCCAGTCAATGTACCTTCTACACATGATATTGGTACAAAATAATAACTCATGATTGTTGTATACTACGGGGCTCCCTTCCTGCCTCCTAGATCCCTGCATTCCCATTCCCACGCTGCTAATGGCGATGTTCTGCTGTTCAGTGATTGGTTCTGATGCCAGTGCCCATCCCCAGGCTATGCTAATGGTCGCTCTCTGACCAACCATTTTGATGTGAGAACTTTCTTATAGGATTATGAAACCTATAATCATTGTTGTATGCAATGGGGAGCTGCGCTAAATGAAATGAAAAAAGGTTTTCTATGACCTAAAAACTTAAAAATCAAAACAGATACCCTTGATATCGTGTACTATTACCCACATGTGTTCATATGAGTGAATATATAAATCAATGACAAGTGACTGACAAATATGGATTAAATAAAGTGCATGAATAAATAAATTAATTATGTGAATAAATTGATCAATTATATAAATAAATGGGATAAAAATGAAAAACACAATCCAGACCAGTTGGAATGTGAAGAAACCACACCACTTATGACAAATAATGCAAACTAACACCGCCAGGTGTGCCACCTCAGAAATCAATAAATTAATAAATGTAAATTAATTAAAGTGAGTAATAAATTACCTTAAAAATAATATAAAAACATAGGCATAAAAATAAATAAATATGACAAAATTCAAAATTCATTCAGTGTGTAAACAAAAAGAATAATAGTCCAAACGAGTCCCATAGATAATAACAAGCCAAAAATGATAAATAGTCCAATGTGAAGTGAAAACTGGCACCAACAAAAAATTGTGTGGAAAGAAATCCGATGAAGCACCTCCACCAATGAATAATTAGGGCCGCTTACCAGAGCGTAAGATCTCAGAGTTAAGTGAGATCAAAATCATATATATATGGTCTAGGTGAACCGTCCCAGGAAAACAACACCGGACCTCTCTCTCCAAATATTCCAGATGATTAAACGATAATGCCCCAATCTGTCTAGGAGAAAGAGTATTCAGAACCCCCTGAAATTACACAGCTTGCGGCTCGCACACTTTCTTCTTCTCGCAAGCCCCACGTGGGTAATAGTACACGATATCAAGGGTATCTGTTTTGATTTTTAAGTTTTTAGGTCATAGAGAAACTTTTTTCATTTCATTTAGCGCAGCTGCCCATTGCATACAGTGTGGAGTGTCATAGTATAACGATTTGAGCTGCTGCTTATAGGGCTGTTTATTTGAATAGCGCAGTTTTTCCTTTGTACTATAATCATTGTTGTTTATACAGTACATTGTTGATATTTATATATATTTATATATATTATTTCCTTTGAATATGTTTAGTGTTGCCCTACTTGCCATATTAAGTCCTGAAGCAGCCAAAAATTGATGAAACGTTGACCTAACCTGGCATATCTGGTTTTCAGAATCATACAGATTCTACAATTATATGCAATGTGCTAGTTAATATCTCATATTCTCTAGACTTCCGTTACCATCAATAAGGTATTTCTGATGTGAATATGTGGATCATTTTGAGACTTTTTTGCCTATACTCTTAATCTTCAATTTTAATGTTTATTAATAAATACATTATGTTTTATAGTTTTGTGTGCTCTCTCATATTGAGCCTATAAAGTCCAGTTTTTATAGGCGGAATCTGATTTAGTCAGCCCGCATTCTTTTTGTATGTTTCTGCCTGGTATCCACCCAGGGGCGGACTGACCGTTCGGGCACTCGGGCATTGCCCGAGGGCCCGCTGCCACTAAGGGGCCCCATTAGGGTTGCCAGCCTCAATAAAACTAGGGACAGTATGTAAAAATCTGTGTTTTTTTTTTAAATCCCAAGATTATAGCTGCCCCGCCTCTCCAGTACCTTTTCAGTGTGTGTATGTGTATTTTATGTGTGTATACTGTGTGTGTATATTGTGTGTTTGTGTGTGTGTATACTGTATGTATGTGTGTGTGTATACTGTGTGGCCCCATAATCTATTGCCTGGGGGCCCCATAATCTCCTATTGCCTGGGGGCTCCAAAATCTCCTATTGCCCAGGGGCCCCATAATCTTCTCCTATTGCCCGGGGGCCCCATGAGTTGTCAGTCCGCCCCTGTATCCACCTCCTGGTTATCAGCGGACCTATGAGCTAATAATCCATTGACTTTGTCATTCAGCTTCCTAGATTATAATGAAGTGTGAAGGCCTGGGGGCAGCTGAGTTTTGGCTTGTGTTAACAGGCTTTGGATTTGCATGGATAGGAAAATGCGGATTGCCTCCACATGCATTCTGTTTGCATTTGAGATAAATTTTAGACGCATACCTCCTAACTTTCTAAGATGGGAATGATTCATGATTTATTAGTAAACATATGTAGGCATAGGACACACCCCTGCCACACCCCTTAAAGGAAAATTGTACAAAAAATGATTGGTGAAACCCACAAGTTCTTTTGTACCTCTATTCCTTTATATTGGCTTTAGGGTTTTACAAATGCAGCACTTTAGATGTTGGATGAAAAGTTTAGCCCTGAGAAACCCTTTTTGATAGATAAGTAGTGCATTTTATATTCAAACTATATAGCTCAGACCAAAATGAGGGACAAATGAGGGGGAAAGAGGGACTTTGTTCCCAATGCAGGACAGTCCCTTGAAATCAAGGGCAGCAGGGAACTACGTTACTGAGATTCTTCACAGTTGCATGCATTCACCTGCAGTTGAGCTCCTTCTGACCTGCATTTGACTTCCTTGAACCTTTTTTATTTGATTTTGCATTCCCAACTTTCATGGAGAGAAAAGCACTTTTGATGTGAACAAAAACCTTGCCAAAAAAGGCCATAAAGGTGAACAAATAAAAGAGTAATTTGTCATGGAAAAACTAAAGGCTATTAGTTAGCTTTTACAACCAAATCTTGAGTTACGCCAAAAGGAAAATCTTCCGTACTGCTTGATACTGCTGAAGACCGCCTGTCTTTTCTTTTGCTTTTGCATATTCCTATTATTTGGTGAAGTAGGCCATCATAGTAATGGGACAAAAGGAATGTGCAAGTGGGTAGGAGGTAAATGTAAGCTCCAACACTACCTTGCCTATCTGGTGCACTGTGGATTTATCCATAAAAGAAAGGCATTGGAGGCTTTAGGTGCCTGGACTTTATGCCTGCAAAATTGTATTTTTTTTATGTTTTTGTTTGATGGGCTTCTTTGTGTACATCCAGAAGAAGGATGTATCTTGGTGACTAGCATGCCAGCCCTACCGTAGAGACATAACATGTAAGCGAATCATTTAGAATCGTAGCAAATTAAATGTTTATATTAAAGAGATCAGTAGCAGTTTATGTTCTGCTTAGCGAATTTTTATGTTATTGTTGACAGTGTGCAATGTTTCTATGGCATTTGCAAATGACTATATTTATCATATAATTTGTCCTTACAGCGGTTGTTATAGAGATGTTGGAAGCAGTTGCAACATAATTCAACAAAGCAGTATTGTATTCTT
Source organism: Lithobates pipiens (assembly GCF_037356315.1). Taxonomy (NCBI): domain Eukaryota; kingdom Metazoa; phylum Chordata; class Amphibia; order Anura; family Ranidae; genus Lithobates; species Lithobates pipiens. The sequence goes on from NW_027507825.1 coordinate 20,972,278, forward strand.
GAGCGGAAAAACCTGAACTGAGAAAGTATGGGGGTAGCCATTACTGAGCTGTCATTCTAAAAATGCTATTTCCCTGTCTGGCATATTGATTCAAAGGCATTAGGACCTTCTAAACCAGTATGCAGTTTAGAAATTCTGACTTCCAAGGCCCCACATACTTGTTCAAGGAAAGCAGATTTAAAGTGGTTCTAAAGGCTGTAGGTTTTTTGCCTTAATGCATTATCTGCATTAAGGTTAAAAAAAAAAAACCTTCAGTATGGACCTCACCCTCAGGGGACTGGTCAAGAACCTGTTTTAGTAAAGGACAGTACAGATCAGAGTTCCACGCTTGACTACAGCAATTGAAAAAAAACTTGCAGGCTTTATGCTGCTGGATGAATCTCTCACGGTACTACTTGCAGTGAGCCCACAGGCGAGCAGGTGACACGGGATCCCCCAGGGCGTGGAATCTAAGAGCCAGCCGGTGTTCTGCCAGGGACCCTCTCACGAAGGTTTGGGCTTAGCTGCGTGCTGACCCCATGTCACAACCCCTGGGTTCACCCTGCTCACTGGGGAAGTACCAGAAGACACTGTTAGGCAAGGATGGATGGATGAAGCAAAGGAGAGCCGGATAGTAAGCCAAGGTCAGGGTGGGCTGCAGACAACGTAATCAGACCAAGCCGGGTCCGTACACAAGAGATCAGTTCATGAGAGGTCAGGTAAAACAGGATACACAGGGGAGCTTCAGAAACAAATGTTGCTCAAGCAATCTTAGCTGTTTAGAGAGGGATTTAAATATAGAAGCACGTGAGGGGCTGGACAGGAAGTAGCAGGAAGGAAACATATATTAGGCAACAGGTGAGGGGCGGCGACACCCATAGCTGCTGAGTGCACAGAGCTGAACACCCGACAGTGGAACAACAGATGCCAGCCGACCCACTGCAGTAAAGGTGAGACACAGATCAGCTCCGCAGCTGATCTGTGACAGAATTTTTCTAGAGTTTTACTGTAGGTCTAGGATGCCTATGGAGGGGGAAATATAGTGTGTTATCCTTAGATAAAAAAAGAGATATCTGGAGGGTGAACCTACAATCAAACCTTAAAGTGAATTAAGGGGTGAAATATGACTCCAAAAAATCCATTATTGGCACCACAACCATCTACCGCCAAAGCTCTGACCTGGAAGTTAGAGGAACTCCATCTCCCCTTGGCAGCTGAAAGCCACATTCTGCAAGTTGTGTTTGAGGGTCTCATTAGCATTCTGGACACCTTTCAGTTCCAACCTCTGCCAGTGGCCAAAGCCGAAAGCCTTTCTGGACTGGACAAAGGACACAACCCAGGCCCACAGAAACACATCAGAGATTTTACATCCACCTCTTGTGAGAGTTTTTTATTTTTATTTCTTTGACTTGAATTAAAAATGATTATTACAGTATTGGTGCACGAGCTACCTTATCATTTTGCCTTTGGTATCCTTAGATGTTTATTGACAGTCATTCTGAAACATAACATTATAGCAATTCAATGGGGTTAACAAATGAATCGTAAAACGCATTTGTGAGTTACTGTTTTGTTAACATTTCAAAAGATTTTATTATGGAAAGCAGAAATAAAGGTCAGTTGTAAAACCAAACAGTCAGACACATCTCTGTTAATAACAGACTAAGCTGCTCTTCATACATAATGTCTACAAATAAAAATTTATATTTTTCAGCGCAGCCTTTTATTTTGCCCTGCTGGGTATTTGAAATGTGCTTGTGGCTGTATAATTACAATTTTGTCGTAAAATAATGTAATTTAGTCCCTGGCCACTGTGAGCTGTTAAATTCAGAAGAGGGACGAGGATGATCTACAGTTTATGAAGGCTGCCACAGATAAGGAGGAGGCTATTTGTATTGCCAGTATGTACTAGTAGGATTTTAGTAGGTTTTACAAATTTACAATTCTTTTGGAAACAATTGAGAAGAGTTAGGGCATTGGGTTTTATTGTAATCAGTGTCTCCACTGAGTTTCCTCCTGAAAGGTGCAATTTCACCTTTTAACCACTAGGCCTCAATATTATCTTATTATAATTACAGTACCTTATCGGCTGATTCTGTTGCTCTCATACCCAAATATATCTCTATGTATAGGAAGCAGCGTATATGAATAATTGACACAACAAAGTTTCTTCATACACTATTCGGTTTTATTATCCCAGACAGGATGTTAAGTATGGATGAAAGATAGGCGTTACCAACCATCTTCTACCAATAAGGGGTACATGTTCAAATGACGCATTTCCTTTTACAATGTCCTCAACCAATCATAATCATTAAAGTGGAGTTCCACCCTAAAGTGGAATTTCCGCTCATTGGAACCCTCCCCCCCTCCAGTGCCACAATTGGCACCTTTCAGGGGGGAGGGGGTGCAGATACTTGTATAATACAGGTATCTGTACCCACTTCCGGGCATAGATAGCCGCAGATTCTGCGTGTATTTACGCCACTTCCTGCGGGGCCCCTGCCGTCTGCTGGGAAACACACAGATCCCAGAGACAGCAGGGACCGTCCTTATTGCGCAGAGTGACTCACGCATGCGCAGTAGGGAACCAGAAAGTGAAGCCGCATCTTCGCCATACTGAAGATGGCGGCGGCAGATCGGCTTCGGGTGCCGACATCGCGGGCGCGCTGGGCGGGTAAGTGTCCTTATTTTAAAAGTCAGCAGCTGCAGTATTTGTAGCTGCTGACTTTTAAAAACAAAAAACAGCAGAACTCCCGCTTTGACTCTTTATCATTATAACTCATTATGTCACCTTATATTATGTCACATTATGTTATGTCACCCAGATATAACTGCAGCGGCCATAACCCTTGCAGGGTGTCCTTGACTTAATGGGCTTACCAGTTACCTCCTCTTGGCCTGCTCTTCCACGTCTAGGGGTTCCCAGGGTTTATACCCAACGACTTGAACGCAGATAAAGTCCTTTTTAAAAGGTAAACATCCAATAACACAGTCTCTTAGGGAACAGAGGGCACGGGTGAAGAACTCAGGGACCTTGAACTGCAGGCCTAGCAAAGTCTCTAATTCCACCCAGAGAGTAGTCACTCGCAGCTGGGTACTTCAAGGCTGAACAGATCTCTAGCCAGAGATCATGGCAGTCAGCAAGACTCAGCATGTTGACTCAAAACTTGTAATAATCATATGAACGTCTACAAGTTGTAACTAAGGGTGAATAGGAAACGTTTTCCTCAGTACCTGGAACATTCTCTGTCTCCTCAATGGTACTGGAAAAACGTGGATCCATCAATGCCCTTCCCAACTCAGTAACCAGGCACTTCTCAGGATGCCACTTGTCGGCCCTCCCCCGAAGAGTCCTCCCCCGGTCACTTCCACAAGCTTTGGTGCCTCTCCTAGCTGAGAGCACACCTGGACACCTTGAATCCTCCCTCAGTTACTGCGCCTCGGACTGCGCCTCGGACTGCGCCTCGGACTGCGCCTCGGACCAGCAGGTTCCGAGACTCGGGAACAGATGGATCCCTACCCCAGACCAGGCAGGTCTATTAGGGGCCACTGACAGGAACATGTTGCGGGATGTCGAACACCCCATGACCGGGACCCCTCACGGGGCTACCCTGGTCCTTGGAACAGAACAGACCACACAGGCCTCACAAACTCCTCTCCTCCCAACACGTGACCCACACATCTTAAGTACCCCTTCCCAGACTCCCCAGCTGGGCCCGGCACTCCCACTGATTGGTTCCGAGAAGGTTGATACTCAAAACCTCCAACCAGGCCTGGTTCTGGCCTGTCATGTACACCTCACTGCTCACATGACCAGGCAGAACTTCCAACACAGCCCGGCCAAACTGATGTCAAGGCCTACCTACATAATTACCCTCAGAACCCCTACTGTTTGGAAACAAAAACGAAATTTACATGCGTATGACATTTTGTCCAAAATGTCACCCGCTACATATATAAAAAAGATATTATACCATATGTGCATCAAAAACATTACTTCAAACGTGTCTAAAAAATAATAAAGTGCATCAAATCAATAAATAAAGTGCATCCAATAGTCCAATATGTAAAGTACACTCCTACTGATAACAGGATGCACTTTACATTTATGAGCAAAAATGCTTTAGCTGAAGATAAGTGTATCTGATGTATTTGTGATTTTGGACAGGGTGTTAATGGGCTAACTGCCCTGTCAGGTTTTTATTGTGGTCTGTGTTCCCACTGGAGGGATGTACACTCTCTGTTTTTGCCAGTGCCCATCGTCACCGGGACTAAAACATAGAAAAATCCAACATTTTGAGTAATTTCCAACACAGAAATAGTAGGTGAATCTGCAAGTGGAGACTCTTGTGCCAGTGACAGCTGTCAAGGGCAGGACTTCCCTTCCATTAATAGAAATTTTCTCACTTCCTGTTGTGTCAACAGCACAGCAAAGTAAGGGACATTTCCCCTCTTGCACACATATGCCAAAAACCTGACTTTATCCTCCACTTTATTGAGAATTTATTTTATTTATTAGTTATTTATTATATTTAAGTCTATAGAGCTAGTTATAAAACAAATACACTACCATGCTTGGAGTCTTATGCCGCATACCCACGATCGGACTTTCCGCCAACAAAACCGTTGTTGGCTCAAACTTGTCTTGCCTACACACGGTCACACAAATGTTGAACGTGGGAACGTGGTGATGTACAAGAAGTACGACAAGCCGATAAAAAGGAAGTTTAATATTCATGTGATATCTCCGTTACGAACGATAGTTTTACAAGACCGAGCGCTTTTGGCTCATACTTGATTCCGAGCATGCGTGAACTTTTGTGAGCAGACTTGCGTACACACGGTCGGAATTTGAGAACCTGCTAGCCAAGATTTGTTGGCGGAAAGTCAAATGTTCGATGGAGCATACGCATGGTCAGACTTTCAGCCAACAAGCTCACATCCAACATTTCCAGTGGGAAAACCCGACCGTGTGTACGCGGCATTCGATTCAGGAGCAACTGGCACACATTTGTGATAATCAAATGAACAGCAAAAAACATGTATGTGTTGTGCCGTGGTAATCACAAAAATAGTGACATAATATAAATACAAACAAAAATTCTATAAAATAAACAAATGAAAATAAAAGGTGACAATAAGGGGTTGATTTACTAAAGGCAAATAGACTGTGCACTTTGCAAAATGCAGTTGCCCTCTGCAAGTGCAGTTGCTCCAGAGCTTAATAAATGAAGTATCGCCTCACTTTCAAAGAGTATCCAATCACATGCAAGAGAAAAAAAAACAGCATTTTTTCTTTCCAATAAAATAAGTGCAAATATTCTTCTTAAATGTTCAATGGTGTTTCAAAAAAACAAGACATGCTCCCCACACCACTGTGATCAAGCTGCTTACTGGATATGTATGACCAAAGATTATAATGGCCATACAAGCATGTTGCACCTCTTAGCCCTGGTAAACACAGTCGGAGATTCTGACAACCAAATCCGTCGGATTTTGTCCGACAGATTTTGTCCGAAACTGATGAGGCGATTCAGTTCGCATAGGTAGCACTATACAAGTCACTCACTCACTCACTCACTCACTCATACACACGGTAGGACAAAGTTGTCGGAAAATCCGACGTGATGACGTTATTTCATTACGACGGGACTACGTTCAGGCTAGTAGCCAATAGCTTTGGTGTAGGAATTTGATCTGAGCATGCGTGGCACTTTATCCGATCGGAATTCTCTACACATGATCGGAGTATGTCCGATCGGAGCATTTTGTCAAAAAATTTTACCGACAAGTTGGAAAAGTTGGTCCATCGGATACTCCGACGGAAACAGTCCGATGCAGACCACACACAGTCGGAATATCCGACAAAACGGTCCGATACGACACATTCCGTCGGAATCTCCGACCGTGTGTACAAGGGCTAAGCATTATGGCTCCATCAGCAAGCTAAATCAACAGGATTTCCATCTGGCTTCATGTCAATACCAGCGGATAGTATCTCACACCATAATCAAAGTAGCAAGTTCCATAGTGTAAAACCGTTATAGCGCAAATTTATTAAAAACCAAAATGCAAACTCACATATAAACTCTTGTAAGACAGCTTTTAAAGAGGAAGTAAACGCTGATGGGTGTTACTTCCTCTTTGATTCCCTGCAAAGGTAAAGCATAATGGACTACTATGCATCGCATCGCATCGCATCGCATCGCATAGTAGTCCATTATGTGTCACTTACCTGACACAGGAGCCAGCGAAGTCACCGCTGTCCCCTTGTGTACGGAGCCTCCATCTTCTCAGTGGGTCTCGCTGCTCCGGCGCTGTCATTTGGCGAAGCCACGATGACGTCACTTCCGTGCATGCGGCCGCCACTCGCGGCATATTTACCATTTACAGCAGCGCGCTCAGCGTGCCTGCGCGTCGCTGTCTATGGCACATGCGCCGTAGTAGACAGCGGTGCCTGTGTTTTGGCAAATATCTCCTAAACCGTATACGTTTAGGAGATATTTCTTGGACCTACAGGTAAGCCTTAATTTAGGCTTACCTGTAGGTCAAAGTGGTTTGTAAGGGTTTACAACCACTTTAAAATAACCAAGTGCTCTTGTATGCGAATCATCGTTCGGTCCAATCACTGATAGCATGAGTAATAACGTCACATACGTAGGCTCGGTTCACACCGTACGCGGCACGACTTGCAAAACGACTTCTGTATAGAAGTCAATGCAAGTCGCCCGAGGTCGCCGCAAAAGTAGTACAGGAACCTTTTTTCTAAGTCAGAGCGACTCGAGTCGCTCCTATTAGAACGGTTCCGTAGTACAGAACGGGGGCGACTTGTCAGGCGGCGAAGTCGCCTGGACAAGTCGCCCCTGTGTGAACCGAGCCTAAGGCTTGTAAGTTCTTTGAGGGCAAGTACTGATGGGAATGCACAATATATAAAGTACTGCATTAATTGTCTGCGCTATATAAATGCATAATATGAGCATGTATGGGTAGTTTATTAATATTACTGTTGTTATTATTATTACCTGTAGTTTTAGGGACTTAACTTTAAAATGTTTTTAGTATGAGAGTTCGGAATCTTAAAACATTTTACTGTTCCATAGGGAAGAAATTTGTTCCGCTATATATTTGCCATATTACCCCCTAAGCTTTCAAAGTTTACTTCTTTTTTTTATATTTTCTTCAAGATACTATCTCTGCCACATTGACAGATGTGTTGGATCAAGAATGTCTTATCGGATTGGTATGTAAGTTTACAGAGCTGTAGTAAGCGTGGAGATTTCCATGCTGCAAAATGTGTAAATTAAACAGCGCCCACATGTCCCTTGCCTCTACCTTTCATCCTTGCTTTTTATAAAGGTTGTGATTAAAAATGCTCATACATCATCTTACAGCCGGATTAGTACAAAGAACACAAAAAAATAAAATGAAAAACAAATATACAAACAACATTTAACCAAGATCAGAAAATTATCAAATATTTGCTCACCTGAAATCTCCTTCCTGGTTATATAAAAGACAATCTGGAGATTCTATTAGTATGTTTAAAGAAAGATTGCTGTAGATTGGAGATTCTGGCGGAATTTAGGAAAAAAAAAAAAAATCATCTCTTGGTATAATATCTGAGCTTAAAGTGTATCCAAACTTAATACAAAAATGTAATATATTGCAACCTATCATTTCTCTGATGTGGTGGCTGCATTCGATTTTTTTTTAGCCCTTGTACACACGGTCGGATATTCCGACGGAAAATGTCCGATCGGACCGTGTTGTCGGATAATCCGACCGTGTGTGGGCTCCATCGGACTGTTTCCGTCTGAATATCTGACCGACAAAGTTTGAAATCTGCCCTTTATGGAAGAGTGGCAAGAAGAAAGCCATTGTTGAGAGAAAGACATAAGATGTCCCGTTTACAGTTTGAGAAGCCATGTGGGGGACACAGCAAACATGTGGAAGAAGGTGCTTTGGTCAGATGAGCGGTGCCTGTCTTTCGGCAAATATCTCCTAAACCGTGTAGGTTTAGGAGATATTTCTTGGACCTACAGGTAAGCCTTAATCTAGGCTTACATGTAGGTCAAAGTTGGTTGTAAGGGTTTACAACCACTTTAAGACCAGTCTATATTATCCTTATGAGATAAAATGTTCATTAACTACTTCCCGACCGCACTTTAGCCAAAATATGGCTACAGTGCGATCATCTAGTTCTGGGAGGGCATTTATGGACGTCCTCCCAGAATCCCACCTCCCGCACGCCCCCTGGGGCACGCATCCGACACACTCTGTAACCGCTGTGTCCTTTGGACACAGCTGATCACAGATTGTGGTAAAGGGCCAATCACAGTGGCCCTTTACCACGTGAACAGCTGATCATATGTAAACAGACTTGCCGGTTGTCAACAGTCCTTTCCTTCCATGTTGTGTCTGCATGAGGAAAGGATATCCATTAACTGGCAAGCCTGTAAGCACATTCTTTACACAGATATTCAGGGCACTGATCATTAGTGCCCTGATTATCAGCGCAGCCTACCAGTGTCCATCAGCGCAGCCTATCAGTGCCCATCATTGCCACCCATCGGTGCCCATCAGCTCCGCCTATCAGTGCAGCCTCATCAGTGCCTCCTCATCAGTGCCCATCAGTTTCATCTCATCAGTGCAGCCTATCAGTGCAGAATCATCAGTGCAGCCTATCAGTGCCCATCAGTTCAGCCTATCAGTGCCCATTAGTGCAGCCTCATCAGTGCACACCTGTGAAGAAGATAACAGAAACGAAGAAAAACTTTTTTTTTCAAAATGTTTGGTCTTTTTTTTGTTTACTTAGCAAAAAATAAAACACAGTGCTGATTAAATGCGACCAAAAGCTCTATCTGTCTTAAAAAATGATAAAAATTTCATATGGATACAGCGTAGCATGGCCGTGCAATTTTTATTCAAAATGGGACAGCACTGAAAGCTAAAAATTGGCCTGGGCAGGAAAGGGGTGGAAGTGCCCTTTATCGAAGGGATTAAATACTGAAATAAAGGTCCATTAATATATGAACATGTCTTTCTTATTTTCCCACCAGATGAAAAGATGAAATAAAGCACAATTATGAAGTTTGTATGCGTCCTGTCTTGATTCAGTGTAGCCAATGGCTCCTCTCTGTGCTTCTCTCACCCATACAAAAAGTCAAAATCAAAAAATGGAGTGTAGTATGTTCCAAAAAATGTTTTGAAACGCAACCAAACATATTTTTGTGCTCACGTGAAAAGTAGCGCAAGAACCTTTTTCATAATCGCTGTGACATGAGTCACGGTGATATGAATGGTTCCATTGCTGGCAATGGGGTGCGACTTGTCATGCGATTTGGAACTGTCAAACAGGGGCTCAGTGAAAAAATCACATATCATCCAGACTCCTTTAAAATGGCATCCTCAAACAGTAGTGTCCCAATAAAAGAAAAATCGCTACAGTAGTGTATTAACAAAGGAAAAAAGGAAAAAAACTGCGCTAAGGTGCAAAAAATGTGAATTATATATACTCCCGTGTGGTACTTATAAGAATGAACGTTTAGCTGCAGCTTCACTGTGTCACATAATACAGAACCAAAATTGAAAAAATACTAAGCTGTGCTTAACCTATACAGACAAGTGATTGTACGTAAATTAAAAAATATAAATATAATAACCATATATAAATAGTGTTACTTACAACATCTATAATATAAAACACACATAGAAAGAACCAAAATATAAAACTTAAGTCTTGCAATATAAGTTCCCAACATATAAGGCTCTTATCAGCAAAAAAGGTAAAACAGAAACACCCAGTGTTTGAATGGTGAGTCCATGTGCATGAAAACTGATTATGAAATAACTGAAAATAGAGTCCTCCAAAATTAAACCACAATATTCATAGATATCCGCCTCTCGGTTCGATAGAAACAAAAGGGATATTTAATCCACCATGACCATACGATAAAATTTGCCGCTTACCAGAACGACATGATCCCCCACTACAGAGGGTCACACGAGACTTGTAAGGATAGATGTCACTTCCAGCCAAAAAAGGGGGGGATCCTCCGTGTCCTCCTGGTTCCACCACTCCATTGGGGGTAGAGAAGGGGAGCTGTTCCCGGGCGTCCTCCTCACAGGTCCACAAGCGGGTTCAAATACAGGAATATAGGAACCATAAAGGGAAAAAAGACTCCAGATAGTGTAAAACCCTTTATTACTCACGATAAAAACGAGGTGATGTATAGCGTACCACACGAGGTGATGTATAGCGTACCACTCATCCCTACGCGTTTCGCAACAAAATTGCGTCATCCAGGGGCACCCCTGGATGACGCAATTTTGTTGCGAAACGCGTAGGGCTGAGTGGTACGCTATACATCACCTCGTGTGTGTGACGGCTTCCAGGAGAACGGATCTGTCTGTGTGCGTCCGGCCGGCGCCGCAGACTTAAGGCTTTTTTTCTTCTATACATTTGTAAGTGTATTTTTACTTTTTTATCGTGAGTAATAAAGGGTTTTACACTATCTGGAGTCTTTTTCCCTTTATGGTTCCTATATTCCTGTATTTGAACCCGCTTGTGGACCTGTGAGGAGGACGCCCGGGAACAGGTCCCCTTCTCTACCCCCATTAGAGTGGTGGAACCAGGAGGACACGGAGGATCCCCCCCCTTTTTTGGCTGGAAGTGACATCTATCCTTACAAGTCTCATGTGACCCTCTGTAGTGGGGGGCCATGTCGTTCTGGTAAGCGGCAAATTTTATCGTATGGTGGTGGTGGATTGAATATCCCTTTTGTTTCTATCGAACCGAGAGGCGGATATCTATGAATATTGTGGTTTAATTTTGGAGGACTTTGTAAGGGTTAATCCTGTGTCTAGGGTGGTCCCTTCAACCTCTCAGACCTTAGATCCAATGTATTGTATAAATTCAGATATATCTGGAATCAATTCTCAAAGGACAAATAAAACCACACACACACCATGGCGTCCTTCGAGAACTAATTGTATTGAGTTGTTACAAAGCAATTGATATAGGATATTTCACGTCATACAGAATAAGACATGCGCAGTAGACATCAAGACGATTACAGCTGGTCAAGACAAAAACGCTATTGTTCTTTGTTCTAAGCTAGCTGAATTAATATAAGAAAAGATACATAATTCCTTCTGTAGCTAAAAGATGCTGAGAAACAGTGTGAAGGTTATAGATAAGTGTGTGAGAACACACGAGTTAGAAGAATCTCATGTTGAGACAGTTATCTGAGAAGTTAAAGGGGTGTTCAAACTGTACATATTGTGAAATGGAAGTTTGTGAATATTAAGATGGCTGACAGAAACAAGATGGATGCTTAACATAACCTTTCAACCCCCTCTTAAGTCATGGAATGACTTCTACAGATCCGCAGCCTCCTGAAATCTACGGTTCTTGCTACGTTTGTTATATTCTTTTACATAAAGCTGCAGATATTGTGTATATGCGTGAGAAGGTTGGTCTGGTGTAGTACACTTGCTAATACAAAGTAGAATAAGCTTGAAAATCAAGTAGCCTATCAATCCTAACAATAGTACTATGATAATCATAATCACTATGTCCTTTAACCATGAAAACATTCCACCTAAACCCAAACTAGAAAAGGGGTTCCAACCATAATTACCTATGTCCCTTGCTTGTTTCATTAATTTATTTAACTGTGTTCGGTGTTGATTAATAACATCATAGTAGTCTGGGATTTCCAGGCTGGTATTGTGAAACCATGTACAACATTCATAATCTTGGGTCATTTCGCATAAACCTGTCAGAGCTGCACTCATGCTTTCAATAGCCAATTCGTGTAACTCTAGTTGTCTTCTAATTGCTTTGAGCTCGACATTGAGTAGTCCTATATCTTGGGAGTTTTTTTCCATAACATCATTTATTAAACTAGTGTAGTTATTTAATTTGTCCATCATGGTTATGCCCCATCCTGTCCAGGATGGAAACCATGTCCATGACTTATCTGAAGTAGAAAACATAGGTGGGGTTTCTCTCTTGTATTTATAAGTTAACCTATGTACTGGACTTGAAGTAACTTGTATGTGATGTTCCTGATTCTGGCCTAGGGCTGACATGACTGGTACCAACTGTGCTAAATAACACCATCCTTTCACTCCTGCGGGGATCCATGGGTAACAAATTTTAGCACAGCATACATATGTATTGTTTCCCAATGAAAAACTTCTTAGAGAACTACGTTGGGGCTCAGTTCCAGCCTCAAATGCAGCACTAACAAGTTTACTCACAAGTATCCCAGAGGTTGTGTTCCTGTATGTAGTAAGTTCACTAATGGTGTTGTTAAGGGATTGATTTTTGTAACTACACATATGACCTATGATAATGTTACTGGTGTGGAAGGGAATACCCTTTGAAATGTTAAATACAGACTTGGAACACATACCTATTCCGTTGGATGTATTGCCTAACTGAACACACCACTCAGGTTCATGTGTCTTTCCTAAAGTGTAAAACATAATACTCTGATTGTGGTACCCTTCCGAGACATTCTTAATACTTAAGACTAGAGTATTTTCCAATAATGACTTGAGGTTCAGAGGGACAGCTAAAAGTGTGATTTTAGCAGTTTCTGGGTGCAACTTACTACAAATCCAGCATTTTTCATATCCTGACTTTCTAGCATAAGCATATTTAAATTTTAACAGTAACATTTTTCCAGAAAAACTTGTTTCTTTGATCAATTCATTAGAGACATCTCTTTTACTGCGATTTCTGAGGTGAAAGTCAGTGTGGTTGGTGTATATTTCGCTTTTACCACATATGAGTTTCAAGGCACCTAAGTCTTCAGGATGAAAAATACAGTTAGTTATTATCCACACTGGGACAAAGATCAGAAGTAGAAACATCACCAGAAGGCAAAAGGCCTTCCCAGAAGTCTGTGGTGAAATGAGTGACATCACTGTCCTTTATGTCTGTGCTTGTCTTTTGAGGACTTAAAACACCTGCTTCACCTCTTTTCAGCCTTTCTTGAATTCCTGGGCTTAGATCAACCTTCTTTACTCTGCTGGCATGGATCCAAGTAGGACTTTCCTCTGTAAGGATGGCGGTCCTGGTGACGGCTACCACTTTGGTCACTGGTCCGAATGGAACCTCTTGCGGCTTTCGACCTTTCTGAAGCCTCTGGACCACAACTTGATCACCGACCTGGAACGGGTGGGTTGGTACCTGTGAAGAAGAAGGAGAGGTGCGAGCAACTCTTCTTTCGACAATATCAAGAGTTTCAATCAGTTTTTTTACATATTCCTCCTGTATTTGTTCCAAATCACCTTTCTCTACCATCAAGGGATGATTAGCCCACGGTGTGGGGAATGGCCTACCCATGAGTACCTCAAAGGGGGAATATCCCGTCACACTGTGAGGGGTCATTCTGATTTCAGCTAATACAGCTGGGAGAACTTTTTTTCCACTTGCCAAAATTCCCACCCGTAGCTTTCCTTATCCTGTCTTTAATTGTTCTATTCATTCTTTCTACAATTCCTGAACTCTGTGGATGGTAGGGGAGGTGAAATTTCCAGTCTATTTTTAGTACTTTTACAAGATCTTGGCATATTTTAGCTGTGAAAGCTGGGCCATTGTCTGAATTTATTTGCAATGGACACCCCCATCTAGGAATAATTTCCTGTGTGAGGATCTTCACTACAGTTTGTGCGTTTTCATTGTTGGTGACAAAAATTTCGGGCCAGCGTGACATTATGTCCACGATAACCAAAAGATATTGTTGTTTCTTTCCTTCTTTGGGCATATGTGTAAAGTCTATCTGTAAATGGGTAAACGGTGTTGTTGGGTACTCAAGATGTTCATGCTTTGATTTCTTTGGGTTTGTTGGATTGTTCCTAATGCAAGTGACACATCTCCTTACAAAAGCTTTGACTAGATTAGGTAATCCTGCAATGAAAAAATCTGCATCTAGAAGTTCACATGTGGCATGCCATCCCTTGTGACCCAGTCCATGGTATTGTGCAATGAACAGGGGGGCGCTAGCAACAGGAATACACGGCTTCTCCTCTTTGCAGATTAATCCTGTTTTAGGATCCTTTTGTACCATCCCATCACAGTTCCATTGCGCAATATCATCAGGGGTGGCAAAAGCCTGCAGTTCTGTGAGCCAATGTGTCTCTTTCAGGGAACATGGCTGAGGTGTTAGCATGGGCATTTGAATGTTTGCCTTTTGTGTAGATGCAGCTTCTTTAGCTATTCTGTCAGCTAGTGCATTACCTGCTATATGACTATATCAGTGAAATGACTATATCAGTCATTTGGCCTGTATGTGCCTTACAGTGCATGATAGCTAGTTTTGAAGGCAACTGAATTGCATCTAGTAATGCTGTGACTAGGTCAGAGTGTGAGATGCTCTTTCCATCTGCTGCCACATATCCTCTGCGAAGCCATATTACACCATGGTCCCAAACCACACCATGAGCATACCTGGAATCAGTGTAAATGTTTACCTCTTTTCCTGCAAACAGCTGGCATGCACGGGTTAATGCTATCAATTCAGCAGCTTGTGCAGACTGATAGGGTATTGGATTGGCCTCGAGGACAGTATCCGGCAGTTGGACAACAGCATATCCTGCATGATAGACATTATCACTTGGTCTGCTGCAAGAGCCATCAACAAAAACTGTTTGTGCAGTAGGAATTGGTACTGAAAGCATGTCTGCTCTAGGTGAAGTGTCTTGATGTATTGATTGTATACAGTCATGAGGTGGTGGTAAGTCATCCTGTTCTCCTTTAAGACCTAATAAGGCATTCAAAATTGGAGCTGGGCCAGAGTTTATGTTTGAACTTTTTATTTTCAGGTTTGGATTGGACAGGAGGATGACTTCATACCCACTCAATCTTTGTGCTGACATATGCTGAGTATGTAAAGTTTTGAGGAGTGTGGTAACGCTGTGTGAGGTGTATAAAGTAGTGTTATGGCCCAAGGTAAATGGTGCTGCCAACTCTGCGACCATAGAACAAGAAGCCAACGCTCTAAGACAAGCAGGCATGCCTTGCACCTGCACTGGAACCACCTTTGAGAAAAAAGCTACAGGGCGCAGTCTCCCACCATGTTCCTGGGCCAGTACTCCCGCCATGGTTCTGCAATTTTCCCTAGCAAACAAGTGAAACATTTTGCTAAAATCAGGGAGGCCGAGGCTCGGGCTGGTAACCATTGCACTTTTCAACATGGTAAAAGCATTTAACATTTCATCAGACCATTTTACAATATCAGACATTTCAGAGAGGGTTGCTTGTCTCAATATATTGTCATAGAAAGAGCAGTCAGGTATCCATTGGCGGCAGTAACCAATCATTCCAAGAAAGGTTAGCAGGTCTTTCTTGGTAAGTGGGCGGGGCAGACCCACTATAGCAACAGTTCTTTTGTGACTGACTTTCCTAACTCCCGGAGACAGCACAAACCCTAGGTACTCAACCTCCTGTTTACACCATTGTAATTTTTTCTTAGACACTTTGTGACCACACGTATATAACCATTTCAATAAGGATAGGCTATCAGCTCGGCAGTCCTCCTCTGAAGAACTACAAATCAAAAGATCATCAACATATTGCAACAGTACAGAACCATGAGGGGCAGTCCAAGGCCTGAGGGTGGCTTGGAGTACTATAGAATAGACCACAGGTGAGTCTATATATCCCTGGGGCATTCTACACCAGGTAAACTGGCGATTGTGTTGGTCAATCGACACAGTAAAAGCAAAGAGTGGCCTTGTCTCCTTGTCTACAAGGACAGAGAAAAAAGCATTCTTTAAATCAATCACAGTAAAACATTTGGCTGTTGCTGGAATGGAGGACAGTAGAGATGGAACATCAGGTACAATGGGTGCTATTGGGACTATGAGGTCATTTATGGCCCTCAAGTCCTGTACAAATCTGAAGGAGCCATCCGGCTTCTTTACAGGGTTAACAGGTGTGTTGTATGGAGAAATAATTTCCTCCAGGATTCCATCCTGCAGAAACTTTTTCACCATTGGCACTATGCCATCCATCTTTTCTTTAGAGAGTGGATACTGTTTGTGATAGATAGGAAATGCACCTTCTTTGAGAGTGGCCTTGTATGGTGTGCATGAAACAAGTCCTACATCCAGATCTGATGTAGACCAGACCTGGGGGTCTATATCCTCAAAATCTTCTTCACTATTTTGTTGTGACAGCATCAATGAACCTGGTTTGCATGCTACTATAGTGATTTTATCTGAGGAAATGTCTAGACCTCCTTCTGAGTTGGTTCTAATTGTGATTCCTAGTGGCCCAAACAAGTCTCTTCCCAACAAATTTACAGGACACCTTGGTATTATCCTGAAAGAATGTGTGCATATGGTGTACCCTTCATCATATTCTATTGGTAGGGGTGGAGTCCTATATGTTTTTGTCAGTATCCCATTAATTCCCAAAGAGGGTTCCGCTGGTTCCCATTTGCCTCTGAAATGATCTTCACAAATAGTACTCCTAGTGGCCCCGCTATCAACGAGATAGGGGAGGAGTCTCCCATTTATTGAAATAGCAACCATTGGACTGTCAGTGAAATCATCTGAGACAAAAGGAAAAGCTGGGACACTACCCTCCGGGCCCCATCATTGTTGTTGATTTCCCCATTTGATTGGATATGTTGGACCTTGTTGGATGGATGCCTGTGGTTGTTGTGTCTGGTTAGGGACAGAGCTGGAATCGGGAGTCTGAGAAGGGGTGGGGTGAGGACACTGACTCACCCAGTGATCCTCAGCACCGCAATTGAAACATCCATTGTTTCTAGAGCGACTCATCCCTCTTCCATTTCTGCCTCTAAATCTGCCTCTAAAATTTCCTCTGCCTCTAAAGTTCCCCTTCGTATTCCCTTGTAAATGTTGTGTGGAGACAGAAAATGGCTTTGGTATATCAAAACAGCCCGCTGCATCTTTCTGTGAAAGAGCTTTACCAAAGTCAGTTCTAGAAAGTGTTGACCATTCAGTAATCATTTGTTTGACTGGGACCACTAAATGGGGTTTGAGATTACTCAGGAAAGTCTGGATCAATAATGGATCCAAAGTTGACAGAATACCCAAACTGGCTTTCTGTCCATCCTGCCATATGAACCACCTAAGGGTTAACTAGGTATCGCTCTGTACATTTAGTGTTCCTATGAAAACAAAACAATGTACTTGCTTGACTGCCACCTAGCGGTGCAGACAATCAGACAACGGTGTGAATCAGACAATTAGATAATACCTCAACTTAGATTCCTTTACCAAAAAGAAATCAGTACTGTCCGTGATACTTTTTTGTACTAATACAGCTACAATCACTTCAAGACTGTAACAGAATAAATTTGGAACAAGTTCAAGAGTATTTCAGATACAATAAACACACAATCTTGCTCATGGACCTGCTGTTTTGTTTCAGACAAATTTAAATCTTCTATGAAATTAACTTTGCAATGTAGATTAATCTGTTTACCTTTCACAAAATGGCTTTACCCAAATTGTAACTTTTTAACCTCCAGGAATACTACTCACCAAGTATGCCTTTTGGTCCTGGAAACAAAATAGCAGTCCACATATACACACTCAGCGCAATTCATTCAGCGTGATACTTTTAAAGCAAAGCAGTTATACAATCATACACAAAGTTTACACAATACATTGATCATCAGTCACCAGTTCTGTCCCGAACAGAACGAAAACTCTAGAGTACTCTGTAAATTTTTCTAGGTCCCCAAAACCTATTCTTTTAAGATCGCCAAGATCTTTTCTTTTAAGGTCACCAAAACCTTTACAAGTGTCCCCAAAACACTATATGACCTCCAAGGTCATGACCGGTCAACTTATGTATACTTATGAGAGGTTCTATAACCCAACAGCAATCTCTGTGGGATGGAAGCCAAGTCACACACCTGACACCTGGACTCCGGCAAGTCAATTTCACTCAATAAGAATAGAATTCACTTACCGAGCCGTTAAAAGTAGCTTTCCACGTCCATTAAGGGTAAATAAACATCCATCCCGGGACGAGCCCTCAGTTCTGAAAGGGTTAATCCTGTGTCTAGGGTGGTCCCTTCAACCTCTCAGACCTTAGATCCAATGTATTGTATAAATTCAGATATATCTGGAATCAATTCTCAAAGGACAAATAAAACCACACACACACCATGGCGTCCTTCGAGAACTAATTGTATTGAGTTGTTACAAAGCAATTGATATAGGATATTTCACGTCATACAGAATAAGACATGCGCAGTAGACATCAAGACGATTACAGCTGGTCAAGACAAAAACGCTATTGTTCTTTGTTCTAAGCTAGCTGAATTAATATAAGAAAAGATACATAATTCCTTCTGTAGCTAAAAGATGCTGAGAAACAGTGTGAAGGTTATAGATAAGTGTGTGAGAACACACGAGTTAGAAGAATCTCATGTTGAGACAGTTATCTGAGAAGTTAAAGGGGTGTTCAAACTGTACATATTGTGAAATGGAAGTTTGTGAATATTAAGATGGCTGACAGAAACAAGATGGATGCTTAACATAACCTTTCAGACTTTATTTTCAGTTATTTCATAATCAGTTTTCATGCACATGGACTCACCATTCAAACACTGGGTGTCTCTGTTTTACCTTTTTTGCTGATAAGAGCCTTATATGTTGGGAACTTATATTGCAAGACTTAAGTAGTGTATTAACCACTTGCCGCCCGCCCTATAACAGAAACACGGCAACAAAGTGGCTTCAAAATCCTGACCGGACGTCATATGACGTGATCAGGATTTTGAGCCGCTGCATGCCCCCGGGGGCACGCATCTCGGCGATCGTTGTTGCAGGGTGTCAGACTGACACCCCGCAACTATGATCTCGGTAAAGAGTCTCAAACGGAAACTCTTTACCATGTGATCAGCCATGTCCAATCACGGCTGATCACAGTGTAAATAGGAAGAGCTGGTGATCGGCTTTTCCTCACTCGCGTCTGTCAGACGCGAGTAGAGGAGAGCCGATCAACTGCTCCTCTGACAGGGGGGGTCTGTGCTGATCGATTATCAGCGAAGCCCCCCCAGGATGCCCACACTGGACCACCAGGGACGCCACCAGACCACCACTGATGCTCAGCACAAGGTATGCCACCCTAGACCACCAGGGATTCCAGTCAGTGCCCACAATGGATGCCAATCAGTGCCCACAATGGATGCCAATTAGTGCCCACAATGGGCATCCCTGATTGGCATGCATTATTGTTTGGCACTGATTGGCATCCATTAGCACAGTATCTGTGCTGCCTATCATTGTCCATCCATGCCACCTATCAGTGCCCATTCATGCCCATCTGTTCTGCCTATCCATGCCCATCTGTGCTGCCTATCCATGCCCATCTGTACCACCTATCCATGCCCATCTGTGCCGCCTATCCATGCCCATCTGTGCCAGCTATCAGTGCCCATCCATGTCACCCATCAGTGCCACCTATCAGTGCCCATCAGTGCCACCTATCAGTGCCCGTCAGTGCTGCCTATCAGTGCCACATATCCGTGTCCATCAATGCCACCTCATCAGTGCCACTTCATTGGTGCCACCTCATCGGTGCCCATCAGTGCCGCCTTATCAGTGCCTATCAGTGTAGCCCCATCAGTGCCCATCAGTGAAGGATAATACTTACTTATTTACAAAGTTTTGAAACTGAAACAAAAAAAACTTTTTTTTTCATAATTTTTCTCTCTTTTTTTATTTGTTTAGCTAAAAATAAAAACCGTAGAGGTGATCAAATACCACCAAAAGAAAGCTCTATTTGTGGGAAAAAAATTATAAAAATGTCATTTGGGTACAGTGTAGCATGACCGCGCAATCGTCATTCAAAGTGCGACAGCGCTGAAAGCTCAAAATTGGTCTGGGCAGGGAGGTGTTTAAAGCCGCGTATACACGTAGCCGTCTGTCCGACGTACTTAGTCTGGCGGACTTCCCGCCAGTCTGTTCGTCGGACTTTCCAAACGGGCTACTTGCCCACACACGGCACTTTTTCAGCGGACTAATACGGCGTACTAAGTCCGCCGTACTATCCGCCCTACTTTTGAAATGAACGGACTCGCCCACACACGCGGAGGAAAGTCCGCTCATTTCGAGCGCGTCTCCAGGTAGGCGGGGCCCGCGAAGGAGACGTCGCTGGCCCCGCCGCCTGGTATGGACTTAAAGGGGAACCCCAACGCCGAAATAAATCGGCGTGGGGGTCCCCCAAAGTCCACAACAGACCCTTGTCCGAGCACGCTACCCGGCCGGTCAGGAAAGGAGGGGCAAGCGAGCGCCCCCCCTTCCTGAGCCGTACCAGGCCGCGTGCCCTCAACATGGGGGGTGCCTTGGGGAAGGGGGGGCCGCGCGGCCCCCCCACCCCAAAGCACCTTGTCCCCATGTTGATGAGGACAAGGGCCTCTTCCCGACAACCCTGGCCATTGGCTGTCGGGGTCTGCGGGCGGGGGGCTTATCGGAATCCGGGAGCCCCCTTTAATAAGGGGGCCCCCGGATACCGGCCCCCCACCCTATGCGAATGAGTATGGGGTACAATGTACCCCTACCCATTCACCTGTAAAATAAAGTACAAAAAAAAACACAACACACAAGATAAAATAATTTATTGCACAGCTCCGGGGGTCTTCCGTCTTCGGGGGTCTTCTCGCCGGACTCCTCCGCTATCTTCTTGTAGCTCTTTTACTAGTGGAGGAGCCCGGCATTCTTCTTCGTCGCTGAGGCCTCTTCTTCCGACTTCGGGGGTCTTGTCCCCCTCTTCGGTTCTTCTGCCGGGCCGTGCATCAGACTCATTCTAAAACCGAAATTTCCCTTTTGTATGGGCTAAATGTTTAAAATACTGCAGCTACTATTGACTGCTAGTATTTCGATCAAAGACTGGAAAAAAGGGGACTTGAAAAAAAATCTTGGATTTGCAGATAGTAAGTTACAAGTCTGCGGGTGAGTAAGATATATGGCGGTACATAACATGGGCTCATGAATGTTTTATGACAACATATTTGTGCTGTACAGGCTTCTGCCTGGACTCCTCCAGCATATTCCGCCTGACATCCTGTAACAGTGATTAATGCTTGTTAATAGATCGATCATAGGCATTTAATTGGCGAACGTTCCCTGAAACGATTTAAATGGGCTTTACTGCACGAAGAGTTATTACACTTCATTTATCAAATGCAGGATAAAGAAAGACCCGGGACTGTGATGAATGATAGACTTGTTCTTCTTCTAAAAAAAAAAAGAAAAGTTCTTAGGCCGTATTTCTCATGGATCTGTTACCCATAAAGGAAATGTGCTAGTTGTAGAGGACACAAAGTGCAGGCGGGGGCTTGGTCGGTATAGACGGCTAAGATGTCGCCAGCACACCAACAATCTCTGAAATAGTGTCCAAAGGGTTTATTAAAGAGGAAGTAAACCCCGATGAGTTTACTTCCTCTTTCATTCCCTGCAAAGGCAAAGCATAATGGACTACTATGCATCGCATCGCATAGTAGTTCATTATGTGTCACTTACCTGACACAGGAGCCAGCGAAGCTGTCCCCTGTAATCCGCCGCATCCATCTTCTTGGTGGGGTCTCGCAGCTCCGCCGCTGTCATTCGGCGAAGCCGCGATGACGTCACTCCCGCACATGCGCACGGGAGCTGTCACGCGCGGCAGCTCCGTTGTTGAGAATGCCGCGCTCAGTGCGCCTGCGCGACGCTGTCTACGGTGCATGCGCCATAGACAGCAGTGCCTGTTTTCGGGCAAATATCTCCTAAACCATATAGGTTTAGGAGATATTTCTTGGACCTACAGGTAAGCCTTAATCTAGGCTTACCTGTAGGTCAAAGTGGTTTGTAAGGGTTTACAACCACTTTAAAAGACCACATCACAGCATAAAATAGTGATGTATCGGGGCCATGCAAGACCCTACTTTCCCCACTGCAGGTGGTGCATAGGTTCCAGATGAGTAGAGAAAGGATAGGGACACGCCATCCTCCTGGAGACCTCCCTATTTGGGCTTGGACCAGCCAGTCCGCATTCCGCCCTTCAAGACAGAGGCTGTTGGCACATCTGAGACCTGCTCTGCTAAACATTGCTGATATTGCTATGAGTGTTTCCAGTTGAGTGCCTTCCCACCAGGTTTGTTGTGAATTACTGGATTCTGCATGAATGCAAGTTCTGTTTTTTGCAACCGGACTCTGTGTGTTTACTGCCACCGCAGGGCAAGTCAAGGTCAGGACAGGTGGAATGCAAGCATGATCAGGATAAGCCGGGTCAAACGCAGGAATCAAAATACAGGGCACAGCAATGGGAACATGGGTAAAGCTGCAGATCAGACAGCAATGCACTAACGCAGCTGCTGCCCTTATATAGGCCATTTGATGGCAGTTTTAATGGCCAACATGTGCACATGCCCATCCATGCGTGAATATGTGTGCACATGCACATTTGTATGCCTGTGCCCGGCGTGATGGGCACTTGCAGGCCTGCACCTGCGCATGCTTATCTGCCTTTGCCTTGGAACTTTGGCTGTTCTATGGCCAGCAGGTTTCTGACAGTGGCCCAAGGCTCCAGCGGTCTGATACACTTCCCAGCACACTTCTCCAATCAATAGTTCTGCTACAAAGATGTTGAAGTGCAAGAGAAATTAATTGACTTGTGAAGAAAAGCAAGCCTGTCTCTGTTTGTTTCCTGGGTTGGGCAGAAATTCAGGGAGAGCTGGGTGACTCAAAGGCAGCATCCCTAAGACCCCCCCCCCCCCCCCCACTTCTCGAATGTTCTGGATCCTTCTAGAAGAATGGGAAGGGAGGTAAGTTGGAGCTGCCTGAAGTATTCTGAAATACTCAAGGTCAGCCCAGCTGGGGAGGAGTTTTTCCGGTGGAAGCTGGAGATGGAGTGTTAGGCTGTCGTGACCTTTGAGGGAGCTCCCCAGTCTGGTGGGGGGAGACCTTAAGTCCTGGGCTCCGGTGAAGGGACCTTCCTACAACCACGGAGGTGTCCAGCACAGGAGTCACAGGAGAAAGGAAGACAGTGGGAGAACCTGCCAGGCAAGTCTCCAGGAGCAACAGCAACAGCCAAGAGGGCTGGTGAGTGACACACAGTCAGGAGGACTGGGAGGCACGCTTGAGATGACTTGAATGGAGCAGTCTGGGATGGGTACAGAACCAGTCAGGATAACTGTGGTGGCAGGGGCAGTGGAAAGAGGCAGCTGCAGCCAGGAAGGTTGGCAGGGTCTGAAGAGGTTGTACTGGGAGCAATAGTCACATGTGGGACAGCTAGCACTAAGAACTACTACCATTTTTGCTACAACATAGGGGCCCCTGGTCCCTGCGTGCAAAGGACATTTGCTTTGGGTCTGGCTGAGCCAGTTTCAGGCCCCAACCACAGTGCTGGCTGGTCCTGGAGTTAATAGTCTGCAATCAAGTGTATGTGCCGGAGGTGAAGAAAAGAAGTTGTATATACCGGAGTTTAGGCCCTATATTTCTTTCTGCAATCAAATGGGCATCCCATATGCACCCATCCAAGTTCTATTCCCCTAATAAAACAAAACAAATTAAAGTACAAGGACTTTTTCATGACTGAAGTGTGTCTGGAAATGCATGTGCCTGGCTGTGCAGGGTGGGAGGTGGGACCGCAATCACCAGCAGCCCCTACGGGGGGGGGGGGGTACCCCTACAGTCATATAACCAATTATCTTCAATTTCCAAAATTTTCTCTGCTGCAAAAATCTATGATCTACTGTAGGTTAGGTACCACAGCCTGCATTTTATGAATGGGCTGCAAAATGCAGGCTGAAGCATTGGGCTATACTATGTAGTCTTTTTAAAGTGGTTCTAAAGACTCAAGGTTAAAAAACCTTCTGTGTGCTGAAGCTTCCCCAGTCACCCTAATACTTTCCTGAGCCTGATCTTCCTTCAGTGCTGTGCACAAGAGCCTTGCCTGTCTGGGGAATCTCACTCTTCATTGGCTGAAACAGTAGCGTGAGCTCATTAGCTCCCACTGCTGTCAATCACAGCCTGTAAAGCCAATGAGGACAGGGGGGGCTGGGCCGAGCCAAGGCTCTGTGTGTGAATGGACACACAGAGCCAAGGCTCAGGAGCAAGCCCTGTCAGGTGCCCCCACTGCTAGCTGCTTGCTCTGGGGGCAGTTGGCAGAAGGGAGGGGCCAGGAGCACCAGTGGGGGTCCAGAGAAGAGGAGGATTTGGGCTGTTCTGTGCAAAGCCATTACACAGAGCAGGTAAGCATAACATGTTTGTTATTTTAAAGAAAATGCCTTTAATATTGCTTTAACTAGTTCCTTTAAATATTACATTTTTCATCTCACCGTTACCATTACATTCCTTTAATTATTATGTATTTTTGCCATTTAGCAGTTTTAGCAGCAGGGCTGGTGATAAGGTAGTACAGCCAGCCCTACGGTAGTGGGCCCGACCCCCATCAGTTCAGTACAGGGGCTCGGGCTCCTGTTGAACTTGAAGTCTGGCTGTAATGTCTTATTGCACCGATTCTCTTCTGCCTCCCCATGCAGCGCTGCCAGCTTCTCTTTCCCCCTCTGGCTGCACTGCAGGGGGATTGGTTCTAGTACAGGCACCCCTTCCATCTGCTGTCCAGGCCTGCCTGTGTTCCCCTCCCCCCTCCCACAGTGCTGCCAGCTTCTCTTCTTCACTCCCCCTCTGGCTGCACTGCAGGGGGATTGGTTCTAGTACAGGCGCCCCTTCCATCTGCTGTCCAGGCCTGCCTGTGTTCCCCTTTCCTCCCCGCAGTGATGCCAGCATCCCTCTTCTCTCCCCATCTTGATGTTTAAAGATGGAGAGAGGGGGAGGGGGCTGGTAAATATGTAATTTAATGGTCCCTTACTTTCCTGAATGAATACAGTGAGTGATCATTACCAATCACTCCTGTGTTCATTCATCAACGAAGCACAGTAAACTGCGTTTGCTATGCTTTAGTTTGTGAATGAGCAGAAAGCCTAAGAGCACTTCCTATTCATTCATCTGCACAGCTGAAGCTACAGAGAAAGGGACTAATAAATCTGTGTCCTTGGTAACTTTTGGATGGAGGAAGGGGGTCCTGAGAGGTAGGCTGTATGGGGCCCTGAGATTAGCAGTATCTAGTTCACTGGCTTATCCAAAATATTTGTATTTACTTGAAAGAAGTGTTCATGGCAAACAGAAACTTCTTAGCTCCCTGTACACACGGTCGGAAATCCGACGGAAAAATGTCCGATCGGACCATGTTGTTGGATAACCCGACCACGTGTGGGCTCCATCGGAATGTCCGACCAACAAAGTTTGAGAGCTGGATATAACATTTTCCCA
Organism: Lithobates pipiens; assembly: GCF_037356315.1. Taxonomy (NCBI): domain Eukaryota; kingdom Metazoa; phylum Chordata; class Amphibia; order Anura; family Ranidae; genus Lithobates; species Lithobates pipiens. The sequence goes on from NW_027507825.1 coordinate 20,997,574, forward strand.
CAACATGATCCGATCGGACTTGCAGCAGCCATGGCTGCTGTGAAGACTTATGCCGCGTACACACGGTCGGAAATTCCGACAGAAAAGGTCCGATCGGATTATATTATCGGAAAATCCGATCGTGTGTGGGCTCTATCGGACTTTTTCCGACAACAAATTAGACCAAAGCAGGACCTCAAATTTTCTGACAACAAAATCCAAACGTACTTTTTCCGATCGTTTGTAGAGAATTCCGATTGGACAAAGTGCCACGCATGCTTAGATCAAATAAGAGACCAAAGCTATTGGCTACTAGCCTAAACGTAGTCCCGTCCTAACGAACGAACGTCATCACGTTCCGAACGATCGGATTTTCCAGAAACTTTGTCCGAACGTGTGTATGCAACACCAGTTTCGGACAAAATCGGTTGGACAAAATCCGACGAATTTTGTGGTCGGAATGTCCGATCGTGTGTACAAGGGCTAAGGACACAATAATGCAGAACATATATCGGTTTCTGCCTATTCATTATACTTTGCAAACTACGGACACTGCAGTGTACATTGACACATGCAAAAATGCAGGCTGCAGTTTAGACTTCATAAGGTGCAGCATCCAGCCTCCCATAGCAATGAATGTCTATAAACTGCTAAAGAATGGTTTATGCCAGCACATGCGTAAAAACTCATACTTGTGCATGGGCAAATCCTGGATGCAGAAAATAATGCAAAAGTTGTGTAAACTCGGGCATGAAAATGGGCATACATCGCTGGACATAAAAAGTTTGCAACCTGGGTTTTATGCCAATACACAAGCATGAGTTCATGCATAGCTCCCAACTGTCCCTGATTTCGAGGGACTGTCCCTCTGGCCCTCTTTCCTTATCATTTGTCCCTAATTTTGGTCTGATCTATATAGTTGTATATGAAATTATTATTATTATTTATCTTTCAAAAAGTGTTTCCCAGCGCTAAACCTTTCATCCAAATTCAAAAATGTGGCATTTGTAAATTTCAAAAGCCAATATAAAGGAGTAGTAGTGGTAAAAAAAAAGCCCTCGTGGGTTTAACTAATCATTTTTTTTTTTTTGTATAATTCTCCTTTAAGGGGGTGTGACAGGGGGCGTGTCCTATGCCTGCATACTTTTACTAATAGGTGTTCCTCATTTCCATCTCAAAAAGTTGGGAGGTCTGGTCTATGCAAGTGTCCACATTATGGCAACTTACAGGCATTCATTGCAATAGGATTCTGAATATTGCACCTGTGCCATTCATACAGCAACTTTTTATGCTCCAATCTGGCCCTCTTGCAACTGCATGCATTAAAGTATGTGGCCCAACCCCCACCCCACCTAGCCGCCACTGCCTCCCATTGACACCAACAGTGAGGCATAATTCTTCCTAATGATATGAATGATGTAACACAATTCTTTCCACTGACACCAACAATGGGGCATAATTCCTTCCGTTAATGGAACATTGTCCCTTCCACTGATACCAATGGTGGGTCACTGTTCCTCCCAATAACAGCAATGATGGGCACTATTCCTCCCACTAACATCAATGATGGGCGCTATTCCTCCCAATAACAGCAATGATGGGCACTATTCCTCCCACTAACATCAATGATGGGCGCTATTCCTCGCAATAACAGCAATGATGGGCGCTATTCCTCCCACTAACATCAATGATGTGGCACTATTCCTCCCACTAACATCAATGATGGGCGCTATTCCTCCCAATAACAGCAATGATGGGCGCTATTCCTCCCACTAACATCAATGATGGGCGCTATTCCTCCCACTAACATCAATGATGGGCGCTATTCCTCCCACTAACATCAATGATGGGCGCTATTCCTCCCAATAACAGCAATGATGGGGCACTATTCCTCCCACTAACATCAATGATGGGCGCTATTCCTCCCACTAACATCAATGATGGGCGCTATTCCTCCCAATAACAGCAATGATGGGCACTATTCCTCCCACTAACATCAATGATGGGGCACTATTCCTCCCAATAACAGCAATGATGGGCACTATTCCTCCCACTAACATCAATGATGGGCGCTATTCCTCCCACTAACATCAATGATGGGCGCTATTCCTCCCAATAACAGCAATGATGGGGCACTATTCCTCCCAATAACAGCAATGATGGGGCGCTATTCCTCCCAATAACAGCAATGATGGGCGCTATTCCTCCCACTAACATCAATGATGTGGCACTATTCCTCCCAATAACAGCAATGATGGGGCACTATTCCTCCCAATAACAGCAATGATGTGGCACTATTCCTCCCAATAACACCAATGATGTGACACTATTCCTCCCAATAACAGCAATGATGGGGCACTATTCCTTTCAATGATACCAATGTAGCACTGACCCCCAAAGGAGCGGCTGTTTTTTCTGGGTTTACAGATTACCTCCTCCAGCTCGTAACTCGTCTTGTCTAGGGGTTCCCAGGGTTGATGGCCCAGTAACTGCAGAGACCGACACTTGAATTCCTCTTTAGGATTTTTTATTTGCATAAAACAGTTGAACAAAACTCAGTCTCTGGGAATAGAGGGTATAAGGATGAAGTAGCTCAGGTACTTTGGAAGTGCTGACTTCAATAAAAGTCTCTCTTTACATAATCCAGGGAATAGCCACTCACAACTGGATTCTTTAACAGTTGGATAAATCATTGTTTATGGATACTAGCAGCCAACAAGTGATTTTAGCTTAGCAAAGTCTCTGCCACAGACTTGGTTGAAAAACTTAAATGCTCACAGGAACTTAGATGCAAACAGAAGGATTGAGGTAGGAACTTTTCTTACTGTACCAGTATCTTGAAGCCGGTCCGGTGATACTGTAAGAAATGTGGATTCAATTAGTGTCCATAACAGCTCAGCTGCCAGGCTCTTACCGAGTAGCCAGCCTTGTGTGTGGCTCTCTTACTGGAGAGTCCTCCCTTGGTTGCATGTAGGGTTTCTGGGCCTCTCCAAACCCGAGTCGGCTCCGGAACACCTTAGAATCCTCCTTCCAGTTACTGCGCCTCGAACTAGCCAGTTCTGAGGCTCGGAAATGGATGGATCCGCAACCCCAAGTCATGAGGGCCTCTGGGGGCTGGTCAGGAGGACCAGGACCACGGAGTCAGCAACAACTTCTGGACAAAAACCCAGAATCACGTGACTTCAGCACCTTAAGTACCCTCTCCCGGAATACACAGCGGGACAAACACGCCCACTAATTGGCTCCAAGAGCGAGATTGGTACCCAATGTGTCCAACCAGACTGCGTTCTAATGCCTCTCACAGGTGCAAACCACACCTATGACCAGGCAGAACCTCAATACAGCCCAGCCAAACTGATGCCAAAGCATAATTTAGAAAAATTAACCCCAAAACTCAACTACAGTTTTGGGTAAAACTAAATTTACAGACATAGCGCATACTCATCAGGAGTACCGGCGCTACACCAACAATAGGCATAAGTCCTTCAGCTGAAAGCAACAATAGGGCACGATTTCTTCTGCTTATACCAAGGATGGGGCACTGCGCCTTCCACTGTAACCAACAATGAGGCACTATTTCTTCCACTGACACCAACGATGGGGCATTTTTCCTCCCACTAACACCAATCATGGGTCTGAAGGACAGTAAACTGGCCCTTAGTTTAAAAAGAATTTGGGGACCTCTGATATTTAGGATCTGGTGGACTACTAAGCACATCATTGAAAACATTGCTGTGCTTTATAAATGTGTGCTACTTATTTTTCTTTTTTTTCAAAGCAGTGGTGTGGCCATAGTAAGGTTTAAAATAACACCCTGGACTGATTGGATGGTGATAATGAAGGCAGAATCGTAATGCTGTCAACCTTTATATCAGTGCCCACATGGATGACGTGCAAAACGCCACAACCAATCAGCCTTCAGGTAATTGCAGACATATTGGTGAACAGTGATTTTGGATTGGTTGCTGTAGATGATTGTATTTGGCACATTGATCTTGGTCTTATTAAACAAAGCCCTGTGTTGGTTAATCCAGGTGCCTTGGAATATAATTATTTGGAACATAAACTTTAACATCTCAATCTGTTTAATCTAATTTCCAAGACAGAACGTTGCAATAATTCGCTCTCTGTTTAATTGAAAATGTCATATCAGCAGAATTAAAATCCACCATTTTATAATTTGTGTGCGTCAGCCTGGAAGCAAAAGAAGTCTGCGTAAATTTTTTTTTTTTCCATCAGACCCTTTCATCAATCCTTTATGGCACTTATATTATTTGGTGTAAATAAAAACCAGGGGTTGTCATAAAAAAGCTAATAAAATTATATGACTATTAATGCCAGCATCATAAAATATTCAGCAGCGTGCGTTTTATAACATGTGGGCTGCTCAACAACTGTTTGTAAAAATAAATGCAGCCTGCCTAAAAACAATATCCAGGAGAAAGACGGGAAGACATGAAGGTTTATTTAACAAGTTTTAGAAAGGCATGCATCATTTGAGAACCCGTAGACCCGTCCATCAAACAGCTTCCATATTTCTGATGTTCTAAGCCAGACTTTCTCAACCTTTTCAACACCCTTGAAATAGTTCTCCGGTCTCGGGGGAACCCCTTCTAAAAATTTGAAATCTACAACTCCTGATACTTTACTGTGATGGTCAGTGAGAGGAATGGTCCTCACACTTGTGGTCATTGGGAAGAATGGTCCTCACACTTGTGGTCATTGGGAAGAATGGTCCTTACACTTGTGGTCATTGGGAAGAATTACCTCCTTACAGATAATTAAAAAGATCAATGGTGTCGGTGGGAACTTATCTGAGAGGCAGAAATTGCCAAATGCTGAAGGAACCCCTACAACCTCTGGAGGAACCCTAGGGCTCCACGGAACCCTGGTTGAGAATCACTGTTCTAAGCTGACTTGTTGGGATGGGCTGTTGTGCGCCATCATTGCTGTTTCCAATGCTTTATTAAACTCATCCACAGCAAAATGATGGAGCCCCTCTTCCCTCTGACCCACTTGTGCTCCCTGCTCTGCAGTCCTAACCCTGTGTAAGCGTGCATGGGACGGTGTTGGGACTGGATTTGGAAGCTCAGGCATGAGCAATGCGTCATGGAAGGAGGTCACGCGCCCCCACATATCTCAAACCACAGGTTATTTTATGGGGAATCCAAGTGTGGCAAATGGGAGCCTAAGGCCGCGTACACACGCGGGGACTGTTCGCTCAACTTTGTCCGCTGAACAGTGTTTCGGCGGACAGTCCGCTCGTGTGTGGGCTTTCAGCGGACAGTTTCAGCGGACAGTCTGACGAACAAAGTTTTTCGGAAATTCCGTAAAACTGTCCGCTGAAACTTGGTTTGAGCGAACAGTCCGCCCGTGTGTAGGCTTGTTCGTCAAACTAAGTTCCGCGCATGCTCAGAAAGGATTTACACGGCGAAGGTTGCATTGCAGTGTATAGGACGTCGTATTTCTAGTCCCGTCGTACGTGCCATTCACGTCATCGCGCAAGTTTCAGCGGACTGTTCGTTCGTCGTGTGTGGCCAAGTCCGTCCATGCTAATTTTGAGTGGACTGTCCGCTCAAACTGTTTGACGAACAAAGTTGGGCGAACAGTCCCCGCGTGTGTACGCGGCCTAAGGGCTTGTTTATATCCCTAGAGGCGATTCAGTTCGCATTGTGCGCTATACAAGTATTTCATTCATTCATTCATATCTATGTCGGTCTGTAAAACGCGATCCATGGTGGATCACTTTTCACAGAGCAGTACAGGTGCTTGCTGACAAGCATTTAGGAGGTGATACTGCTGCCTCCTGAATGTCTGGTTTTTTTTTTTTTTTTGACAGAGAATATCGTGCCAATACTGTGAGCCTATCATGGATCTTGTGCGGCAAGTGCAAATTCCTGTTCAGCAAGTGCTCTTTCCCGTTGGGCAAGTGCTCCTTCCCATTCAGCAGATGCTCAGTCCCATTGAGCAAGTGCTTATTCTCCTTCAGCAAGGCGCTTATTCGCGTGAAGCAGGTACTCATTCCGTGCAGCAAGTGCTCATTCTCGTTCAACAGATGCTCATTCCCATTGAGCAAGTGCTCATTCTCGTTCATCAGGTGCTCATTCCCATGCAGCAAATGCTCATTCCCGCGCAGCAGGTGCTTATTCCCGCGCAGCAGGTGCTTATTCCCGTGAAGCAAATGCTCATTCCCGTGCAGCAAGTGCTTATGCCCGTGCAGCAAATGCTCATTCCCGTGCAGCAGGTGCTTATTCCCGTGTAGCAAGTACTCATTCCCATTGAGCAAGTGCTTATTCTCCTTCAGCAAGGTGCTTATTCCCGTGTAGCAAGTACTCATTTCGCGCAGCAAGTGCTCATTCTCGTTCAACAGATGCTCATTCCCATTGAGCAAGTGCTCATTCTCGTTCAGCAGGTGCTCATTCCTGTGCAGCAAGTGCTTATTCCCGTGCAGCAAATGCTCATTCCCGTGCAGTAGGTGCTCATTCCCGTGCAGCAAATGCTTATTCCCCTGCAGCAAGTACTCATTCCCATGCAGCAAATGCTCATTCCCGTGCAGCAGCTGTTTATTACCGTGCAGCAAATGCTCATTCCCGTGCAGCAAGTGCTTATTCCCGTGCAGCAAATTCTCATTCCCATGCAGCAGGTGGTTATTCCCGTGAAGCAAATGCTCATTCCCGTGCAGCAAGTGCTTATGCCCGTGGAGCAAATGCTCATTCCCATGCAGCAGGTGCTTATTCCCGTGAAGCAAATGCTCATTCCCGTGCAGCAAGTGCTTATGCCCGTGCAGCAAATGCTCATTCCCATGCAGCAGGTGCTTATTCCCGTGTAGCAAGTACTCATTCCCATGCGGCAAATACTCATTCCCGTGCAGCAAGTGTTTATTCCCGTGCAGCAAGTACTCATTCCCATGCATCAAATGCTCATTCCTGTGCAGCAAGTGTTAATTACCGTGCAGCAAGTGCTCATACTTATGTGCATGTGTAGCGTAATAAGCATAGAAGCCCAAGATGAGCAAGTCCTAAAATACCACATGTACGTGCAAGCACGTGCGCATACACGTAGGCGTGTGCATGCATCCACAGATTCTGGCACCCAGCAGCCTATTTAAACGAGAGTCTGCCTGGCTTCAGTGCGTGATTGTCTTCAGTTTTGGTTCCTGTGTACCTGATTCTAATCCATGTCTGCCAACCTTGTTCCTGGCCCGGTTACGTCTGTCACCTCTCTTGGATCACCCTTGCCTGCTATATCTGCTTCTTGCTTATGTTACCGACCCTGGCTTGGATTTATGACTACGTCTCCGCTTTCTAAATTTGGTACCTCACCGCCAGCACGTTACTGACTTCTACCTGTTCCTGTTCCTGATCCTGATTCTGCCTGGCTCCCGCTGAAAAAGGTTTGTGACAAGACTCCAGGACTCCAGTGTCTCTCCAAGCTACAGCTCACTCCTACAGTTTCCAGGCACCCTCCCACTGCCCTAGCAGTCCCTGTTTCCACTACCAGGGTTGCTTGGATGGGAATTGTGCAAGAGGCTACCTTCATCATGTCGGGCTCGGGCTAGTTAGGGGGTCTGTGGCATGGGCTTCAAAGACACTAAAAAGTCCCCAGAAGATGTCTGGATGATGAAGAGCATATGGCATTCTAGTCACATACTTCGGTACTTCCGCCTAGTGGAATGCACCCGGCCCCAGAGGATCGCAGTGCAGCGGTGGTGTATTGCTATTGTTGGCAGATCACTTTTACATGTGAGTGGACATTTGCATCTTATATTTATGTGATTTTAATAAATGGTATCACGGTATGTTGATTCCTGTCATTCCATTTTCCTTATGAACTGGATACACAGAGGAGGATTGTCAGTTTCAGGATGAATCATCAGTACCCCCAAGCCTAGTAGATCCGTCTTGGTATAAGCCCAGGGGTCCATACCATAAAGTATAAAGGGTCAGTTACTGTCCTTCAGATTTTAGCGGGGACAGACTGTGCCCCATGGGAGTAAATAATGCCCTATCTTTGGTACTAGGGGAGGAATAGTGCGCCATCATTATTGTCGGTGGGAGGAATAGTACCCCATTGTTGGTGTCAGTGGAAGGAATATCATTCAAATTTTTGCACAGCTGATTACTCAACAAGTACAACCTAAACTTCAAGTGGACCTTCATCCAATAACTTTTTTTCTTCTTAGTCCCACCCTCTCCTCCCACAATTGGAAAACATTTCCTAATTTTCTAAAAGGTTTACAACATGCATTAGTGCGACACTCCCTTCTTTTAAAGCAATTTCTTCTTTTGAGACTTCGGCGAGAATAACGTAGGGTCACCCTGCTTCCCCCTGGGTTGTCCATGTCCCACATTCTAGGATGCAGTTTTACTGATAGGCACATACAATGGGGAAAAAAATTCTTTGATCCCCTGCAGATTTTGTACGTTTTCCCATTTACAAAGAAATGAAGGGTCTATAATTGTTATCATATGTGTATTTTAAATGATAGAGACAGAATAACAACCAAAAAATATAGAAAGAACACATGATACAAATGTTATAAATTGAATTGCAGTTCAGTGAGAAAAATAAGTATTTTATCCCCAAGCAACACATCCTTGGTGGAGAAACCCTTGTTGGCAAGCACAGAGGTAATAGTTTTTTTGTAGTTAGTGACAAGGTTTGCACACGTCTCCAGTAGTGTATTTAGGTTTTGTGCTGCCCTAGGCCTGACTAAACTCATGCACCCCCTAATTTAAATATGACCCACCCCTTCCTGTCAAGGCTACAGCCCATGCTGTTTAAAACCCACCCTGAAATTGGTGACACTTGTTCTGAGGGCTTGGGGGGGGGGGGGGGGGGGCAATGGATTCCCTTAATTTGCATAGATTTCCTCTCACTTCCCCTTTTTTTACCTATGGGGCAGGAAGTTAAGGGAAATCTCTGCTAGGGAACAGGGATGGTAAAAAATTAACCGACAGGGGATATAACCCTCCCTTATTATATCCAAAATGGGGAGAAAAAAAAAGTGTTGCCTATAGTTCCACCTTAAGCACAAATTTATGATAATTTTATGGAGAGGACTAAGAAAATATAACCATGCCAATGATGCAGCAGAAAACATATAGAACAGTGAGGAAGGTTTGTGGTCCAGGATGATGGGAGAGTCAAAATTAGAAGTGGCGCTTGCCAACCGCCCCCCACAGTTGCGGAATGCCGGCCGCCCATATACCAGAAGCAGTGCGGCCACTTTATGGGGGTGCTAGATCAATCTGCCTCTCAGCCCAGTCCGCCCCGTAAGACTGGCGCTACACTATCAGTGTAGCGCAAGCCAGCGGGGACTCTGTCCATGCTGCTCCCCTGCAAAGTGCTCTAGGCCAGGATACAGCGTTGTATGTCTCAGGAGGGATTTTGGTCCACTCTGCTTTACAGATTTTCTCTAAATCCTTATGTTTTTTTCGCTGTCGCTTGGCAACTCAGTTTCAGCTCCGTCCATACATTTTCTATAGGATTAAGGTTTGAAGACTGGTGTAGCGCCGGCTCCTGAAGAGCATGCGCTATGTTTTTTTTTTCAATTTAAGGTTACACCTGAACTGCAGTTTGGTTTGGGTAAAATTGTTCTAAATTTGGACCTCAGCATCAGTCTGACTGGACTATGGGATGTTCAGCCTGGCCACAGGGGGACAGGGGGACAGAAGGAACAGACTGTTTTTTCTGGCAGGCATGGAACTACAGTCTGGTTGGGTGCTTTAAGATTACTCTCTCTCAGAGCCCGGCCAGTGGGAGTGGCCCTCTTGCTGTGCTTTTTCAGAGAGGGTACTTAAGATGCGGATGTCATGTGGTTCAGGGTTCCGGTCCAGAAGGATGTGCTGACTTCATGGTCCTGGTCCTCCTGACCAGCCCCCGGGAAGGCTATGGCCTGGGGTGCGGATCCACCCGACTTGTAGTCTCGGGGCTGGCTAGCCCAAGGCAAAGAAACTAGAGGAGGATTCTGAGGTGCTTGGGTGCCGTCTCTGGTTTGGGAGAGACCCAGTTACTTCATAGCTATCCAGTAGAGGACTCTTCAGAAGAAGGCCACGTACGGGTTGGTTTCTTAGCAAGAGCCTGGAGGAGCTGAAGTACCTAAGAGAATCCAGTCTCTTGGATATCGCCAAGCTGGCTGAAAGATCCAGGTATCACACGAGTGTTCTACAAGTTTAGTTTTCCTACGTGTTCTACAACAACGTCTGTGGCAGAGACTTGTTCCTGAATTAAGCACCTTGTTGGCTGCTAGACCTTGTGAGAGAGGGACTGTCCAACCTGAGTGATCATCCAGTTGTGAATGGCTATTCTGTGGATGCAGTCAAAGTAAGCAAGTTCTTCATTATTGACTTTGACACCAAGAGTACCTGAACTTTCTTCCTGACCCTCTGATCCCAATTTAAGAGACTGTTCGTTGTCTACGTTTTGCAAATAAAAATCCCTTTATGCGGATCTGTCGTCAGTCTCTCAAGTTACTGGACCATCTACCACGGGAACCACTAGACACAGATCGAGGAGGAGAAGGTAACGGTAAGCTTAATTCAAACCAGCAGCTCCTTCGGGGGTTAGTGCTACACTGGCAAGGCCACTCCATGGCCTTAATGTGCTTCTTCTTGAGACACTTATTTATTGTCTTGGTGGTATGTTTTGGGTCATTGTCATTACCCATCTTCAATATTCTGGCTGAGGGAAGAAGATTCTCATCCAAGATTTTGCAATACACGGTCCCATCCATTGGCCTCTCAATGTGGCAAAGTTGGCCTGTACCTTTATCAGAGAAACAGCCCCAAAACATAATGTTTCTACTTCCGTGCTTGGCTGTAGGGATGGTGTTCTTAGGGTTATAGTCAGCAGTTTTCTTCCTCCAAACATGGCGAGTCCCCCTCCTCAAGAAGACACATGTACAGTTATGCCAATGAACATCTAAATGATTCAGAGAAGGATTGGGAGAAAGTGCTGTGGTCAGATGAGACCAAACTTGAGCTCTTTGGAATTAATGCGACTCGCCGTGTTTGGAGGAAGAAAAATGCTGACTATGACCCTAAGAACACCATCCCTACAGTCAAGCACGGAGGTGGAAACATTGTGTGCTGGGGCTGTTTCTCTGCTAAAGGTACAAGCCGACTTTGCCACACTGAGGGGCCAATAGCTGGGGCCATGTATTGTAGAATCTTGGATGAGAACCTTCTTCTCTCAGCTAGAACACTGAAGATGGCTCTTTCAGCATGACAATGACCCAAAACATACCGCCATGGCAACAAAATAAGTGGCTCAAGAAGAAGTACATTAAGGTCATGGAGTGGCATAGTTAGTCTCCAGACCTTAATCCTATAGAAAATTGATGGAGGGAGCTGAAACTTTGAGTTGTCAAGAAACAAACAGGAAATATTAAAGGGTAAGTTCACCTTTACAGAAAAATCTGTAAGGTGAACTTACACTTGTCCCCTTTCCCATCCCCCCAGTCCTGATGACCTGGAGTCTAGCGAATACCGGCTCTGACACATCGGGTCGCCGCTTCACCGGTCGGGGGATTAGAAATCCCCTCGGCTTAATCGCCTAATGTATCTCATAATGGTACCTATAGGAGGCATTCTAATTGATCAGTGCTGACCAATCAGAACCCACAAAGCATGTCCTGGTAGCACTGGAGATTAGTGATGGACGAACGTTTCGCCCGGCGGTCGTTTCGCGGCGAATTTCCGACATTCGCGGTCCGCACGTTCGAACGCCTTTTTCCGTCGTTCGCCGCGGCGGACTTACGTGTTTAATGTATACAAGAACTTTAACCTTTGGTGACACGTTTATCATGTGATACAGGACAGCCAATTGAGACATGACAGCACATGGACACTTGGACATTCCCCCTAACCTATAAATACACCCGATCCGGTGGCCATTTTACATTCTTTCTTCTGTTACGATAGGGACAGGTTCCTGTGTGGAGTAGGGAGAGATAAACCACTAGCTATTTGGTACACAAAAGTTCTTTTCAGGACTGGTATAGGTGTTAGGTGTTGATAGGTTTGCTGTGCTGCTGATTCTTGCAGCAGCCTGAGTGTCTTTTGTTAGTTTAGAGAAAGGGAAAGGACGGTGTATGCTACAGGGACAGCCAGATTAGTCTTTCATCATCATCATCATCATCATCATCATTAGCTGTTACTATCAAGGTCCACAAAAGAGCTGTTCCAGTAACCACTAATCGTTCTCTTTTTTTGTCAATTTGTATAGGGACAGGAAGGAAGCAGTGTTGTCAGGCAGTGAGGGTAATTTTAAAGACTTGCTGTTATTATTAGTTCCACAAAGGTTCTTTTCAGGACTGGTATCAGTGGTACAGTAATAGGCTTGTACATGTATAATATTCTTTCTTCCAAATATAGAAAGGATATTATACTTGACTGCTGCCCTTCTGCTGCAGTCTGCTAAACATTCACAACTCACTTGTTCCACAAAAGTTCTTATAAGGACTGGTAACTTGGTATAGGGTGCTACGGTACATAGGCTTGAGTGCGGTACAGTCTGCTGTTCTGTAAGGACCGCTATCGGTCCACAATAGATAGGGTTGACGTGCACCACTGCTGACCGCTGCCCTATACTGCAGCAGTCCTTCAGCGGTATAGGGACTGACGTACAGTCTGCTAATCACTAACACACAACCTGCTTGTTCCACAAAAGTTCTTATAAGGACTGGTAACTTGGTATAGGGTGCTACGGTACATAGGCTTGAGTGCGGTACAGTCTGCTGTTCTGTAAGGACCGCTATCGGTCCACAATAGATAGGGTTGACGTGCACCACTGCTGACCGCTGCCCTATACTGCAGCAGTCCTTCAGCGGTATAGGGACTGACGTACAGTCTGCTAAACACTAATACACAACCTGCTTGGTCCACAAAAGTTCTTATAAGGACTGGTAACTTGGTATAGGGTGCTACGGTACATAGGCTTGAGTGCGGTACAGTCTGCTGTTCTGTAAGGACCGCTATCGGTCCACAATAGATAGGGTTGACGTGCACCACTGCTGACCGCTGCCCTATACTGCAGCAGTCCTTCAGCGGTATAGGGACTGACGTACAGTCTGCTAAACACTAATACACAACCTGCTTGGTCCACAAAAGTTCTTATAAGGACTGGTAACTTGGTATAGGGTGCTACGGTACATAGGCTTGAGTGCGGTACAGTCTGCTGTTCTGTAAGGACCGCTATAGGTCCACAATAGATAGGGTTGACGTGCACCACTGCTGACCGCTGCCCTATACTGCAGCAGTCCTTCAGCGGTATAGGGACTGACGTACAGTCTGCTAAACACTAATACACAACCTGCTTGGTCCACAAAAGTTCTTATAAGGACTGGTAACTTGGTATAGGGTGCTACGGTACATAGGCTTGAGTGCGGTACAGTCTGCTGTTCTGTAAGGACCGCTATAGGTCCACAATAGATAGGGTTGACGTGCACCACTGCTGACCGCTCACCTATACTGCAGCAGTCCTTCAGCGGTATAGGGACTGACGTACAGTCTGCTAATCACTAACACACAACCTGCTTGTTCCACAAAAGTTCTTATAAGGACTGGTAACTTGGTATAGGGTGCTACGGTACATAGGCTTGAGTGCGGTACAGTCTGCTGTTCTGTAAGGACCGATATCGGTCCACAATAGATAGGGTTGACGTGCACCACTGCTGACCGCTGCCCTATACTGCAGCAGTCCTTCAGCGGTATAGGGACTGACGTACAGTCTGCTAAACACTAATACACAACCTGCTTGGTCCACAAAAGTTCTTATAAGGACTGGTAACTTGGTATAGGGTGCTACGGTACATAGGCTTGAGTGCGGTACAGTCTGCTGTTCTGTAAGGACCGCTATCGGTCCACAATAGATAGGGTTGACGTGCACCACTGCTGACTGCTGCCCTATACTGCAGCAGTCCTTCATCGGTATAGGGACTAAGAGTTTTGTCACAGGGTCATTTAAAAAATGACAGGCAGAGGAAGAGGCAGGCCCTTCCGCAGGGGTGGTAGGGGTAGGGCAGGAGCAACAGGCTTGAGCCAAAGTGGGAAGTTGCAGAAGGTGCGTTCAATTACTTTAAAGGATGCACCAGACTTGGTTGAGTGGCTCGCTCAGCCTTACTCTTCTGCACCCTCCTCATCCTCTCGATCTGCACCCTCTTCTTCACTCTCTGCTATGTGCACCCCCAAAGACACTACCACCAACAACACGACCACCACCACCACCACCACATACCTTCCGCTTGAGTCACTGGAATTATTTTCCGATCCATATCAAGAGGACATTTCTGATGCGCAGCCACTCTTGGTATTGGATCAGGAAGAGGAGGTAGCAACAAGCGCTACTCAGCAGTCTGACGACAGTACCCAGATCAGCCCAAGGAGGAGGTTGGTCCCCGGTGTTGCTGCCTACTCCGAGATCTCTACTTATAGCGGTGGGGAAGGTGACGTTGATGATGACGTGTCTAGTGATGTCACGTGGGTGCCCACAAGAGAGGAAGAGGAGGGGAGTTCAGAGGGAGATATGGACCAGCAGATAGGGAGGAGAAGCAGCAATGACTTACATTGCACAGCAGGGACAAAGCAGACTGCAAATGTATCAGGAGCGAGTCATCGACCATGTACGGTCACATCTGGCGCTCCCAGGACACCGGCACATGGCTCCGCAGTGTGGGCTTTTTTTAACGTGTCCGCTGCTGACAATAGCGTTGCCATCTGCAATCTTTGCAGTCAACGCGTTAGTCGCGGTAAGCCCAATACTCACCTAGGGACGACCGCCTTAAGAAGGCACATGAGCAGCCATCACCGAGCCCAGTGGGAGCAACGGAACACACAAAGCCACACTGCAGGCTCTCACCGTCCAGCCTCGTCTTCTACTTCTCCTTCTCCTCTCTCCTCACAATTGTCCTCCACTCCACCTTCCATCACGCCAAGCTCACATTTTTCTGCAAAAAGGCAGGCTTCCGTGGGCCTAATGTTTGAGCGTAAAAAAATGATGACGCCGGATAACCCTCTTGCCCAACGGTTGGCGGCTGGCTTGTCAGAACTCATAGCCCGCCAACTACTGCCATATAAACTGGTGGACTCGGAGGCCTTTCGCAAATTTGTGGCCATTGGAACACCACAATGGAAGGTCCCAGGAAGGAAGTATTTCTCAGAGAAGGGCATCCCAGAGCTATATGGCCATGTTCAGCGGCAAGTGAATGTATCTCTGGCACACAGTGTCGGTGCCAAGATACATCTGACCACAGACACGTGGTCTAGCAAACACGGGCAGGGAAGGTATATCAGTTTTACTGCCCACTGGGTGAACCTTCTGACGGCCGTCAAGCATGTAACCCGTGGCACCCGTGTAGATTTGGTTTTACCGCCACGGATTGCATGCAGGCCTGACTCTTCTTCTCCTCCTCCTACTCCATCCTCCTCCCTCTCCTCCTCAGCTGCCTCCTCCTTTTCCGCTGCTAGCGTCTCTTCCGCTGCACCGCCCAAGCTCCCCAGAACCTATTCCACATGCCAGGTGAGACGTTGCCATGCCGTGCTGCGTCTGTTGTGCCTGGAAGCAAAGAGCCACACTGGCCCGGCACTCCTTTCAGCTTTGCGTTCACAGGCAGATGAGTGGCTAACACCGCTCAATTTGACAGTTGGTAAAGTGGTGTGTGACAACGGTGCCAATCTGCTTAGCGCATTGAAACAGGGCAAAATCACGCACGTGCCATGCATGGCACACGTCTTAAACTTGGTCGTGCAGCGATTCCTTGTCAAATACCCTGGGGTCCAGGACATCTTGCGGCAGGCAAGGAAAATCTCGGCCCATTTCAGAAGATCTTACACGGCCATGGCTCGCCTTGCTGACATTCAGCGGCGACACCATCTGCCGGTCAGACGTCTTATTTGCGATTGCCCGACGCGATGGAACTCAACCTTCTATATGCTTGATAGGCTGCTCCAGCAGAAACGTGCAGTTAACGTCTACCTGTATGAACTCTGCGAAAGAAACGGTTCTGGGGAGCTGGGTTTTTTTTCACCGCGCCAGTGGCTGCTCATGCGCGACACATGCAGACTTCTGCGGCCATTTGAGGAGATCACCAAACTGGTCAGTCGCAGCCATGGCGCCATCAGTGACATGGTACCTTATGCCTTCTTTCTGGAGCGTGCATTGCGTCGTGTCATTGATCAGGCTGTGGAGGAGCAGGAGCGGGAAGATGAGGAAGTCGCAATGCTGGATGAATTCCCAGGGGGGGCTACTCTATCTGAGACAAGTCAACAACAGGAGTCTGATGAGGAGTCAGAGGAGGATGGTGCCGGGGCGGATGAGCAGGAGCAAGAAGAGCATGCTTTAAACCTTTCTGGGATCCCTGTTGTGCGAGGATGGGGAGAGGAGAATGAAGAGGACGACATTATCCTGGATGATGAGCAGGAGCCAGGCCACCACACCGCTTCCACTTTAGTGCAAATGGGGGCCTTCATGCTCCAGTGTTTTAATAGGGACCCCCGTATAAAAAGCATGAGGGTCAAGGACCAGTACTGGGTGGCAACGTACTTAGACCCCCGGTACAAACACAAAATGGCGGAAATGTTACCGCCGTCGCAGAGGGCTGTCAGAATGCAGCACTTCCAGGCCTTGCTTCGAGAAATGCTGCATTCTGCTTTTGCGTGCGCTGGCAGAGGAGCAATTCCCACTCCCAGAGAAGGATTTGCGGGTACCAATCCAACAGCGCCTGCAAGAAGAGGCCGGTTTGAAGATGTGTTGGTGACTTCGGATATGAGGTCATTCTTTCAGCCGACCCATCGACAGGTGTCATCCGGATCCAGCATCAGGGAACGCCTAGACCGTCAGGTGTCCGACTACATTGGGTTAACGGCCGATGTGGACGCTCTGAGGAGTGATGAACCCCTAGACTACTGGGTGGGCAGGCTTGACCTCTGGCCAGAGCTTGCCCAATTTGCAATCGAACTGTTGGCTTGCCCCTCATCCAGTGTCCTGTCCGAAAGGACGTTCAGCGCAGCAGGGGGGATTGTGACCGATAAGCGTACTCGCCTAGCTCACGACAGTGTTAACTACCTCACATTTCTAAAAATGAATGAGGCATGGATCTCGGAGGAATTCAACACATGTGACCAGTAGACCATGTATATGTCTATAAACTATTTTTTTAATCAAGCACACAGACCTTCTTAATTCATTTGGCTCACTTCCTTGACCCAAAAAAGCACACCGTACTATATGCCCCTACCCTCCTCTTTGAAGAGGTTGAGCGGTGTCATATTTCTACTGGGGCTGCTTATGATATCCCTGTGCTGTGCTGACTTCCTCCTGGGGGTTCTTATTATGAAGGGATCACACTATCCCTGTGCTGTGCTGACTTCCTCCTGGGGGTTCTTATTATGAGGGGATCACACCATCCCTGTGCTGTGCTGACTTCCTCCTGGGGCTGCTTACGGTGCTGCTGTCAGTGCTGTATGTCACGGTGCTGCTGTCAGCGCTGTATGTCACGGTGCTGCTGTCAGCGCTGTATGTCACGGTGCTGCTGTCAGCGCTGTATGTCACGGTGCTGCTGTCAGCGCTGTATGTCACGGTGCTGCTGTCAGCGCTGTATGTCACGGTGCTGCTGTCAGCGCTGTATGTCACGGTGCTGCTGTCAGCGCTGTATGTCACGGTGCTGCTGTCAGCGCTGTATGTCACGGTGCTGCTGTCAGTGCTCTGTATTACGGTGCTGCTGTCAGATGCCTCTATCACGGTGCATGTGTCATTCCGGTATGTCACGCTGCTGGTGATCATCTCCTGCACCCTCTTCTTTGCCTACCCTGGTCCCTGACCTTCCCTCTCCTCCATTGCCTTCATTAGCTCCATAGTCCTGAATTGTTAGAACAATTTCCCAAATAAAATAAAAATGCTTGTAGTTATCGATCCCAAATTCACCTCATACATGTATTATGTCATTGTCCAGATGGTGGGACTACGTTTTACCCCCTAATAATTACCACGTGGCCGCAAATTCGACATGAAGGTTTGCAAAGTTCGCCTCCCATTGAAGTCAATGGGGCCCGCGGCGAACGTTCGGTTTCGCGAACGTTTGGGTCCGTTCGCATTTCGCTTTCGCGAAACGTCCCGTCGGAAGTTCGTCCATCACTACTGGAGATGAGGAGAGAAAGCCGTGGGGTTATCGAATCCCTGGACCCGTAAAGAGGCTATACGATGTGTCAGCAGGACCGGATGCGATGATAAGGGGGTAAGTTCACTTTACAGATTTTATGTAAAGGTTGAACTAGCACTATACCCACTTCCCGCAAACCACCATAGCTGTACGTCGGTACTTTGACGTAGAATATCGGGGTTATGACAGCAGACAGCTACCATAAGCCCGGTATTTTCTGAAATGGCGGTCGGTCGGCTTTAAGACAAAAGTGGTCTCCATAGCTTACTGGAGCCGCTGGTAGCAGTGGAGACGATCTAATGTTCTTCCCTCAGAGGCTGTGAGTCGAGTGAGGGAATGATGGCCCCCGCTCGACTCAATGACATTGGATGACTGAAGCAACGTCAAACATCACTTCTGCCCAATGGCCCTAAAGGGAAACATTTTTTATTGAAAGAAAATACTTTTAAAAATAGTTTTATTGCATTTAAGTGTAAATGTGAGATCTGAGGTCTTTTTGACCCTGGATCTCACATTAAAGAGGACCTGTCATGCTTTTTTTCTATTGTAAGGGATGTTTATATTCCTTGTAATAGGAATAAAAGTGATCCAAAATTTTAAAGGGACAGTGTAAAATAAAAAGTTAAATAAACAAAGAAAAAAATAAATAAATTTAAAGCGCCCGCCCCACCGAGCTCGTGCGCAGAAGCGAGCGCATATGTAATTCGCGCTCGCCTATGTAAACGGTGTTCAAACCACACAGATGAGGTATCACCACCTAGAGGCGATTCAGTTCGCATTGTGCGCTATACAAGTATTTCATTCATTTATTCATTCATAGTTAGAGCAAGAGCAATAATTCTAGTGCTAGTCCTCCCCTGTAACTCAAAACTGGTAACCACTAACCTGTAGAAATTTTTAATTGTCTCCTATGGAGATTTTTAAGGTTTTAAGCTTGTCCATTCTACGAGTAGGCGCAATTTTGAAGCATGACATATTGGATATCAATTTACTCGGTGTAAAATTATCCTTCACAATCCTGTTTTCTATACTAAATAATGAGGATACCAATTACCCTTTATTTACATTAAAATTACAAGGCACTATACTTTTTTCATTTAAAAAAATTAGGCTAACTTTACTGTTTTCTTCTTTTCTTTTTTTTTATTTAAATTGTGTATTTCTTCCCAAAAAATTCAGTTTGCAAATACGCAATTTAAAAATGCTGTGCAAATACGGTGTGACATAAAGTATTGAAACGGCCGCCATTTTATTCTCCAGGGCAGTGGTTCTCTGGGTCCTGTCCTCAGGACCCACTAACAGGCCAGGTTTGCAAGATAACTGAAATACATCACAGGTGATATCATTTGCTGCTCAGTGATTGGAGTATTCTAGTCTGCATCTCCCCAAGGTAATACATAAAACATGGCCTGATTTTAAAAGCTAATATGCAAGATATGCAACAGATAACACCAGCAATAAGGGGTATCTTCAGGTGTATACTGTGCTGGAGGCACACAACACCCACTTCAACTCCTGCAGATGCCTTTATTAGGGAACACCAGCAATAAAGGGTAGATACAGGTGTATACTGTGCTGGAGGCACACAACACCCACTAACTGCTGCAGATGCCTTTATTATAGAACACCAGCAATAAAGGGTAGATACAGGTGTATACTGTGCTGGGGGCACACAACACACACTAACTCCTGCAGATGCCTTAATTAGAGAAAAACAGCAATAAAGGGTAGATACAGGTGTATACTGTGCTGGAGGCACACAACACCACTTTAACTTTAACATGCCTGAGAAAAGAACACACTGTCCCTGCCTATCTAGCTCTTTCCCTGCACGCCTGAACACACTACACAAGGCCGCCGCGCTGGCAGCCTTATATAGTGTGGGGCGTTTACTAAACCACCTGAGCTATAATTGGCCACAGGCATCCTGCCTGTGGCCAATTATGGCTCTCCTCGCTGCCCGCGCTGTGATTGGCCAAGCATGCGGGGTCACAGTGCATGCCTGGCCAATCATGAGCCAGCAATGCACTGCGATGGCGTAGTGCATTGTGGGCCGTTTGTGCCACACGAATTTGGTGCGAACGGTCCACAAAGTTCTGAATTCGCCAAACAGAGGAACGGCCGATGTTCGAGTCGAACACCGAGCTCATCCCTACTGGTCACCAACTACAAGATACGTCTTATCTTAAGGGTAACAAGGGTTTCTCCACCAAGTACTAAGTCATGTTTTTATATAACAAATAAACCTGCATGCTACTGCTATATAGGTGTAAAAATATCAAAACTGTGCAAAAAACGTAAAAAAGCCTCTAACACTATTCACAATTCCAAATGTGTAGCAAAGATAATAATTAAACAAGCTGCGCAGCGCTAAAGTATCCAAATTAACATTATTTAAAAATAATCTGTAATAATTGCTATAAACAAAATAATTAAAATATGATACACACATAAAGAGCAAACAGCATCAAAAGTCTTCTCCACACAAACAAAAAAAAAGATAAATAAAATAAGATTCAGCACAGTGATGTCTTTTATTCCATCCAATCCTGTAGTGCTCATAAATGTTGAAGACAAATAGGTCACAGCAAAGTGCCCCCCCCCCTCCAGGAGTAATCTCCCCTGATATAATGCGACCACTACAGCTAAGTAGGGTCAGAAACAGCTTTTTAGCCTCTCCAGGGCTGTAACATGGCGCATTCCAAGCCTCCTTTCCACCTTCTCCTCTCAGATGACCCGTGACATCCACAGTATACATAAGGAAACACTGATAGTGCTTCTATTGTTTAAAAAGGGATTTATTGCATGAAGTAAAACACAGGGTACTCACATTATACTGGTGCTTCCAGCCCACCAGTCTACCACAAGCTTAAAACTCTGTGGTAGGAAACATCTCTCTCATTCCACACAAGCCTCGCAAACACCCTTGTTGGTAGCCAGCTCCACACCAGTTCCTGGTGTTGTCACCCTCCGTGCCCCTCCCCTACACGTGTCGCCACAGGGTCATGTGTCTTCCTCAGGGGGATTTATATTGGACGTGCAGGCTGCCAATCTATTTATAAAGACGGGCAGCATTATCTTAAAGTATATAGGTATAGCCCATATACATGGGCACTTTGCGGTGAACTATTTGTCTTCACCAGTTATGAGCACAACAGGATTGGATGAAATAAAGGACATCACTGTGGGAAATCTTATTCACGTGGAGAAGGCAGTTTTTTCTCTATTTCTGCATGGACACATTTTTTTTATATTTTATCTTTTTTTTCTTTTTGGTGACACGTATTTGATGCTGTTTGCTCTTTATGTGTGTACCATATTTTATTTCTTTGATTGTAGCAATTATTGCTGTGACACATCTTCGATAACCACCCGACCCAAATGTGCTGCAGATCTTTGCTGGGTCCCAAAGACATGGTTGATACCTTTTAGGCTTGTGCAATTCGTTTCGTAATGAATCGAAAATTCGGCCGAATTTTGCATCTTCGTATTCGTTGTAATTTGTTACTTTTTTATTCGGACATTCGGATGCATCCGAATGTCCGAATAAAAAAGTAACAAATTACAACGAATACGAAAGAAATATAACGAATGAATTCGAATGAATTCGACATGATTCGAAATTATTTCAACCGCATTCGAAATTATTTCAACATGATTCGACATTAAATCTTAAATTTGGAGTTTCTAGCACCAAGTGACCCCGAGATACATGGCCCTAAAGTCGGGTCACAAAATATTTTCGAATGTGGTTGAAATAATGTCGAATCATGTTGAAATATGCATTCGAAATTATTTCAACATGATTCGACATTATTTCAACTGCATTCGAAATTATTTCAACATGATTCGACATTATTTCAACCGCATTCGAAAATATTTTGTGATCTGACTTTAGGGCCATGTATCTTGGGGTCACTTGGTGCTAGAAACTCCAAATTTGGATATGTTGTAGTGCTAGTATTATTGTGTTTGCATACCAAATTTGGGGTTATTAGCTCTAAGTGAAACCAAGATATGTGGCCCCAAAATCGGGTCACAAAATGTCATTCTCTGCTCTAATAACTAATAACATTTTGCGACCCGATTTTGGGGCCACATATCTCGGGGTCACTTATAGCTAGAAACCCCAAATTTGATATGCAAACACAATAGTACTAGCACTACAATATATCCAAGCTATATGGAGTTTCTAGCACCAAGTGACCCCGAGATACATGGCCCCAAATTCGGGTCACAAAATATTTTCGAATGTGGTTGAAATAATGTCGAATCATGTTGAAATAATTTCGAATGCATTCGAAATTATTTCAACATGATTCGACATTATTTCAACTGCATTCGAAATTATTTCAACATGATTCAACATTATTTCAACCGCATTCGAAAATATTTTGTGATCCAACTTTAGGGCCATGTATCTTGGGGTCACTTGGTGCTAGAAACTCCAAATTCGGGTCACAAAATATTTTCGAATGTGGTTGAAATAATGTCGAATCATGTTGAAATCATTTTGAATCCGGTAGAAATATTTTCGAATTTGGTTGAAATATTTTCGAATGTGGCCAATTTTTCAAATTCGGTAGAAAACGAAACGAAATCTGAAAATGAATTTAAGGAAGTTAACGAATATAACTAAACGAAATTAATGAATTACCGAATTAAAACGAAACGAAACAAATTTTTTCCTTTTGCACATGTCTAACCTTTGGCACATGGGCGCACATGCAAGATTTTCACAAGTGGTGGCTAAGGGCCGGTTCACACTGGGGGCGATGCCAGGCGACACGACTTGCCTCGCCGCGACCTGACAAGTCGCCCCCGTTCTGTACAATGGAACCGTTCTGAGAGGAGCGACTCGAGTCGCTCCGACTCAGAAAAAAGGTTCCTGTACTACTTTTGAGCGACCTCGGGGCGACTTGCATTGACTTCTATACAGAAGTCATTTGCAAGTCGCCGCTGAGGTCGCGGCAGGTCGCGGCGAGGCAAGTCGGTGTCGCCTCGCATCGCCCCCTGTGTGAACCGGCCCTTAGGAGAGGCGGCCCGGAAACCAAAATATCGGGGGACTGAAGTGGCACTTTAAATAATAAAAGTGATTTCTGCTCTGTTTCCATCTGATTTTTTCGATGCTGATGTTCCTTGATATAGGATATACACAGCTTTTGTATAAAAAATAAATAAAAAACGGTCTACTTTGTGTAATTCTCCTTTTTCTGACAATACATTACACAACTTGTAGCGCATCGCGTTTGTTCTGCACTGCACAAATAGCTCTAAATGATAATTATTTCACCTCCCACATAATCAGAAGAATACAGCACTTATTTGTGTTTCGGATGACTGTAATTATTTAAATGGAGCAATTACAGCAGGCTATGCAGAGGAGAAAGATAAGGGGAATAATTATATTATAGAGGTAAAAGAGACGGTTGTTAAGGCAAGTGTGACTTTCACAGGAAAGCTTTCAGCCGCAAAGGAATTAGGAATATGTCGTATGTGTTAATGTAACCGGGGCAAGTGTTTTAGAACAAGATGGAATACCTGCTGCAAGAGCAAAAGTCAGGTAATCATAATTTCTCAAAGACT
Organism: Lithobates pipiens; assembly: GCF_037356315.1. Classification (NCBI taxonomy): domain Eukaryota; kingdom Metazoa; phylum Chordata; class Amphibia; order Anura; family Ranidae; genus Lithobates; species Lithobates pipiens. Next base: position 21,021,296 of record NW_027507825.1, read on the forward strand.
AAAGAGTATAATTTGCATAAATATTGTTTATAAAGAGCAATTAGCAGTAAGTTGACATGCAAAACAAGTAGTAATTGAACTCTGTCAATGACAGTTCCAGATCTCATCGGCGTACTGTCATACAATGCATCTGGGCATCTGCATGGAAATTCTGTTTTTGTACGTGCCATTACCATGTTATTATTTGAGTCATAGGGGACTGTAATCAACCGATTTCTCTTCGTCTAGGTATTCAGGTGGTTAAACAACAGGCAGAGCTTCATCCAAAAATCACATCATACTGAAACAGAATTTAGACAAGGACCCCCTGGGTGAAATGGTTTAATGAAATGAATGGCGTGTAACAGTACCAATTTTGTTGTTAGCAAAATATTTCCAAAACGCTCATTTAGCTCGTTAAGCAAAATTTGCTTGCAAAAGTGTTCTTTGGGCCATTTACACCATTACATTGCACTAATGCATGTTACGTGTGTAGTGCCCTCATAGTTAGATGCTAGGCTGCTTGGTAAATGTAATTCTTTTTGTCTCTCCTGTAATCAGTGGAGCGGTTGCTGATTGTTTTTTGGACTGATCAGGGTCTCACAGGCTCCAGGCTAGACTTGTGCACAACGGAAAATTTTGTTTCGTTTCGGTTCGTTGTCATTCGTAAAATACATCATTTCGTTCTGTTATATTCGTTATGTTACGTTAATACGTTTTCGGATAATTCGTTATTATTCGTAGAGTGTCGAATTCATTCGTTCGTATTTGTTGAAATTCGCTATTTATGTATGTATAGACATTCGTGATAATGATTCGTAGTTTGGAAAGTCGTTTGTTTATTGAATCTTTTAACACACACAATGACAACGTCTCTTCTCCTTGGCTCAAATACAATACAACACCCGTCTCACTCAGTTCTCGGGAGTGCACTTTGCCAGTAATCCAACCTCCGACACAAAATTTATTAGCTGATTGGACTATAAGATTTACTTTGAGCTGACCTTTTGTTTCATTAGATCTTTAAAGAATTACCAAATTCATTCGAATTCATTCGTTATATTTCTTTCGTATTCGTTGTTATTCGTTATTTTTTTTATTCAGACATTCGGATGCATCCGAATGTCCGAAAGATGCAAAATTCGGCCAAATTTCGATTAGTTACAAAACGAATTGCACAAGCCTACTCCAGGCTTGTTTGCTTCTTCCTGTCTTCTGGAAGGCTTTAAAACATAGGAGTGGAGCAGGTCAAATGAGTAGCCTGAATATTTATGGGGTCTCAGCCAATTCCTGTGGAGGTATGTCAATCCCTGGGGAGGTGTCTACATCCCTGGGAAGGTGTGCCAATCCCTGGGGAGGTATGCCAATTCCTGGGGAGGTGTGCTGCAGAGCACATAAATAAACTGGCATCTGGATCAGTATGGTTTTTGTCCAGAAAGAGAGGTTCCCAGCCTGGAGGGCTGCTACCTTTGCATGAAGTTCACCTGAAATTTACCTGAACTCGTCGAGGTCCCATCTATGCTAGAGCTGGGGGGTTCTGCTTAAATCCATGAAGCCAAACAGGGGGAATTCACCTAGGATTTGGTCTGGAGAGTACATTAAGGAAGTATCTGTCTGATACTGGAAGGATAAACAACAAAATAGTGTAGCGCTAATTTAAATCATGATATCTTCACTAAGGGAAAATATCCAAATGTGAACAATCATAAGTGCTAAAAAAACAGGAAATAAAATCCTCTATAATGTGATTAATACACATAAAATGGAGGACACGTGAAATATCCGGGTGAAAACAATCATAAATAAAAAGCAGAGAATAAAGTCCTCTATAATGTGACTAATACACGTGAGGTAAAATAGGAGACATTCTTCAAATGCAGTAGACGTATCACTGATCAGATGTGGCAAGGAGTATCAACTTGTCTGAAGTTCTAAAAAGTAGATGGAATACTCTTACCAGTAGTGATGGACGAACTTCCGACGGGACGTTTCGCGAACGCGAAACGCGAACGGACACAAACGTTCGCGAAAACGACCGTTCGCCGCGGGCTCCATTGACTTCAATGGGAGGCGAATTTCGCAAACCTTTAGGTCGAATTTGCGGCCACGGGGTAATTATTAGGGGGTAGCACGTAGTCCCACCACCTGGACAATAGCATAATACATGTATGAGGTGAATTTGGGATCGATAACTACAAGCATTTTTTTTTTATTTGGGAAATTGTTCTGACAATTCAGGACTATGGAGCTAATGAAGGCAATGGAGGAGAGGGAAGGTCAGGGACCAGGGTAGGCAAACAAGAGGGTGCAGGAGATACAGAGCACTGACAGCAGCACCGTAATACAGAGCACTGACATCAGCACCGTGACATACAGCGCTGACAGCAGCTCCGTGACATACAGCGCTGACAGCAGCTCCGTGACATACAGCGCTGACAGCAGCTCCGTGACATACAGCGCTGACAGCAGCTCCGTGACATACAGCGCTGACAGCAGCTCCGTGACATACAGCGCTGACAGCAGCTCCGTGACATACAGCGCTGACAGCAGCTCCGTGACATACAGCGCTGACAGCAGCTCCGTGACATACAGCGCTGACAGCAGCTCCGTGACATACAGCGCTGACAGCAGCTCCGTGACATACAGCGCTGACAGCAGCTCCGTGACATACAGCGCTGACAGCAGCTCCGTGACATACAGCGCTGACAGCAGCTCCGTGACATACAGCGCTGACAGCAGCTCCGTGACATACAGCGCTGACAGCAGCTCCGTGACATACAGCGCTGACAGCAGCACCGTAAGCAGCCCCAGGAGGAAGTCAGCACAGCACAGGGATGGTGTGATCCCCTCATAATAAGAACCCCCAGGAGGAAGTCAGCACAGCACAGGGATGGTGGGAGCCCCTCATAATAAGAACACCCAGGAGGAAGTCAGCACAGCACAGGGATGGTGGGAACCCCTCATAATAAGCAGCCCCAGTAGAAATATGACACCGCTCAACCTCTTCAAAGAGGAGGGTAGGGGCATATAGTACGGTGTGCTTTTTTGGGTCAGGGAAGTGAGCCAAATGAATTAAGAAGGTCTGTGTGCTTGATTCCAAAAATTGTTTATAGACATATACATGGTCTACTGATCACATGTGTTGAATTCCTCCGAGATCCATGCCTCATTCATTTTTAGAAATGTGAGGTAGTTAACACTGTGGTGAGCTAGGCGAGTACGCTTATCGGTCACAATCCCCCCTGCTGCGCTGAACGTCCTTTCGGACAGGACACTGGATGAGGGGCAAGCCAACAGTTCGATTGCAAATTGGGCAAGCTCTGGCCAGAGGTCAAGCCTGCCCACCCAGTAGTCTAGGGGTTCATCACTCCTCAGAGCGTCCACATCGGCCGTTAACCCAATGTAGTCGGACACCTGACGGTCTAGGCGTTCCCTGATGCTGGATCCGGATGACACCTGTCGATGGGTCGGCTGAAAGAATGACCTCATATCCGAAGTCACCAACACATCTTCAAACCGGCCTCTTCTTGCAGGCGCTGTTGGATTGGTACCCGCAAATCCTTCTCTGGGAGTGGGAATTGCTCCTCTGCCAGCGCACGCAAAAGCAGAATGCAGCATTTCTCGAAGCAAGGCCTGGAAGTGCTGCATTCTGACAGCCCTCTGCGACGGCGGTAACATTTCCGCCATTTTGTGTTTGTACCGGGGGTCTAAGTACGTTGCCACCCAGTACTGGTCCTTGACCCTCATGCTTTTTATACGGGGGTCCCTATTAAAACACTGGAGCATGAAGGCCCCCATTTGCACTAAAGTGGAAGCGGTGTGGTGGCCTGGCTCCTGCTCATCATCCAGGATAATGTCGTCCTCTTCATTCTCCTCTCCCCATCCTCGCACAACAGGGATCCCAGAAAGGTTTAAAGCATGCTCTTCTTGCTCCTGCTCATCCGCCCCGGCACCATCCTCCTCTGACTCCTCATCAGACTCCTGTTGTTGACTTGTCTCAGATAGAGTAGCCCCCCCTGGGAATTCATCCAGCATTGCGACTTCCTCATCTTCCCGCTCCTGCTCCTCCACAGCCTGATCAATGACACGACGCAATGCACGCTCCAGAAAGAAGGCATAAGGTACCATGTCACTGATGGCGCCATGGCTGCGACTGACCAGTTTGGTGATCTCCTCAAATGGCCGCAGAAGTCTGCATGTGTCGCGCATGAGCAGCCACTGGCGCGGTGAAAAAAAACCCAGCTCCCCAGAACCGTTTCTTTCGCAGAGTTCATACAGGTAGACGTTAACTGCACGTTTCTGCTGGAGCAGCCTATCAAGCATATAGAAGGTTGAGTTCCATCGCGTCGGGCAATCGCAAATAAGACGTCTGACCGGCAGATGGTGTCGCCGCTGAATGTCAGCAAGGCGAGCCATGGCCGTGTAAGATCTTCTGAAATGGGCCGAGATTTTCCTTGCCTGCCGCAAGATGTCCTGGACCCCAGGGTATTTGACAAGGAATCGCTGCACGACCAAGTTTAAGACGTGTGCCATGCACGGCACGTGCGTGATTTTGCCCTGTTTCAATGCGCTAAGCAGATTGGCACCGTTGTCACACACCACTTTACCAACTGTCAAATTGAGCGGTGTTAGCCACTCATCTGCCTGTGAACGCAAAGCTGAAAGGAGTGCCGGGCCAGTGTGGCTCTTTGCTTCCAGGCACAACAGACGCAGCACGGCATGGCAACGTCTCACCTGGCATGTGGAATAGGTTCTGGGGAGCTTGGGCGGTGCAGTGGAAGAGACGCTAGCAGCGGAAAAGGAGGAGGCAGCTGAGGAGGAGAGGGAGGAGGATGGAGTAGGAGGAGGAGAAGAAGAGTCAGGCCTGCATGCAATCCGTGGCGGTAAAACCAAATCTACACGGGTGCCACGGGTTACATGCTTGACGGCCGTCAGAAGGTTCACCCAGTGGGCAGTAAAACTGATATACCTTCCCTGCCCGTGTTTGCTAGACCACGTGTCTGTGGTCAGATGTATCTTGGCACCGACACTGTGTGCCAGAGATACATTCACTTGCCGCTGAACATGGCCATATAGCTCTGGGATGCCCTTCTCTGAGAAATACTTCCTTCCTGGGACCTTCCATTGTGGTGTTCCAATGGCCACAAATTTGCGAAAGGCCTCCGAGTCCACCAGTTTATATGGCAGTAGTTGGCGGGCTATGAGTTCTGACAAGCCAGCCGCCAACCGTTGGGCAAGAGGGTTATCCGGCGTCATCATTTTTTTACGCTCAAACATTAGGCCCACGGAAGCCTGCCTTTTTGCAGAAAAATGTGAGCTTGGCGTGATGGAAGGTGGAGTGGAGGACAATTGTGAGGAGAGAGGAGAAGGAGAAGTAGAAGACGAGGCTGGACGGTGAGAGCCTGCAGTGTGGCTTTGTGTGTTCCGTTGCTCCCACTGGGCTCGGTGATGGCTGCTCATGTGCCTTCTTAAGGCGGTCGTCCCTAGGTGAGTATTGGGCTTACCGCGACTAACGCGTTGACTGCAAAGATTGCAGATGGCAACGCTATTGTCAGCAGCGGACACGTTAAAAAAAGCCCACACTGCGGAGCCATGTGCCGGTGTCCTGGGAGCGCCAGATGTGACCGTACATGGTCGATGACTCGCTCCTGATACATTTGCAGTCTGCTTTGTCCCTGCTGTGCAATGTAAGTCATTGCTGCTTCTCCTCCCTATCTGCTGGTCCATATCTCCCTCTGAACTCCCCTCCTCTTCCTCTCTTGTGGGCACCCACGTGACATCACTAGACACGTCATCATCAACGTCACCTTCCCCACCGCTATAAGTAGAGTAGGCAGCAACACCGGGGACCAACCTCCTCCTTGGGCTGATCTGGGTACTGGCGTCAGACTGCTGAGTAGCGCTTGTTGCTACCTCCTCTTCCTGATCCAATACCAAGAGTGGCTGCGCATCAGAAATGTCCTCTTGATATGGATCGGAAAATAATTCCAGTGACTCAAGCGGAAGGTATGTGGTGGTGGTGGTGGTGGTCGTGTTGTTGGTGGTAGTGTCTTTGGGGGTGCACATAGCAGAGAGTGAAGAAGAGGGTGCAGATCGAGAGGATGAGGAGGGTGCAGAAGAGTAAGGCTGAGCGAGCCACTCAACCAAGTCTGGTGCATCCTTTAAAGTAATTGAACGCACCTTCTGCAACTTCCCACTTTGGCTCAAGCCTGTTGCTCCTGCCCTACCCCTACCACCCCTGCGGAAGGGCCTGCCTCTTCCTCTGCATGTCATTTTTTAAATGACCCTGTGACAAAACTCTTAGTCCCTATACCGCTGAAGGACTGCTGCAGTATAGGTGAGCGGTCAGCAGTGGTGCACGTCAACCCTATCTATTGTGGACCTATAGCGGTCCTTACAGAACAGCAGACTGTACCGCACTCAAGCCTATGTACCGTAGCACCCTATACCAAGTTACCAGTCCTTATAAGAACTTTTGTGGACCAAGCAGGTTGTGTATTAGTGTTTAGCAGACTGTACGTCAGTCCCTATACCGCTGAAGGACTGCTGCAGTATAGGGCAGCGGTCAGCAGTGGTGCACGTCAACCCTATCTATTGTGGACCGATAGCGGTCCTTACAGAACAGCAGACTGTACCGCACTCAAGCCTATGTACCGTAGCACCCTATACCAAGTTACCAGTCCTTATAAGAACTTTTGTGGACCAAGCAGGTTGTGTATTAGTGTTTAGCAGACTGTACGTCAGTCCCTATACCGCTGAAGGACTGCTGCAGTATAGGGCAGCGGTCAGCAGTGGTGCACGTCAACCCTATCTATTGTGGACCGATAGCGGTCCTTACAGAACAGCAGACTGTACCGCACTCAAGCCTATGTACCGTAGCACCCTATACCAAGTTACCAGTCCTTATAAGAACTTTTGTGGAACAAGCAGGTTGTGTGTTAGTGATTAGCAGACTGTACGTCAGTCCCTATACCAATGAAGGACTGCTGCAGTATAGGGCAGCGGTCAGCAGTAGTGCACGGCAACCCTATGTATTGTGGACCGATAGCGGTCCTTACAGAACAGCAGACTGTACTGCACTCAGGCCTATGTACCGTAGCACCCTATACCAAGTTACCAGTCCTTATAAGAACTTTTGTGGACCAAGCAGGTTGTGTGTTAGTGTTTTAGCAGACTGTGCGTCAGTCCCTATACCGCTGAAGGACTGCTGCAGTATAGGGCAGCGGTCAGCAGTAGTGCACGGCAACCCTATGTATTGTGGACCGATAGCGGTCCTTACAGAACAGCAGACTGTACTGCACTCAGGCCTATGTACCGTAGCACCCTATACCAAGTTACCAGTCCTTATAAGAACTTTTGTGGACCAAGCAGGTTGTGTGTTAGTGATTAGCAGACTGTACGTCAGTCCCTATACCAATGAAGGACTGCTGCAGTATAGGGCAGCGGTCAGCAGTAGTGCACGGCAACCCTATGTATTGTGGACCGATAGCGGTCCTTACAGAACAGCAGACTGTACCGCACCCAAGCCTATGTACCGTAGCACCCTAGACAGACCAAGTTACCAGTCCTGATAAAGAGCTTTGTGGAACAAGTGAGTTGTGAATGATTAGCAGACTGCAGCAGAAGGGCAGCAGTCAAGTATAATATTCTTTCTATATTTGGAAGAAAGAATATTATACGTGTACAAGCCTATTACCGTACCACTGATACCAGTCCTGAAAAGAACCTTTGTGGAACTAATAGTAACAGCAAGTCTTTAAAATTATCCTCACTGCCTGACACACTGCTTCCTGCCTGTCCCTATACAAATTGGCAAAAAAGAGTAGGCTGGAACGATTAGCTGGAACAGCTCTTTTGTGGACCTGATAGTAACAGCTAATGATGATGATGATGATGATGATGAAGAAAGACTAATCTGGCTGAGCTGTCCCTAAAATAGCAGCATACAGCGCTCTGTCCCTTTATCTAAACTGACAAAAGAAACTCAGGCTGCTGACCTAACACCTATACCAGTCCTGAAAAGAACTTTTGTGTACCAAATAGCTAGCGTTTTCTCTGTCCCTACTCCACACAGGATCCTTTCCCTACAGTGACAGAAGAAAGAATGTAAAATGGCCACCGGATCGGGTGTATTTATAGGTTAGGGGGAATGTCCAAGTGTCCATGAGCTGTCATGTCTCAATTGGTTGTCCTGTAACACATGATAAACGTGTCACGAAAGGTTAAAGTTCTTGTATACATTAAACACGTAAGTCCGCCGGGGCGAACGACGGAAAAAGGCGTTCGAACCCGCGGACGGCGAAAGTCGGAAATTCGCCGCGAAACGACCGCCGGGCGAACCGTTCGGCCATCACTACTTACCAGATGAGGTGGACTCCCCAGTCTTACGACAGTAGAGTCAGGAACGCTTGGGGTCTACACATGAGACCAGATGGTAGATTGGAAGTAGTCAAACCGGATTCCCAGGAGACTCAAAATGGTGGAGCAGCCGTAGCGGGCGTCTTTCAGGAGGTCCCTCCAGAAGTCCAGATCAGGTGTGGCCCATTCAAATTTCGAACCCCAAATATAGAGGGGGTTTTCACAGGGATGGTAATGAAGAAGAAAGAAAGCTCCAAATGGTGCAGGTAAAAAAATTTTTTTCATGAGGTATTTATTAAAAAGTCATAAAAAGGACATAAATTATGACAAGTGATCACAAAAATGAAAGTAATGGTAAAAGCAATGTGGGGTGCTAGATGCGAGACCGACGCGTTTCAACAAAGAGTGTCTTCAACAGGGGCATGTTGAAGACATGTCTGACCGATGCGTCCAGATAATTTCTTAGTCTGCAGCCCCAAGGTCTGATCGGTTCCAGCAACCATCGCCAGCGTCTGATTTACATGGTGCAGGAATACCTAGGGGCAAGATCAGATTTGGAGACCTTTCCAACCAAAAATCCTCTGGGTTACTGGGTCTTGAGGATGGATCACTGGCCAGAGCTTGCACAGTATGCAATTGAGCTACTGGCCTGTCCTGCATTCAGCACTCTTTCTTCAGTTGATCGGCTCACCTTCATAAAATGAATCAGTCTTGCATCAGCAGCTACCAAGCGCCTGATGCTGATGAAACCGATTAATTTTTCAATGAATGCGAGATCCCTTGAAGCCTGCCTATGCTGAGTGACTATCCTGTTATGCTAAGTGACTATCCTATTCCTCCTCAATGTTCATATTGATAGCTTTTAAGAATTTTTGTTTCAGGGCACCACCACCATTGCCTAAGGCCCAATTTCTCTGCCCCTGTTTAACAGGGGAGTACAATTATAATTTTGCTTTAATATTTTGCAGGAGGGCTTGTTAACTAGTATCTGTGAGGAGTTGTAGTGTCGTGGCACCACCACCAGTGCCTAAGGCCCATTTTTCTGCCCCTGTTTAACAGGGGTGTGTAATTAAAATTTTTGATTAAATATTTAAAAGCAGGGCTCGTTCCTGCGCTCAACTAGAGTATCTGTCAGGGGTTGCAGTGTTGTGGCACCACCACCAGTGCATGAGGGACAATTTTCTTCCCCTGTTAAAGAGGAGGGCCGTTTAAAAAAAAAAAAAAAAAAAAGTCAGCAGCTGCAAACACTGCAGCTGCTGACTTAATCAGCCCACTTACCTGTCCAGGGCGCCCGCGATGTCAGCCGCCCGAGGCCGACCCATCCCTCGGCTCTCGGATCCCGGCGTCGCCATTCCTTGTAAGGGAAACAGGCAGTGGAGCCTTACGGCTTCACTGCCCGTTTCCTACTGCGCATGCGCGAGTCGCGCAGCGCTTTGTGAATGGGACGCGCTGTGTTCTGGAACACACAGTTCCCAGAACACAGCGCGACCCATTACCCAGAAGACGCCGCACGGAGGAGAGAAGACAGAAGATCTCCGCGGAGGAGGAAGAGGAAGATTAGGATTATGTGCCTAGCAACAGGCACTTCTGGTAAGTAAAAAAAAAATATTTTTTTCATTTTTTTTTTTTAGATTTTTTTGTAATTTTTAATATTTTTTTTTTTTCAGGGTGGCCCTCCACTTTAAACAGGGGTGTGTAATTACAATTTTTGCTGTAATATTTTGCAGCAGGGCTCATTCCTGCGCTCAACTAGAGTATCTGTGAGGGGTTGCAGTGTTGTGGCACCAGTGCCTAAGGCCCAATTTTTCTGCCCCTGTTCAACAGGGGGATGTAATTACAATATTTGCTCTAATATTTCACAGCAGGGCTCGTTTCCTGCGCTCAACAACAGAATCTGTGAGGGTGTACAGTGTTGTGGCACCACCCCCACCACTGCCTAAGACCCAGTTTTTCTGCCCCTGTTCAACGGGGGCATGTAATTACAATTCTTGATATAATATTTCACAGCAGGGCCCGTTCCAGTGCCCATCAAGAGTAACTGTGAGGGCTTACAGTGTTCTGGTACCACCAACACCCAACGCCCAATTTTCTGACTTACAAAATGTACCTGTTCCAAATTACAAACAGATTCAACTTAAGAACAAACCTACAGTCTCTGTCTTGTTTGGACCGCCTGTATACTGCTGTTCAGAGTATATAGGGCCCGGGGGCCCCACACCTTTTCTTTTTAATTTGGGTGCAGGGTTCTCTTTAATATCCAAACAAGACCCAAAGGGCCTGATAATGGGCTAGGGGGGTACCCATGCCGTTTTTCTCAATAACTTTCATCCGTATTGCCAGGACCTGAGATTACAGCCACAAGCAGTTTTAAATTACTTTAATTCCTTTAAAAATTTCATTTTGTGCAGGGACTGTTCTAAACACGGGAAACACGTGCCACTTTACAGGCATACTATAGACACACCCCAGGTACGATATTTAAAGGAATATTTCACTTTAAGCATTATTAGAATCACTGCTGCTGAAAAAAAATCTATTTTTAAAACTTTTTTTTTGCATTGATACATGTCTCCTGGGGCAGGTCCCCATACACTTTTTAGGACAACAACTTGCATATTAGCCTTTAAAATTTGCAATTTAGATTTTTCGCGTTCCGACCCCATAGACTTTAATGGGGTTTGAATGTTTGTGCAAACTTTTGGTCCGTTCGCATGCTCTGCCACGAACCTAACCGGGGGGGGGGGATGGGTTTGGATGCCTGCCCTCATTCAGCAACCATTATTTTTTAACTATTTTATTTTTTAGATTTTAGATTGGAGTGCCTTGAGGTTAAGCATAATTTTAAAGGTTGAGAAACACTGCCCCACACTATCATTCTCAGTGACCACGGGTCACCTGTACAAAAATCTCCCCAGGCTGTAATCGGGGACAGAGAAAGGAAGGTTGTGCCATGAGAACATGGGAGGAACTGTCCATGGTGCTGAACCACGAGAGCCGTCTTCACACCAGGAGACTATAGTAACCCCAATACAAGGCTTGTACTGTAACCCTCATACAGAACATTGTATAGTAGGTATAGTATACTGTGTATACCATCTATAATTCCCATACAGCAAATGTAAGGTGACCCCCACCCCCCCATACAGGACATGTAGTGTCTCCCCCCCATACAGGACATTTAGTGTTACCCCCCCATACAGGACATGTAGTGTCACCCCCCCCATACAGGACATGTAGTGTCACCCCCCCCCCCCCCCCACAGGACATGTAGTGTCTTCCCCCCATACAGGACATGTAGTGTCACCCCCCCATACAGGACATGTAGTGTCACCCCCCCCCATACAGGACATGTAGTGTCACCCCCCCCCCCCCCCCCCCACAGGACATGTAGTGTCTCCCCCCCATACAGGACATGTAGTGTCACGCCCCCCACAGGACATGTAGTGTCACCCCCCCATACAGGACATGTAGTGTCACCCCCCCATACAGGACATGTAGTGTCCCCCCCCTACACAGAACATGTAGTGTCACCCCCTACACAGGAAATGTAGTGTCACCCCCCAATACAGGACATGTAGTGTCACCCCCCCACAGGAAATGTAGTGTCACCCCCCAATACAGGACATGTAGTGTCAACCCCCCCCCCCTATACAGGACATGAAGTGTCACCTCCCCCCCATACAGGACATGTAGTGTCACCTCCCCCCCATACTGGACATGTAGTGTCACCCCCCCACAGGAAATGTAGTGTCACCCCCAATACAGGACATGTAGTGTCAACCCCCACCCCCCCCATACAGGACATGAAGTGTCACCTCCCCCCCATACTGGACATGTAGTGTCAACCCCCCCCCCATACAGGACATGTAGTGTCACCTCCCCCCCATACTGGACATGTAGTGTCAACCCCCCCCATACTGGACATGTAGTGTCACCTCCCCCCCCATACTGGACATGTAGTGTCAACCCCCCCCCCCCCCATACAGGACATGTAGTGTCACCCCCCACACATTACATGTAGTGTCACCCCCCATACAGGACATGTAGTGTCACCCCCCCCATACAGGACATGTAGTGTCACCCCCCCACACATTACATGTAGTGTCACCCCCCCACACATTACATGTAGTGTCACCCCCCATACAGGACATGTAGTGTCACCCCCCCACACGGGACATGTAGTGTCACCCCCCTATACAGGACATGTAGTGTCACCCCCCTATACAGGACATGTAGTGTCACCCCCCCACACATTACATGTAGTGTCAGCCCCCCATACGGGACATGTAGTGTCACCCCCACGGGACATGTAGTGTCACCCCCCATACAGGACATGTAGTGTCACCCCCCCCCCCATTCAGCACATGTAGTGTCACCCCCCATACAGGACATGTAGTGTCGCCCCCCATACAGGACATGTAGTGTCGCCCCCCATACAGGACATGTAGTGTCACCGCCCATTCAGGACATGTAGTGTCACCGCCCCCATACAGGACATGTAGTGTCACCCCCCCACACATTACATGTAGTGTCAGCCCCCCATACGGGACATGTAGTGTCACCCCCACGGGACATGTAGTGTCACCCCCCATACAGGACATGTAGTGTCACCCCCCCATACAGGACATGTAGTGTCACCCCCCCCCCCATTCAGGACATGTAGTGTCACCCCCCATACAGGACATGTAGTGTGCCCCCCATACAGGACATGTAGTGTCGCCCCCCATACAGGACATGTAGTGTCACCCCCCCATTCAGGACATGTAGTGTCACCGCCCCCATACAGGACATGTAGTGTCGCCCCCCATACAGGACATGTAGTGTCACCCCCCCCATTCAGGACATGTAGTGTCACCGCCCCCAAACAGGACATGTAGTGTCACCGCCCCCATACAGGACATGTAGTGTCACCCCCCCCACATACAGGACATGTAGTGTCACCCCCATACAGGACATGTAGTGTCACCTCCCCATACAGGACATGTAGTGTCACCCCCCCATACAGGACATGTAGTGTCACCCCCCATACAGGACATGTAGTGTCACCCCCCCATGCAGGACATGTAGTGTCACCCCCCCATACAGGACATGTAGTGTCACCCCCCATACAGGACATGTAGTGTCACCCCCCCATACAGGACATGTAGTGTCACCCCCCCATACAGGACATGTAGTGTTCTTCCGTTCTGTAGTGATGATGGAGAATGAGCCCGGTGGTACAGCTTAGGTCTCAGCAGGGCCCGTGCTATCACTAGGCAAACTAGGCAGCCGCCTAGGGCGCACTGCTGTCTAGGTTATTCATTGATGGGCACTGGAGAGGCTGCATTTGATGGGCGCTGGTGAGGCTGCATTTGATGGGCACTGGAGAGGCTGCATTTGATGGGCGCTGGTGAGGCTGCATTTGATGGGCGCTGGTGAGGCTGCATTTGATGGGCGCTGGTGAGGCTGCATTTGATGGGCGCTGGTGAGGCTGCATTTGATGGGCACTTCATTAAAAAGTTGGGATATACATGAGTGGGGCAGAGGGGGAGGGGTCAGGGTGGAGCCAAGGGGGGCAAAATTAGGTTCTGCCCAGGGTGTCAAAAAACCTTGCACCAGCCCTGGGTCTCGGTTCAGTAGATGAATTATGGCTCTCTCTTCCTCTCCCTCTTCTACCCCTCTCTCCTCTTCCTCTCCCTCCTCTTCTCTATGATTCTCCTTCTATACTCTCTCACCTCCCTCCTCTCCCTCTCACTCCTCTCGCCTGTCCTCTCTCTTCCTCTCTACCACCTGCTCCTTCTCTCCTCTCTATCTGCTTTCTCCTCTCTCCCTCACTCTCCCTCCCCGCACTCTCTCCCCTCTCTCTTACTCCCTCCCCTCTCTCTCTCCCTCCTCTCTTCTCTCCCCTCTCTCCCTCCCCTCTCTCTCCCTCCTCTATTTCTCTCCTCTCTCTCTCCTCTCTATCTCCCCTCTATCCCTCCTCACTCTCTCGGTTCTCTCTCTCTCCCCTCTTTCTCTCTCTCTCTCCCCCCTCCTCTCTCTCCCTCCCTCCTCTCTCTCTCTCTCCCTCCTCTCTCTCTCCCTCCCTCATCTCTCTCCCTCCTATCTCTCTCCCTCCTCTCTCTCCCCCTCCCTCATCTCTCTCTCTCCCTCATCTCTCTCTCCCTCCTCTCTCTCTCTCCCTCCCTCCTCTCTCTCTCCCTCCTCTCTCTCTCCCTCCTCTCTCCCTCATCTCTATCCCTCCTCTCTCTCTCCCTTCCTCCCTCTCTCCCTTCTCATCTCTCTCGCTCCCTCCCTCATCTCTCTCCCTCCCTCCTCTCTCTCTCTCCCTCCCTCATCTCTCTCCCCCTCCCTTATCTCTCTCTCTCTCTCCCTCCCTCATCTCTCTCTATCTCTCCCTCCTCTCTCTCTCTCCCTCCCTCATCTCTCTCCCTCCTCTCTCTCTCTCCCTCCCTCATCTCTCTCCCTCCTCTCTCTCTCTCCCTCCTCTCTCTCTCTCCCTTCTCTCTCTCTCCCTCCTCTTTCTCTCTCCCTCTCTCTCTCCCTCCCTCCCTCATCTCTCTCTTTCCCTCCCTCCTCTCTCCCTCCTCTCTCTCTCTCCCTCCCTCATCTCTCTCCCTCACCTCTCTCCCTTCTCTCTCTCTCTCCCCCTCCCTCCCTCATCTCCCTCCCTCATCTCTCTCTCCCTCCCTCCCTTATCTCTCTCTCTCTCTCCCTCCCTCATCTCTCTCTATCTCTCCCTCCTCTCTCTCTCTCTCTCCTCTCTCTCTCTCCCTCCCTCATCTCTCTCCCTCCTCTCTCTCTCTCCCTTCTCTCTCTCTCCCTCCTCTCTCTCCCTCCTCTCTCTCTGTCCCTCCCTCCCTCATCTCTCTTCCTCTCTCTCTCTCCCTCCCTCATCTCTCTCTTTCCCTCCCTCCTTTCTCCCTCCCTCCTCTCTCCCTCCTCTTTCTCTCTCCCTCCCTCATCTCTCTCCCTCACCTCTCTCCCTTCTCTCTCTCTCTCCCCCTCCCTCCCTCATCTCTCTCTCTCTCCCTCCCTCCCTCATCTCTCTCCCTCTCTCTCTCCCTCCTCTCTCATCTCATCTCCCTCCCTCATCTCTCTCTCTCTCCCTCCCTCATCTCTCTCTTCCCCCCTCCCTCCTCTCTCATCACCCCCTCTCCTCTCTCTCCTCCCCCCTCCCTCCTCTCTCATCACCCCCTCTCCTCTCTCCCTCCTCTTTCTCTTCCTCCTCTCCGCGCATGCTCAGTGTGGCTCCTGGCGGTGAAGATGGCGATGAACAATTTCCTCTTCGCTCAGTGTATTCTCTATTTCTTGGCCTTCCTCTTCAGCTTCATCGCCGTCATCCCGCTCTCCGAGAACAGCGCCGACTTCCACGGCAAATGTCTTCTCTTCACCGAGGGCGTGTGGCTGAGCGGGAACGTGTCCCTGGAGAACCGGGAACACTTCACTGTGGACGAGTGGGGACCGGAGAGCGCCTGCCGCTTCAGCGTCTTCTCCGGACTCCTCTCCCTGCTGGCCGCCGCTCTGCAGGCCTGGAGGTCCCTCTTCCTCCTCTGCAAGGGCCACGACCAGTGAGTACCGGGGGAGGACCGGGGAGTACGGGGACCGGGGAGTACAGGGGGACGGGGGGACGGGCGGGATGGACCGTCTGAGATTTCAGCACCACGGACAGCGACCATCTCCTCCCTCCATATACAATGTATCTCCTCTCCTCCCTCCATATACAATGTATCTCCTCTCCTCTCCTCCCTCCATATACAATGTATCTCCTCTCCTCCCTCCATATACACATATACAATGTATCTCCTCTCCTCCCTCCACATCCAATGTGTCTCCTCTCTTCCCTCCATATACAATGTATCTCCTCTCCTCCCTCCATATACAATGTATCTCCTCTCCTCTCCTCCCTCCATATACAATGTATCTCCTCTCCTCCCTCCATATACACATATACAATGTATCTCCTCTCCTCCCTCCACATCCAATGTGTCTCCTCTCTTCCCTCCATATACAATGTATCTCCTCTCCTCCCTCCATATACAATGTATCTCCTCTCCTCCCTCCATATACAATGTATCTCCTCTCCTCTCCTCCCTCCATATACAATGTATCTCCTCTCCTCCCTCCATATACAATGTATCTCATCTCCTCTCCTCCCTCCATATACAATGTATCTCCTCTCCTCCCTCCATATACAATGTATCTCCTCTCCTCCCTCCATATACAATGTATCTCCTCTCCTCTCCTCCCTCCATATACACATATACAATGTATCTCCTCTCCTCCCTCCATATACAATGTATCTCCTCTCCTCTCCTCCCTCCATATACAATGTATCTCCTCTCCTCCCTCCATATACAATGTATCTCCTCTCCTCCCTCCATATACAATGTATCTCCTCTCCTCTCCTCCCTCCATATACACATATACAATGTATCTCCTCTCCTCCCTCATATACAATGTATCTCCTCTCCTCTCCTCCCTCCATATACAATGTATCTCCTCTCCTCCCTCCATATACAATGTATCTCCTCTCCTCTCCTCCCTCCATATACAATGTATCTCATCACCTCCCTCCATATACAATACAATGTATCTCCTCTCCATTCACATTCAACTTATAGCTCCTTCTTCTCTCCATCTATCTTCTCTCTTCTCCCCTCCTCTCTTTTTCTTTCTCTCCTGTCTTTTTTTACTTTGCTGTCTCTCTCCTTCATCCCCCTTTCCATCCCCCTCTCTCCTCCATCCCCCCTCTCCCTCACCCCCTCTCCTCCATCCCCCCTCTCTCCACCCCCCTCTCCTCCATCACCCCTCTCCTCCACCCCCCTCTCCACCTCCCCTCTCACCTCCACCCCTCTCACCTCCACCCTCCTCCTCACCTCCACCCCTCTCTCCTCGACCCCTCCCTCTCCTCCATCCCCCCTCTCCACCCCCCTTCTCCTCCATCCCCACTCTCTCCTCCATCCCCACTCTCTCCTCCACCCCCCCTCTCCTCTATCCCCTCTCTCTTCCATCCCCTCTCTCCATCCCCCCTCTCCCCTACATCCCCCTCTCTCCTCCATCCCCCCTCTCCTCCATCCCCTCTCTCTTCCATCCCCTCTCTCCTCCATCCCCCCTCTCTTCCATCCCCTCTCTCTTCCATCCCCTCTCTCTTCCATCCCCTCTCTCTTCCATCCCCTCTCTCCTCCATCCTCCCTCTCCTCTATCCCCCCTTCTCCTCCACCCCCTTCTCCTCCATCCCCACTCTCTTCCACCCCCCTTCTCCATCCCCCCTCTCCCCTACATCCCCCTCTCTCCTCCACCCCCCCTCCACACCCCTCTCTCCTCTACCCCCTCTCTTCTCCATCCCCCTCTTCTCCTCCACCCTCCTCTCTCCTCAAATCCCCCCTATTCTCCACCCCCCCCTCATCTCCACCTCCCTCTCCACATCCCCCCTCTCTCCTCCACCCCCCTTCTCCTCCATCTCCCCCTCTCCTCCATCTCCCCCTCTCTCCTCCACCCCTGTCTCTCCTCCACCCTCCCCTCTCCCCCACCCTCCCCTCTCCTCCACCCCCTCTCTCCTCTATCCCTCCACCCTCCCTTCTCCATCACCCTCCTCTATCCTCCATCCTCCCTCTCTTCTATCTCCCCTCTCTCCTCCATTCCCCTTTCTCCTCCACCATCTGTCTTCTCCATCGCCTTTCTCTCCTCCATCTCCCTCTCTTCTTCACCCCTATTTCTCTTCTCCATTCCCTCTCTCTCCTCCATCCCTCTCACTTCTCCATCCCATTCTCTCCTGTATCACATCTTCATATATCTGTTGAATTTTTTTCCTGGTTCTTCTCCATTCTGCCTTGTATTACAATCTGTGTAGAACCATTGGGCTCTTGCTGTGTTTGCAGGTCTATGCCAGAAGTGCTGATGTGCCTAATAGAATTATCTGGTTGTGTTGAGCCTTCTCACACTGATTATCTATATTCAACTCCAAAGATCAATAGAATTGTGGACAGAACCACATTTTCCACGCCACCCTGAATCTGCTCCCAAGCATCTGATACTCAATAATCTGAGGGGTCATGTCCTTCATGTGACCTATGGCCATCCTTAACCACTTTCAGCCCGGACCATTTTGCAGGCTTAAGACCAGACCACTTTTTGCAATTCGGCACTGCGTAGTTTTAACTGATAATTGCGCGGTCGTGCGACGTGGTTCCCAAACAAAATTGACGTCCTTTTTTTCCCACAAATAGAGCTTTCTTTTGGTGGTATTTGATCACCCCTGTGGTTTTTATTTTTTGCGCTATAAACAAAAATAGAGCGACAATTTTGAAAAAAACGCATTATTTTTTACTTTTTGTTATAATAAATATCCCCCAAAAATATATAAAAAAAAAAAATTTCCCCTCAGTTTAGGCCGATACGTATTCTTCTACATATTTTTGGTAAAAAAATCGCAATAAGCGATTATTGATTGGTTTGCGCTAAAAATTAAAGCGTTTACAAAATAGTGGATAGTTTTATGGCATTTTTATGAATAATCTTTTTTTTTACTAGTAATGGCAGCAATCAGCGATTTTTATTGTGACTGTGACATTGTGGGGGACCCATCGGACATTTTTGACACATTTTTGGGACCATTGTCATTTATACAGCAATCAGTGCTATATAAATGCAGTGATTCCTGTGTAAATGACACTGGCAATGAAGGGGTTAACCAGGGTGTGGCAGTGTAGGGGTTAAGTGTTCCTAGGGGTGTGTTACTAACTGTGGGGGGGCTGGGCTTTCTTTTAGTGAACAGTGATCTCTGCTCCAATCACATGGAGCAGAGATTAGCATCACTTTGTTGCTAGGCAGAACGGGGAGATGCTGTTTATAATGGCACCTCCCTGTTCAGCCGCCCCGTGAGACGATCGCGGGTATCGCCGCGGCGATTGAGTCCGCGGGACCCGCGACCGGACTCACGGGGGTCCTGACCGACGCGCGAGCGTGCCACCGGTGGCGCGCACCCGATGGCAGGGCGGCATTTAAAAATGGACGTACCTGTACGCCAATATGCCTGCCCGTGCCATTCTGCCGACGTACATCGGCGTGCACCGGTGGGGAACTGGTTAGAATGTATCTACAGTCAGTTTAGTTTACAGTTTACAGTTTAGTTTACAGTTTCGTTTACAGTTTAGTTTCAGATTAAGCATGGAATGGCTAACACCCTTAAACCCTTTATCTGTTTTATTTTTGCTGCCTATGGTTTAATGGGGAGATTTTCCCTTCACGTTCTACTCCAAAGGAACAAAAAGAAGTGAGGGGAAAAACTCCCAGAAGTAAAGGGAGATGGTTGCCGCTGAAACAGGTGCCAACTAAAGGAACTCCCAAGTTTGAATTCACCATTGCTTTTTGTCTGGGCGACAATGGTCATCAAGATGAATAAAGAGGGTAAATCTCCCCAGCTGGAACGCAAAGCGCAATACAAACCTGATAGGGGTTCCAACCCTCCCCCAACCCAATTCAGAACTAAAAAGGAAAGTTTTGGTCAGGGATACGCTTTAAAAGTTGGTGGTTACTGGACAACTCTAATGCCGCGTACACACGACTGGACTCTGCGTCGGAAAGGAACTCTGATGGACTTTTCAACTGACTTTTCGACGGAGTTCCGCTGAAACGGACTTGTCTACACACAATCACACCAAAGTCCGATCGTTTAAGGCGAAAAAAGTACGACGGGACTAGAATAAGGAAGTTCAATAGCCAATAGCTGCCCTTGCATCGTTGTTGGTCCTTCAGACCTGCATACAGACGGGCGGTTTTCTCGATAGGAACTGGTTCCGGCGGAAAGATTTGAAACGTGTTTTATTTCTAAAGTCCATCAGATTTTTCGACAGAAAAGGCTTGATGAAGCCCTTTGCTGTCGAAAAGTCCGGTTGTGTGTACACGGCATTAGATGTTTTAGAATTGGTGGCTTAGGCCGCGTACACACGGGCGGATTGTCTGCCCAACAATCCGCTCGTGTGTGGGCTTCAGCGGACTTTTTCAGCGGACAGTCTGGCGGACTAAGTCTTTCGGAATTTCCGTAATATTGTCCGTCCAAACTTGGTTTCAGCGGACAGTCCGCTCGTGTGTAGGCAAGTTGGACGGACTAAGTATGGCGCATGCTCAGAAAGGATTTACACGCCGAAGGTTGCATTGCAGTGTATCGGACGTCGAATTTCTAGTCCCGTCGTACGTGCCGTTCACGTCATCGCGCAAGGTTTCAGCGGACTGTCTGTTCATCGTGTGTGGTCAAGTCCGTTCATTCAAAAGTTGAACGGACTGTCTGTCGGATTGTCTGACGAACTTAGTTGGGCAGACAATCCGCCCGTGTACGCGGCCTTAGATTGAAGTCATCGTAAGGACACTTTTTTATGTTATCTTATGTCATTTTGGTGAGTTTCTTCTAGATGCTGCACTTTCTTTTTACTATCCAAAAACATAGAAATTGAGTATAAGCCAACTTATAAGTATAATTGAGTATAAGCCAACTTATAAGTATAATTGAGTATAAGCCAACTTATAAGTATAATTGAGTATAAGCCAACTTATAAGTATAATTGAGTATAAGCCAACTTATAAGTATAATTGAGTATAAGCCAACTTATAAGTATAATTGAGTATAAGCCAACTTTTTCAGAACATTTTTTAATGCTGAGAAAGCCCCCTCAGCTTATACTCGAGTGAGGGTCTCCCGCTGTGCCATGCAGTCTTAACTGTTCGGTGGCTGTCCACTTAGTTGCTTGTTGTAGAGAGAAGAGAGTAGGAAAACCAGTGGCCGGCGCCCCTAGGCAGCTGCCTAGTTTGCCTAGTGGTAGCACCGCCCCTGCTCGGCAATGTGTGAATCGAGCGAGGAGACAACTCGAGCGCACACACAGCGGGGAGGACATCGCAGGATCCAGGGGACAAGGTAAATAACTTTCCTTGTATCCTGCGATTTGACCCCGAGTCTGGCTCGGGGGGGGGGGGGGGGGGTGTTACCGCTAATGGTACTGATATTCCACCCCGAGCCAGACTCGGGAACACCGCCAGGGAGGTTAAGCCTGCAGGAAGTGATAGGACGTTGTATTTATGGCACGATCAATGGGTATTTCCTGTACTTGCTGAAAACGATCTCCGCCCCAAAAAATAAAAATGAATGCAGCCATCATATCTGAAGAATGGAAAACTAAAATATTTAAACATTTTTTTTTTTTTTGTTCATGGCTTTAGTTCTGCTTTAAAGGGATTGTAAAGTAAAATTTTTTATTTTTTTTAAATAACAAACATGTTATACTTACCTCCACTGTGCCACTCATTTTGCACAGAGTGGCCCCGAACCTGCTCTTCTGGGGTCCCTCGGCGGCTGTCTCTGCTTCCTCCCGCAGGTGCTTCTCACGTTCATGCGTGCTCCCTCGCATTGGTGAGAAGCACCTGCGGGCGCGCTCCCGTGAGACAGCCGGCGGCTATAGCCGCTCGCTGTATCACAAGGCCCCGCCCCCGGTGCGCTGCGTCTTTGGATGTGATTGACAGCAGCGCGAGCCAATGGCTGCGCTGCTTTCAATCCATCCACTCCAGCCAATCAGCGACCAGGCTGAGCGGCGAAGAGGACGGCAGGGGCGAGCGCGGGATTTTCGAGGGGTCAGGTAAGTAAAACGGGGGGACTGGGTGCGCCGGCAGTGTCAGATGTTTTTTCACCTTAATGCATAGAATGCATTAAGGTGAAAAAACATTTACCTTTACAACCCCTTTAAGTCTTTTTTTTTTATAGTCCTCTATAACAACATTCAAGACAAACATGTAGGACAGCTGCGTACTTTAATTATGGTAAGTGTCGAATCCTGTCTTCTACGCGTTTGTGGCTGAGCAATAGGATACATGTTTAGAAGATGGTTTAGGATTTATGATGTAGAATCTCATTAGATAAAAAAAAAATGAGAGTATTTAAGTGACAAGGATAATGAGGCTCGGGCAGAGTAATCTCAAGTCTTCCCGTCTCTCCTCTGTGTTATTAATTAAAACAGATGCCTTAAGAGAGCACTTATTCCTGCTCTGTGCTGGCTGGATGCTGTTTGGAGCGTCTGCTTATGGCGTTCTTTAAGTTTCCCATGAGTTATATTGCCTTTCTTTTTTTTTCTTTTTTTATTACAGCTCTTTCTTTTACACCTTCCTAAATATGCTGATCAGCTCCTTTGTGGTTTTCGTTACCTTTATTGCCAGCACCATCGTCAGCGTTGGGTTTAACATGTGGTGCGACGCAATTACGGAGAAAGGAAGTATGCCCAACAGGTTGGTAGAAAAGATTTATGTCTGTCCTTTTATGTATGAGTTGAAAATGAGAAATTCATTTTAATAGCAAGTCTACCGTTTTATTTTATTTTTTTTCATGTTTTTGTGGACATATGTGTGATTGGTATCCACTTGAAGTAAACCCATCCCCAGAGAGCAATAATATTTTAAGTCTGTTAACTTGCTGCTCATTTTCACTGGCAAGTTGTACACTTGCAGAGCACTTGAAGCACAAGTTCTAGTTGACGCTTTTCCAGTTTGTAGCAACTTTTGCGTGGTAAGTCTCTAGAAAGAGCAAAGTTGCAGTGGAGAGTCTACAGCAAGAGCTCTGCAAGTCACAGTGACCCCCCCCTGTGGTGGGATGACTACACTACATGACTGCACAAGATAACTGAACCAGAACTTGCAGCAGATTTGCAGAATGTTTGCAAAGAACGTTGATCTGGAGTCATGCAATGCGGACTTGCTGCAATTGTGCAGCAAACTTGTGAAGACCGGCAAGTCTAGCAATAGCTTAGCAAGTCATTTTCAAACTTGCAGCTCAATTGCTTGCTATCTGGGACAGGCGTTGCCAGTTCTGACCTTCTTCTGGAAATACTGGAATATTGGCCACCGAATGCCTGTAAGCCCTTGTACACACGGTCGGGGATTCCGACAACCAAATCCGTCGGAGTAATTGCGACTGATTAATTCCGGAAAAGGTTACTGTGCTTCAGACTTTAGGGGGGGGGGGGGGACCAGACTGTGGCTATTGGCGGTGGAAAAGGTCCCGACATCAGTGAGAAAAAAAAAAACAATGCCCCATCTTTTGTGTTAGTGGGAGGAATTGTGTCCCATAATTGGTATCATTGGGAGAAATGGTGCCCCATTGTTGGTATCATTAGGAGTAATTGTGCCGAGGAAGAGGAAGTAAAGAGGAAGCAAAGTCTTTCTTTTTAATTGTACCTAAGTACTGTAAATATCTCTTAGCCCTTGTACACACGGTCGGACATTCTGACAACCAAATCAGTTGGATTTTGTTCGACGGATTTTGTCCGAAACTCTTGCATACACACGGTCGGACAAAGTTGTCGGAAAATCCGATTGTACATAACGTGATGACGTTATTTCGTGACAACGGGACTACGTTCAGTCTAGTAGCCAATAGCTTTGGTCTAGGAATTTGATCTGAGCATGCGTGGCACTTTGTCCGTCGGAGTAGGCTACACATGATCGGAGTATGTCCGATAGGAGCATTTTGTCGGAAAATTTTACCGGTAAGTTGGAAAAGTTGGTCCGTCGGATATTCCGATGGAAACAGTCCGATGGAGACCACACACAGTCAGAATATCCGACAAAACGGTCCGATAGGACACATTCCGTCGGGAATCTCCGACCGTGTGTACAAGAGCTAATAGTTCATCGACCTGGAATATTATGTATATCAGGAAGGTTGGAGAAAAGTCAGAAGTCTTGATTTACATTTTTTCCTAGGCTAGTGCCAGGACATCAGCAAACAAAGCCTCCATGTATCTCCCAATTTCTCTTTGTCTTTCTCTCTCTCTCTGTGTCTTTGTGTAAAGTGTGTGTGTGTGTGTGTGTGTGTATATATTAGAGCTGCACAATTAATCGTCAAGAATCGTTATCGCGATCTTGATTAAAGTGTTTCCCAATTCTTTCTATGCAAAGAATTCTCTCTGCTCTTCTGAAGCCACAGCCCTCAAAAGAAAGGAAGAGAAAATATGGGGCAGTCTGCCAAGAATCAAAACATTTTTTATCAATTGAACTAAAGTATAAACATTGTAACAATTTTGTCAATGGAATAGACTTTGTGTGTAAGTGAAAAATGTTTAACCACTTAAACACGAAACCTTTTTTCTGTCATTTGTTTGTTTTAAGTTAAAATTATGTTTTTGTTTTTTGCTAAAAAATTACTTGGAATCCCCAAACATTATATATATATTTTTAGTAGACACCCTAGAGAATAAAATGGTGGTTGTTGCAATATTTTATGTCACACTGTGTTTGCGCAGCGGTCTTTCAAATGCATTATTTTTTTTTTTTAATGAATTAAAATAAAACAAAAAAACAAAAAAAGAAACAGTACAGTTAGCCCATTTTTTTTTATTTTTTATTTTTTTTGTATAATGTGAAAGATTTTATGTTGTGAAAATCGTGATCTTTTTATTCTAAGCAAAAAAATTGTGATTCTCATTTTGGCCAGAAACGTGCAGCTGTAATATATATATATATATATATATATATATATATATATATATATATATATATATATATATATATATATATTACACACACAGTATCTCACAAAAGTGAGTACACCCCTCACATTTTTGTAAATACTTTATTATATCTTTTCATGTGACAACACTGAAGAAATGACACTTGTCTACAATGTAAAGTAGTGAGTGTACAGCTTGTATAACAGTGTCAATTTGCTGTCCCCTCAAAATAACTCAACACACAGCCATTAATGTAAAGAAGGAGAGAAAACCAGGTCGGGCAAAAATTTATCAGCACACCTCATCCCAATTTAGACAAAGTGAAGAGAACAAGAGGTACTGGGCGGGATTATTGCGGTGCTATAGAAATAGAGAAACTATATAATATAAAAATAGAAAAAGGTTTTATTTAATATAATGATAAAAAAATATTTTTTTTTGAATGAAGATAAATTCGAGATTTTGAAAACACAGATAACATTATCAGTACAATAATTAAGAGTACAAATAACCACAATCCGTCAATTAGTTCAAATCGAAAACTTCTTGGCTATTCTGATGGAATCCCGACATGTTTCGCCTACACATAGGCTTCTTCAGGGGAGCCAGTGAATTGACATAGATTAGTGTATAAAACAAGAAAAGAGATTCACTGTGAAAAATTTTTTGTAGTAGGCGAAACATGTCGGGATTCCATCAGAATAGCCAAGAAGTTTTCGATTTGAACTAATTGACGGATTGTGGTTATTTGTACTCTTAATTATTGTACTGATATTGTTATCTGTGTTTTCAAAATCTCTAATTTATCTTCATTCAAAAAAATATTTTTTTATCATTATATTAAATAAAACCTTTTTCTATTTTTATATTATATAGTTTCTCTATTTCTATAGCACCGCAATAATCCCGCCCAGTACCTCTTGTTCTCTTCACAGTCATTAATGTCTAAACCGCTGGCAACAAAATTAAGTACACCCCAAAGTGAGAATGTCCAAATTGGGCCAAAAATGTCAATATTTTGTGTGGCCACCATTATTTTCCAGCACTGCCTTAACCCTCTTGGGCATGGAGGTCACCAGAGCTTCACAGATTGCCACTGGAGTCCTCTTCCCCGCCTCCATGACGACATCACGGAGCTGTAGCTCCCCAGTGCCGGTGTCCCCCCCATCAGATAGTGTCCTCCCTGTACTGTGCAGGCTCAGCACTTGCGCAGTACGGGGGACAAAGGACATCCTGAAAGTGTCCGAACATGAACAGCTGTTCATGAGCTCTACACGAAGCCTGCGCAATTAATAGTACATTCTGTCACATGCTCCCGCACACTCCTGATGCTTTGGCTCTTGAAATGCCTCCAAACTCAGCTTCTGAACCCATATTTTAGCGTTCCAAAAAAAAAGCCTCTAAACTCAACAGCCTAAAAACTACTATAAACGGCCCTGTGTACATGCACTGATAAGATAACCTAGAGGAGAGTTCAGGAGCAGTTGAAAAAAAAATGCCCAACTGTTTCTAAACGTCCGTTTACCAGCAGCAGTGTATATGAGCCCTAAGGCTGCTTTCACACTGAGGAGCTGTACAGGCGCTGTAGCGCTAAAAATTGTGCCTGTAAAGCGCCGAGGGCTTTCACACTGGAGCGGTGCGCTGGCATTTTGCTCAAAAAAGTCCTGCAAGCAGCATCTTTGAGGCACTGTAGGAGCGGGGTATACACTGCTCCTAAGTTGCCACTGCCCGTTGAAATCAGTGGGCAGCGCCGCCGAAGCCCCAGCAGTGGCGCCTTTGACCCCTTTTCCGGCCATTAGCGGGCGAAAAAGCACTACAAAAACTATGCTAAAGCGCCACTAAAAATAACAGCCTGCCTGTCCCAGTGTGAAATTGCCCTAATGCCGCGTATGCACGATCGGAATTTTCCTCGGTTTTCCAGACGGAATTCGTCTCAAGCTGTCTTGCCTACACACGGACACACCAAATTCCGATCGTTTAGAACGCGGTGACGTACAACACGTACGACGTGACTAGAAAAAGGAAGTTCAATAGCCAGTAGCCAATAGCTTCCATCTCGTAGTTGAATCTGAGCATGCGTGATTTTTAGGCGTATCGGGATTGCATACACACGATCAGAATTACCGATAGAAAGTTTTTCCGTCGGGAAAATTGAGAACACGCTATCAAATTTTTGGCTGGTGGGAATTCGGACAGCTAAATTTTCCGATGGAGCCTACACACGGTCGCATTTTCAGATGAAAAGCTCTCATCTGTCTTTTTCTGGCTGGAATTCCGATCGTGTGTACGCGGCATTAGAGTCACTGACTCAGAAACAAGTAAGCAGACAAGAAGCTCCCTGATTTCTCTCCAACCTGCCTGATAGGCATACTACTTCTGGCTTTGGTCACTGAAACTATTGAAGCCTGAGGTTCTACATTATAACCAGGTAACTAGTATTTTCAGAAGAAGGTTAGCAGTGACAGGTCCTTTAATGCTATTAGGAAAGGTTTGCATTAAATCCCCGTGGCGTGGTGCTCTACCGTCAGCACTGCAGTCCTTATGGTTAGCATTAGGTCTTACTAATCCCAAAAGCGTATCAACGGTCACTCTCTGGCTCTTTACAATTAATTTGATTCCAATCCTTTTAAGTGAAGATTTACCGGACTATATGACTTAAGCCTGGAGCCTAATATCACACTGACAGTCTGAAATCTATAAGCTGGCTCTATAAATTACATTTTGTTGGATACTCCTCCATGCCTGGATAAAAATCATATCTAAGAAGAGCAAAGACTAATTATATTTTGTTCTTTATAGCAACCCAACAAATGTGAGCACTTGTCAGTTTATTGTGAACCTTTTCCTTTCACCAGTCTGGTCAAAATAAGAGATTCTTGAATTGATACTAAACACACACAATTTAACCGCTTCAGCCCCGGAAGATTTGGCCGCTGAATGACCGGGGGCCATTTTTTGCGATTCGGCACTGCGTCGCTTTAACTGAAAAATTGCGCGGTCTTGCAGCATTGCACTGAAACAAAATTCCCTTGTTTTCCCACAAATAGAGCTTTTGGTGGTATTTGTTCATCTCTGCGGTTTTTATTTTTTATGTTATAAACAAAAAAGAGCGACAATTTTGAAAAAAAAAACACAATATTTTGTACTTTTTGCTATAATAAATATCCCCATTTTTTTTTTTTTTTTTTAAACAAATTTTTTCCTCAGTTTAGGGCGATATGTATTCTTCTACATATTTTTGGTAATAAAAATTGCAATAAGTGTATATTGATTGGTTTGCGCAAAGGTTAGTGCATCTACAAAATAGGGGATATATTTATAGCATTTTTATTATTATTTTTTTTTTTTTTTACTAGTAATGGTGGCGATCAGCGATTTTTTTTATTATTTTTTTTTTTTTATTTGTGGTCATTATGATGGACACATCAGACACTTTTGACACATTTTTGGGACCATTGGCATTTATACAGCGATCAGGGCTATAAAAATGCACTGATTACAGTAAAAATGTCACTGGCAGTGAAGATGTTAAACACGAGGGGGCGATCAAGGGGTTAACTGTGTTCTAACTGAAGTGGGGATGGGACTGCCGAGGGGAGATGACAGATCGCTTTTCATTTCGGGGCGGGGGTTGAACAGCGCGCGTTCCCCTAGTGTCCACAGGGTGAACTGACATAACATAATGTTGTTTCGCCCAGCCGTGCCATTCTGCCACAGTAAAACTGTGGTGGCTGGTCAGCAAGTGGTTAATTTACATTGTCCCTTCTATTTCTGTATGTGGATGATGGCACTGTAATTATTTTAATAACAAAAGAAAAATCCAAGTACCTTTTTCCTAATTATATACTGTACAGCAGTCACATGACTCAGATCTTTCCCACCCTGTCTGCAGGGAAACAGTGCCAGGAGGAGTTTTTAGTCCTCTGCTGTTGGTCACATGTTCAAAAAAGAAAAAAAGCAGCTTTTGGGATACAGAGTAAAAATAAATATTTAACATCAGTAAACTGTTTTAAATGGTCATAGAAATATATATTTGACATCAAATCTTTTTATTTTTGCCAATAACATGGTGTGGACAGATTTCAGCCCGTGTCTTAGAATAAGGGGAAGCCTCCATCAATCAAGATGTAATATCCCACCCCATTGTGCTTAGCTGGTTAAAGGGTATGGAGGAGGGAGTGGGCTGTCTTTTAACACCATGTATATGCCCACATGTGTCACTCTGACGTCACATGGGCTGCTCAGATGTGATAGGAAGGAAATGCTCAGCATAGAAACTCACTGAAAACTGAGCATGTGCTGAGCTGCCAACACTGCTCTGCAAAATCCCCAACTGCAGTGAGGACATGAACAGGAGAGGGAGACAGAAAATAGCGGGATCAACCAGGTGTTTTTTGCAGACTACAGAAGACAGGTCTCATAGTGATTATGAGCATCAGGTATTTATTGATAATTTTTGATCAATAAATACATGGGTTTAATTACACTTTAACCGCTTTCCGACCGGCGCGCGACCATGTACGTCGGCAGAATGGCACGGACAGGCAAATTTAAATTGGCGTACAGGTATGTCCATTTGAAATTGCCGCAGTGCCACGAGTCCGGTCGCGGGTCCCGAGGACTCGATCGCCACGGGGATACCCGCGATCGTCTCATGGGGAAGCTGAACGGGGAGATGCGGAAGTAAACAGCATCTCCCCGTTCTGCCTAGCAACAAGTGACACTGATCTCTGCTTCCTGTGATTGGAGCAGAGATCAGTGTTCACTAACACACAGCCACGCCCCCCACAGTTAGTAACATGCCCCTAGGACACACTTAACCCCTACACTGCCACCCACTGGTTAACCCCTTCACTGCCAGTGCCATTTACACAGGAATCACTGCATTTGTATAGCAATGATTGCTGTATAAATGACAATGGTCCCAAAAATGTGTCAAAAATGTCTGCCATAATGTGTCATAATGTCAGATGTGTCCGCCATAATGTCGCAATCACAATAAAAATCGCTGATCGCCGCCATTACTAGTAAAAATAAAAATTATTAATAAAAATGCCATAAAACTATCCCCTATTTTGTAAACGCTATAAATTTTGCGCAAACCAATCAATAAACGCTTATTGCGATTTTTTATTTACCAAAAATATGTAAAAAATATGTAGAAGAATACGTAGGGCTTTCACACTACAGCGGTGCGCTGGCAGGAAGTCAGGGAAAAGTCCTGCCAGCAGCTTCTTTGGAGCGGTGTGTTTACCGCTCCTCCCCATTGAAATCAATGGGGCAGCGCTGTAATACAGCCGGAAAAACACCTCTATTGCGGCATATCGCCGGCGGTTTTAACCCTTTCTCAGCCTCTAGCGGGGGTAAAAGCGCCCCGCTAGCGGCCGAAATGCGCCGTAAATCCAGCGGTAAAACGCCGCTAAAAATAGTGGTGTTTTACCGCCCACTCTATGGGCAGTGTGGTGTGAAAGGGGTCTAATTCTAACCCCTAACCCCAATTTTATGTTTCAGAAAGGTTACCTCTTTGGGACTTTTAGGCCGGGTTCACACCGCTGCGATGCGGGAACGCCGCGAATCCGCGGCGTTTTCCCGCATCGCATTACTCCCGCCGGCAGTTCACACTGCCCTATGCGGACGGCTGGGAGTGTCAATGATATGTTAATGACACCCCCAGATCCGTCCGCATATCACAGTGCGATCTGCACACTCGCACAGGAATCGGATCGCATGGTGTGAACCCCCATGCGATCCGATTCTGTTGCGGACCAAAAAAAGGGTCCCGTGCGAGTTTGCTGCGGGAGCGATGCGAATTCAGCCATACTATCTGTATGGCTGAACTCGCATCGCTACGGAGATCGGATGTGATTTGCGGTGAGAATCACATCCGGATCTCCCCCCGCAGCAGTGTGAACCCAGCCTAAGAGCCCATTCACACAGGGGCAACACGACTTGTAGGCGACTTGAGTCAGGCAACTTGGACACGACTTGAGTTAAGATCACAGCGCGACTTGGGACGACTTCAAAACGACTTGTGATGACTTCAAGCCCGACTTGGGACGACTGGTAAGGGGGCGGGGTCACCATGTGACATCAACCCATGTGACCAACCCATGTGACATCAACCCATGTGACACCGCCCCATTGTCCCTATATAAGTGGCAGCGCAGGGCGGCTCTGGCATTCCGGCCGGAGAGAGCGTCGTGTCAACATCTCCTGGAGAAGAAGAAGAAGAAGAACGGAAGGCGGCGGCGGCGGCGACGACAGAAGACCGGGCCACCGCCTGTAAAAGAGCTATAAGAAGGCGCGGTGGCCCGGCAGAAGAACCGAAGAGGGGGACAAGACCCCCGAAGTCGGGAGAAGAGGCCGGGGGCGGGGAGGAAGAAAGCCGGACTCCTCCGCTAGTAAAAGAGCTACAAGAAGATAGCGGAGGAGTCCGGCGAGAAGACCCCCGAAGACGGAAGACCCCCGGAGCTGTGCAATAAAATATTTTTTCCCTGTGTTGTGTTTTTTTTTTGTACTTTTTTTCCACAGGTGAATGGGTAGGGGTACATTGTACCCCATACTCATTCACATAGGGTGGGGGGCCGGTATCCGGGGGCCCCCTTATTAAAGGGGGCTCCCGGATTCCGATAAGCCCCCCGCCCGCAGACCCCGACAACCAACGGCCAGGGTTGTCGGGAAGAGGCCCTTGTCCTCATCGACATGGGGACAAGGTGCTTTGGGGTGGGGGGGCCGCACGCCCCTCCTCCCCCAAGGCACCCCCCCATGTTGAGGGCACGCGGCCTGGTACGGCTCAGGAGGGGGGGGGCCGCCCGCTCGTCCCCACCCCCTTTCCTGGCCGGCCGGGTAGCGTGCTCGGATAAGGGTCTGGTGTGGATCTGGGGGGGACCCCCACGCCGTTTTTTCGGCGTAGGGGGTTCCCCTTGGAATCCATACCAGACCTAAGGGCCTGGTATGCTCTCGGAGGGGGAACCCACGCCAAATTTTTTTCAGAAATTTGCCGTGGAGTTCCCTCTTGAGAGCTGATAATTCTGTCAAAGTCGCCTCCGTATAAACGGAGATCCGACTTGGAGGCGATCTCCATTGAAATCAATGGGTACCAGTCGCCTACAAGTCGGATAGAAGTAGTACAGGAACCTTTTCTGAAGTCGGAGCGACTTCAGTAGTGTGCATTAAGACGGCTCTCATTCACTTACATTGCTTTTTAAATGTTGTCCGACCTGAGGCGACCTGAGGCGACTAGGGGCGACCTGAAGTCGGATCAGGAGTTGCCCCTGTGTGAATGGGCTCTAAAGGGAAAGGACAAATACTTAGTAGTATAGTATATTATTGAAAATTTTATTTACAACAAAATTAGACGTATGTGGGCAGGAACAGGCCACGTGGATGTAAGACAAACTAACAAGTGTATGGGTAAAAGAGAAAGGACGTGGGTCAGGCGAAATCCAAACCAAATGCAGCACTCCCCCCCGGATTTTGTCAAACCCCAATCTTAATCCCTAACCCTAACAAAAAATAATAATAAATAAAATAATTAATAATAATAAAAAAAAAATAACCCCCTAGTCTCCTAATCCTGATCCCTAACCCTATCAATAAAATAAAGAAATGTTAGTAATAAGTAAATAAATAAATAAATTATAAATAATTAATAATAATAATACATAAATAAACGAACCCCTGACCCTAATGTCTAACCCTTTCATAAAAAAAAAAGAATAAATACATACTAAATAAATAATAAATACAAATTCATGCAAAAGCTACAAAGCATAGCAACAAATGATTAAACTGATGATATTTTTCGTTATTGGCAAAAAAAAAAAGACAAAACGCAACGCTCAGGTGTGGATACAGCCTTGTGCCCTGGTGACAATGATGACAGGGGTCACCAGGACAAATAGAGGGTGAATCTCCCCAGCAGGGATACAGGCAGCAATAAAGATCCAAGAGGGATTCTACCTTTCCGTATTGTATTCAATTCATTTGCTCTGCTCATTTTGTTGCCCTTTTTACGCTCCATCACCACCATGGTGTCCAGTTTTGCAGGCGTAATCGCTGCGATTCTGCCCACGACTCGGAAAAAACGCTGCAAATCCCCGAATGGCACCCAAATTTGCGGCAAGATCGCACCGCGATTTGGGTGCCATTCAAAGTAACAGGGATTGCAAGGGCGTCCTGCGTTTCTGAATCGCGGGCGGTATCTCAAAGTATCGCAGTGCCCGCAAAAACCGGAAACGCCATGGTGTGAATGGCGCCTGAGTAGCTTAATTCAGGAAATAAACATCGTCATCATTCTTCTATCATTTACTTTCTGGCTTATCTGATGATATGTTTTTTTTTGTCATTTCCCAAAGCTGTGAAGAACTCCAGGACAGAGATCTTGAACTTAACCTAGAAAATTCCTCTTTCTATGACCAGTTTGCAATTGCCCAGGTAAGTAGCTAATAAAAAACAAATATAACGTTCGATAAAACCGATGAGCTTCTGTCCTTTGTCTCTCTAAATACACATATATGGCACGAATTGGTAAATAGTAGAACGGGATTTAATTGGATTAAGGTGTTAGCCCCCCCGTTCACATCTGGGCGATTTAACATGTCAATTCTCAGGCTATTGCTGTCCGCAGCACCCTCCGAATCGGTGCAATGCCGACTTTGCGGCGCCACACCAATTCCCAAAGTAGTTCCTGCACCGCTATTGGCGACTTCGGGGGCGATTTCAGTAGACATCTGCGCATGAACCCGCACAGATGTCTTTCAAATCATCACCGAACTCACACTGAAATGCTGGTTTGCAACCTCCTGTATTAAAGTGCCCCCCCACTCTGGATGAAGGAGCACAGGGTGCACCTTTTGGACAGCAGCATTGTCAGTCTGGCAGGGAGGGGAGTGTTAGATGAACTAGCAGATTTAGATACACTGACAAATTGAAGCCAAAATCCAGCTCACACTGTAGTTACACAAGCAGTTACAGCGGCAGTTCTTTTCTTTTGGGATGAAGATTTTACATGAATAAATGAAAGCTGATCATTGTAAAAACCCCTGTCAGTGTTCAATGAAGAACAGGGGAGGTCAGTGTGTTCTCATAGATATAATGGCACATCCAAAAATATATAAACAAAGATAGTACCCCTGAAGCTCCATACACACTATCAGATTATCTGCTGAGTTTTTCCTTCAGATTTACCAAAACCATGTAGTAGAAGGGCCTGCCTGATTGCATACACATTGAAACTCCTAAGGTTTGACCTCATATTATATGGTTTTGGTAAATCTGAAGGAAAAACTCAGCAGAAAAACTGATAGTGTGTATGGGGCTTAAGTGGACTTTAAAGGCATTAATATCTATACAAAAAGCATTGGAGAGTGATTTGAGGAGTAGCAAAAGTATTTATTTAACAAGATATATTAAAAACATGATGATTTAAAGTGGTTGTAAACCCCTTATGCCGTGTACACACGAGCGGACTTTTCAACATCCAAAGTCCGACGGACTGATTCCGTCAGACTATTCGATCGTGTGTGGGCTGCAACGGACTTTTGATTCACCAAAGTCTGACGGACTTTAGAATATGGAACATGCTTCAAATTTTTCCGACGGAACTCTGCCGGACCCGGTCCCTTCGAAAAATTTGCTCGTGTGTATGCTATTCTGACGGACTAAAACCGAAGCTAGGGCAGCTATTGGCTACTGGCTATGAACTTCCTTATTCGAATCCAGTCGTACGTCATCACGTTCGAATCCGTCGGAGTTTGGTGTGATTGTGTGTGGCCAAGTCCGCTCAGCCGAAAAGTCCGTCAGAACTCTGTCAGAACTCCGGCAGAACTCCGGCAGAACTCCTTCGGAAGTCTGTCGGACATAAGTCCTCTCGTGTGTACGGGGCTTAACAGACCACTTTAACCTACAGGTAAGCCTAGATTAAGACTTACCTGTAGGTGCAAGAAATACCTCCCAAACTTAAAAGGTTTAGGAGATATTTGCAAGAATAGCGTCACCGATGTCTTAGCCCTTGTACACAGGGTCGGAGATTCCGACGGAATGTGTCCTATCGGACCGTTTTGTCGGATAATCCGACTGTGTGTGGTCTCCAGCGGACTGTAAAACTTGTCCGTAAAATTTTCCGACAAAATGCTCCTATCGGACACACTCCGATCATGTGTAGCCTACTCCGATGGACAAAGTGCCACGCATCAAATCCGTTGGATTTTCCGACGCACAAAGTTCTCCCATAGTGATCAATGTAAGTAGACTTCCTATAATTCCTAAAACACTGGTTAAGAAGTTTAGATGAAATAATTACCTTGAGAGGGATTGTAAGAGCACAGTGTCCTGACCTGCTCTCTCAGGACATTGTGTGCTCTTATGCCCTGTACACACGGTCGGACATTTCCGACCACAAAATCCATCAGATTTTTTCCGAAACTTGTCTTGCATACACACGGTCGCACAAAGTTGTCGGAAAATGCGATCGTTCTGAACAAGGTGACCTCAAACAATTTAAATTTAAAGAGCTATCATATGGTACCAGTATCTCTCAGCCGATCCGGCGATACCGTATGAGTGTTGATCCAGGTTGCGTCCTTCAACTAAGCCTCCAGGCTCCTTCAGACAAGCCAGCCTTGCGCACGGCCTTCTCCTGAAGAGTCCTCCCCTGGGGTTTTCCAGTTGCTGGGCCTCTCCCTTTAGATAAGAGGGCACCGGACCACCTTTGTATCAATTGGCCCCGAACTCCATTCAGGCCTGTCCCTGCAGTTGTGTTGCCTCGGGCCAGCCAGCCCCAACACTTGGAATGCATGGTTCCGCACCCCAGGCCAGGAGGGCCATGGGGCTGGTCAGGAGGACCAGAACCAAACAGACAGAAAATAATCTCCGGAACCCAGAAGCACATGATGTCGGTACCTTAAATACCACCCCCCCCCCCCCCCCCCCACAGGGATGGTTTCCAGGGAATAGTGGCATTCAATACACCCAGCCAGACTACGTTTCCAACCTTGCCGGCGGTGGCAGTGACACCTGCGGTCAAGGAGAATCCAGTGCAACTCAGCTGGACTGGTGCTGAAACCAGAAATTTAGAAAATTAGCACCAAAAACCCAACTGTGGTTTCAGGAAAATTTACTCTGAAAAAACCATAGTGCCTGCTCGTCAAGAGCCAGCACTATACTAAGATAGTCTGATATATTCCTACCAGTGTTAAAAGCAAGCCTGCTGCTTTCCCAATTATTTGCACTCTGGCGTATTAATAGTGGAAACCAATATCCACTCTCTGCATTCCACACTTCGCCTGCATTTTAGGAGCCATTCATAAAAGGAACATTGTACGCGTCCCATGGAGCTCCCTATGCATGATTGGAGGTGAGGCCAGACACATGGCTTTGACAGGTCATGTGACGAGCTCTATTCCTCTTTCTGCTGTGCTTTATACATTTTTTATTTTTATTTTTAAAGCAACAGTATGGCTGTGGTAAGGCTATACCATACTTTATAAACAAGGCTTAATAGGGTTGACGTACTAAAACCGGAGAGTGCAAAATCTGGTGCAGCTCTGCATAGAAACCAATCAGCTTCCAGGTTTTTTTTGTCAAAGCTTAACTAAAGAAGCTGAGGTCAGAAGCTGATTGGCTACCATGCACAGCTGCACCATATTTTGCACTCTCCAGTTTTAGTAAATCTCCACCCTATGTGTCATAATTGATGTAGTATAGATTCCCTGGGAGGTGCCTACATTTTACTTCTGTAACCAGTTTAGTATGTTTATGTTGCTGACAAGTTTTATATATAACTAGGGCTGAAACAACTAATCGATTTAATCGACAACTAATCGATTATGAAATTAATCGATTAATATTTTCATAATCGATTAATCGGCCAGTAACAAAATGGGGTTAAAGTTAATGAGTCTGATGATATTTACTAGATTGTCCCTTTAATAGTATATCTCTCCTCTAATAGTATATACACTATATATCCTCTAATAGTATATACAGCATATCTCCTCTAATAGTTTATACAGTATATCCCCTCTAATAGTATATAAATGATATCTCCCCTATAATAGTATATACAGTATATAGCCTCTAATAGTATATACAGTATATAGCCTATAATAGTATATACAGTATATAGCCTATAATAGTATATACAGTATATCTCCTCTAATAGTCTATACAGTATATCTCTAATAGTTTATACAGTATATATCCCCTCCAATAGTATATGCATTATATCTCTCCTCTAATAGTATATAGCCTCTAATTGTATATACAGTATATCTCTCCTCTAATAGTTTATACAGTATATCCCCTCTAATAGTATATGCATTATATCTCTCCTCTAATAGTATATACAGTATATAGCCTCTAATAGTATATACAGTATATCTCTCCTCTAATAGTATATACAGTATATCTCTCCTCTAATAGTATATACATTATATCTCTCCTCTAATAGTATATACAGTATATCTCTCCTCTAATAGTATATACATTATATCTCTCCTCTAATAGTATATACAGTATATCTCTCCTCTAATAGTATATAGCCTCTAATAGTATATGCATTATATCTCTCCTCTAATAGTATAGCCTCTAATAGTATATACAGTATATCTCTCCTCTAATAGTATATAGCCTCTAATAGTATATACAGTATATCTCTCCTCTAATAGTTTATACAGTATATCCCCTCTAATAGTATATGCAGTATATATCCCCTCTAATAGTATATACAGTATATCTCTCCTCTAATAGTATATGCATTATATCTCTCCTCTAATAGTATATACAGTATATCTCTCCTCTAATAGTATATACATTATATCTCTCCTCTAATAGTATATACAGTATATAGCCTCTAATAGTATATACAGTATATCTCTCCTCTAATAGTATATACAGTATATCTCTCCTCTAATAGTATATAGCCTCTAATAGTATATACCGTATATCTCTCCTCTAATAGTATATACAGTATATCTCTCCTCTAATAGTATATACATTATATCTCTCCTCTAATAGTATATACAGTATATAGCCTCTAATAGTATATACAGTATATCTCTCCTCTAATAGTATATACCGTATATCTCTCCTCTAATAGTATATAGCCTCTAATAGTATATACAGTATATCTCTCCTCTAATAGTATATACAGTATATCTCTTCTAATAGTATATACAGTATATCTCTTCTAATAGTATCGGTATATAGAGTATCTCTCTCCTCTAATATTATATACAGTATATATCCCCTATAATATATATACAGTATATCTCTTCTGTCTGCTATTCTCAGAGTGGATTAGATATTTTGCTCCCTAACCATATAGTTGGTTATTTATATTTACTACTGCACAGAGATATTTAAGAATAAATAGCTTCTTTTTTTTTTTTTTTTTAACTTATTAACTAAATTATACACCACACTTTTTTTTTTAAGGTTATTAACCGATTAATCGATTAATGGAAACAATAATCGGCCAACTAATCAATTATGAAAATAATCGTTAGTTGCAGCCCTATTATAACACTTCACCAGGATACTTATCTTCAGCATGTATGTTGTCACTTCATCTTACAAATGTACGTAATTCCACTAGGACACCTATAGGTTAGTCAAATATTGTTACAAGATTGAGTGACAAAGATTCTGACCTTGTGAAAGCATCATGTTCTTGAAAACCCCCCATCTCATTTACCCAATTTAAATGCAAATAGCTGGTATAAAAGACGCGCCATTGATTTTCTAAGGGCTCCATTCATAGATTTGCAAAGTTGCCTTTTGAGAGTATTACCTTGCAGTGGTATCTTCTGATATGACTTTCAAGATGACTTTTAAATTTCATTTAATACATATAAGCAAAGGCTGACAGACCTATTATTGCAAGGCGGCTTTTAACGTCCAGTCTATCCTTACCCAACGCCTTTGTGTTTATTCATTTAACAATGGGGGAGACTCAGAAATTACATTTAGAAATATGTGTATTAATACACGTCACTAATACATTGAGTTGGAATTTTTCCCGACCAGACTAAGGCCCAAGACAACTCGCTGTCCCAATTTGGGTTCAAACATATTCCTATGGCAGTGAGGCCAGACTGTAGAGAGTGATCATATGATCTCAGACCCTACACAAAGATGCATTGGGGGTTATTTACTAAAGGAAAATTCACTTTGCACTGCAAGTGCACTTGGGAGTAAAGTCGCTGTCGATCCGAGGGGGACGTGCAAGGAAAAAACCCCAAAAAACTGCATTTTAGCTCGCACATGATTGGATGATAAAATCAGCAGAGCTTCCCCTCATTTCAGATCTACCCCTTCAATTTACAGCGACTACACATTTAGTGCACCTGCAGTGCAAAGTGGATTTGCCTTTCGTAAATAACCCGCTCTATTACATATTGAAGCATTTGTATCTTTCTGTTTGATCAGCTGCAGATCAAAGGGATGCACTTCGGTCTTCAGAAGAAAAAAATAAAAAAAGTTTTTTTTTTAATTAAACGTTTCTTTTTTTAACCCCTGATTAACTTAGTTTTCGCTAAACAGCCCTAATTAACTCCTTATTATCCTTATCCATTCCATTATTAATTTAATGCTGATTTTTTTATTTTAGTTTGTTGCTATTTTATTTACTATTAATATTTAAACTTTTTTGGTTTGTTAATATTTTTTACACATTTAACATATATTTACACGTTTCACATTGAAAAGAAGCACAAAATAGAAAAAAAAAACCACTTTATTTTCGTTTGTAAATAGTTTTGGTGTCATTTTAACCACTTACAGACCGGACCAATTTGCTGGTCAAAGACAAGACCACTTTTTGCGATTCGGCACTGCGTCGCTTTAACTGACAATTGCGCGGTCGTGTGACGTGGCTCCCAAACAAAATTGACGTCCTTTTTTTCCCACAAATAGAGCTTTCTTTTGGTGGTATTTGATCACCACTGCGGTTTTTATTTTTTGCGCTATAAACAAAAATAGAGCGACAATTTTGAAAAAAACTCATTATTTTTTACTTTTTGTTATAATAAATATCCCCCAAAAATATATATAAAATTTTTTTTTTTCCCTCAGTTTAGGCCGATATGTATTCTTCTACATATTTTTGGTAAAAAAAATCACAGTAAGCGATTAGCGATTATTGATTGGTTTGCGCAAAAGTTATAGCGTTTACAAAATAGGGATAGTTTATAGCATTTTTATTAATAATTTTTAATAATTTTTTTTTACTAGTAATGGTGGCGATCAGCGATTTTTATTGTGACTGCGACATTGTGGGGGACACATCGGACATTTTTGACACATTTTTGGGACCATTGTCATTTATACAGCAATCAGTGCTATACAAATGCAGTGATTCCTGTGTAAATGACACTGGTAGTGAAGGGGTTAACCAGTGGGTGGCAGTGTAAGGGTTAAGTGTTCCTAGGGGTGTGTTACTAACTGTGGGGGGTTGGGCTTTCATTTAGTGAACACTAATCTCTGCTCCAATCACATGGAGCAGAGATCAGCGTCACTAGTTGCTAGGCAGAACGGGGAGATGCTGTTTACAACGGCATTTCCTCCATTCAGCCGCCCCGTGAGATGATCGCGGGTATCCCCACGGCCATCGAGTCCGCGGGACCCGCGACTGGACTCACGGGGGTCCCGACCGGCACGCGAGTGCTGGCAGGGCGGCGTTGAAGATTGGACGTACCTGTACGCCAATATGCCTGCCCGTGCCATTCTGCCGACGTACATCGGCGTGCGCTGGTCGGGAACTGGTTAAACAGGATAAATTACGGAGTAAAATGTACCCTTTTTATTTATTAACACTGGAAAAAAAATTTGTTTTGTTTAGTTTTGTTACATTTAATTGTTTTAGGATTGCGGAAAAAAAATTGTTGCAAGACACAATTTATGGAAAGCTTTGTTGGTCCTTAAAAAATATATTTGTATGACCTTGTTATCTCAAAGTGATTGTAAAGGCTCGTTTTAACCCCCCCCCCCCCCCCCCCAAAAAAAAAACATGTTATACTTACCTCCTCTGTGCAGTTGGTTTTGCACAGAGAAGCCTGATGCTCCTCTTCCCGGGTCCCTCTTTGCTGCTCCTGGCCCCTCCCTCCTATCGAGTGACCCCACAGTCAGTAGCTTCCTATTGGGACACTGGAGCCAAGTCACACCTCTGTGTGTCCATTCAGACACAGAGCCCCGACCCCACCCCCTCTCTTCCCTGATTGTCTGACTGACTTTGATTGACAGCCGTGGGAGCCAGTGGCGCTGCTGCTGTGTCTCAGCCAATCAGGAGGAGTGTCTTGGACGGCTTATACATTTGTGGACATCACTGGAGAGAGATGGGGCTCAGGTAAGTAATTAGAGTGGTGCTGGGGTGGCTGCTACACACAAAATATGCAGAATGCATTATGATAAAAAACCTTCTGCCTTTACAACTCCTTTAAGTTATTGTAAAGTTATCACTGAATAAA
This sequence comes from Lithobates pipiens, assembly GCF_037356315.1. Lineage (NCBI taxonomy): Eukaryota > Metazoa > Chordata > Amphibia > Anura > Ranidae > Lithobates > Lithobates pipiens. The sequence continues at coordinate 21,062,565 of NW_027507825.1, forward strand.
CAAGTTCATAGAAGATATGCAAAAAATGTCTCTGGTCCATAGGGGTGAGCAGGTGTGAGAGACAAAGTGGTTAAAAAGCTTTGAAGGAAAGCTAACATTATTTGATATATGAGGTGTGTCTAAAAAGTTTAGTGAATGGTCCTATACCTCAATGGCAACATGGGCCAGGTGCATGCACATGCAAATGGCTTTCCAGAGACATGTCAAGAAGCGCCACCTACCTCGGAGTACATGTGACCATCAAGGTAAACCCACTGCGGGCAGTCAAACGTAGTCAGTGTGAGAGGTAGGGTCACAGTGCAATGGAGCACTGAGTGAACATCAAATTCTGCTACAAATTGGGGAAAACAGTGACAGAGACCCATGAAATGTATGGGACGGAAGCCCTGAGCAGAAAATGTGTTTACGAAAGAAGGGACTGAGGATGAGCCACGTTCGGGTTCGGCTGTCGACAATCAGCGCGATTGAGCAATTGATGACTGACTCTACGATTGATGGCGGAGGAATTGGGCATTAGCAAGGACGCGCTGCGCACCACAATATGTGAATATTTTGGTAAGCAGAAGATCTGTTCCTGGTTTGTGACAAACTGAATGCAAAATGGATGGAAACCCCTGGAGATTTCATTACCATGTGTGATCAGGATCCATCCTTTCTGTGACCATTGTCGCAAAGGATGAAACTTGGTGCTACTAGTTCGATCCGGAATCAAATTGGCAATCGATGGAAAGACATTCATCGTCTTCCTCATGACCCAAAATTAGTTGCCTGCAAAAGTCCAAGGTCAAGACAATGTTTTGCGGACGTGGCGGCAATCCAAGAATGTGTGGCAGCGGTTCTACGATCGATTCCTAAAGAGGCCTTTGCTGACAGTTTCCAGAAGCTTTATGAATGTTGCCAAAAGTGTGTTGGGAAAGATGGAGATTATTTTGAAGGCCAATAAAGGTCATTTGTTTGTATCTTCTGTTTTTTGTTTGTGTAGCACTGACCCCCGAAGGAGCTGCTGGTTTGATTGAGCTTACCGTTACCTTCTTGACCTCGTCTCTGTCTAGGGTTTCCCGTGGTAGATGGCCCAAAGAAATGCAGAAACTGACACTGGATCTTCTTTTGGGGTATTTATGTGAAATAGAAACAAGATCTCTCAGTTTAGGGTAGAGGGTTAGGAGGAAGTTCAGGTACTGCCAAAAATGGAAAGTCTTTATAGAAGGAATCCAGAGAATAACCGTTTCACAGCTGCATTTCCACAATCCCCGGATAGACCTCCTCTCACTAGGCCTAGCAGCCGGTAGGGTGTTAAGTAAAGTAAAGTCTCTGCCACAGACTTCAGCGTAGAATACTTGAGAAAAAAAAAAGTCTCTGCCACAGACTTGAGCGTAACTGAGGGACCTAGGCAAATTTATAGAGCTATCATACGGTACCAGTATCTCTTAGCCGGTCCGGCGATACCGTATGAGTGTAGATCCATGAAGTGTCCTTCAACTGAGCCTCCAGGCACCTTCAGAGAAGCCAACCTTGTGCATGGCCTTCTCCTGAAGAGTCCTCCCTTGGATGCTTCTCAAGTTGCTGGGCCTCTCCTTAGATGAGATGGCACTGGACCACCCTTGAATCACCAGGCCTCGACATCCATTCAGGCCTGTCCCTGCAGTTGCTTCACCTCAGGCTATCCAGCCCCGAGACTTGGAAATGCATGGAACCGCACCCCAGGCCAGGGGGGCCATGGGGGCTGGTCAGGAGGACCAGAACCAAACAGACAGAAAAATCTTCTGGACCGGAACCCCGTAACACGTGATGTCCGTACCTTAAATACCACCTCCCAGAATGCTCAGCAGGAGAACACACCCACTGGGCTGGTTCAGAGAAAAACTTGGCACCCAATACACCCAACTAGACTGCGTTCTACCACTTGCCGGCGGTGGCAGCGACACCTGCGGCCAAGGAGAACCCAGTACAATCCAGCTGGACTGATACTGAAATCATAATTTAGTAAAATTAGCCTTAAAACTCAATTGTGGTTTCAGGAATATTAACTTTCAAAAACATATAGCACATGCTCGTCAGGAGCCGGCGCTACATTTGTTTTCTGATACCATTTACCAAAACTTTTTAGACACACCTCGTATTATTTCAGCTCACTGGAATTGACAAGGGCGCTGTTTCTGCCTGGTATTTTTTTTTAGATATGCTTTCAATGTGTGTACCAACGAGGATAATGTTTTTTCTTTTTCTAGTTTGGTCTTTGGGCTGCCTGGCTTGCGTGGCTGGGAATTTCCGTCCTTGCGTTTTTGAAGGTCTACCATAATTACAGACAGGAGGACCTGTTGGACAGTCTTATTCAAGAGAAGGAACATTTGATTGGAAAGTCGTCATCTAGACATTCTATGCATGAAGAGAAAAGTGGAGTGATATAACCCAACAAGAAAAGCCATAACACATTGCGACATTTTGAAAATGAAAGCCTACAGTGTATCCTTTCATTTGCTTTACTTCCTCATAATCAATTCTTACCTAGGGGCACAGTGTTTTTTTTTTTTCCTCTCTGCCATTATTTGTCAATGTGCAGTTGGCACTGTTAAGAGATCATGTCAGCCATATTGCAACAAGTCATATCAAGTGTTTGCTGAGATAGCTACATGCTTTTAAGTTTTAAGGGTAAAAGGTTGGTCTACCTAATGGTGATATTTTACTAATAGGTGGAAATTAGTGTGCTGGGTCAGCCCTGGCTTCTTATGTGTCTTAGCTCTTGTACACACGGTCGGAGATTCCGACAACCAAATCCGTCGGAGTAATTCTGACGGATTAATTCCGGAAGAGGTCCGGAAGTGATGTTGCATACACACGGTCGGACTAAATTGTCGGAAAATCCGTTTGTACATAACGTGATGACGTTATTTCGTTACGACGGGACTACGTTCAGGCTAGTAGCCAATAGCTTTGGTCTAGGAATTTGATCTGAGCATGCGTGGCACTTTGTCCGTCGGAGTAGGCTACACATGATCGGAGTATGTCCGATAGGAGCATTGTGTCTGAAAATTTTACCGGCAAGTTGGAAAAGTTGGTCCGTCGGATATTCCGACGGAAACAGTCCGATGGAGACCACATACAGTCGGAATATCCGACAAAACAGTCCGATAGGAAACATTCTGTCGGAATCTCCGACCGTGTGTACAAGGGCTTAGATACTCCAACACTGAGATCTTCCTGCCATAATGTCCCTGGCTCTGCTTCTACCCACTACGGCGTTCCCACTAACCTTTGTGTGTTCCAGCTCCTTCTGTACAATAAATATTACAATCCAACAGGGAAAGTGGGAATCCCTTCTATTGCCCACAGCAGAGCCAGGAACTCGCCACTGAGAACATACAAATTGAGTCCCAGAGATATATATATAGGTGGTTTACCTCTCCAGCATCTAACCAACAACAGGAATATCAGTGTTGGGTGAACTAAGCCTTTAAGTAATTCAGTTGTATACAAGTTTGATTTAAAGCGGTTGTAAACCGCTGGACTTTTTTTTTTTTTTACACCCTGCAAGGTAAAGGCATAATGTGCTAGTATATATCATATACCAGCACATTATGTTAAACTTACCTTAAAACAAAGCCCTTCCGCGCCGAGATCTCAGAGCTGCAGGCGCTCCCATCTTCACCTGTCTTGCTTCCGGGTTCGTGGGCTCCGGCTCTGTGACTGGCCGGAGCCGCAATGACATCACTCCCACACATGTGCGTGGGAGCCACCGATTACGGCACAGTGCTCGGAAGGAACAGCGCAGCTGGCCGTTCCTTCAGAGAGCATGCGCCCGTGATGTCACTGCCTGCATGTAATGTAAATATATCCTAAACCGCTCCCGTTTTAGGAGATATTTACACCACCTATAGGTAAACCTTATTTTAGGTTTACCTATAGGTAAAAGTAATGTGTGGAACTTTACTTCCACTTTAAGCCAAAGCTACAGTATGGTGTTTTCTTGTTTTTGTTTTCTGTAGGATCCATAAATTGCTCTTGTGAATGGGCGAGTAGTGTGGGGCAAACAAGAAAAGTGTTCAATCAACATACTGAAATCAAGGGTGTTCTGTAGTTCAACGCAACCAGTCAGAAGTGTAGTTACCGTGGAATCTTTTTTTTTTTTTTTTTTTACTTTTTGGATAGATTGGACGAGAATTTGCTTGTTTTTCACGTTTTTCTTAGGCCCCTTTCACACTGGGGGGTGGGAGTGGCGTCGGCGGTAAAGTCGCGCTATTCTTAGCGCCGCTTTACCGTCGTTTTAGCCGCTGTATTCGGCCGCTAGCGGGGCAGTTTTAACCCCCGTTAGGGGCTGAAAAAGGGTTAGGGACAGCGGGAGGCAGGCTGCAGGGGAGCGGCGAGCAGGCAAATGGAACAACATGTAAATGAAAGGAAAAAATTTATTTTTTGCCTTATCGACTATGTAACTATGCGACTATGTAACAAGTCAATATGAACCCTGACTCAAAAAAAAACAATGCTTATTATCAAAAAAGTGTGTAAATAATTAAAATATATATATATATATATATATATATATATATATATGTATGTATGTATGTATGTATGTATGTATGTATGTATATATATATATATATATATATATATATATATATATACACATACACATATACATCCAGTGTTTCACAAGGTGCTGAAGATTCTTTAGCAAGCTTATCTCTTTAAGCCTGTTAAGATTATGAGGTGGGACAGGTAAGTAGTAGTGGAGATTAATTTGATTACCTGTCAGCTTTTATTGCTGTTTGTGTCCCTATTGAGGAGATTCACCCTCTCCATTTGTCCTGTTTACCATCATCATCGAAAGTCAAAGTAAAAGAAAATCCCAAATTTTGGGACGTCCCCAGAAAAATAAGAGAGGGGGAATCTTCCAATGGGGACACTAGTTCTTGTGACCTGGGGACCCCAAAGGGATTCCCTTAATTTGCAGGGATTTCCTCTCACTTCCTGTTTTGGCTATGGGATAGGAAGTGAAGGTAAATCTCCCCAATGACAAACAGATAGCAGAAAAAGAAAGAAAAAACTGACAGGGGTTATAACCATCCCCCGCTCTATCCAGAAAAAAGTTTTGCTTATAGTTTTTAAAATTGGGATAGAATTGCTTCAAACTATATGTAAAGCATAACATGGAACATATTAGGTCTCTTTTGGTCTGCTAAGAATACAATTAAAAGACTTCTGTTATATCTGATTGATAAGTTGAAAAATTCCCTTTGATCTTTGCCAAAAATCTTGTGACATGCTGAATCCGGTGTTTTGCCAAGAACTGCCCCCCCCCCCCCCATCGGATAGTGTCCGCCCTGTACTGCGCAGGCGCAGCACGGAGGACAAGGAGACTCCAAAGGTCTCCAAAGATGAACGGCGCCTGCGCACTTGCTAGTACCTTCTGCCCTGAGTCCAGGTTCAAGCCCCACCATGCAAGTGGGCATACAGTAGATGATGTTAAAGAGCACATGGTAAGAGGGCCCCTCGGGGGCTCGCTTCGCTCTCCGCGCTTCGTGCACGGCCTCACTTCGCTCTGCAATTTTTTATTCTAACTCTGTGTCCACTTGGATGGTGGGGCTAGAACCTGGACTCGGTGCACAGGCGCCGTTCATCTTTCGGAGACCTTCGGCGTCTCCTTGTCGTCCATACTGCGCAAGCGCAATACAGGGTGGACTCTATCCGACAGGGGACAGTATTTGACAAGACACCGGCCATAGATGGTTTCAATCTTAGCCAGTCCATCAATCAACTTGAGTACAATCAACCAGCATGTCATATTTTCCTCATGCGATTATTACCAGCGACTATAGCAATAATGACTGTATTCTCCTGGCAGAGATGTCTCCCCCTGCAGGGAGAACACAAGAGGGACTGGTTGAGAGTAAAATTATCTATGGGCAGGCTGGATGTACCCAAGTCGATCCATCGATTGGCTTGGGTACAACCAGCATGTTGGATTTTCAGCTATGATATTGTCAGCGCCTCTCACCGCCCCCCCCTGCCAGGAGAACACAATAGCTCAATGGGAGGGATTCACCCATCAACACAATGTTGATGGGGGAGGGGTGTGATTTTCTTTTCTGCAACCACAGGTATTGCGCAACTTCTATGGCCAGTTTAAGTTCATGTGCTGACTGTTATCAATTACATTGTTCTCTGAGGACTGCAGAACCACACCCCTCTATGTCAGGGATAATAGGAGGAGGGCACGCTTCCGTCATCCTGTCTTGCTTCTGTTGGCCTGATACAGAAGGCCAGTGAGTGTTGTCACCCTGGGATTGGAAGCATGCTACTGGCTTAATCACCAGGTGAAAATAAAGGAAAAAAAGCTGGGCTCTAAAAGCACCAATAAACATTTTGGTTGTTTCCCAGTCCTTGTGATTGGTCTGTATTGTTTATGGATACCATTAGAATCTACAATTGGTTGCATTGGATTACTGAACACCTTGCATTTTGTACAGTATGGATAAATACAGGCCATAGAGTTATAATGTGGCTTCCAACAAAGCGCTCCTGTATAATCTGCCATGGACAAATAGTGCTGAGGAGAAACACTTGTGCCCCGTACACACGATCGGATTTTCCCACAACAAAACTGTGGAATTTTTTCCAAAGGATGTTGGCTCTAACTTGTCTTGCATACACACAGCCATTTTTTTGGCCAAAAATTCCAAACGTGAGAACGCGGTGATGTACAACATGTACGACGAGCCGAGAAAAAGGAAGTTCATAAAACAGTGCTGCTCCTTCTGCTTGATTCCGAGCATGCGTAGAACTTTTGCGTATGCGACGGATTCGTGTACACACGATCTGACTTTCCGACAACAAGTTTTGTTGTCGGAAAATTTGAGAGCCCGCCCTCAAACATTTGTGGGCGGCAGCAAATGTTCGATGGAGCATACACAAGGTCTGTCTTTCCAACAACAAGCTCACATCCAACATTTCCCGTCGGAAAGTCCGACCGTGTGTACGCAGCATTAGAGTTTTATGGACAGGCAAACCCCATTGTGTGCTTAAAAGTGGGCTTTATTTACTAAAGCTGGAAAGTGCAAAATCAGGCTCACTTCTGCATAGAAACCAATGAGCTTCCAGGTTTTATTACCAAAGCTTAATTGAACAAGCCGAGGTTAGAAGCTCATTGGTTTCTATGCAGAAGTGAGCCTGATTTTGCACTTTCCAGCTTTAGTAAATAAACCCCATTGTGTACTTAAAAGTGGGGTGTGCCTGTAATTCTTAATATATCCAGCAACTTGAATGTGCTAGTATTATAACAATGTAATGTGTTTATGATTCGTTTCATTTGAAAGAAGCAGCAATTTTGTGAGCAAAATCAAATCTTATGACATAATAGTACAATGCTAAATTCTCATGAATGTTGGGTCACAAGACAGAATAGCTGCTTATTGATGACCTTTAAAGTAGGCAAGTTTGTGTTTAAATGTGCAATTGCTACCTTTCAATCAGCCTCAGCTACAAGCACTTTAAAGAGGAAGTAAACTCTCCCACTCTGATGCTTCTCTTCATTTAGTCCATTATAAGAAGTCATTATCAGACTATAGCCGCTGTAATCCAGCCCAAATCGCATATTACTTACTGTTTAAAGAAACTTTAATAAACTTGTTTCAAGGGGTTAGGCAGCGCCATCTTAAGTATTGTTTTCTGAGTCCACAGTGGAGTGTATTTCCGCCCTTACATTGAGCACTTCCTGTACTGTTAACCAAGCCTCCTTCTCAATCCAACGTTTCTATGGCAACCCTGCTTCCCTGTTCATAGCTGACTTGTTTATTTCATAGTATTTACTTGTGCCGATGTATAATGTTTGGCTTTGTCAGACTTATCAGCTTCAGCTGATAAGACTGCAGTAATGGCCAAGTTTAGACTGTATGTGAGATCACATGGTCACATGGTGTGTAGGAGGAAGCTCTGAGTGATTAGCAGTGTTCAGTGGTGTGCCGTAGAAGTCCTGATAACAGATAGATAAGACATAGACAGTGTGCCTTAAATCAGGGGAGATCTGGGCATGCTCAGTGACTTCATTCTACAGAACAACAAGGATTACAACAATACTAAGCAAGTAAGGAGATATCTACAAGCAGTGATCATTAGGGTTTTTTATGCTGATTTACATGGGACAAAGTTGTGGGGGAGGGTTTACAACCACTTTAAGATGTATAGATACATTTACTATAACAACTTGAAAATATGTATTAGCTTAAAATATTCTGTTACTTTACAAAAACTGCCAACAGGTCAAGCCAACAAACCAGAGGCAGGTTCCTGCAGCAGCTTTTAGACCCCTTTCACACCAGGGCGTTAGAAATAGCGCCTGCAATCCGCCTTAAAAAAGCTGCACCATTGTTTGTAGTGTGAAAGCCCCGAGGGCTTTTACACTACAGCGGTGCATTGGCAGGACGTCAGGGAAAAGTCCTGCCAGCTGCTTCTTTGGAGCGGTGAAGGAGCGGTGTGTTTACCGCTCCTCCACCGCTGCTCCCCATTGAAATCATTCCAGTGTGGTTGTACAGTGAGTCCGATTAGAACAGATCACATTGGGTGTCTCGGTCACCCTGTGCCCCTATTAGAGACACAGAGTGACTTAGACATAGGAGGTGAATGGGGAGCTGAAACAAGGGTTTCCCAACCTCCCCAAGGAATTCTGGGTTCCACAGGCCACCCGCCCATAGTGACTCCCGTCACAGAGCTATTGTGGTCAACCCCTAAGAATCTGACACGCTCCACTGATTGTTTAAATTTTCTGCTACCTCAGTCAGCACCCTTTTTTATCATGTTATTTACTTCCTGGGAATTACTATATACTTTTGCTGAGGAACAGATGGCATAAAACGAATAAATAGGACCTCTGTGGGGGTGTATCGGATTAATCTTCATATATAGGGGGCGTAAGGCAACCTTAGATGCCAGTTGTCTTATCCTACCAGGTAATTTTGATGACCATCCACTTTATAATCAGTCAAACCACTAGTAGTATATATTTACATATGAAGTTTCGATGGCCATAGTAAATTAACTTGATAGTATCAACATGCCAGCTTTAAAATTGTATGTAACATCAAAGTAGGGGATCAGTTCTGGGTTAGATTAGGTTCGTTTTGAGGCTTTGGGGGGTTCAATGTTTAATTTGTTTAAGCAAGAACCACAGCAGCTTGAATTGCACAGAATTCTGGGACATGTAGTCCATGAGTTGCCACTGCTTTCTGCCCCCCCTCCATACTATGGGATGGAGAGGAATAGGACTGGCGTGGTCACATGACCATTACATGACATTCCTAAAAGAAAGGTATTTATCTAGAAATTTAGAATAAATAAAGTGTGTACAGTATTGTCCAGGGGTAGAGAAGGGAACTAAATGATTATTTTGATTCCCGGAGTTCTGATCTAAAGCCAAAACATATATTTTTTTAATATTGGATCGCTAAAGAAATGCGTAATGCGACCTGAATCTTTTTTTTTTATTAATATTTGGCTTTCTGCATACCATTGGGGAGATTTTTCCCTCACTTCCTGTTTCAGAGCTGTAACAGGAAGTGAGATGAACTCAGTTTTTTTACTAATACACCCACAAGTGTTACTATGGGAGGTTAATGAGGGCTGAATGAAAACAACAGATCTCCGTACTAACACAAGTGATGTCAGTACAGCGATCTCCCTCCGCTGTGCTTTTGTGTTTTGACAGGGGGACTGGCCCCTGCCAGGACCCAGTGATCAGCGCTTGTTGAACTGGCCGATACTCAGCATGTGTGTACCAGCCTTAAAGGGGTTGTAAAGCTTAGTTTTTTATTTTGTAAATAGGTTCCTTTAAGCTAGTGCATTGTTGGTTCACTTACCTTTTCCTTCAATTTCCCTTCTAAATGTTTTTTTTTTCTTTGTCTGAATTTCTCACTTCCTGTTTCTCCTCAGTAAACTTCACACCATCATCTGAGCGGTGTTTAGTCAGCCAGAACAGCTTACTAAGGAGGAACAGGAAGTGAGAAATTCAGACAAAGAAAAAAAACATTTAAGCCGCGTACACACGGGCGGATTGTATGGCCAACTTAGTCCGTCAGACAATCCGACGGACAGTCCGTCCTACTTTCGAATGAACGGACTTGACCACACACGGATGCACAAACAGTCCGTCGAAAGCTTGCGCGATGACGTGTACAGCACGTACGACGGGACTAGAAATAGGAAGTCCAATACACAGCAATGCAACCTTCCGCCGTGTAAATCCTTTCTGAGCATGCGCCATACTTAGTCCGTCGAACTAGCCTACTGACGAGCGGATTGTCCGCTGAAACCAAAGTCTGACGGACAGTATTACGGAAATTCCGAAATACTTAGTCCGCCAGACTGCACGCTGAAAAAGTCAGCTGAAGCCCACACACGAGCGGACTGTCCGCTGAAATGTGTTTCAACGGACTAAGTTGGCCAGACAGTCCGCCCGTGTGTACGCGGCTTAAGAAGGGAAATGGAAGGAAAAGTAAGTGAACCAACAATGCACTAGCTTAAAGGAACCTATTTAGAAAAAAAAAAAAAAAAACCTTTACAACCTCTTTACACCCACAAGTGTTACTATGGGAGGTTGATGAGGGCTAAATGAAAAAAGCAGATCACCGTACTAACACAAGTGATGTCAGTACAGTGATCTCCCTCCGCTGTGCTTTTCTGTTTTGACGGGGACTAGCCCCTGCCAGGACACAGTGAACAGCGCTTGTTGAACTGGCAGATACTCAGCATGTGTGTACCAGCCTTAAAGGGGTTGTAAAGCTTTGTTTTTTTATTTTGTAACTAGGTTCCTTTAAGCTAGTGCATTGTTGGTTCACTTACCTTTTCCTTCGATTTCCCTTCTAAATGTTTTTTTTTTTCTTTGTCTGAATTCCTCACTTCCTGTTTCTCCTCAGTAAACTTCACACCATCATCCGAGCGGTGTTTAGTCAGCCAGAACAGCTCACTGAGGAGGAACAGGAAGTGAGAAATTCAGACAAAGGAAACAAAGAAAAAAAAACATTTAGAAGGGAAATGGAAGGAAAAAGTAAGTGAACCAACAATGTACTAGCTTAAAGGAACCTATTTAGTAAATAAAAAACAAACTTTCACAAACCCTTTAAGTCTTGACGGCCGGTTGGGTAATGTTAGGGATGGGGGGAGGGGTTAAATGCTAAGAGCTCGTTTAAAGTGTTAGGTAGGATGTTCAGCTAGGGCAGGGTTCCGTCTTAAGGAATTATTTATTATGAAGAAAATGTTGTTATTAAATTAAATTAAACAATGGGCAGCTACATTATGAACACTAGTTCCTTGGCTCCAATAGCCTTGTACCAAAAAAAACAGCCAGCACCAGGCTCCCGTTACTGAGAACAAATGTAATGCAGCCAAACGCCTTGCCATTTGCAAAACCAGTGCTATGGCATTGATGTACATAACCCTATTAGCAGTGCATGCAAAAGTAACTATATACCGTTTAGGTGGCTTGGTGCAACAGCTTTGCAATTATTGTCTATAAAATGTAAATATTTTTTTATGTATTGCTATTTGCTGCCAATAATGATTTGTATGGCTTACAAGGAGAAATATATATATATTGCATATCTTATATAACTATATAAAACTCAGTGATTCCAGTCTTCAGAAACACGTGTGCAAAAATGATTCTGGTGGTTACCAACCTTTGACGTGAAGGTTATGAAAACATGTCCATGAAGAATGCTGGAGCGGAATATGAAAATCAGCTTCACTTGTGCTCCAGGCAGGTGGCACGTTTTTGAATGTAAAAGTGTGTAATTGGTCGGTTTGGGCTATGACTTCCATTCATTCCGCTTTTCTTTGTTCCGTTTTTCATCAATCGGCCTATTATTTCTATCTATCTATCTATCTATCTATCTATCTATCTAGCTATCTAGCTATCTTTACTTTAGACTTTTATTGTTGTGTTGTACTTGAATTGTTTTGCATAGCGCTATACAAAATGATATACTTTTGAATGACATTTGCAGTTTAATAACGATTTCTTCTAAATTTGGATCTAAGGCCGGTTTGGTAAATGTATGTATAGCCAAAAGTTTTTTTTGGTTTTGAATAAAATAGGGAAAACCCCTAAAAGATTATTTTTGTTGTCTGCATCCTTCTGGGGAGATTTCACTTTGATTTCTGTACTGGAGACCAGGGCCGGGACAAGGGGTGGGCGGCTGCCCCTGGCGCAATAGTTTATTGCAGGGGTAGGGGGCACCCTAACCCTAAGGGACGGGGGGGGGCGCACTTTGGCATCTTTGCCCTGGGTGCTGGATGACCCTGTCCCGGCACTGCTGGAGACACAACAAGAGCTGTGTCAGAATCGGGACCCACAGCCTCTGCTCTTCTTGCTGAGCCACCTGCGATGCTGGACAGCTCCCTTTCTGATCCTTTGGACTTTGATGCCTTGTCTCTTGTTTCTGGCGAACCTTGAAATCTTAACTCCTCTCATGAACGTCCTATTTAAAGAGGGAGTCCACTGGAAAAAAAATAAAAATTAAAAGCCAGCAGCTATAAATACTGCAGCTGCTGACTTTTAATAAATGGACACTCACCTGTCCCGGGGTCCAGCGGTGTCGGCAGTCGAGGCCGATCGATCGCTCAGCTCTCGGCTGCTGCCGCCGCCATTCTAAGTGAGGGAATCAGGAAGTGAAGCGTTGCGGCTTCACTTCCCGGTTCCCTACTGCGCATTCGCGAGTCGCGCAGCGCAATAGGAATGGTCCGCGCTGTCTCTGGGACCCATGTGTGTAACAGCAGACAGCGCGCCGGCACAGGAAGAAACATAGACTCCCGTGGGAGTCTATGCCCGGAAGTGGGTGCAAATACCTGTCTTAGACAGGTATCTGCACCCCCTCCCCCCTGAAAGGTGCCAACTGTGACACCGGAGGGGGGGAGGGTTTCCGATGAGCGGAAGTTCCACTTTAGGGTGGAACCCCGCTTTAAGCCATGTCTCTGCACTTCCTGTTTGCCAGATTGTCTTGCTCTCTCCAGCCGGTATCTTGCCCCCTTGCGTACTTGCAGCTGTCCTTATCTCCACTACCACTTGTTACTGACCTTTGGCTTGTTTCCTGACTTCGCTTCTGCTTGATTCCTACCTGCTATATCTGCTACTGGACCCTGGCTTGCTTACCGCCTGGTGGGTTGACCTCCTGAAAACCGCAAACTGGTACTGGACAGCAAAGCACATATTAACTATCAGGAGCACTAGTGAACACTGGTTAGTGCTTAGACCTCGCACCTTGGGTGAGCTTGCATCATCTGCCAGGGTGACCTGCTTGTTTTGTTATCCTTATGGTCCGTGGGAGCCTTTCAACTGCTATAACTAATGGTCCCCGAACCAGACCCCTGACTGTGTCAGAGGAAATCTTCCCAAAGTGAAGGAAAATTCCCATGCTGTCAGGCTCTCATTAAGTTTTACAGGCTGCTGGTAGTGGAGCTGGATGTCACATCTGCATGGGGCCTAAGGCCGCGTACACACGGGCGGACTGTTCGCCCAACCTTGTCCGCTGAACAGTGTTTGGGCGGACAGTCCGCTCGTGTGTGGGCTTTCAGCGGACAGATTCAGCGGACAGTTGGACGGACAAAGTCTTTCGGAAATTCCGAAAAACTGTCCGCTGAAACTGTGTTTGAGCGAACAGTCCGCCCGTGTGTGGGCCTGTCCGCTGTACTTTCGAAATGAGCGGACTGTTCCCGCTCGGAAAGTCCGCCCATTTCGAGCGCGTGTACAGGTAGGCGGGGCCCGCGAAGGAGACGCCGCGGGCTCCGCCGCCTGGAATGGGCTTAAAGGGGAACCCCAACGCCGAAAAAAATCGGCGTGGGGCTTCCCCCAAAGTCCACACCAGACCCTTGTCCGAGCACGCTACCCGGCCGGCCAGGAAAGGGGGGCGAGCGAGCGCGCCCCCCCTCCTGAGCCGTACCAGGCCGCGTGCCCTCAACATGGGGGGGTGCCTTGGGGAAGGGGGGGCCGCGCGGCCCCCCCACCCCAAAGCACCTTGTCCCCATGTTGATGAGGACAAGGGCCTCTTCCCGACAACCCTGGCCGTTGGTTGTCGGGGTCTGCGGGCGGGGGGCTTATCGGAATCCGGGAGCCCCCTTTAAGAAGGGGGCCCCCGGATACCGGCCCCCCACCCTATGTGAATGAGTATGGGGTACAATGTACCCCTACCCATTCACCTGTGAAATAAAGTACAAAAAAAAAACACAACACAGGGGAAAAAATATTTTATTGCACAGCTCCGGGGGTCTTCCGTCTTCGGGGGTCTTCTCGCCGGACTCCTCCGCTATGTGTGTGTAGCTGTTTTACTAGCGGAGGAGTCCGGCTTTCTTCCTCCCCGCCGCCGGCCTCTTCTCCCGACTTCGGGGGTCTTGTCCCCCTCTTCGGTTCTTCTGCCGGGCCACCGCGCCTTCTTGTAGCTCTTTTACAGGCGGTGGCCCGGTCTTCTGTCGCCGCTGTCGTCGTCGCCGCCGCCGCCTTCCGTTCTTGTTCTTCTTCTTGTTCTTCTTCTTGTTCTTCTTCTTGTTCTTCTTCTTCTCCTGGAGATGTTGACTCGACGATCTCTCCGGCCGGAATGCCAGAGCCGCGCTGTGCGGTCACTTATATAGTGACAATGGGGTGGTGTCACATGGTATATGTCACATGGGTTGGTCACATGGTGACCCCGCCCCCTTACGATGTCATAGTCCCCATGTGACATCAACCCATGTGACCAACCCATGTGACATATACCATGTGACACCGCCCCATTGTCACTATATAAGTGGCAGCGGAGCGTGTCCCTGGCATTCCGGCCGGAGAGATCGTCGAGTCAACATCTCCAGGAGAAGAAGAAGAAGAACAAGAAGAAGAACAAGAACGGAAGGCGGCGGCGGCGACGACGACAGCGGCGACAGAAGACCGGGCCACCGCCTGTAAAAGAGCTACAAGAAGGCGCGGTGGCCCGGCAGAAGAACCGAAGAGGGGGACAAGACCCCCGAAGTCGGGAGAAGAGGCCGGCGGCGGGGAGGAAGAAAGCCGGACTCCTCCGCTAGTAAAAGAGCTACACACATAGCGGAGGAGTCCGGCGAGAAGACCCCCGAAGACGGAAGACCCCCGGAGCTGTGCAATAAAATATTTTTTCCCCTGTGTTGTGTTTTTTTTTGTACTTTATTTCACAGGTGAATGGGTAGGGGTACATTGTAACCCATACTCATTCACATAGGGTGGGGGGCCGGTATCCGGGGGCCCCCTTCTTAAAGGGGGCTCCCGGATTCCGATAAGCCCCCCGCCCGCAGACCCCGACAACCAACGGCCAGGGTTGTCGGGAAGAGGCCCTTGTCCTCATCAACATGGGGACAAGGTGCTTTGGGGTGGGGGGGCCGCGCGGCCCCCCCTTCCCCAAGGCACCCCCCCATGTTGAGGGCACGCGGCCTGGTACGGCTCAGGAGGGGGGGCGCGCTCGCTCGCCCCCCTTTCCTGGCCGGCCGGGTAGCGTGCTCGGACAAGGGTCTGGTGTGGACTTTGGGGGAAGCCCCACGCCGATTTTTTTCGGCGTTGGGGTTCCCCTTTAAGCCCATTCCAGGCGGCGGAGCCCGCGACGTCTCCTTCGCGGGCCCCGCCTACCTGTACACGCGCTCGAAATGGGCGGATTTGCCTCCGCCTTACGTGGGCGAGTCCGTTCATTTCAAAAGTTGAGCGAACTGTTTGCCCAACCTTGTTCGTCAAACAGTCCGCTCGTGTGTGGGCAAGTCCGCTCATGCAAATTTTGAGCGGACTGTTTGCCCAAACTGTTTGCCGAACAAGGTTGGGCGAACAGTCCGCGCGTGTGTACGCGGCCTAAGTCATCACCAAACTATTTGTCCTCATTAAAGCCGGCCATAGATGGATTGAATTTCAGCCAGTTTATCAGGGTCCAGCTCAGTGGCGTACCAAGTGGGGAGCGGGCTGCCCTGGGTGCCACACACTGGGGGGGTGTCTGGCCGGCGCTCCCCCTCTGCGACTGAAGCGGTGACAGCGGGGTGGGTTTAGGCAGCGGCGCAATGACAGGGCAGGTTAGAGCAGGGAGAGGCAAGCTGCAGTGGTGTTGCAAGGGTGGAGGGGCAATACCACTGTATCAACAATCCCCTTTTCTCATGGCTGCGGGCTGTATGAGCAGTCCTGGATGTCTCGCACAGCCAAGCAGTGTCAAGCCGCCTCCCCCCCCTCTCTGTTTATGTGTAAACAGGGGGAGGGGACCATTTGTGTATGTGTCCCACTGATCTCAGGTACATTATGGGTCTGTACTGTACAGCATGGGGGGTCTGTACTCAAAGGGGGGAGGTCTGCACTGAAAGAGGGTGTCTGCACTGAATGGGGGGTTGGTCTGTACTAAATAGGGGGGTCTGTACTTAAGGGGGATCTGCACTGAATGGAGGGTCCGCACTGAATGGGTGGGTGGATCTGCACTAAAAGGGGGGGAGTCTGCACTGAAGGTGGGAGTCTGCACTGAATGAGGGGAGGGGGTCTGCACTAAATGGGGGGGTCTGTACTGAAGGGGGGGTCTATGTAACATGCAGGGGAGCTGTAGGGGGCTGTATAATGTAAAGGGGTCCAGAGTTGTAGGGGGCTCTATAATTTAAAGGGGTCCAGAGGTGCAGGGTGCTATGTAATGTAAAGGGGTGCAGGGGGATGTGTAATGTAAAGGGGTCCAGAAGTGCAGGGTACTGTGTAATGTAAATGGATCCAGTGATGCAGGGTGCTGTGTAATGGAAAGGGGTCCAGAGGTACAGGGTGCTCTTTAATGTAAAGGGGTACAGGGGGCTGTGTAGTGTAATTAAAGGGGTCCAGAGATGCAGGGTGCTGTGTAATGTAAAGGGGTCCAGTGCTGCAGTAGGCTGTGTAATGTAAAGGGGTCCAGAAATGCATGGTTTTGTGTAATGTAAAGGGGTCCAGATGTGCAGTTGTGGAGGGGAGGTACACAGTAGTGACAAAGAAATATTGAAGGATGCAGGGGTATGCAGGGGGTACAGTGGGGTGTTTTTACATTTTACCGTGGGGAGGGGGGTGCCAGATATAGGATCTGCCCCAGGTGACAAATGTTCCAGGTACGCCCCTGGTCCGGATGAGATTCCATCCATCTACAGTATGGGCAGGCTGGTTGTACTGAAATCGATGATTCAATCGACTTTAGTACAACCAGCCTGTACAATTTTTAGCATGCGATCACTTCTGGTGGCTATAGCTGCTAGCAGCAATCATTGTGTTCTGCCAGCAGGGAAAGCTCCCTGCCGCGGAACACAATAGCGCAGCGGGCGAGTTTTACACTGAGTGTGTTGATTTGCGGCTCAAGCTATTTTTTTCTTTCTTCCACCCGTGTTGGAAGGAAAGAAAATGATATAAATGATTAAATGACTTCCAAACCCTCCTACTCTCATGGCACATCTAAGATTTCTCGTACTTTCCCTGTCTCAGTGACTGGTCGCTAGGATGGATAGAGGGGTGACACCCCCAGCGGGGACACAGACAACAACAAAAACCTTTCAGAGGGTCTACCCCATTAACACTCTACCCAACATGAAGAAAAAAAAAAAAAAAGGTTGTCCCTTGACATACATTTGAAGATTCCTATATAAAGGGGATCAGGTAAAAGATGGGATGACAATGTATAGCAGCGATGTTGACCAATGTACAGGCGCTTTTGCTGCGCTCTACTAATGCAGCCCTAGAAAATAAAATCTTATTTTGTGTGTAACATCATTTATTTACAACATGTTTTTTTTTTTAAAGAACTTTCAAGCATGTTTTGTTAAATAACAGATGATTGTACCTGTTCTGCTATATTCTGCTACAGCCTTATTCCTGCACTCGAAATCATGCATTACTTCAAGACAACCCTTTCTTATGATGATATTTTGAACTCGTATTGAACAATAGTATTTATTTTTTGCCTGTACAAAAGCTGGATGTAAAGTATTCGACATGACGATTTATATTTAGGAATAAATAATGACCAATAATAACGGCTGTTTTTTGTGTTGATTTTTATTGATCAGTATTGTTAATCGTCGCTTAAAGTGGTTGTAAACCCTTACAAACCACTTTGACCTACAGGTAAGCCTAGATTAAGGCTTACCTGTAGGTCCAAGAAATATCTCCTAAACCTATACGGTTTAGGAGATATTTGCCCGAAGACAGGCACCGCTGTCTACAGCGCATGCGCCGTAGACAGCGGCGCGCAGGCGCACTGAGCGCAGCATTTTCCAACAACGGAGCTGTCGCGCGTGTCGGCTCCCGTGCGCATGCGCGGGAGTGACGTCATTGCGGCTCCGCCGAATGACAGCGGCGGAGCTGCGAAACCCCACCGAAAAGATGGATGCGCCGGACTACAGGGGACAGCGGTGACATCGCTGGCTCCTGTGTCAGGTAAGTGACACATAATGGACTACTATGCGATGTGATGTGATGCATAGTAGTCCATTATGCTTTGCCTTTGCAGGGAATGAAAGAGGAAATAAACCCATCAGGGTTTACTTCCTCTTTAACCCTTTCATGACTAGGCCTATTTTTGCCATTTGGTGTTTACAAGTTAAAATCCATATTTTTTTGCTAGAAAATTACTTGGAACCCCCAAACTATATATATATATATATATATATATATATATATATTAGCAGAGACCCTAGAGAATAAAACGGCGATTGTTGCAATATTTTATGTCACACGGTATTTGCGCAGCAGTGTTTTAAACGCAACTTTTTTGGAAAAGGAACACTTTCATGAATTAAAAAAAAAAAACGAAACAGTAAAATTAGCCCAATTTTTTTTTTGCATAATGTGAAAGATAATGTTACGCCGAGTAAATAGATACCAAAGATGTCACACTTTATAATTGCACGCACTCGTGGAATGACGACAAACTACGGTACCTAAAAATCTCAATAGGCGACACTTTAAAACATTTTTTTACGGTTACCAGGTTAGAGCTACAGAGGAGGTCTAGTGCTAGAATTATTGCTCTCGCTCTGACGATCGCGGCAATACCTCACATGTGTGATTTGAACACCGTTTACATATGCGGGAGTGACTTCCGTATGCGTTTTCTTTGCTGCGTGAGCTTGCGGGGGCGGCGGGCGCTTGAATTTTTTTTTTATTTTCATTTATTTTAAAATTAATAGAAAAAAAATTTTGATCACTTTTATTGCTGTCACAAGGAATGTAAACATCCCTTGTGACAGTAATAGGTGGTGACAGGTACTCTTTATGGAGGGATCGGGGGTCTAAAAGACCTCCCACCCCTCCTTTACACTTCAAAGTATTCAGATCGCCGTTTTTGGTGATTCTGAATACTGTATATATTTTTAAATCCGGCACCATTGGCAGCCGAATAAACGGGAAGTGACTTCATGACGTCGCTTCCGTGTTTACAATTAGGAGACTGAAATTAAGCCGCTTACGGCTTCATTCCAGTCCCTGCCCAGCCGCTGGAGGCATCAGATCGTGCATTGGTGCTCCCGATTGAGCGGGAGCACCGGTAAGAGCGGCGGGAGGGGGGGACGTCCCCTCTCGCTCCTCCAGTATAACAGCCGAGCGGACTTTCCGACGGGAAGTGTTGAGCCCCATACACACTATCAGATTTTCTGCTGATTTTTTTTCCTTCAGATTTACCAAAACCATATAATATGAGGTCAAACCTTAGGAGTTTGAAATGTGTATGCAATCAGGCAAGGCCCTTGTATTACATGGTTTTGGTAAATCTGAAGACAAAAATCAGCAGTTAATCTGATAGTGTGTATGGGGCTTAAGATGTCAGGCTGTTGGCGGTAAGTCCGACCATGTGTACGCTCCATCGAACAATTGTTTTGTCTGACTTTCCGCCAACAAATGTTGGCTGGCAGGCTCTCAAATTCTCCGCCAACAAATGTCTGTTGCGGGACTGTCCGATCGTGTGTACACAAGTCCGTCGACCAAGAGTCCAAAGTACAAACAGGCACGCTCGGAAGCAGAAGTGGTCGGTCTTGTAAACTAGCGTTCGTAATGGAGAATTGACATTCGTGACGCGGCAAATTATGAAATCTCGAAACGCAGCGCACAATTCTCTTCTTCTTTAATGGGATAATAATGAAGCTGCTTTGCTGGTGATACTGATGGGGTTCTTGCAAAAGATTTTCAAAGGTTTTTTTTTTTTCTCTAATTTTTTTCTAGTGATATCAAGAATAATATTATTATTCAATTATTAATCAAGAATAATATTATATGTAATTATAATATTATTATTAATATTATATGTAATTATAATATTATTATTATTATTCAATTATTAATCAAGAATAATATTATTATGCTTTTTTTTTACCACAACACCATTATCCTGTAGTTTTTAAAGGGGAGGGCCAGCTGAATTTTTATTTTATTTTTTAAAGTCGGCAGCTGCAAACACTGTAGCTGCTGACTTTTAATAAGCGCAATTACCAGTCCGGAGTGCCCGCGATGTTGGCCGTCCCTCGGCTCTCGGGTCCCGGCGCCGCTATCCTATCTAAGGAAACAGGCAGCGGAGCCTTGCGGCTTCACTGCCCCGTTTTCTACTGCGCATGCGCGAGTCACGCAGCATTTTGTGAATGGGGCGCGCTGTGTTTTGGGACACACGCAGTTCCCAGAACACAACGTGCCCCATTCCCCAGAAGACTGAAGACCACCGAAGATCACCGCGGAGTAGGAAGTGGCAGATTAGGACCATCTGCCTAGCAACAGGTATTTCTGGTAAGTTTAAAAAAAAAAAAATGATATACAATGCCTTGCGAAAGTATTCGTCCCCCTTGAACTTTTCAACCTTTTGCCACATTTCAGGCTTCAAACATAAAGATATAAAATTTTTATTTTTTGTGAAGAATCACCAACAAGTGGGACACAATTGTGAAGTGGAACGAAATCTATTGGATAATTTAAACTTTTTTAGCAAATAAAAAACTGAAAAGTGGTGCGTGCAAAATTATTCGGCCCCTTTACTTTCAGTGCAGCAAACTCACTCCAGAAGTTCAGCGAGGATCTCTGAATGATCCAATGTTGTCCTAAATGACTGATGGTGATAAATAGAATCCACCTGTGTGTAATCAAGTCTCTGTATAAATGCACCTGCTCTGTGATAGTCTCAGGGTTCTGTTGAAAGCGCAGAGAGCATCATGAAGACCAAGGAACAAGCCAGGCAGGTCCGTAATACTGTTGTGGAGAAGTTTAAAGCCGGATTTGGATACAAAAAGATTTCCCAAGCTTTAACCACTTGCTTACTGGGCACTTAAACCCCCCTCAGTCCCAGACCAATTTTCAGCTTTCAGCGCTGATGCACTTTGAATGACAATTGCGCGGGCATACAACACTGTACCCAAATGAAATTTTTATCATTTTTTCCCCACAAATAGAGCTTTCTTTTGGTGGTATTTAATTACAGCTCGGAGTTTTATTTTTTGCTAAACAAACAAAAAAAGATGCAAAAAAAAAAAAAAATCATGTTTAATAGTTTTTTATAAAATTTTGCAAACGGGTCATTTTTCTCCTTCATTGAAGTGCGCTGATGAGGCGGCACTGATAGGCTGCACTGGTGGGCACTGATGGGCTGCATTGGTGGGCACTGATAGGCTGCATTGGTGGGCACTGATAGGCTGCACTGGTGGGCACTGATAGGCATAGTTAAGGCGGCACCGATGGGCACAGATAAGGCGGCACCGATGGGCACAGATAAGGCGGCACTGATGGGCAAAGATGGGCACAGATAAGGTGGCATGGATGGGTGGCACAGATGGGTGGCACGGATGGGTGGCACGGATGGGCACTGATAGGTACCACTGATAGATGGGACTGATGGGCACTGATAGGTGGCACTGATAGGTGGCTCTGATAGGTGGCACTGCTGGGCACTGATGGACGGCACTGCTGGGCACTGGTAGATGACACTGATGGGCACGGATATGTGGCACTGGGGTGCAGCACCTTTGTTGAGGCAGATTGTGGGCACTGTGGGCACTGCTGGGTGGCACTGCTGGGTGGCACTATGGGCACTGCTGGGTGGCACTGACGGGGGGCACTTACTTTTTTTAATGTGGCACTGGCAGGGGGCAGGTGGGCACTGGCAGGGGACAGGTGGGCACTAGCAGGGCTGGTCATGATCGGGACTGATGTCCCGATCACGGCCGCCAGTGATCGGCTTTTTTTTTTTCTCCTCGCGCTGACAGCGCGAGGAGGAATAATAGCCGATTACCGGCTCCATTGTATCACATGATCAGCTGTCATTGGCTGACAGCTGATCACGTGATAAGGGGTCGGGATCGACCCCTTGCACGGATCGGTGATCAGGCGAGTCTCGTAGACTCGCTGATCACAGAGCGCGCCATGCGCACCCCTCAGGGGGCGAGCAGGGCGTTCGTGCACGGGACTACGTCTATTGACGTCATCCCGCAAAAGGAGATCCGCGCTGTAGCCGTCCTTTGGCTATAGCGCGGATCTCAAGTGGTTAAACATCCCAAGGAGCACTGTGCAAGCGATCATTTTGAAATGGAAGGAGTATCAGACCACTGCAAATCTACCAAGACCTGGCCGTCCCTCTAAACTTTCAGCTCAGACAAGGAGAAGACTGATCAGAGATGCAGCCAAGAGGCCCATGATCACTCTGGATGAACTGCAGAGAACTACAGCTGAGGTGGGAGAGTCTGTCCATAGGACAACAATCAGTCGTACACTGCACAAATCTGCCCTTTATGGAAGAGTGGCAAGAAGAAAGCCATTTCTCAAAGATATCCATAAAAAGTCTCATCTAAAGTTTGCCACAAGCCATCTGGGAGACACACCAAACATGTGGAAGAAGGTGCTCTGGTCAGATGAAACCAAAATCCAACTTTTTGCCCACAATGCAAAACGATATGTTTGGCATAAAAGCAACACAGCTCATCACCCTCAACACACCATCCCCACTGTCAAACATGGTGGTGGCAGCATCATGGTTTGGGCCTGCTTTTCTTCAGCAGGGACAGGGAAGATGGTTAAAATTGAGGGGAAGATGGATGCAGCCAAACACAGGACCATTCTGGATGAAAACCTGTTGGAGTCTGCAAAAGACCTGAAACTGGGACAGAGATTTATCTTCCAACAAGATAATGATCCCAAACATACAGCAAAATCTACAAAGGAATGGTTCACAAATAAACGTATCCAGGTGTTAGAATGGCCAAGTCAAAGTCCAGACCTGAATCCAATCGAGAATCTGTGGAAAGAGCTGAAAACTGCTGTTCACAAACACTCTCCATCCAACCTCACTGAGCTCGAGCTGTTTTGCAAGGAAGAATGGGCAAGAATTTCAGTCTCTCGATGTGCAAAACTGGTAGAGACATACCCCAAGCGACTTGCAGCTGTAATCGCAGCAAAAAGGTGGCTCTACAAAGTATTAACGCAAGGGGGCCGAATAATTTTGCACGCCCCACTTTTCATTTTTTTATTAGTTAAAAAAGTTTCAAAAATCCAATAGATTTCGTTCCACTTCACAATTGTGTCCCACTTGTTGGTGATTCTTCACAAAAAATAAAAATTTTATATCTTTATGTTTGAAGCCTGAAATGTGGCAAAAGGTTGAAAAGTTCAAGGGGGCCGAATACTTTCGCAAGGCACTGTATTTTTTGGAACATTTTAATGTAGTTTTGTATTTTAGGGTGGGCATCCACTTTAAGATCAAAGGTACAACTATGTTGGTGTCCCTTGTTAATTTTACATTGTTTTTTTTTTTTTATGTAACTGCCGACTCCCAAACTGCCATTTTGAAGTTAAACACACAGCCAAGTATTATTCTACACAATTTTTTTTTTGCATTGTGCATTAAAAAAAGAAAACAAATAAAATTAGACATGCTATCTGCCAATAGAACTTAACCAAAAAGTGCATTCTATGCATCCAAAAATATAGAAAATATACCAAATCAAATCATTATTATTCAACCCAAAAAATAATGTCAAAGCAATAACTCCAAGGCCAATAATAAATAACACGTTGCGGAATCGGAGGAGATAACATGTCTGGTTGGCGAACGGCCGTTCAGAAACGAAAAGAAAAGCGCGAAATCAACACTCACCAAACTTCTACTAACACAAAATTAGCAGAAGAAGCCCAAAGGGTGGTGCTAAAGAGCTGAAAAACAATGTAGTACGTCACTACGTTCATGATTGTTGGCCAACATTTGTGTGGTTGTGTGTATGCAAGACAAGTTGGAGCCAACGCCCCTTCGGGCCAAAATTCCCCGGATTTTTTGGCCAACAATCCGATCGTGTGTACGAGGCATACGATTTTTCATTCTAAGATCTCTGTGAATGAAGGACACAACACAAATTCAGATAATGACAGGACACTGCGGAGCAACAAGCCCTGTGATTTTGTAAGTGTTGGGGGGGGGAAGGGGGCAGTTTGAGGTTGACCTAAATATGAGTGTAACAGGAAACAAGATGAAAAAGATGGATTTAGCTTTTGAGAATGTATAGTATTTTTGATACACTTTAAAGATACACTCACCAGACACTTTATTAGGTACACCTGTTCCATCGCTTGGTAACACAAATTGCTAATCAGCCAATCGCATGGTATCAACTCAATCCTTTTAGGCATCTAGATGTGGTAAAGACGACTTGCTAAGGTTCAAACCAATCATCAGAATAGGGAAGAAAAGGAAAGTGGCCTGATTGTTGGGTGCCAGACAGGCTGGTTTGAGTACTTCACACACTGCTGATCTACTGGGATTGTCACACAAAAACATCTCTAGGATTTACAGAGAATGGTCTGAAAAAAGAGAAAATATCCAGTGAGCGGCAGTTGTGTTGGTGGAGGAAAATGCCTGGTTGATGTCAGAGGAGAATGGGCAGGCTGGTCTGAGATGATAGAAAGGCAACAGTAAACCCTTGTACACACGGTCGGACATTCCGACAACCAGATCCGTCTTATTTTGTCTGAAACTTGTGTTGCATACACGCGGTCAGACAAAGTTGTCGGAAAATCCGATCGTTCAGAGCGTGATGACGTAATTTAGTTACGACGGGACTACGTTCAGGCTAGTAGCCAATAGCTTTGGTCTAGGAATTTGATCTGAACATGCGTGGCACTTTGTCCCATCTGAATTCTCTATAAACGATCGGACAAAGTCCGATCGGATCATGTTGTCGGAAATTTTTAAAACTTTGTCGGTCGGATATTCCGACGGAAACAGTCCAATGGAGCCCACACACAGTCGGATTATCCGACAACGCGGTCCGATCGGACATTTTCCGTCAGAATGTCCGACCGTGTGTACAAGGGCTAACATATATAACCACTCGTTACACCTAAGGTAGGCAGAATACTATCTCTGAATGCACAACACATCCGACCTTCAAGCAGAAGGGCTACAGCAGCAGAAGACCACACCGGGTGCCACTCCTGATAGCTAAGAACAGGAAACAAAGCGTACAAATTGCCCAGGCTCACCAAAATTGGAGAATAGAAGATTGGAAAAACGTTGCCTGGTCTCGATTTCAGCTGCAACATTCAGATGGGAGGGTCAGAATTTGGCGAAAACATCATAAAGGCATAGATCCATCCTGCCTTGTATCAATGGTTCAGGCTGGTGTTGGGGGTGTAATGGTGTGGGGGGGATATTTTCTTGGCACACTTTTGGGCCCCTTAGTACCAATTGAGCATCATTTAAACTCCACGGCCTACCTGAGTATTGTTGCTGACCATGTCAATCCCTTTATGACTACAGTGTCCCCATCTTCTGATGGCTCCTTCCAGCAGGATAATGTCCCATGTCACAAAGCTCCAATCAGCTCACAGCTGGACAATGAGGTCCCTGTCCTCCAATGGCCTCCACACTCACCACATCTCATCCAATAGAGCACCTTTGGGATGTGGTGGAATGGAAGATTCCCATCATGGATGTGCAGCCGACAAATCTGCAGCAACTGTGTGATGCTGTCATGTCAATATGGACCAAACTTTCTGAGTAATGTTTCCAACACCTTTTTGAATGTCACAAAGAGTTAAGGCAATTCTAAAAGCAAAAGGGGGTTCAACCCGGTACTAGCAAAGTTTCCCTAATAAAGTGCCAGTGAGTGTATATGTATAAGACAACTTAAAGTGGTTGTAAACTCTTACCTATACCCAGTGGTGTGACTAACCTCTGGTGATACACAGAGATTAAACAAATCCTCCTACATAAGTTGTACCTGTTTATCTGCAGCCACCTCTCCTCTACAGCCTCTGAAAGCACACAGTTTAAACAGCATTCCTGAGCTTCCAGAGGTAGGAGGTTTGGCTCTGATGTTACACACTGTACAGGATAGAGCTAGGAGCTTAGTGTAATCCGAAACCCAAGTGGAGGGAAAGCCCACCCCCCCACCACACACACACACACTCTCATAGGGAAACGTTCACAGCTGAGGCTGTCAATCACCTCCTGTGCAGAGGGGGGACAGGGCCACCCCCGAGATTGTAAGGATTGACATAACATGTTCAAAGTGATTCATGCAGATAGCAGAGGGAAGAGAGAGAGCACAGAACAAACTAGGCATTTTGGAATGAGACAAGTACACACTATAAAGGGATATGCTTTGTTCATTTTTCATGGTTTACAACTAGTGTAAAGCTAAAGTTTTGCTAAAAAAAAAAAAAATTCCAGCAGCTTTAGACACATTGCTTATTGGTAATGAAATATGTCTTACGTTGTCTTCAGTGCCTGTCCTCTTCCTGGCTCCTAGACTCCATTGATGCAATGGTTATTAGCTTCAAACATACATATTTCTCCCCAACACCCCCAGTTCACAAGGTATGCCCACCTCCTGGACCTTACTATTGGCACATTGATTATTGATTTGAATGGACTAATCATTTGCGAGCCGGGAAGGGGGGGTTCTTTACACAGATTTGAAAAGACCATTGCCAGCGCAATGGTACCACATGACCTTCTAGTCCCTGCACATTACATGAACTGAAGTGGTCAGCACAATAGAACTCCATGGGACTGAATACATCGATACAAGTCAAGCACATGGATGAAAGGCAATTATATAATGGTACCAGGGCTGGACTTACCATTGGGCTTGACTGGGCTCAAGCCCATGGGTCTTGCCCAATAAGGGGCCCCGCCGTGATACATAGCCGAGTGTACTCGGCTCCGCTCACAGTCACGCCCAGTCCTGCCCTATGATGGACATAACACAGGGACTGGGCGTGACTGTGAGCTGAGTACACTGGGCTACTCTCGGCTCTGCTCGGGACTGCAAGAGCACCCGAGAGCCGCTGTAACAACATATTCGGCAACCCATCACAGTTTGCTACAGAAGTGACGTTCCGTCGCCGCCACCACACTCGTCCACAGTAAGGATACACTAAGAAGGGGTAAAGCGGACAAGTTGTTACACCCCCCCCCCCCCCAGTTTTGTATTTTAGATGTATTTATAACATGAAAGTTAGTATATAGTGAAATACAGGACTTACAACTCCGTCTGACTACTTAGATGTTGAATTTTAAAAGCAGCAAACTTCTATCAGATTAGCAAACCTGTGAGATGAGCATGGCTGCCGCTGATTTTAAAATGCAAGATCTAAGCAGTCAGAAGGACTTCTGAGTCCTGTATATCACTATATAAACTGACTTTACTGTTATAAATATGTGTGAAATGCAAAACTCCGGTGGGTGTAACAACCCCTTCTTAGTGTATCCTTACTGTGGACGAGTGTGGGGTGTACCAAGATGGCGGCGACAGAACGTCACTTCCGTAGCAAACTGTGATCGGTCATCGAATATGTCGTTACACCTCCGAGAAGATCCGAGTGCCGCTGAGAGATACACTGAACTCTGTATCTTGGCGGCGCCATTTTTAAACTTCAAGACTGCAATGACAAGGCTGCAATGACACTAACAATGCCGCAGATGGATGGGCAGGGCCGCAGATGGATGGGCAAGGCCGCAGATGGATGGGCAAGGCCGTAGATGGATGGGCAAGGCCGCAGATGGATGGGCAAGGCCGCAGATGGATGGGCAAGGCCGCAGATGGATGGGCAAGGCCGCAGATGGATGGGCAAGGCCGCAGATGGATGGGCAAGGCTGCAGATGGATGGGCAAGGCCGCAGATGGATGGACAAGGCTGCAGATAGACACTGATAAGGCTGTGTTGATGGGCATTTAAATGTACGTTTTTTCCATAAACTTCCCTCCTAAACTTGGGGCGCGTGTTATATAATAATATACGATAAATATGGTAATGTATAGAAGGTAGGGCCCGAAAGTGACTCAAACCCAGGGGCCCCCACCACCCTAAGTCCTGCCCTGACCAGTGCTGACCGAGGTGAATAAAATGCTCCGTGTCTCACCGAGGATGTCACAGAGGTCAGTATGATTGACACATTACACTTACCCCCCACAGTCCTTACATTTATACTTCTTGGAGTTCCTCTTTAATGTACAACAGAAGCCTATGGACTAACCCAAGACTGCCTAGGAAGCAACAGACTGAGGCATCATGTTGATTCTAAATAGCTACTGAATAAAAAAAGTGCCAGATAAACATTTTCAGGACTGTCGATTTAATGAAATAATTACATCATAAATTGTGGAGCGAAAACTTGCCGGGTTTATGTTCCGATTAAACTTTATGGATTTTCAAAGAAGCAGCTTTCTAATTTATTTATGTGCAGGATTGTCTCAGCTACTTTGCGTTCTGCATTCAAATGTAATGTGATGTAATGCGATGCAGGAATGGATTCTTTGGTTTGGTGGCTGAAGTTGGAAAAATAAGGCAGCTGAAGAAAACCGACCTTCGATTAGTGGCCACCGGTATGGTACGGCAGGATGTCCACCTCCCAGAACCTTACAGAGAATTACGACAGAAATGGACCTCCCAAGAGGTCCAAACAAGCAGCTCTACTGGATTACAATTATGTACTGTAGTATGAAAGTGTAGTTAGGTGAATTTTTTTGTCCTATGAATAATTAGGAATGGCAACATAGAAAGAGAACCACAAATGCCCCCGCACTTTGAGAGGTTGCTGTGCGGCTGATTGAAAACGTGTGTCTCCACTGGTGCCGCCACCACAAAGGCTCTGCTGCCACTCACAACAGATCAGGGAAACCCAGAGAAACTCTAAAATAAAACCCAGCTCTAAAGAAGAGGGGACATCCCTCGAAACGCGTCAACTCTGAACTTTCATCCTGTGACCCATACCATCAGGGGACCTTGCTGAGTGGAGCGTCTGGTGGATTTTTTTATATATTTTGCTTGACATATGCTTTCCAATTGTGAGTATGATGTACACATTTTAAATATTAAATTGTCTCAAAGGTAATGCGCTAGGTTACAGCACATCATCTCCTCACTGCAGGGGAGCATGATATGCATTTGCACGTACCTTTATTTATATATCAATGCCGCCGGGCGCAGCGATTTATTTAGTAACGCCGCCACTATTTACATATGAATGTTGGTTATGAATGCCGGTTATTTACCTGTAAACACAGGGTCTGCCGGTGAGTCATCTGTACACAACAATAGGCCAGAGCTGGGCAGCATTAGTAGCAGCACTTCACATTGAGATATCGGGACACAGCACAGGACTAAAACTATAAGGGAATTTAAACTGGGATAGTTGGCAAGTATGAGGCAGCTGCTTTGGGCCCCACAACAATGGCATGGCCCAGGGCAGCTGCCCCTTATGCCCTGCCTTAAAGCGGGGTTCCATCCTAAAGTGGAACTTCCGCTCATCGGAACCCTCCCCCCCCCTCCGGTGTCACAGTTGACACCTTTCAGGGGGGAGGGGGGTGCAGATACCTGTCTAAGACAGGTATTTGCACCCACGTCTGGGCATAGACTCCCACGGGAGTCTATGCTGTTTCCTGTCCCGCCACGCTGTCTGCTGGGACACACACGGGTCCCAGAGACAGCGCGGACCATTCCCATTGCACATGCGCAGTAGGGAACCGGGAAGTGAAGCCGCAACGCTTCACTTCCTGATTCCCTCACAGAGAACGGCGGCGGCAGCAGCCGAGAGCCGAACGATCGATCTGCCTCGGCTGCCGACATCGCTGGACCCCGGGACAGGTGAGTGTCCATTTATTAAAAGTCAGCAGCTGCCGTATTTATAGCTGCTGGCTTTTAATATTTTTTTTTGTAGGTGGAATCCCTCTTTAAAGTGGTTGTATAGCCAAATTGGGGACTTTTGCCTACAGGAAAGCCTATACTAAGGCTTACCTGTAGGTAAAAAAAAATATCTCCTAAACATGTACGGTTTAGGAGATATTCCCCTCGCAATGCGTCGCTGACTGCAGCGGCGCATACGCAGAGGTGATTCCCGGCTGGAAGCCCGGCAGACGCCAGACCCTGCCGGAGAGAAATCTCCCGCGCGCACGCGCAGGAGTGACGATATCGTGACTCTGGCCACTCACCACGATACCTGGAAGAAACGCAGAGGGAACATGTCAGCTCCCTCGGCGTGGATCAGGACAGATGTCGGGGCCTCGTTCTAAGGCTAAGTATTTCATAATGAGCTAATATGCGGTGCATACTAGCTCATTATGCCTTTTGCTTTGCAGATGAGCAAAAAAAAATAAAAAATTCAGCGGGTATACAACCGCTTTAAAGACGACCCAGATTGCAGGAAGTGAGACATTTTCCTGGTCTGCGGCTGCAGAGATCGAAAATCGCTGCCCGTGATTAGCGATGTGCAGTGCCGACTTCATGGCGGGCTCTGCACGTGCGGGCTGCGAATGCGCCTGAGCTCATCCTTATTTTCCAATAAAAACAAAAGGTCTCAGCCATGTGTCCAGCAGCATATTAACTGGCAAGACTCGTATCTCTGCAGCAGGGCCATCTTTAAGGCAGGGCAAAAGGGGCAGCTGCCCTGGGTCCTGTCATTGTTGGGGGGCCCAAAACAGCTACCTCATACTTGCCAACTATCCAGGTTTTAATTCCCTTGTCCCTTGAAGTTTTATTCCTGTGCTGTGTCCCAATATCTCAGTGTGAAGTGCTGTTACTAATGCTGCCCGGCTTTGCCCTATTGTTGTGTGCAGATGACTCACCTGCAGACGCTGTGTTTACATGTAAATAACCGGCATTCATATGTAAATCGCGGCGACAATACTAAGTAAATAGCCGCGGCTGGCGGCATTGATATGTAAATAAAGGCAGAATTCCTATGTATATCATGCTCCCCTGCTGTGAGGAGGTGATGTGCTGTAACCTCTAGCAACTAATCAGTGAGCCGTAATGTGTGCTGTAACATCTAGCAACTAGTCAGTAAGCAGTAATGATATGCTGTAACTGCTGGCAACCAATCGCAATTGCTGCCTGATCTGATAAAGAAAACTGATTTTAAGGATAGCTGATATTTTCTGTATGTCTCGAAATAGGTGGAGAGGGAAATTGCATGGGGGGGGGGGTGGCCCCAAGAAAAATTTTGCCCAGGGTCCAATCTATATTAAAGACGGCCCAAATAACAAAATGAAGAGACGTTGGAAGTATTAAAGCCAAAGCATCATCATGTTACTCCAGAAAGTCGAGTTTTTGGAAGGTGAATGATGGCAGCCTCCATATTATTACCAGGACTATTTTATTTAAATTTTTTTTTTTTTTTAATTTGAAGCTTTATTGTCAAAAAAAACAAACAATTAAAGTGTAAGTATAATGTATTTTAATTAAGCGATTTTAAGGTATTTTCTGCAATGTTAAAAATAATTTCTGATGCAACATTTACATCATCATACATGCACTGCATACCCATATTATCATGTTAAATATAGATTTATAGATTAGCCTCTACATTGACTCTGCCCAATGGTGGCCATGCACAGCAATGCTTTATATACAATCGCATTGTCAATCGATTTTCTGACCAGGAGAAAAATATCAGAAAATCGAAAGATCGTTTGATGCACAATACCCTTAACAGAGTCTGTCTAGTTTCCTGTGATCTGATTCTCCTTCCAGATTGATCATTTTGAGTCGGTTGATCAATATTCTCCAAATCGATTGATGACACAGTGGGGCGGGGTTACTAAAAACGGTGCACACAGAATCTGGTGCAGCTGTGCATAGTAACCAATCAGCTTCTAACTTCAACTTGTTCTATTAAAGGAGTTGTAAAGGCAGAAGGTTTTTTTTTATCATTCTATGCATTAAAATAAAAAAAACCTTTTGTGTGTAGCAGCCACCCCACCACCCCCTAATACTTACCTGAGCCCCATCTCTCTCAAGCGATGTCCACGAATGTCTTAGCCCAGGGGTTGACAAATTTGCTTGGAATCTAGGAGCCAGCTAAAAAAGTTAGGAGCCAGGTCCGTGACGGCGATCTGGACCTGTCCCTGGCCTGACATGGAGACGAGTGAGGGGAAGATAGCCCCCAGCCCCCCACCTGTCTCCAAGTCCATTGCCCATAGCTCTTAGAGGGACATTTTTAAATTGCATTTTAGTGTAAATATGAGATGTGAGGTCTCTCTGACCCCAGATCTCATATATAAAAGAGGACCTGTCATGCTTTTTTCTATTACAAGGGATTTTTACATTCCTTGTAATAGGAATAAAAGTGACACACTTTTTTTTTTAAAAGAACAGTGAAAAAAATAAAAATAAAAGTTAAAATAAGAAAAAAAAATTGTTTTAAATGCGCCCTGTCTTGCCAAGCTTGCGTGCAGAAGCGAACGCATATATGAAAGCGGTGTTCAAACCACACATGTGAGGTATCGCTGCGATCGGTAGAGCGAGAGCAATAATTCTAGCCCCAGACCTCCTCTGTAACTCAAAACGTGCAACCTTAAGAATTTTTTAAACGTCGCCTATGGAGATTTTAAAGGGTAAAAGTTTGTCGCCATTCCATGAGCGGGCGCAATTTTGAAGCGTGACATGTTGGGTATCGATTTACTCGGCGTAACATTATCTTTCACAATATAAAAAAAAAAAAATTGGGCTAACTTTACTGTTGTCTTTTATTTTTTTATTAAATAAAAAATTTTTCCCCAAAAAAAGTGCGCTTGTAAGTCCGCTGTGCAAATATGGTGTGACAGACAGTATTGCAACGACCACCATTTTACTCTCTAGGGTGTTAGAATAAATAATAAAAAAAAAATAATAAAAAAAAAAAAAAAAATATATATATATATATATATATATATATATATATATATATAAAAAAATTTTTTGTTTTGTTTAGGGGTTCTAAGTAAAGGGATGGAGAAAGACTGGCCCATTAGCATTGTTGGTTGTAATTCCAACGGCCACCACAAGAGGGCGCCAGATTCCAGAAGGAACCATAGGATCACAGAAGGCCTTAAAGCCGGGGGCTCAATTACCGGCCGCCTGCGGTGCGGCCCGACGCGATCGCGCGGGGGGGGGGGGTCCACGGAGACGGGATACCCCCAGCTATGCTGCCCCAGGCGCAAGGTCGCTGATTCTAGTCGCCAATGCGACCTGGCGACCGGGTTTTGTCGAGCACTGTCTTAGCCAGTGGTCTCCAAACTGCGGCTGCAGGGCCAGATGTGGCCCTTTGCTTGCCTCTATCCGGCCCTTGGGGCATTATTCCATCTTCAACTGACACCAATGACGGGGCACTATTCCTCCCACTGCCACCAATGATGGGGCACTATCCCTCCCATTGATACCAATGATGTGGCACTATTTCTCCCCCACTGACACCAATGATGGGGCATTATTCCCCCTACTGATACCAATGATGGGGCGCTATTCCTCCCACTGATACCAATGATGGGGCACTATTCCTCCCACTGCCACCAATGATGGGGCACTATTCCTCCCATTGATACCAATGATGTGGCACTATTTCTCCCACTGATACCAATGATGGGGCATTATTCCTCCCACTGATACCAATGATGGGGCGCTATTCCTCCCACTGATACTAATGATGGGGCACTATTCCTCCCACTGATACCAATGATGGGACACTATTGCTCCCACTGACACCAATGATGTAGCACTATTTCTCCCACTGATACCAATGATGGGGCACTATTCCTACCATTGATACCAATGATGTGGCAGTATTTCTCCCACTGATACCAATGATGGGGCACTATCCCTACCATTGATACCAATGAGGTGGCAGTATTTCTCCCACTGATACCAACGATGGAGCACTATTTCTCCCACTGACACCAATGACGTGGCACTATTCCTCGCACTGATACCAACGATGGGGCTCTATTTCTCCTACTGATACCAATAATGTAGCACTATTCCTCTCACTGACACCAATGATGGGACACTATTCCTCCCACTGACACCAATGACGTGGCACTATTTCTCCTACTGATACCAATAATGTGGCACTATTTCTCCCACTGATACCAATGATGGGACAAGATTCTTCCCACTGACACCAATGATGGGACACTATTCCCCCCCACTGATATCAACAATAGGACGCTATTCCTCCCTCTGACACGAATGATGGGGCAATTTGTACTCCCACTGGCCACAGTCTGGCCCCCATAATATCTGAAGGACAGTAAACTGGCCATTTGTTTAGAAAGTTTGGAGACCCCCTGGTCTAAGCCATCCAGGACACTCCTCCTGATTGGCTGAGACACAGTAGCGGCACCATTGGCTTCCGCGGCTGTCAATCAAAGTCAGTCAGCCAATCAGGGGGAGCGGGGGTGGGGCTGGGTCGGGGCTCCGTGCCTGAATAGACACATGGAGCTGTGACTCGGCTCCAGTGCCCCCCATAAGAAGCTTCTGGCTGTGGGGGCACTCGATAGGAGGGAGGGGCCAGGAGCAGCAAAAGAGGGACCAGGGAAGAGGAGGATCTGGGCTGCTCTGTGCAAAACCAACTGCACAGAGGAGGCAAGTATAACATGTTTGTTATTTATTTTAT
The DNA here is from genome assembly GCF_037356315.1 of Lithobates pipiens. Lineage (NCBI taxonomy): Eukaryota > Metazoa > Chordata > Amphibia > Anura > Ranidae > Lithobates > Lithobates pipiens. The sequence goes on from NW_027507825.1 coordinate 21,097,402, forward strand.
TTTTTTAAACGAGACTTTACAACCACTTTAAACTTTGACAATAAAACCTAGCAGCTGATTGGTTACTATGCACAGCTGCACCAAATTCTATTTGCACCAGTTTTAGTAAATCTCCCCCAGTATGTGTCTTTTCAACAATTCATTGATTCGATAATATTATCTGAAGAATTGTTAGATTCGATTTTTGTATGGCCATGATCAGACACAGAAATATATAGCTGCAGTTAGCTAGATATTGTACAAAAGGCAACGGAAAGACACTACCAAAAAGGTCAGAGAGTGCTGCTCACCCCCAAAAACAGAGAATAGGAAAAATTCCCCCACAGTGGGGTTTTTAGGCAGCATAAAATAAATTTAAAGGAGTATTGTATAAAAAATTCTATATTTATTAACCAGTTCCCGACCGGCGCACGCCGATGTACGTCGGCAGAATGGCACGGGCAGGCATATTGGTGTACAGGTACGTCCAATCTTCAATGCCGCCCTGCCATCGCGTGTGCGCCGGCGGTGGCGCGCTCGCGTGCTGGTCGGGACCCCCGTGAGTCCGGTCACGGGTCCCGCGGACTCGATCGCCGCGGGTATACCCGCGATCATCTCACAGCGCGGCTGAACGGAGAAATGCCGCTGTAAACAGCATTTCCTCATTCTGCCTAGCAACTAGTGACACTGATCTCTGCTCCATGTGATTGGAGCAGAGATCAGTGTTCACTAAAGGAAAGCCGAGCCCCCCCACAGTTAGTAACACACCCCTAGGAACACTTAACCCCTACACTGCCACCCCCTGGTTAACCCCTTCACTGCCAGTGTCATTTACACAGGAATCACTGCATTTATATAGCACTGATTACTGTATAAATGACAATGGTCCCAAAAATGTGTCAAAAATGTCCGATGTGTCCGCCATAATGTCGCAGTCACAATAAAAATCGCTGATCGCCGCCATTACTAGTAAAAAAAAAATATTAATAAAAATGCTATAAAACTATCCCCTATTTTGTAAACGCTATAACTTTTGCGCAAACCAATCAATAATCGCTTATTGCGATTTTTTTTTACCAAAAATATGTAGAAGAATACGTATCGGCCTAAACTGAGGGAAATTTTTTTTTTTTATATATTTTTGGGGGATATTTATTATAACAAAAATTAAAAAATAATGAGTTTTTTTCAAAATTGTCGCTTTATTTTTGTTTATAGCGCAAAAAATAAAAACCGCAGGGGTGATCAAATACCACCAAAAGAAAGCTCTATTTGTGGGAAAATAAAGGACGCCAATTTTGTTTGGGAGCCACGTCACATGACCGCGCAATTGTCGGTTAAAGCGACGCAGTGCCGTTTTGCAAAAAGTGATCTGGTCTTTGACCAGCAAAATGGTCCGGGGCTGAAGTGGTTAATATAAGAAGATATAGCACATTGGTTAAAACATGAGCTCCTCTGCGCAAATAATGTAAAATAGAACAAAATAAAGAAATGGGTGTACATATGCAGACAACAACTTCATACAGACACTATACAGCATTAACGACAGTGGAGGTATGAGGCTGACGCGTTTCAACCCAACATAGGCGTCTTCTTGAGAGGGGTGGTCTGTAAAGGCCGGTGTCCCAATACTTTTGATAATATAGTGTATCTATAAAAGTATTGAAAATACAGTACATTTCTCTTAAAGTGGTTCTAAACGCTGAAGGTTGATTTTTATCTTTATGAATTCTCTGCATTAAATTAAAAAATGACCCAACAGCTGTCCTACCCACCCCCAGCCCTAAACACTTACCTGGCTCCTGTCCCCACTCCAGTGATGCCTTGACCCCAAAACTGCTCCCCTCAAACTGCTTTCACAGGAGACACCGAGGGCAGTGGAGCCACGGGCTCCTGCTGCTGTCAACACAAAACAATCTGCTGCGCTCAGGAGCGTAGTCCTTGTGTAAGTGGTGTAGCCAACCCTCTGGATAAAATAAGGGAAGTCAAAGGTCTTGCTGCCCTCCTCAGAACAATGGGTGTCCTTAGAGCTGAAACATAGAAAAACATGGAAGGGCGCACCGACCTTGCGCATTACCAAAGATAACATGTATTTTAATAATAAAAGCAAGTCATACAAACAAACATTGAAAAGAAGGCTTAACATTGCTCTAACCATTGTCCAGAAGACACAGTTCCGAATTTTTGGAGCAATGTTAAATCTTAAATTAAAAAATTAAATCTTCTTTTCAATGTTTGTTTGTGAGTATGACTCTCGCTTTTATTATTTAAATACATTTTATCTTTGGTAATTTGCAAGGTCGGTGCGCCCTCCCTGTTTTTCTATGTTCCTGCTGCTGTCAGCAAAGCTCCTGTAAAGAGTAAGAGCGGGGGTCACGGGTTACCGGTGTTCTGCAAAAACTGTCCGGCCATCGGATAGTGTCTGCCCCGTACTGTCCAGGCGCAGCGCTTGCGCAGTACGGAGGACAAAGAGACTCTGAAAGTCTCCGAAGAAGAACGGCGCCTGCGCACTGAGTCCAGGTGCAAACCCCACCATCCAAGTGGACATACGTTAGCACATAGTGACAGGGCCCCTCGCCTCGCTTCGCTCGCCACACTTCGGGCACAGCCTCGCTTTGCTTGCCACGCTTTGGGCACAGCCTCGCTTTGCTTGCCACGCTTCGGGCAAGGCCCCGCTTCGCTCGCCACGCTTCAGGCACGGCCTCGCTTCACTTGCCACGCTTCGGGCACGGCCTCGCTTCACTCGCCACGCTTCGGGGCACGGCCTTGCTTCGCTCACCACGCTTCAGGGCACGGCCTCGCTTTGCACGCCACACTTCGCTATCCACGCTTCGGGGCACGGCCTCGCTTTGCTCGCCACGCTTCGGGGCACGGCCTCGCTTCGCTCGCCACGCTTCGGGCACGGCCTCGCTTCGCTCGCCACGCTTCGGGCACGGCCTCGCTTCGCTCGCCATGCTTTGGGCACGGCCTCGCTTCCCTCGCCACGCTTTGGGCACGGCCTCGCTTCGCTCGCCACGCTTTGGGCACGGCCTCGCTTCGCTCGCCACGCTTTGGGCACGGCCTCGCTTCGCTCGGCTATTTTTTATTCTGACACTCTGTCCACTTGGATGGTGTGGCTTGAACCTGGACTCACTGCACAGGCGCCATTTATCTTCGGGGATGTTCAGCTGATCCCTGTCCTCCGTACTGCGCAAGCGCAGTACAGGACGGAAACTATCCAATGGGGGGCAGTATTACACACATCACTGGCACTAAGTGTGTCAGTGGATGCACACAGCCTGGCTCGGAAGCACACACACATGGGTGCATCCTTATCACCTGACTTGCTAAGGAGGGAGGAGCAGATAGCGCGGGCGGGGGGACTGACAGTAGTGAAGGTAAGTGACCTTTCTGTGCAATATTGTTGCACAGAGTAAGCGTGTATAAGATACTTTTACACAACAAAAAAAAACGTCCTTTAGTAACAGTTTAACCTTTCAGGAGAAAAGAGACAGAATTGTCCATATAGCAGATAAAACGGGATTGTCCTCATCCTTATCCACCATTGATCGGGTGTAGTCTATTCTTCTGCAGAAATGATCCCCATCACTATTAGAGTGATTATGTCCTCTGTTACATTTTTTTGGATTTGTTTCAGTTTTATAAAGAATTTTGTGAAAGATGCGTTGTTGTTGTTGTTGTTGTTGATACAATCGCTCAGTTTTTCCGGGCTTACAAGATGTGGAAATACTATTGTTGCTTCCTAAACAGATTCCAACAGATTGCAGCATTGTGTTTTAAGCGGAGAACGAAGATTACGAATCTCGATTTGAACGCGCTGAAGCCCAGCTGCACGTGGTGACAATACAGAAGCGCGGCCATGATCAGCAAAACACAAACACCGATTATCAGGAGCGACAATACGCCGCCGGAACAATGGTGGCTGGCTGCAAAGAAAAGCAGAAAACAATCCTTAGAAACAAGGCGATGTTACAATGTAATCAGCAAAACAAATGTAAAAATATTTCATAGAAATGCAATTTTCAGAGTACAAGTCTTGATTTTGTGTAGGGAGGTTTAAAATGTAACTCCACCCTTGAGAAATATTTCTATACCTGCTTTCTGATTGTGTCACTTAAAGAGGAAGTAAACCCTGCCTGCTGGACTAAAAAACTCAGCCTATCCCCGGCCCCTCTCTATCCCTCTCCACATGCATACATTGATTTCTTTCCCAGCACAAGAAAGATGCTGCCTTGACTTCCAAGAACCTGCCCATACACTGAGTGTAAGGAAAGGGCTTTTGGGCAGTGTAGTTCTGGGGGCATGCCTATGTCAATGAGTTCATAGCAGCTGCCTCTATGAAATTTTAGTCTGTTGAGCATTTTATGGGGAATAACAAAAGTTGTTTCTGGCTACAAGAACAAGGTAAAAGAGAAAATAAAATAATGCTGATATATGTTCTATAGGGGAAAGGGAGGTATGGGGGTCAGTTTGATTAATGCTTGGATGTGCACTTTAAAGGAGACCTTCACCCATAAATAAAATGGGTTAAATTAAATTTAAAATGGATTCAATTATACAAATACAATTTCCTCTCTTCTACCCCCCCCACTTACACAATTGTATTTATTTTTTAAATATATATATATATATATATATATAGGTATCGAAGGCTCCTGATGAGCAGGCGCTATTGTTTTTGTAAAATTAAGTTGCCTGGCTGAAGCTACAGTTGGGTTTTGGGATTATTTCTCTACTTTCAGTACTAGTCTAGCTGGGTTGCACTGGGTTCTCCTTGACCGCAGGTATCACTGTCACCAGTGGGAAGAGTAGAAACGCAGTCTAGCTGGATGCATTGAATGCCACTTATCTCTCAGAACCAGCCCAGTGGGAGGGTTTTCCTGCTGTACATTCTGGGGGGTGGTATTTAAGGTACCGACACCATGTGGTGAGGGTCTTCTTCTTTATTTTTCCGTCTATGGTCCTCCTGACCCGGCCCCCTGGCCCTCCTGGCTTGGGGTGCGGAACCATGCATCCTTTGTCTTGGGGCTGGCTGGCCTGAGGCAACGCAACTGAAGGCCCGAGTGAATTTCCGGCCTATTGATCCAGGGATGGTCCGATGCCATCTCGTCAGAAGGGAAAGGCCCAGCAACTGAAGAACCCCAGGTGAGGACTCTTTCAGGAGAAGACCGTGTGCAAGGCTGACTTCTCTGAAGGAGCCTGGAGGCTTAGTTGAAGGACGCAACCTGGATCAACACTCATATGGTATCACCGGATCGGCTGAGAGAAACTGGTACCGTCTGTCAGTTATTTCAATTCATCCACATCCCTCAGTAACGTTCAAGTGTATCTCACAAGTCTGTGGCAGAGTCTTTGGCGAGCATCCCGCTGGCTGCTAGGCCTGGTGAGAGAGGTCTATCCGGGGGTTGTTGAATCCAGTTGTGAAACAGTTTCATTCTCTGGATTCTCTTAATACTTTAACCTTGCAATTTAAGTGCCTGAACTCATCCCTAACCCTCTACCCTCCATTAACCTCCTTAGCGGTAATCCCGAGTCTGGCTCGGGTTGGGATTTTAGTTCCACTAACGGTAACCCCGAGCCAGACTCGGGGATCGCATCGCTGGATACAGAGAGGACACAGGGAGAGTTACTTACCTTGTCCCCTGGATCCAGCGATGTCCCCCTGCTGTGTGATCAAGCCATCCTCCGCTCAATTCACACAGTGCCCGAGTGCCGCCGAGCTCCGTTCCCTGCGACGTTACGGCGCACGGGAGCGGAGATCGGCGTCAAATTCAAAAAAGTAAAAACACACACAGTACTGTCTTACAGATTACAGTACTGTATAAAAAAATTACACACCCCCTTTGTCCCTAGTGGTCTGTGCAGTGCCCTGCATGCACTTTTATATTATAAATACAGTTTTTTCTGCCGAAAAATATATCCCAAATATAACCAGCAGCTCCTTTGGGGGTCAGTGCTATATGTATACATATACTGTATATACAGACATACCCCACTTTTAAGTACACAATGGGGTTTATTTAATAAAGCTGGAAAGTGCAAAATCAGGCTCACTTTTGCATAGAAACCAATGAGCTTCTAATCCCAGCTTGTTCACATAAGCTTTGGTAATAAAATCTGGAAGCTCATTGGTTTCTTTGCAGAAGTGAGCCTGATTTTGCACTTTTCAGCTTTAGTAAATAAACCCCATTGTGTACTTAACCCCTTCCCGCCGAGCGTACGCAGATGTGCGTACTCGGCTTCCGGGGGGTATACCGGGATGATGCCCGCACCTGCAGGCATCATCCCGGTACCGTTTTTTACAGCGTGCGATTGGCTTTCCAGCCATAACAACCGATGCGGCTAAAAGCCGCTCGGCTGTTATGCCGGAGGAGCGGGAGGGGACGTCCCCCCCTCCTGCTGCCTCTCGCCGCTGTTACCGGTGCTCCCGCTCGATCGGGAGCACCGATTAGCGATCTGTCGGCTCTGGCTGCTGGGGAGGAACTGGAACGAAGCCGTAATCGGCTTCGTTCCAGTCTCCTCATCGTAAACACGGAAGCGACGTCATGACGTCACTTCCCGTTTTCTCGGCTGCCAATGGCGCCGGTTTTAAAAAAATATCCGGTATTCAGAATCGCCGTTTTCGGCGATCTGAATACATTGAAGTGTAAAGGAGGGGTGGGGGGTCTTTTAGACCCCCGATCCCTCCATAAAGAGTACCTGTCACCACCTATTACTGTCACAAGGGATGTTTACATTCCTTGTGACAGCAATAAAAGTGATCAATTTTTTTTTTTTTTTTTTTTAAACAATTTAGTCATTTTAAAATAAATAAAAAAATAAAAAAAAAAATTTCAAAGCGCCCGCCGTCCCCGCGAGCTCGCGAAGCAAAGAAAACGCATACGGAAGTCGCGCCCGCGTATGTACAGTGTTCAAATCACACATGTGAGGAATCGCCGCGATCGTCAGAGCGAGAGCAATAATTCTAGCAGTAGACCTCCTCTGTAACGCTAACCTGGTAACCGTAAAAAATTTTTAAAGCGTCGCCTATTGAGATTTTTAGGTACCGTACTTTGTCGTCAATCTACAAGTGCGCGCAATTATAAAGTGTGACATGTTTGGTATCTATTTACTCGGCATAACATTATCTTTCACATTACGCAAAAAAATTGGGCTAATTTTACTGTTTTGTTTTTTTTTTATTCATGAAAGTGTCCCTTTTCCCAAAAAGTTGCGTTTAAAACACCACTGCGCAAATACCGTGTGACATAAAATATTGCAACAATCGCCGTTTTATTCTCTAGAGCCTCTGCTAAAAAAATATATATAATGTTTGGGGGTTCCAAGTAATTTTCTAGCAAAAAATATGGATTTTATCTTGTAAACACCAAATTCCAAAAATAGGCTTAGTCATGAAAGGGTTAAATGTGGGGTATGCCTGTATATATATATATATTTCCACCTTTCACTTTCTGCATCCATGCCTAGGTGAAGATACTGTAGATGCTGTATCCAGGATGGCATCTCACCCATGTGCAGACATACCATGAGTCTATCTGGCAGAGATCCGTAGCTTGTCTGCGCATGCACAAAGACTCAAGAAATCCCTGTCTGGGTTCAGAACAGCAGATCTCTGCAAGTTTATAGGACTTGACACAGCCGGGATTGCATGCATTCACAGACATGCCATGGATCTCTACCAGGACCAATAGAACTGGCAGAGACCAGCAGGATAACTGCATATGTGCAGGATATCGGTCCCAGGTGGCGATATGGGAGCACAGCACCGAAGAACATCTTTGGACTGGGGAAGGACAATGCTGAACTCTTTGGATTACAGGAAATATGTTTTTGATTTACATACAAGAACAATTATCAGGGACTGAAAATGACATTTTAGCTAGGTAGGGTGAAACAGCTATGCACATAAGCTCTATATTGCCACCTGCTGGATACAATTAGATATAGGGAAAGATACACTATACATTACCATACATTACCATACATAGCTATGTACTGTTTCCTTACCATGCAAGTAGATTACCTCTGGTTCTCTGAAACGCACCCTCCTTTCAGGTTTCTGTTGGCCACTTACATCTGCTTTATCTAGAGGCTTCCTTCGTAAAATCGAAGAAGGCATCTGCAAAAGAGCAATCACAGCCAGGGGATTCAAACTCTTACAGACTCAATGATATCCTACAACGAAACATTTGTCATCTGCTGTATATGTAACCTTTGCCATAAAGCATTCTGATTGAAAGTATTTAAATGGAACCTGTGACGAGATTGCTGGCCGCTGCTGTAAATGCTAGCACCTTGGCCATCACTCTGAACCCTATGCTTCAATACTTTGGGTAACTGACAAGTACAGCCGTGGCCAAAAGTTTTGAGAATGACAAAAATATTAATTTTCACAAAGTCTGCTGCCTCACTTTTTATGATGGCATTTTGCATATACTTCAGAATGTTATGAAGAGTGATCTGATGAAATGCAATTAATTTTAAAGTCCCTCTTTGCCATAAAAAAAATGAATTTAATCCCATCAAAAATATTTCCACTGCAATTGTGAAGAAGGCTTCGGAGCACCCAAGAAAGTCCAGCAAGCTCCAGGACCGTCTCCTGCAGTTGATTCAGCTGCGGAATCAGGGCACCATCAGTGCAGAGCTTGCTCAGGAATGGCAGCAGGCAGGTGTGGGTGCATCCAGGGCCGTTTTAAGGCAGGGCAAAAGGGGCAGCTGCCCTGGGCCCTGTCATTGTTGTGGGGCCCAATGCAGCTGCCTCATACTTGCCAACTATCCTGGTTTAAATTCCCTCATCCCTTGAGGTTTTAGTCCCGTGCTGTGTCCGGATATCTCAGTGTGAAGTGCTGCTACTAATGCTGCCCAGCTCTTCCCTTTTGTTGTGTACAGATGACTCACTTGCAGACCCTGTGTTTACATGTAAATTACCGGCATTCATATGTAAATAGCAGTGGCATTAATTTGTAAATAGCGGCGGCCGGCAGCATTGATATGTATTTCTTGCCCCCTGAGGTCATATCCACAGTAATCTCTAGCAGCCAATCAAAAAGCAGAAATTATGTGCTGTAACCTCTAGTAACTAATCAGTGAGCCATAATGTGTGCTGTAACCTCTAGTAACCAGTCAGTGAATGGTAATGATACACTGTAACCTCTGGCAACCAATCGTATAGCTGACTGATCTGACTCAGTAAACTGATTTTGAGCCTAGCTGCTATTTATTGTATGTCTCAGAGAAGGTGGAGAGCGAAAACTGCATGGGGGGGCCCCCCCAAGAAAAGTTTTGCCCAGGGTCCAATCAATATTAAAGACCGCCCTGAGTGCATCTGTATGCATGGTGAGGAGAAGACATTTGGAGGGTGGCTTGGTGGCAAGAAGGGCAGCAAAGAAGCCACTTCTCTCCAGGAAAAACATCAGGGACAGACTGATGTTGTGCAAAAGGTAGAGGAGAGGAAAAGTTGAGGGCTGCCATCAGTCCTTTGTTACGCCAACAGTAAAGGATCCTGAGACCATTCATGTGTGGGGTGGCTTCTCAGCCAAGGGAATGGGCTCACTCACAATTTTGCCCAAGAACACTGCCATGAATAAAGAATGGTACAAAAACATCCTTCGAGGGCAACTTCTACCAACCATCCAACAGTTTGTTGAGGAACAATGCTTTTTCCAGTATGATGGGGCACCTTTCCATAAAGAAAAGGTGATAACTAAGTGGCTTGGGGAAAAAAATAGGGCTGTTTCTATTAAAATTTTCGTGTTCGATTAATCAATTTTTGTAAAATCGATTAATCGACAAATTTCGATTAATGATAACGCACATACAGATCCAACTACTTTTAGCTGATCTCCTTGCATTGCAACTCTGCATTAGTCAGTGGTAAATGTGGTATACACTATATACAAATCACCCGACACTAGTTAGTTTCCACAATCCATGACTTGGTATCAATCCATGATACGTTTTAAATTAAAACTGTAGCACTGACGGAAATCTTTTTTTTTTTCCCACAGTACCGTGACAATCCCTCCACCTCCAGTCTAACTAATCACTCTCACCTTATGGCATGGACCCCTGTGCAAACAGGTGGTCATGCAAGCGGGTATCAAAAGGGTTAACATGGACCATAAACTTCTCTCACGTCTCCTTAGATCTCAGCAAGGACAGCAGGTCATGGGTAGAGAGAAAAGATCTAAGCTTAAGTATAAGATTACATTTTTGTGTTCAAGCACAAACTACTCACATAAAGATGATAAAAACACAGCATGTAAAGCCGACAATCGTGTTAGTTCCGTAGGGCAGCAGCGGGGGACGTCATGCGTAGCTCCTCCCCCGTACGCGTTACATTCAATCAGAACTTCGACGTCACCGAACTCCTCCCCCCTTCCCTTCGTTAGCAGAAGGAGACACTTGGGGAAGGGGGGGGGGAGTCCAGTGACGTCGATGTCCTCGACATCACCGGATCTCCGACAGGAACTCCCTGAAGACCTGAAAGCCGGCGGAGAGGTGAGTACCGATCAAATGAATTTTGATCAATCAAAAAATGAATCGATTAATCGAGGAATTCATCTTTAATTTCCACAGCCCTAAAAAAAACACAAAAAAAAACTATTTTGAGTCCATGCCCAGGAAAATTCCCAGACCTTAATCCCATTGAAAACTTGTGGTCACTCCTCAAGAGTCATGTGAATAAAAATGACCCGACAACCTCCAAGCATCGATTATGCAAGAATGGGCTTCCATCAGTCAGAATGTGATCCAGAAGTTGATTGACATGCCAGGGTGAATTGCAGAGGTCTTGAAAAAGAAGGGTCAACACTACAAATATTGACTCTTTGCATAAACTTAAAGTAATTGTCAATAAAAGACTTTGACACGTATGAAATGCTTGTACCGTATTTATCGACGTATAATACACACTTTTTCCGCCTTAAAATCGGGGGAAAGTCGTGGGTGTGTGTTATATGCCGATCCCCACTGTCTGTGAGCCGAAAATAGCGAGTGGCGTCGAAAAATTGCAGAGCGCCCAGACTGGGTGGGACTGGGAGCCGAGCCGAGCCGAGTACACAGTACAGTGGGCTCTGTCTTTTTCGGTGGCGCTCGCTCGGTCTGTCTCGGCGGCGGGAAATTTAAACGTGGGCAAGGCGGCAAACAGTGCTGGGCAAGCTGCAAATGACACTGGCAAGCTGCAAATGGCGCTGGGCAAGCTGCAAGTGACACTGGCACGTTGCAAATGGCGCTAGGCAAGCTGCAAATGACACTGGCAAGCTGCAAATGGCGCTGGGCAAGCTGCAAGTGACACTGGCACGTTGCAAATGGCGCTAGGCAAGCTGCAAATGACACTGGGCAAGCTGCAAATGACACTGGCAAGCTGCAAATGGCGCTGGGCAAGCTGCAAATGACACTGGCACGCTGCAAATGTCGCTAGGCAAGCTGCAAATGATGCTGAGCAAGCTGCAAATGACACTAGCAAGCTGCAAATGGCACTGGGCAAGCTGCAAATGACACTGGCAAGCTGCAAACGGCACTCCTAAAAGTTTTTTCCTTAAAATGCCCTCCTAAACTTGGGGTGCGTGTTATACGCCGATAAATACGGTAATTATACTTCAATATACCATAGTAGCATCTGACAAAAAAGATCTGACAACACTGAAGCTGCAGACTTTGTGAAAATTTATATTTGTGTTGTTCTCAAAACTTTTGGCCACGGCTGTATGCAGAAGAGTTTGACCTTTTTCGATCTGCGTATTTGTTCTAGATCAGTGACCTGCAGATTAATAAAACCAGAGGGTCGGGGCTACAGCCAGGCAACTAGCATTTTCAGAAGGAGGTCAACCCATCAGCTTCTCCCTTGATAGCCTGACTTTTTCGGTGTGTTTATTGTCACACACACACACGCACACACACACACACACGCACACTGCCCCGTAGATCCAGTTCTACCATTTCAAAGTGATGTTAACTGTAACCTTTTATTACATTGAAATATAACTTTTTCCTTCCTTTTTATTGTCCTCTAAAGATGCAATAAATATAACATTTGCTTTCAAATGGCTTAAAAGCGTACGCTCTGGATCACACTGCTAATATCGTACTGTCAGAGCCATTTCCAAGTCTCATTTGCTGAGATGGAAAACATGCATAAAAGTAATTCAGCCCAGACAGAGTTCCCTTTAAGGAGATTACCTTTGCTGCGGGACATTTGGTTCGGTTCAGTGCATTTTCTGCATATATTTCACCTCTTTCTCCCAGTTTAATTTCTCTTTTTTAATATTCTTCTTTGCCCTCAAGGACCTTCACATGTCTCTTCTGCTATTTTTTTTTTTTATATTAAGATTTCTTACGATTCTGCTTCAGCTTAAGCAATACCTTTAAACAATGCAATTTTTAACCACTTTCAGCCCCGGACCATTTTGCTGGCTTAAGACCAGACCACTTTTTTGAGATTCGGCACTGTGTCGCTTTAAAGAGGAAGTAAACCCTGAGGAGTTTACTTCCTCTTTCATTCCCTGCAAAGATAAAGCATAATGGACTACTATGCATCGCATCGCATAGTAGTCCATTTTGTGTCACTTACCTGACACAGGAGCCAGCGAAGTCACCGCTGTCACCTGTAGTCCAGCGCATCCATCTTCTCGGTGGGGTCTCACAGCTCCGCCGCTGTCATTCGGCAAAGCCGCAATGACGTCACTCCCGCGCATGCACATGGGAGCCGACACGCGCGGTGCCTGTCTTCGGACAAATATCTCCTAAACCGTATAGGTTTAGGAGATATTTCTTGGGCCTACAGGTAAGCCTTAATCTAGGCTTACCTGTAGGTCAAAGTGTGTTGTAAGGGTTTACAACCACTTTAACTGACAATTGCGCGGTCGTGGCGACGTGGCTCCCAAACAAAATTGACGTCCTTTTTTCCCCCCACAAATAGAGCTTCCCTTTGGTGGTATTTGATAACCCCTGCGGTTTTTATTTTTTGCGCTATAAACAAAAATAGAGCGACAATTTTGAAAAAAAACGCATTCTTTTTTACTTTTTGTTATAATAAATATCCCCCAAAAATATCTAAAAAAACATTTTTCCCCCTCAGTTTAGGCCGATACGTATTCTTCTACATATTTTTGGTAAAAAAAATTGCAATAAGCGATTATTGATCGGTTTGCGCAAAAGTTATAGCGTTTACAAAATAGGGGATAGTTTTATGGCATTTTTATTAATATTTTTTTTTTTACTAGTAATGGCGGCGATCAGCGATTTTTATTGTGACTGCGACATTATGGCGGACACATCGGACATTTTTGGGACCATTGTCATTTATACAGCAATCAGTGCTATACAAATGCAGTGATTCCTGTGTAAATGACACTGGCAGTGAAGGGGTTAACCAGGGGGTGGCAGTGTAGGGGTTAAGTGTTCCTAGGGGCGTGTTACTAACTGTAGGGGGCTGGGCTTTGTCTTAGTGAACACCGATCTCTGCTCCAATCATGCGCGTGTCGGCTCCCGTGCGCATGCGCGGGAGTGACGTCATCGCGGCTTCGCCGAATGACAGCGGCGGAGCTGCGAGACCCCACCGAGAAGATGGATGCGCCGGACTACAGGGGACAGTGGTGACTTCGCTGGCTCCTGTGTCAGGTAAGTGACACATAATGGACTACTATGCAATGCGATGCGATGCATAGTAGTCCATTATGCTTTGCCTTTGCAGGGAATGAAAGAGGAAGTAAACTCATCAGGGTTTACTTCCTCTTTAAGTGCTTGTGGCTGTAGATTTATATTCAGGATCGGTGGTGGAATTCAAATCAGGGTACGGTTGTGTGGCAAAAAGCAAGTGGACATCCAGTTATTATAGGATGTAAGGAAAATGAACCTTATTCACAAAGGCTTAAAGTGATTGTAAATGATCACCTTGTAAGACAACCTATTCTGTTGAAAATAGAAATGAAAGGCAAAACATATTTGTATAGATATAAAAATAAAAACCATTATAAATACAATCCCCCCCCCCCTTTTTTTTTTTATAAGTGATCACATTCCCTCTGTTCCCAGCTGCATAAGAACTGGGAGGAGGAGAAGCAGCAGCATATTGAGCTTCACCATGAATGGCTGTTCAGCAGGGGGCGTGTCAGGACAAGTCTGATCATTGGAGGAGAGCACACTAAGCTTCCAGCATAGCTAGAGATCTGACCACAATGTGCTCTCCTGCTTAGTGTGGTCGGTTTTTAATGGGAACGCACAGGGCCTGACAGGAACACCAGGAGGGATTTCACATAAAGGAAGCAATACAAAGAGAACCAGAGACTTTCTCATACACGCACATGGTACAGCAGCCACATATCAGGAATATAAAATGTTGGGGTAACAAACACTTTAAAGATGACAGAGACATTTTGATTGTGATTGTATTGGGATAGAAAAGTAAGCCAAGTCAAAAAGTGTGTAAGCAGTAAGTGAGTGAAGCCAGCAACCTGCTTTGACAGTTGACATTGAATGTGCTAGGCCAGTGGTCTCCAAATGCGGCCCATCTGATCTTGCTCGCATTTATCAGGCCCTTGGGGCACCAATTCATCCACTGGCTCCAGCAACAGGGCACTATTCCTCCCACTGACACAAGAATGGGGCACTATTCCTCCCACTGACACAAGAATGGGGCACTATTTCTCCCACTGACACAAATGATGGGGCACTATTCACCCCCCCACTGACAGCAATGATGGAGTACTATTACCCCCACCCACACTAAGGATGGGGCACTATTCCTCCCACTGACACTAATGGGGCACTATTCCTTCCACTAATAGGAATGATGGGGTACTTATCCTTCCACTGACACAAACAATGGGACACTATTCTTCCAACTGACATCAATGATGGAGCACTATTCATCCCACTGACACCAATGATGGAGTACTATTACTCCCACCCACACCAAGGATGGGACACTATTCCCCCCACTGACACCAATGATGGGGCACTATCCCTCCCACTGACAGGATTGATGTGGCACTATTCTCCCCACTAACACAAACGATGGGGCACTATACCTTCCACTGATGCCAATGATGGAACACTATTCATGCCACTGATAGGAATGATGGGGCATTAGTCCTCCTGCTAAAAACAACAATAGGGCACTATTCCCCTACTGACAAAAACCATGGGGCTCTATTCCTCCCACTAATACCAATGATGGGGCACTCTTCCTCCCACTGATATCAATGATGGGGCTCTATACTGTACCTTCCACTGATACCAATGATGGGCCACTATTCCTGCCACTGATAGGGATGATGGGGCATTAGTCCTGCTAAAACCAACAATAGGGCACTATTCTTACTTCTGACACCACCAATGGGGCTCTATTCCTCCCACTAATACCAATGATGGAGCACTATTCCGCCCACTGATAGGAATGACGGGGCGCTATTCCTCCCACTGACACTAAGGATGGGGCACTATTCCTCCCACTGACACTAAGGATGGGGCACTATTCCTCCCACTGACACGAAGGATGGGGCACTATTCCTCCCACTTATACCAACGATGGGCATTATTCCTCAAACTGATAGTAATGATGGGGCACTATTACTCCCACCAACACAAACGATGGGGCACCATTCCTCCCATTGACCCCAATGAATGGGGCACTATTCCCTCGACTTACAGCAATGATATAGCACTGTTCATCCCACTGACACCCATGATGGGGCACTATTCCTCCCATAATACCAAAGATGAGGCATTTTATATACCCACTGGCCACAGTCTGGCCCTCTTAAAGCGGACCTTCACCCTAAAGTGGAAGGTCCGCTCATCTGATCCCTCCCCCCCTCCGGTGCCACAATTGGCCCCTTTCAGGGGGGGGGGGATGCAGATACCTGGATAATCCAGGTATCTGCACCTACTTCCGGGACAAGCTAGCCGCAGATGCCCTGCCCCCTGTTGTGTTCTGGGAAACACACAGTTCCCAGGACACAGCGGGGACCATTGGAGACGCGCAGCGTGACTCGCACATGCGCAGTAGGGAACTGGGCAGTGAAGCCGGAACGCTTCACTTCCCAATTCCCTGACAGAGGATGGCGGGGGGGGCAGCGGAGAGACGAGCGATTGCTCGTCATCTGCCGCCGACATCGCTGGACCCCGGGACAGGTAAGTGTCCATTTATTAAAAGTCAGCAGCTGCAGTATTTGTAGCTGCTGGCTTTTAATAATTTTTTTTAAAGGTGCAGCTCCTCTTTAATGTCTGAGGCTGGGTTCACACTGCAGTATGGAGCCCCTCACAGCAGGGGTCCGGTGCATCCCTGTTCACTGTTTCAGGTCCAATTTCGGTCCAAAGTTTTGGCTGACTTCGGACCTGAAATGGACCAGAAGACATGCAGGACTGTGCAATCCACACCAGAGCCGCTCTGGAGATGTGTGAATCGGCTCCATTGAAAGTCGGTCACAATCTCCTGACGAAACCAGGTGAAACCCACATCCAATTCGCAATAGTGTGAATGCAGCCATGGACCTTTCTTTAGTAAGTTTGGAGACCCCTGTGCTAGAAAAATATTTGTACCCCATATTTCTGGTATATACTGAGCTAGTAAAGGGGTCCGAACCTTAGTGTTTTAATTTGTTCACATATGTTATATTTTAAATTTTCAGCGTGGCATTACACACAAAGTTTAGACTGGAGACTTGTATATTGACCTTTTTATGCCAGCTGCCAGTAGGTTGTCTTTTTCTAGTGCTGACTTTTTTACCTTTTTGAGTTCCCATCTAAGGTAGGATATAGATGGGTCCGGTCATTATTAGTGTGCCGGCTGCGACACGTGATTTTTGTGCCACAATCTAAAGTGCCTGACCATACATGATGGACTTTGTTTAGAAGATTGAAACAAATGATGGCACAATTATAGTTTGGACTTGATGGACTTGTGTCTTTTTTTTACATCACCTACTATGTGAATATGTATGCAGTTTTTTCATTTTTCGATTGACAGAACAATCGGTTTTTGACTTGTCTATGGCCTGCCCAAAAATTGGTAAGTCACAAACAGAGACTTCCATATAAAGTCCTCACCTGCCCATTACTGGTAAAAAGTTCCTTGGACAAATTATGCAAAAGTGTAACTGCCAAACTACGCCAGACAGTATCATTCAAGGATTGTAAAGCTCTTAGCCCTTGTACACACGGTCGGAGATTCCATCGGAATGTTTCCTATCGGACCGTTTTGTCGGATATTCCGACTGTGTGTGGTCTCCATCGGACTGTTTCCGTTGGACCAACTTTTCCAACTTGCCGGTAAAATTTTCTGAGAAAATGCTCCGAACGGACATACTCTGATCATGTGTAGCCTACTCCGATGGACAAAGTGCCATGCATGCTCAGATCAAATTCCTAGGCCAAAGCTATTGGCTACTAGCCTGAACGTAGTCCCGTCGTAACGAAATAACGTCATCACGTTATGTACAATCGGATTTTCCGACAACTTTGTCCGACCGTGTGTATGCAACATCACTTCCGGACCTCTTCCGGAATTAATCCGTCGGAATTACTCCGACGGATTTGGTTGTCGGAATCTCCGACCGTGTGTACAAGGGCTAAAACAGACTTTTTTCTAATTATGTTTTAAGTAGGTATTATTTCACTGTTCATTCATGTGCTGAAAGGACATGTCTCAGTGCTGATCGAAATCAGACTTCAGGGAAAATCCATTTTACTTGAGTGGCATGTAAAAATGAACGTTTTTTTTAGAGTAATAAAGTTTAATTACTTTCGAGAGTGTAGTTACCCTTCAAGGTAAAAAAATTATCAATTTATCTATTAAAGTGGGCGTTAGAGCCCAATGAAGGAGATTTAAGTAAAGACAATGCAAGTGTCAAGATCTGATGCCAGTATAAAAGAAATGCTCAGAGCGTTGATAATGAGAGAAATGTAATATTTCATTGCAACCAATCGCATTTCAGTTTACTGATGTTCGATAAATGATAGATCAGTTCTGAATGGTTCACCAAGGATGGCACACTTTGCACACATTGCTCTTCGTTTTTTGTTTAGAAACCTGAATGGGCAAGGTTAAATGGTATGTCAATTCTAAGGATGAACGTCTCTTATTTTCTCTCTTTTGATTTGTTAAATATACCATTAAAGTGGATGTAAACCTGAAAATGTTTGTAGCACTAACCCCCGAAGGAGAGAGAATAAATTCAATTCCTCTAATCTTTCCTCATAGCTGAGCTCCTCCATGTCTCTTATCAGTTTGGTTGCCCTTCTCTACACTTTCTCCAGTTCCTCGATATCCTTTTTGAGAACTGGTGCCCAAAACTGAACTGCATATTCCAGATGAGGTCTTACTAATGATTTGTACAGGGGGGCAAAATGATATCTCTCTTTCTCTGGAGTCCATACCTCTCTTAATACAAGAAAGGATTTTTCTCACTTTGGAAACTGCAGCTTGGCATTGCATGTTATTATTCATTTTATGATCTACCAAAACCTCCAGATCCTTCTCCACCATTGATTCCCCCAGTTGCACTCCTCCTAGTATGTATGATGCATGCATATTCTTAGCTCACAAGAGCATAACTTTACATTTGTCAACAATAAACCTAATTTTCCACCTAGTTGCCCAATTAAACAGTGCATTGAGATCGACTTGTATAAATATACATTTATCATGTAGTTTTACGGTGTCAGGGCCTGGACCTTAACCTCGGATCTCTACTGAGTCTGGCCATGGCTCTTCTCGCTAAGCTCCTGAGATGCTGGACAGCTCCCTGCCTGATTACAACCTTGTCTTATGTCTTGTTTCTTGCAAACCATCAAACCCTTTGCTCCTCCCATTAACTTCCCGATTTAAGCTAAGTCTCTGCACTTCCTGTTTGCTAGATTATTGTGCTCTCTCCAGCCAATATCTCGCTCTCACTCCTTATTGACCTTTGGCTTATTCCTGAACTACACTTCTGTTGATTCCAACCTTCAACCACTTGTTTCCGACTGCTGACTTATTTACTGACTACGCTTCTGCTTGATCCCAACCTGCTATATGTGCTGCTGCACAATGGCTTGCTCACTTCCTGGTGGGGCGATCCTGAGGACCGCAACCTGGTACTAACACATAGCAAAATCCATCTCCACCATCAGGAGCTCTGGTGAACACTGGTTAGTACTGAGACCTTGCACCTCGGATGAGCCCATGTCATCCACCAGGGGGACCTTCTTCCTTACTTACCCAGCTGGTCAGAGGGAGCCTCTCTACTGCTATAGCTACTTGTCTCCAAGCCTGACCCCTGGCTGTGACACATGGTGTCATTTGTTGCTTTGTACACACAGCCTATAGTAGAGTAAATCTTCATATTCCTGTTTCAGAAGTTTCTGTTTGCGTTCAAACATGAGGCATGTGGTATGGCACTGCACAGGTAAATGCATGATCTCTGTCTGTAGTGTAAGAACTGACACTTTCTGTGAAAAAACTACATATTCCACATTCCCTGGGTCTCTCACTCTAGTGCTGGTAAGAGCTAAACAGTAATTAGATTTGACATGGACACAAACAAGGCAGAACAATGAAGGGAAGAGATGTGTTTTCATCACATTAGAACCCCCAAATATGTTAAGCAACACAGAAGAAAGGGTGAGAAATGGAATGTGTGATCTGCAAAACAAGAAGTTTCCTGTCCCTCTGTTGAATAGTGACAAATGTGGACATGGTCAGTCCTCAGGCAGGACATCATTTCTTCTGTTTAGTGATGCATGGAGGAGTCAGCTAAATTATCTGAACAAAGTGTCAGCCACTTGCTTCTTCAGGATGCACAGACTTTACTTGATTCTGATGTTGCTTCTCAGGTAGAGGAAGGGAGAAACATGAGCCTACAGAGAGGGGAGAATATTGATAAACAACAAATTGGCAGTCATGTTACCAATTTTTCCAGAACTGTGTGACCGAGGCGTCAAAGTTACATTTTTTACAGCAAGGCCAATTCTTGTTTTCATCAAGAATACCTCTAGAAGGTTATGGTGTGAAAATGCACCCAAAGACCAAGTTTTCCGCAACAGTGTGGGGCGTCAAATTTCGGCCCAACTCTAATTCCAAAATAAACAAATTCTAAATATTTCTAATCCTATTCCTAGCCTTTTAGCAATGAACTATGGGAAGCCTACAGACACAATACGGTTCTGACACTTTTGCATTGCTCTGAATTTTCAAATCCCACAAAAGTCTAAGGGGGGGGGAGGGGGTTAGTTGGACAGCCAAACTAAAAAAATATTCCATTATACTGCTTAGTCAATGAGGTGTTAGTTTCTAATACAACTGGGTGAAATCTCTCCTTTGTAAAATCCTTGTAAGCCCCTAGCAGTTCAAACCGATAATAAAAAGGAGCCTGCTTTATTCTGTATAGAATTCAATCTCAGGGCAAAGACTCCTGAGCTCAAGAGCTATTTGCACTCTCTACACCCCTCTGTTCTAGTGACAGCAATATGTATGGCAGGCACCATAATCACTCCTGTAATCACTATCACGTGCCACCATGGGCACCTCTGCCACAACAGCATTGTTTTTTTGTTTTTTTTATTACTTACGTAGCACTAACCCCGAAGGAGCTGCTGGTTTGATTGGGATTACCGTTACCTTCTCCTCCTCAATTACCGTCTAGGGGTTTCCCGTGGTAGATGGCCCAGTACCTTGAGAGACTGACGACAGATCCGCATAAAGGGCTATGAAGTTACTGGGTCTCTCCCAGACTGGAGACGGCACCCAAACACCTCAGAATGCCTTAATAGTTTCCTTGCCTTGGGCCAGCCAACCCCGAGACAACAAGTCGGGTGGATCCGTACCCCAGGCCATAGCCTTCCTGGGGGCTGGTCAGGAGGACCAGGACCATGGAGTCAAAATATCCTTCTGGACCGGAACCCCGAACCACGTGACATCCGCATCTTAAGTACCCTCTCCCAGAAAGCACAGCAAGAGTGACACTCCCACTGGGCGGGCTCCGAGAGAGAGTAATCTTAAAGCCCCCAACCAGACTGTAGTTCCATGCCTGCCAGAAGAGACAGCGCCCCCTGTGGCCAGGCTGAACATCCCATAGTCCAGTCAGACTGATGCTGAGGTCTAAATTTTAAGCAATCATACCCAAACCAAACTGCAGTTCAGGTGTAACCTTAACCTTAAATTTCAAAAACATAGCGTGTGCTCTTCAGGACCCAGCGCTTCACTTAGTTATTTGTTTTCTTTCATCATGTACAGGAGGATTACGGTGCCTGCCATACATATTGCAAGAAAGCAAATTATATAGATTGATTGGAGTCATCATGGTAAAAGAAACGGGCAATCAAATTTATTCCATTTACCAAACAGACATGTTTCATGGCTAATTTGCCACTCCCTCAGTTTAGCGGTGTTAAACGTTAGACGTGTGCAAAAGGAAAAAATGTGTTTAGTTTCGTTTCGTTTTAATTCGTTAATGAATTCATTTCGTTTAGTTATATTCGTTAAATTAGTTAAATTAATTTTCGGATTTCGTTTTGTTTTCTACCGAATTCGAAAAAATCGGTCACATTCGAAAATATTTCAACCAAATTCGAAAATATTTCTACCGGATTCAAAATGATTTCAACATGATTCGAAATTATTTCAACCACATTCGAAACTATTTCAACCGGATTCGAAAAATTAACAAGTTGTGTATTGTCCACTTGCCATGTCACCTGCCACAAGTTGTGTATTGTCCACTTGCCACGACACCTGCCACGGGTGCCACATGACCTGCCACGAGTGCCACGTGACCGGCCACGAGTGCCACCTGACCTGACATGAGTGCTATGTGACCGGCCACGAGTGCCATGTGACCAGGTTGTGGATTGTCCACTTGCCACGTCACCTGCCACCAAGTGACCCCAGATATGGGCAATATGCCAAGTACTTTCTGCAGCAGAGAATGACATTTTGCGACCCAACTTTGGGGCCAAGTATCTCGGGCCACTTACAGCTAGAAACCCAAAATTAGGTATGCAAACACAGTAGAACTAGCACTACAACATCTCCAAATATGGGGTTTCTCGCTCCAAGTGACCCAGAGATATGGACAATATGTCAAGTACTTTTCTGCAGAAGAGAATGACATTTTGCAACCCGAATTTGGGGCCACGTATCTCAGGGCCACTTGTAGCTAGGAACCCCAAATTTGGTATGCAAACACAGTAGGTCACTACAAAATCACCAAATTTGGGGTTTCTAGCACCAAGTGACCCTGAGATACGTGGCCCCAAAATCGTGTCGCAAAATGTCATTATCTGCTGCAGAAAAGGGCTTGACATTTTGCGACCCGACTTTGGGGCCCCATAACTCGGGGTCACTTGGAGCTAGAAACCCCAAATTTGGAGATGTTGTAGTGCTAGTTCTACTGTGTTTGCACAGTGGCCCAGAGATATGTGGCCCCAAATTCGGGTAATTTTTCGAATTTGATTCAAATTTCGTCCGAATTCGGTTGAATTCGTTAGCATTGTAATTCAGTAATTCGGAGGCATCCGAATGTCCGAATAATGAAAATTCGTCCGAATTTCGATTCGGAACTAAATGAAATGCACATGTCTATTAAACTTCGGTCTGTACCGTAGAATGTATAACTGTAATAAGAACATATAATAAGAATCAGAAAAAGGATGTTTAGTAGACATGTGCATTCGTTTTCGTCCGATTTTCAGGTATTTTCGTTATCGTTTTTACAAACGATAACGAAAGCACAAATCCTGAAAAATGAAAGATCCAACATAAATAAATGCTTTATTTTCATTTTCATTTTGACACAGTTCGATACAGATAGGAGATTCGATGTGACTCTGACAATAACAATCTGTGTCTATTGAACTTGTATCATAACAGTCCATTCATTCACACAGAGGCAACATGACTTCCAGCACGACTTTGGGAGGCAACTTGGACACGACTTTATGGGTCTTCGGGTCTGGTATGTATATTAAGGAGAACACTGCGCCAAAAAAAAAAAAATGGCGTGGGGGCCCCCCTCAAAATCCATACCAGGCCCTTCAGGCGAATGGGTAGGGGTACATGGTACCCCAATACTCATTCACATAGGGTGGGGGGCCGGTATATGGGGCTCCCTTATTAAAGGGGGCTCCCGGATTCCGATAAGCCCCCCCGCCGTAGACCCCAACAACCAACGGCCAGGGTTGTCGGGAAGAGGCCCTTGTCCTCATCAACATGGGGACAAGGTGCTTTGGGGTGGGGGGGCCGCAGGGCCCCCTTCCCCAAAGCACCCCCCCATGTTAAGGGCACGCGGCCTGGTACGGCTCAGAAGGGGGGGCGCTCACTCGTCCTCACCCCCTTTCCTGACCGGCCGGGCTGCGTGCTCGGATATGGGTCTGATATGGACTTTGGGGGGACCCCCACGCCATTTTTTCAGCTTAAGGCTTCCCCTTTAATTCCATACCAGGTGACGGGGACAGCAAGGTGTCAATCTCGCCGCCGAAGGTGGCGACATTGAATTCCTTCGCTACTCCCGTCTACCTGGAGCCATGTTCAAAATGAACGGACTTTTCCTCCGTGTGTGGGCAAGTCCGTTCATTTCAAAAGTCCGGTCGTGTGTGGGCAGGTCCGCTCGTTCGGAAAGTCTGGGGGACCTCCGCTTCAAAGTCTGGCGGTTTGTCCACCGGAAAAGCCTGATCGTGTGTACGCGGCATTAGATACACATTGATTGCGCACTTAGAGTACCACTTACGAAATTGCTGGTAAAAACAGGTCATCAGTACAGAGAAATGATTAATCCGGGTTCACCGCTGGAGAAAGTGCATTCCACGGAGGATGGAAGTAAAGTCACTTGTTGGAAAACCGGAAATGCGTCAAAGCGCTTCGCCCTTCCTCCAGGGCATCATCAAGGACAAGGACGAAACGCAATACGTATGGAGCACCTTATCACATTGCAAGAGACTGTGTGTTTATAATTATATTTGCTTCTATTAACAGTGTAAGGCCGCGTACACACGGGCGGATTGTCTGGCCAACTAAGTTTGTCAGACAATCCGACAGACAGTCCGTCCAAATTTTGAATGAACGGACTTGACCACACACGATGAACAGACAGTCCGCTGAAAGCTTGCGCGATGACGTGTACAGCACGTACGACGGGACTAGAAAAACGACGTCCAATACACTGCAATGCAACCTTCGGCCGTGTAAATCCTTTCTGAGCATGCGCCATACTTAGTCCATCCAACTTGCCTACACACGAGCGGACTGTCCGCTGAAACCAAGTTTGGACGGACTGTATTACGGAAATTCCGAAAGACTTAGTCCGCCAGACTGTCCGCTGAAAAAGTCCGCTGAAGCCCACACACGAGCGGATTGTCCGCTGAAACACGGTTCAGCGGACTAAGTTGGACAGACAATCCGCCCGTGTGTACGCGGCCTAAGAGTTGTTTATATACATATATTTGGTCTTTGAGGTTGTAGCACCTTGTGGACAGCTGCTGCAGGTTTTCTATTATTTCTTCACTTTTCACATTGATTACATAACACAAGTTTATGGTTTATTAAAATGGAAAGTTAAAGAGGAAGTAAATCCTGATGGGTTTACTTCCTCTTTTTTTCCCTGCAAAGGTAAAGCATAATGGACTACTATGCATCGCATCGCATCGCATCGCATCACATAGTAGCTCATTATGTGTCACTTACCTGACACAGGAGCCAGCGAAGTCGCCGCTGATCCCTGTAGTCCGCCGCATCCATGTTGCTGGTGGCGTCTCGCAGCTCCGACGAATCACAGCGGCGAAGCCGCGATGACCTCACTCCCGCGCATGCGCACGGGAGTCGCGTCTCGCAGCTCCGCCGCTGCCACTCGGCGAAGCCGCGATGACGTCACTCCCGCGCATGCGCACGGGAGTGGACAAATTAGGCAAATCCATTCATGGATTTGCCGCATTTAGTGCGCCTGCGCGCCGCTGTCTACGGCGCATGCGCCGTAGACAGCGGTGCCCATTTTCGGGCAAATATCTCCTAAACCATATAGGTTTAGGAGATATTGCTTGGACCTACAGGTAAGCCTTAATCTAGGCTTACCTATAGGTCCAAGTTGTTTGGAAGGGTTTACTTCCTCTTTAATGACACCTCGAGATCGATTTGCATATCGCAGTGCGAAATGTCAATTCGGGCAGGGACCCATGCGATCCAATTCAGGTGCGAACAAAAAAAGGGTCCTGCATTACTTTGGTCCGAATGTGATGGAATTCAGCCATACAATCTGTGTGGCTGAATTTTCATCACACAGACATTGCATGTGATTTGCACAGCAGTGCGGTGCGAATCTCATGCAATATCTCACAACACAGCAGTGTGAACTGAGCCTAATGCCGCGTATACACGACGGACCGTTTGTGGGCTAATCCGAATGTTTTTCATTTTAAAAAATCCAACGGACCTAGAAATAGAACATGTTTCAAATCTGTCCGTTGGACTCAATTCCTATCGGGAAAACCGTTCGTCTGTGTGCTGGTCCGACGGACCAAATATGACGCAAGGGAAGCTATTGGCTACTGGTTATTGAACTTCCTTTTTTAGTCCCGTCTTACGTCATAGGGAAAGACGATCAGTGACGTCACACGCCAAGCCACGCCCCCTACAGTTAAAAAAACACACATTAGGTCACACTTAACCCCTACACTGCCCCCTAGTGTTAATCCCTTCACTGCCAGTGACATTTTTACAGTAATCAATGCATTTTTAATAGCATTGATCGCTGTATAAATGCCAGTGGTCCCAAAAATGTGTCAAAATTGTCCGATGTGTCCGCCATATTGTCGCAGTCACAATAAAAATTGCCGATCGCCGCCATTACTAGTAAAAAAAAAATTATTAATAAAAATGCCATAAAACTATCCCCTATTTTGTAGACGCTATAACTTTTGCGCAAACCAATCAATAAACGCTTATTGCGATTTTATTTTACCAAAAATATATAGAAGAATACGTATCGGTCTAAACTGAGCAAAAAAAATGTTGTTTTTATATATTTTTTGGGGATGTTTATTGTAGCAAAAAGTAAGAAATAATGCATTTTTTTTAAAATTGTCGCTCTATTTTTGTTTATGGCGCAAAAAATAAAATTCGCAGAGGTGATCAAATACCACCAAAAGAAAGCTCTATTCGTGGGAAAAAAAGGACACCAATTTTGTTTTGGAGCCACGTCGCACGACCGCGCAATTGTCAGTTAAAGCGACGCAGTGCCGAATCGCAAAAAGGGGCCTGGCCCTTTAGCTGCAAAATGGTCTGGGGCTTAAGTGATTAACATATTTTTACATGTTTCACATTGAAAAAAGTGCAAAAAAAAATAAAATAAATGCATGTTATTTGTAAATATTTTTCAATGCTTTGTATCATTGCTGATGCTGAAGCACAAAAAAAAGTTGTGGTAGGTATCGGTAATTGGTATCGGCAAGTACTAAAACAAAAAGAAGGTACTTGTAAAAGAAAAAAAATGGTATCGGTGCATCCCTAAATGTGACGCAATCCAAAGTTCGGTGGTCGATGCCTGAGTGACCATTGCCAAGTTGGCAGAAGAGATTTTTGAGACCGGTGTAAGATTCAACCTTCTAGGCCCTTGTACACACGGTCGGAGATGCCGTCGGAATGTGTCCTATCGGACCGTTTTGTCGGATAATCCGACTGTGTGTGGTCTCCATCAGACTGTTTCCGTCGGAGTATCCGACGGACCAAGTTTTCCAACTTGCCCGTAAAATCCTCAGACAAAATGCTCCTATCGGACATACTCCGATCATGTGTAGCCTACTCCAACGGACAAAGTGCCACGCATGCTCAGATCAAATTCCTAGACCAAAGCTATTGGCTACTAGCCTGAACGTAGTCCCGTCGTAACGAAATAACGTCATCACGTTATGTACAATCGGATTTTCCGACAACTTTGTCCGACCGTGTGTATGCAACAGTTTCGGAAAAAATCAGTCGGACAAAATCCAACGGATTTGGTTGTCAGAATATCTGACCGTGTGTACAAGGGCTAAAACTTATAGAGGAATTTTAGGGTGCTCTATCAGTAATTTGGAGGAGTGTAGGGAAGGAAAATCAAGGGTGCTTATTGTACAATCAATAAGGTGCAATAAATCATACTCAATAATCAAAAATGACCTTTTACCTGATCTGACCTCAGTAAATCTAGTTGGTTAGTATGGACTACCTGCACTCGGATCAAGGGAATATAAACCTTTGTGTTTACCACTATTGCGCCTTGAGACCTGCATTGGCGTGAAAGGGGTTAACCTCTGTTTTACAGCCTCCTTCTAAGTGAAAGCCATTAAAAAGTAGAACTAACACTATATGATTCAGTGTCGGGGAGTCCTTGTATGACATTGCTGACTTAAATTAATCCCACCATCGCAGTAAATAACAGCATGTTGCCTGACACAAGACTAAATAAAATGACCCATATATTACAGCTTGCGATGGACATTCTTTCTAAAGTATTACAGAAAAAGACATCTAGAACACCATAAAACATAAAAAAAAAAAAAAAAAAGATTTGCTAAATAATAGTGTAACTGTTTGATCCAGCTACCAGTCTACAGCCAAATAAAAAATCTGACATGTGAACTACTTACTAAATGATATTACTCTTGAGATTTTTCCGTTTTTGTGTTGCTGCCCAAGCTGCTTTCAATTATTTCCCAACCTAGCAATTTTCCTATATCGAAGGATCTCGTTTTATTGCAAATAGAGTCGTATAAAAAGAGAACATCTATTGTGATTATATATACTTAGTTTATCTTTATTATCAACGTTTTCAGCCCTTCAAGGCGACACATACATATTTATGTAGCAAATCATTACCCAAGGGTACCGTGCTATGGCTGCATTCAGTCTGCGCTTGAAATTTGGGGGACCATAAATTTTATGGCGGAGATTTCCAATTTGTAAAACGGAGGCCTCTTATCGATGTTTTGTTTAGTGAGTGTTATGAATGATACAGGCGAATGGCATATTATTTTATGTCCTTGTTGGTGCTCTAGAATTTGTTTTTATGCTTTATGAAATTTACAAACCTATTGGCAGCGGTGGACCTCCAAGTAAAAGGCCCCCTTCTCCACTTGCACTCTTGTTAAACAGTCTATGTATGGCCAAAAATGACATCTCTCCAAATGGTTTACTTCAGGGGTTTCCAGTCTTAGCCCACGTACACACGGTCGGAGATTTTGCCAACCAAATCCGTCGGATTTCGCCCGTCGGATTTAGTCCGACGGATTGTGTCCGAAACTGTTGCATACACACGGTCGGACAAAGTTGGCGAAAAATCAGATCTTTCAGAACGTGATGACGTAATTTCATTACGATGGGACTACATTCAGGCTAGTAGTCAATAGCTTTGATGTAGGAGTTTGATCTGAGCATGCGTGGCACTTGGTCCGATGAAAATGCTCTACACATGATCGGATTAGGTCCGTCCGGCCCAGTTGGTCAGGAAATATTTCCAACATGTTGAAAAATTGGGTCGAACGGAGATTCGGACGGAATCAGTCCGATGCATACCACACACAATCGGATTATCCGACCACACGGTCCGATAAGACTCATTCCGACAGATTCTCCGACCGTGTGTACAAGGGCTTAGGTGCTGCTAATCCTACGGTATATGAAAACATTTTAGACAATTGTGCAATTCCAACCTTGTGACAACAGTTTGGGGAATGCCCTTTTCTGTTCCATCATGGCTAGGCCTCTGTGCACAAAGCCACCCTCATAAAGACATGGTTTGCACTGGGGGAACTTAAGTGGCTTGGACAAAGCCCTGATTTTAGCCCTTATGAATGTCTTTGGAATGAACTGGAGTGCCAATTGCCCCAATGTCTGTACGTGAGCTCACCAATGTTCCTTTGGCTGAATGGGCCCACATTCCCACAAACACACTTCAACAATTCTTGTGGAAAGCTTTCCTAGAAGAGTGGTTGTAGCCACAAAGAAAGATGGAGGGCGACTCTACATTAATGTGTACATTATTTTTATGGGGCGTTTAACATGCTAATATCGGTGAGATTGGTCAGGTGTCTTCAAACTTTTGGCCATGTAGTGAAATTGTTAACACAATCGAAGAAAGAGATTCAGTATTAAAAGGCTTTCTGAATTCCGTCCAACGCTTCTGAACATCCTATTCTTTTATATCTTACTTAAATGGAAGAAACCCTTGCCCCCAAGTGTATCATTCTGGAAGGGAATTGTAAACTCTATGATGCCCTACTATAAGGCAATGTACAACTCAAGGGGATGTGAGAAAAAGTTTAACAAAGTCTGGCAGGCTTGGTTCAACTCTGACACAACTGCAGGACAGATCTGCACACAAGTTCATCCATTGATATGAGGAACCAGGGAGTCTGGGCCAAATAGATGTCTATCAGTTCCCTGCTAGACTGAGAGTGGAGCCTAAATGATAGCAGTTATGTCCTCTTGACACTAAATCAGGCTGTTGGTGATAGAAGTGCTGTGCTATATAAACATGACGGCCATTTTAATATGTCCGTAGCATATATCCGGGTGTACCCCTTTTATACTTTATGGTGAACTCCCTATCCGAGGTATATGGGGAACTGAGTTATAGGATGTTGGGGGGAGAGGGGGGGGTAGGGAAAGGGTTTACACAAAGTCAGATACCTATGTTAGGTAGTTTGAAATGTTGTGTCCAAGTTGACCACGTTGGTCATGGAGGGACTGATGTTGTGTCAGGACCACTACTTTTCACTGTATGTTTGTATGCCTCAAAGTTTAATAAAAATAATTTTAACAAAAAAAAAAGGCTCTCTGAATAGATTTTAGATAGTTAACTTTATTTTGGCACCGAGGACTGTATTGTTTAAAGTGGTTGTAAACCTCAGTCATGAAATCTGAATAAAGCACATATATCTGTAGTGTCTACTTGTCTCCCTTCAATGCTCTAACTCCTTTTAAAGCTCTAATGCCGCATACACATAATCTGATTTTCCGTCTAAAAAATCTTGGATGGGTTTTGCTCAAGCTTGGCTTGCATACACACGGTCACACAAAAGTTCACTGAACTTTCGGCCATCAAGAACGCGGTGACGTACAACACTACGACGAGCTGAGAAAATAAAGTTCAATGCTTCCGAGCATGCGTTGAATTGTTTCTGAGCATGTGTAGGAATTTTGCGTGTCGGAATTGCTACAGACGATCGGAACTTCTTCCGACTGAAAAATCAGAACATGGTCTCAATTTTTTGCTGGCAAAAATTCGGGCAGAAAAAGTCAGATGGAGCATACACACGGTCGCATTTTCCGAAAAAAAGCTCTCATCGGTCTTTTGCTGGCCGAAATTCCGATCGTGTGTACGTGGCATAAGTGTAGTTTCTATCTGGTACTTCATTCCTCTGTTATCAGCATGAGCTAATTTTGATATGTTTTCCCAACTCATGAGATAAAATTTGTGCCAGGAGGAGAGCTCAGCTATTTTGCTGTGAATGGGAGGGCATTCCGTTCCTCCAATCAGCTCTCATACAGTGTCTCAGACCTCTAACTGCTGCTCTCCACTCCCTCCTCGGTGATTCTGAAAAATGCAGAAGGATTTAATCTAAAATCAGCACTTTTGAAGGGATGTACAAAAGAGAAGACTGCAAATAAACAAGTAAACCATATTTAAGATGATTTGTTTCATCTCTGTGTATCATCTGAGGCTAGTGACTACACTGGGTATATGTGAGGGTTTACAACCGCTTTCACCGGTAGGAGAATGTACATGCATCCACATGGATGCTTACTGACAGGAATGAGTAAGTAGGGTATTTTTTAGTTAATGTTAGAGTTGCGTTACATAAGGGTTATGTCCTAGGAGGTTAAACAGGAAGTAAACTCTCCCACTCTGATGCTTCCTTTCATTTAGTCCATTATAATAAGTAATTATCAGACTATAGCCACTGTAATCCAGCCCAAATCGCATATTACTTACTGTTTAAAGAAAATTTTAAATACTTGTTTCCAGGGGTTAGGCAGCGCCATCTTAAGTATTGTTTTCTAAGTCCACAGAGGAGTGTATTTCCGCCCCTACATTGAGCACTTCCTGTACTGTTAACCAAGCCTCCTTCTCAACCCAATGTTTATATGGCAACCCTGCTTCCCTGTTCATAGCTGACTTGTTTTATTTCATAGTATTTACTTGTGCCGAATGTCTAATGTTTGCCTGTGTCAGTCTTATCAGCTTCAGCTGATAAGACTGCAGTAATGGCCAGGTTTACACTGCATGTGATGTCACGTCAGTGAAGGAAGCTCTGCGTGATTATGCAGCCTCCTGGGAGTTCAGTATTGTGCAGTAGGACATCATGATAACAGATAGATAAGCACATAGAGAGTGTGCCATAAATCAGGGGAGATCTGGGCATGCTCATTGACGTCATTCTAAAGAACAAAAAGGATTACAACAATACTAAGCAAGTAAGGAGATATCTAAACGCAATGTTCATTAGTGTTTTTATGCTGATTTACATGGAACAAAGTTGTGTACAACCACTTTAATTTGCATCCCCTACCCACATTTTATTTTTTACATTTTGGATAGAGTGGGGAAGGATTGGACTCTCTGTTAAGGACTCCATTACAGAGGTTTCCCTTGCACTTTCTACCCCGGTAGAAACTTGTTTTTGTCTGTGTCCCCATTGGAGAGATCTCTCATCACCTCCTGTCTGCAACCCTCCAAAAATGACATAGAAAGCAAGAAAAAAATTGTAAAGTGGGTGAATGCTAGAACTGCTGCTTATGTTGTGATTGGTATCCCCTTAGCAGTTTTTCCCCTAAAGCCCCGTACACATGTCAGGAGACATTTACCGGTTAAAGGTAAACATTTTTTCACCTTAATGCATTTTATGCATTAAGGGGAAAAAACATCAGACAATACCGGCCCTCAAAGCCCCCCCCCCCCCCCGTTTTACTTACCTGGCCCCTCGAAAGACCTGCGCTCACCTCTGATATCCTCTTTGCCGCTCAGCCTGGCCATTGATCGGCTGGAGTGGATGGATTGAAAGGAGCGCAGCCATTGGCTCGCGCTGCTGCCAATCACATCCAATGACGCGTGTGCTGGGGGCGGGGCCGAGTGATACAGTGAGCAGCTATAGCCGCCGGCTGTATCACAGGAGTGCGCCCGCAATCGCTTCTCACCATGCAAGGGAGCTCGCATGAACGTGAGAAGTACTTGCAGGGGGAAGCCGAGACAGCCGCCGAGGGACCCCAGAAGAGCAGGTTCGGGGCCCACTCTGTGCAAAACGAGCTGCACAGTGGAAGTAAGCATGTTTGTTATTTAAAAAAAAAAAAATCCCTTTACAATCCCTTTAAGGGGTTAGGGCAGTGATGGCGAACCTTGGCACCCCAGATGTTTTGGAACTGCATTTCCCATGATGCTCAACTACACTGCAGAGTGCATGAGCATCATGGGATGTAGTTCCAAAACATCTGGTGTGCCAAGGTTTGCTATCACTGGGTTAGGGTATTCGTTATGCCACGTACACACGACCGGACTTTCTGACAGCAAAGGTCAGACGGAACGAGTCCGCCGGACAATTCGATCATGTGTGGGCTCCATCGGACCTTTGCTTGCCAAAAATCCAGTGGACTTTAGAAATAGAAAATGTTTTAAATTTTTCCACCGGAACTCTGCCGCACCGAGAAATTAATTCGTGTGTATGCTAGTCCGACGGACAAAAACTGACGCGAGGGCAGCTATAGGCTACTGGCTATGAACTTCCTTATTTTAGTCCAGTCGTACGTCATCACGGTCGAATCTGTCGGATTTTGGTGTGATTGTGTGTGGCCAAGTCCGTTCATTCGGAAAGTCTGTCGGAACTCCGTCAAAACTCAGTCGGAAAGACCGCCGGACCTAGTCCCTCGAAAAGTCCGGTCGTGTGTACGGGGCATTAGGATTCAAGTGAAGTTAGTGGCAGGGATAGACTGTAGAGCTCATCATGTTTTTGGCCAATTATCTAGTATACACTTGTACTCAGCACTCAACCCCTGGAAAACAATTACTTGCTTCTGGCACATAAAATTATACCACAACAGAACAAAACAGCATCCAAGTTTAAAACAGCTGTATTTATACTAAAAAAGTACATTATACAAAAAAATCCAATGGGGAAAAAAACATGTATAAAAATTGCATGCACGGGCCCACAATTTTCTGCTTTTATGCAAAGAATAAGAACAAGAAAATGGGTCAAAACAGAAATAAAAGACATCAGCGTTTGCTCCTACCCTTAGAGTACAAATCAAAAGATGAATACGGGTCCGGCTGAGAGAGGACGGCAGTCTAAATATTGTATGCTAATAAAAAAGCCGAATTCAGTACATTATATATACAAGGGTTGATGACTTGATTTTAGCCTTGAATATTGTACACCATATGGCTCATATCAACGTGAAGTGCTATTTATTTCAACAGTGCATGATGATAAATTGAATGGTATTATACACCTAGGATTTAGGAAAAATGCATGTTTTATACACATACGTAATAAATTGCGAATGGAAAAGTACACAGATATATGAGACCATAATGCAGAGCTGGAGGGCATGCTGTAAAACATACCAGAAGGAAAAAAGGAGATATGAAACAATGCATTGAATTTCCCATTTATTACCAAAATACACCAGTCGGGGGGAGCTTGATGTCATGTCCACACTGCGGTTGTTTGTCTTAAATTTTCTTTTAAGTCGGAGAACATTCAAATCACTGGCCTAAACAACACTTATTATTTATTACTTTGTACTAGGTATAACTAGAAAGGTTATGATGGGGTGGTGTAAAAGGAACCAAAAACCCCTCTATTAAAGAGGAAGTAAACCCTGATGGGTTTACTATCGCTTTGATTCCCTGCAAGGGTAAAGCATAATGGACTACTATGCATCACATCGCATCGCATCGCATAGTAGTCCATTATGTGTCACTTACCTGACACAGGAGCCAGCGAAGTCACCGCTGTCCCCTGTAGTCCGGCGCATCCATCTTCTCGGTGGATCTCGCTGCTCCGCCGCTGTCATTCGGCGAAGCAGCGATGACGTCACTCCCGCGCAATCGCACAGGAGCCGCCACGCGCGGCATATCGCCGTTGACGGGTGCCGCGCTCAGCGCGCCATGCGCCGTAGACAGCGGTGCCTGTCTTTCAGCAAATATCTCCTAAACCGTGTAGGTTTAGGAGATATTTCTTGGACCTACAGGCAAGCCTTAATCTAGGCTTACCTGTAGGTCAAAGTGTGTTGTAAGGGTTTACAGCCATTTTAAACCAGTGTGGATCAAATTAATATATCTAAAGCCAAGGTGACAGGTTTCCGCTAAAACTGCAGTAACCTTACCTTTAAAACTGCATTAACCTTACGTTCCTTGTTCTGGATTTAGTTCTGAAAGGTGCTAAAAGTGGGGGAATGTTCACATTTCAGATAGTCCTGAACCTGATCCTACTTTGCAGGACCTAGAACAGTCATTTTCAACCAGGGTTCCTCCAGAGGTTGCTAGGGGTTTCTTTTATTCCATGGTTGATTGAACTCCTACTTGACGCATAGTTCAAAGGACAAAGCCACTTGGTAGAGTCAGCAGCACATTTTTTCCCCTGACCCCTGATTAATTGATATTAACAAAAATTTCTCGAAGACCTAAAAATTATTTCAAGAGTTCCTCTTGGCTAAAAAAAAGATTGAGAAAGGCTGACCTAGAAGGTTGCAGTCAAGCCACAACAGACCACAGATATATATTGGTCCAACAGCTGGTAGAGCACCTCCAACTGAAATGCTGGACTTTCAATGCACTTCTGCTGCACCGCCAGTGTGAATTGGACCTAAGGTCTTGTTTGAATAATGTAA
The DNA here is from genome assembly GCF_037356315.1 of Lithobates pipiens. NCBI lineage: Eukaryota > Metazoa > Chordata > Amphibia > Anura > Ranidae > Lithobates > Lithobates pipiens. Next base: position 21,132,215 of record NW_027507825.1, read on the forward strand.
GGTATTTTTCCTCTATAAAACTGAGCTAGCTTTTGAAGAAATTTACGGATGTATCTACAGTATAATAACTTGTCAACAGTGTTTGTCAAAGAGTAACTCGACTCAGAACGGGTTTTATGATTTTGGATTGGTTTGGGTATAGTTTGGTCACCTACTGGATTTTTAAAACACTCTAGTAGGAGCAGTCCTCTGGTTTTCATTGAACACAAGGAAAAATGTCCCATTCCTAACCTTAGACGAACCCTAAAATATAACTAATCTATTACCCTAAAACTTAATGCAGCTCCTCCAATTCACCCTTAAAGCCCAAGTCCAGTATGAAAGATTTTTGAGTGCAGTCAGGTTTGAACCTTTAACTTGACCCTCACACAGAGCATATTGAAAGCCAAAACAGTTTTCATTTTGATAGAGGAGGGGAGGGTTAAAACTGTTAAAATGTTTTTTTTTTTTGGAAAACCCATCCTAGACTTGTCACAGTATCCCCACTGGAAAATTCCTTTTTCAATTGGCAACTTAAAATGTTGGATTTACCATTACTCTTCTACCCATGACAGTTGTGATCAGGAAAATTGTAGAAAGCAAATCTCCCCAACATCTAACCTGTCACCACTCTATTGAAGAAAGTGTTTTGCCTTTTGTTATACTTAAAACTTTAACCTACTCTTTAAACGTAAAGGGTATGCTCAGGGCTGTCTTTAAGGTAGGGCAAAAGGGGCAGCTGCCCTGGGCCCTGTCATTGTTTTAGGGCCCAAAGCAGCTGCCTCAAACTTGCCAACTATCCCAGTTTACATTCCCTAGTCCCTTGAAGTTTTAGTCCTGATATCTCAGTGTGAAGTGCTGCTACTAATGCTGCCCAGCTCTGCCCTATTGTTGTGTACAGATGACTCACCTGCAGACCCTGTGTTTACATGTAAATAAGCGGCATTCATATGTAAATAGCAGTGACATGCATATGTAAATAGCTGAGGCCAACGGAATTGATATGTAAATAAAGGCAGTATTCATATGTATATCATGCCCCGCTGCAGTGAGGAGATGATGTGCTGTAACCTATAGCAACCAGTGAGCAGTATTATTGTACAGTAATCTCTAGCAGCCAATCAAAAAGCAGAAACCATGTGCTGTAACCTCTAGCAACTAATCAGTGAGCCTTAAGGAGTGTTGTAACCTCTAGCCACCAGTCAGTGAGCGGTAATGATATGCTGTAACCTCTGGCAACCAATCGCAATCGCTGCCTGATCGGATACAGTAAACTGATTTTAAGTCTAGCTGCTATTTTTTTTATGTCTCAGAGAAGGTGGAGAGTGAAATTGCATGGGGGGCCATAAGAAAATTTTTGCCGGGGCCCGTGAGCTTACCTGGTAAGGGGGGGGGGGGTGGTGCTGTGTTCACAAACCAGGTATAGAGTAGATGAGCTGGTCTGATAAAGGGGGGACTTACACCCACATCTTGCAGCCATCAGATCCGTCCAGCAAGCAGCAGGTCACAGCAGCATCTTGCCATCCTCCCTGCGGCCATCAGATCCCATCCATGGTCCAGCAAGCAACACGCCTTGTCAGCAGGTCAGTTCCCAAATCTGAATCAAATCATCAATGCCAATGCTGTCCTCAGGGACAGATCTGATCCAGAGATCGCCATACAGTGGGATATCTGGATCAGATCTGTCCCTGAGGACAGTAGATAATGCAAAGTATGGGCCATACTTTGTATTGTCAGCTGTCTCCCCTTCTCACTCTGATGTCTCCCTCATAGCAGCTCCAGTCCAGCTCTCCACTTTCCTGACCTTGGCATGATCTGTCCAAAAATGTGGCATCTGCTCACACCTGAGTGACTGACACCTCTGTCCTGTCCCGTCTATTGTCACTGGCTGCCATGGATGAACAGCATCAGCTGTAAGGCCGCGTACACACGCGGGGACTGTTCGCTCAACTTTGTCCGCTGAACAGTGTTTCAGCAGACAGTCCGCTCGTGTGTGGGCTTTCAGCGGACAGTTTCAGCGAACAGTCTGCTGAACAAAGTTTTTCGGAATTTCCGAAAAACTGTCCGCTGAAACTTTGTTTCAGCGAACAGTCCCCTCGTGTGTAGGCTTGTTCGTCAAACTAAGTTCCGCGCATGCTCAGAAAGGATTTACACGCCGAAGGTTGCATTGCAGTGTATAGGACGTCGTTTTCTAGTCCCGTCGTACGTGCCGTTCACGTCATCGCGCACGGTTTCAGCGGACTGTTCGTTCATCGTGTGTGGGCAAGTCCGTCCATGCTAAGTTTGAGCGGACTGTCCGCTGAAACTGTTTGACAAACAAAGTTGAGCGAACAGTCCCCGCGTGTGTACGCGGCCTTATTACAAGGAGCGGGAGGGGATGTCCCCATCCCCCCACAGCTCCGCCCAGGTCTCCCATCCCACCCGCAGACCTTAGCCACCAGCCAGCTGGCCAGAGACCTGAACAAAGCCGAATTTGCCTTTGATCAGGTCTCCGATGTAGAAAACTGGAAGCGACAGCACAGTGTCACTTCCGGTTTACTCGGTAGCCAACAGTGCCATTTAAAAAAGAAAGCAGAATTAAAAAACACTGATCTTGGCAGAGGAGGGTTTTTTTTGTGGGTGTTTTTACAGTTGGGGGGTGCCAGATATAGGATGGGCCCTGGGTGCCAAATGCTTTAGGTACGCCCCTGAGCCAGACTGCAGCTAAATCCATCCCCATAACTAGGGCCTCTGGTGAATATCAGACCTGACTGCTGGCTCTTAGATTCCGCGCCACCTGGGAAATCTCATGCTCTAGCTCCCCATGTCATCCGTGTTGGTACTACAGAGTACTTGCTCTCCTGTATCACCCTTGTGGTGCACTCCAGACCCCAAAGGGGGGACATCTGTCACCTGGACTCAGGTGACTTGACAAGTGGTTCTCAACCTATAAGCAGGGGCTCGTTCCAGGTGCCCTAACCTTCCACAGTATCTCCCAGCTTCCATAGAGCCCCTAACCTCTCACAGTGGCCCACAGTTCCCCCCCAACTTCACACAGTGCTGACAAGCCTCCCATGGTGCCCCCCAGCTTGCTGCAGAGCCTTCAACTCTCCATAATGCACCCTAACCTCAAACCATGTTCCACGGTGCCACCCAACCCACCTTCCACAGTGATTTCTAAAAGGTTGAGAACCACTGCTTGAGAAGACTGAGCATTACTTTATGCCAAGTTTCTATTGCTAATTGTTCATATATTAAGAACCTCTGATATCAGATGCGTTTTCTCCCCCACATACAGTAAATACTTCCCAACCTTCCTAGATGCTATAGGGTAACACTTTTCACTCCAAGTCTTTTCTATATAGAAAAAAACACTCTATGGGCCACACCTTTGGCATACTTCTATCATTTCAGATAGAAAAACATAGGCATGGATGATATCCTTAGGGCTTGTGTCCTTACAAATGCTGACTGAAGCAACCAAATGCCATCATCATCAATGAAGACAAAGAACTGAGCAGTTGCTACAGGAAACATAATGCAGGTCATACATGCATCCTTTTTTTATATGATGTGCAATTCGTCCAACCATTCAAATGAATTAAGAGCCTGTTCATACCTTTCCAGGGTGGTGCATCGTGGCAAACTGCACATTACTGCACGCTAACACATGTTATGTGCAAAACAAAGGCAGCAGTGGCTTAAATGATCTCACACTGCAGTTATATAGCTATAAGTCTCAAGGCACAGGAGTGCGTAGGCACAATAAGGATAGATTTTAAAACTAATTCAATCCAGAATTACTTTTTTCTTATTGTACTGCACAATTAACAATTCTAAATGTTCTATATAATATAGAAAATCTTCACCTTTTCAGATTCACTTTAAAGCTGAGCTCCACCAAAATGGGAAAGCTGCCCTTGTTTGCCTCCTTCCCCCCTCCACTGCCACACTTGGCACCTTTCGGGGGGGGGGGAGGGGGGGGGGGAGTTTGACAAGTCCCCGCTCTCTCTTCTGGCTGAGCTCACCGCAGCGAACTCAGCCGGAAGTTCGTTCCCCCTATTTCCTCCCCCGGCGAAGGGCCATTCACAAAGCACAGCACGCTTCGCGCATGCGCAGGAGGGAATGGGCTGTGAAGCTGCAAGTCTTCACTGTTGGTTTCCCTTTCCTGAGATAGTGGCGGCAGCACCTAAGAGTCGATGGTGAAGACACCGTTTGATTTGTGTACAAGTAAGTGTCCAAATATTAAAATTCAGCAGCTACAGTATTTGGGACTTTATAGGCAGATATACAATATTAAAGCAAATATAATATAAAATTATAAAGTTTATTAATATACAAGTAGAGATAAAAACATTGGTACATACATCACTGTTTATCAGAAACCATGAAATCAGACAGAAGTACAGTTAAATCACACTTGTTTAATAATAAAAGTAAAAAGAACAAATGTAGTCAATACATAGCCATAGTTCAGTAACCGGAACAGATAGTCAGACAAGCCAGAAGTCAGGGATCAATGCAGTGGAACAGCAAGCAGGATCTGGAGCCAGAAGGGAGTAAAGCAAGTCTTTGAACAGGAACACAGGAGATGGTCTCTGTGTTGTTGGCCAAGGTGAAGGCAGAGATCCTTTGGGCTGGACGGCTTAAGTAGGCAGGACCGACGAGCAGGATATCATCAACAGCTGAGTAACTGTGGAGAGATAGGAGCTGGCAATTAGCAGACAGGTGAACGGCCAGCTCTGAGAAGGAAGGGCTGAGCCCAGCCCTGACACCGTAGAGTTAAATAAAAACATAGTACAAATATAACCCAAAAAGATTACGTATGTTGTGCACAATTCTCTTCTCCTTATGCCCAACGCGTTTCTGGAGCAAATATGAATCCTTTCTTCAGCGGAAATTGTAAGAGAAGATCACAGATTTAGAGCACTCAGTAGGTTGGCCCACAGTGGGCTTATCACAGCTAAAAACAGTCAGAGATATGTGTGCACCAGGGTTCAAATGGTCTCCCAACTGACTAGTGTCCCCCAGGGGGAAAGAGATGGAACCACCAGGGCCTCGAATGAGATGGAACCACCAGGGCCTCGAATGAGATGGAACCTCCAGGGCCTCGAATGAGATGGAACCACCAGGGTCTCGAATGAGATGGAACCACCAGGGCCTCGAACGAGATGGAACCACCAGGGCCTCGAATGAGATGGAACCACCAGGGCCTCGAATGAGATGGAACCACCAGGGCCTCGAATGAGATGGAACCTCCAGGGCCTCGAATGAGATGGAACCACCAGGGTCTCGAATGAGATGGAACCACCAGGGCCTCGAACGAGATGGAACCACCAGGGCCTCGAATGAGATGGAACCACCAGGGCCTCGAATGAGATGGAACCACTAGGGCCTCGAATGAGATGGAACCTCCAGGGCCTCGAATGAGATGGAACCACCAGGGTCTCGAATGAGATGGAACCACCAGGGCCTCGAACGAGATGGAACCACCAGGGCCTCGAATGAGATGGAACCACCGGGCCTCGAATGAGATGGAACCACCAGGGCCTCGAATGAGATGGAACCACCAGGGCCTTGAATGAGATGGCACCACCAGGGCCTCGAATGAGATGGCACCGCCAGGGCCTCGAATGAGATGGCACCGCCAGGGCCTCGAATGAGATGGCACCGCCAGGGTCTAGAATGAGATGGCACCGCCAGGGCCTCGAATGAGATGGAACCACCAGGGCCTTGAATGCTTCTCACAAGGATCCCAAAAGAAGGGCCAAATGCTCAGCCTGGGAATAGGAAATGTATGGAAGCGGGAGGGGAGAGAGGAGATTCAGCGATGCTGAGGCATAAGGCATATGACATCAATGGAAACGGCCTCTCAACCTTCTATTTACCAGGTAGTGGAAAATGCCCTTCAGTTGGACATAGATCCCGAGTGTCAGCCAGCTTAAAACTTTGCCTCTGTGCAGGAGCTTCCTGTAATAAAGACTGATCGCTGCTGCTCTCTTGCCTTGTGTAGGGTAACTGGTCTTGTCTCCGCCCCCTTCTGTAGTTTTCTACAGCCAGCCTGTAGTGGGTGGGCCTGCTGGGCCCCTCCCACAGCTCTGCTCGGTGCAAAGGATATGTACAGCACAGTGATGATGTCACGGTTACCTTTATATGTTAATACCTGGGTTTGCAAAAGTGTTTGGCGCACACAATGAGGATTTATATGCTCTCTAGCTATTGAGGAACATATTTAAATGGAAGTTTTTGTGCCCAGAGTTCAGCTTTAAAAGCAATCCAAACACTATTGGCAGTGTGGGTTTTATATTTGTACCCATCGCCGGAAGCATCCTCAAATGCTATGAAAACAGCAACTTCTAAAAGCACATATTCTTAAAAAAAAAAACTGCTGAATATTTAATACCATCCATCCCCTCTGCACAGAACACAATGTTTCTTGGACTTTACTGCTGCATTCTGTCATCATAAAGCAGTTACATAAACAGTCTGGACGTTAAATAGCTTCATTTAGACCATCTTATATGGGGAACGGGAATGTGTGAAAGTCCTTTATTCTACTGTTATATACATTACTTGCCAGCTGCCAAGAGCGATGTGTAAAATGTGACCGGGCCTCTACATTAATGCCGGGGTACTTATGAAAAATGAATACCATGGGGCAGTGGGGGATCCCTGTAGGATGAATTTTTTATAAGGCTCTTAGATTAAAGCCTGCATCCTGATCACCTTAATGTGGGAAGTGTAATAAAATATTGACGTTGTATAGTAATGATTCTATTGCTGGCCTAGAATGTACACTTGTAGTAAGAGAGAAATTCATTTTTTTTGTGTGTTAAAGGGGTTGTAAAGACTTGTGTTTTTTTCCACCTTAATGCATCCTATGCATTAAGGTGAAAAAACACCTTTCGGTCACCGGCAACCTACCCCCCCCCCCCCATTTTTACTTACCTGAATTTTTGAATTTTCGTCAGCGCATCCCCGCCGTCTCTCTCTCCACGGGCTCTTCATTGGATAGATTGATAACAGCACAGCCATTGGCTCTGGCCCCTGTCAATCAAATCCAATGATGCGGGCGCTGGGGGCGGGGCCGAGTCCTGCATGGACTCTATGGACACACCGAATAGTGGACTCGGGAGCGCGCCCGTAAGGTAACACCCTGGGGAGAGCGCTTCTCCAAGGGGGTTATCTAATGTGGGGAGGAACCGGAAGTGCCGCCGAGCGACCCAAGAAGAGGATGTTCGGGACCACTCTGTGCAAAATGAGCTGCACAGTGGAGGTAAGTATGATATGTTTGTTATTTAAAAAAAAATAAAAGATGATCTTTTAGTATCACTTTAACCAGTTCCCGACCGGCGCATGACGATGTACGTTGGCAGAATGGCATGGGCAGGCATATTGGCGTACAGGTACATCCATTTTTATATGCCGCCCCCTGCCCTCGCGTGCCGGTCGGGATCCCCGTGAGTCCGGTCGCGGGTCCCGCAGACTCGATCGCCGCGGGGATACCCGCGATCATCTCACGGGGCGGCTGAACGGGGAGATGCCGTTGTAAACAGCATCTCCCCATTCTGCCTAGCAACAAGTGACGCTGATCTCTGCTCCATGTGATTGGAGCAGAGATCAGTGTTCACTAAATTAAAGCCCAGCCCCCCATCAGTTAGTAACACACCCCTAGGAACACTTAACCCCTACACTGCCACCCACTGGTTAACCCATTCACTGCCAATGTCATTTACACAAGAATCCCTGCATTTATATAGCACTGATTGCTGTATAAATGACAATGGTCCCAAAAATGTGTCAAAAATGTCTGATGTGTCCGCCATAATGTCGCAGTCACAATAAAAATCGCTGATCGCCGCCATTACTAGAAAAAAAATTATTAATAAAAATGCCATAAAACTATCCCCTATTTTGTAAACGCTATAACTTTTGCGAAAACCACTCAATAAACGCTTATTGCGATTTTTTTTTTACCAAAAATATGTCGAAGAATACGTATCAGCCTAAACTGAGGGAAAAAAAAGTTTTTTTAGATATTTTGGGGGATATTTATTATAACAAAAAGTAAAAAATAATGCGTTTTTTTTCAAAATTGTCGCTTTATTTTTGTTTATAGGGCAAAAAAGAAAAACGCAGGGGTGATCAAATACCACCAAAAGAAAGCTCTATTTGTGGGAAGAATAGGACGTCAATTTTGTTTGGGAGCCACGTCGCACGACCGCGCAATTGTCAGTTAAAGCGACGCAGTGCCGAATCGCAAAAAGTGGTCTGGTCTTAAGCCAGCAAAATGGTCCGGGGCTGAAGTGGTTAAAAGTCTCCTGATCAAAGTCTTTAGGAATCATCTAGGCTGGTATAATAGATATATAGAATATAATACACCAGCACTGCCTACTCAGGGTGGAGCCTTTAAATAGCCACCACCAAGGGGGCACTGAAGCAGCAAACCGGCACTTCCATATGGAATTTGGTGCTCCTCTCCTTTTTGTACTTTTAATATTAGCCAATTTCAGTTAAAACTTTTTTCTTTACCATTTTTACTTTTTTTTATTTTTATCCCTTATGAACTCACTTATTTATCTCAAGTCGCGGGTTCTAGATAAAAATCCAATTTAAAGCAATTTGCAACATGCCGCATAATAAACCGTGAGCACTTTTACTGGCTTATTATATTTGACACAAGAAAATTTGCTGCACTTTCTATTCATTTTTTGCACTGTTATCGTCAGAAGGCAATATATATTTTGCTGTACATCAGCCCATTAGATCTAACAAGCATTTAAATTGCTTTTTGCAGAGTCACAAAGATTTATTAATCCCTGGATAAGATGCGGTGATTTGTTTGCATAGAATGGCACCGTCACTATGGTGATAATCTCTATTGATGGGAAACCTCCGTGCCCATTGGGAGGACATCTGCTGTTTCCCTGCCAAGGTCAAGCTAGATGATACGGCCAATTAAGTTACCGGTATAAAATATGGCAAAAAGTTCAAATTTATTTCTCAAATCAGCTAAACAGTTTATTGTAAATTTTTACAGACTCATTTGATATTTATATTGTAAAGCGCTGCGTAAACTGCTGGCGCTATATAAATCCTGTATAATAATAATATTACATTTTCCTTATCTAAATGGTAACAGTAATAGGTTCAATGAAAGGAAAATCTGACATGCTTTATCTATAGCAAAATATGGGCATTCAGGCATTAGAGGGCTATGTAGTCCCTTTGAGATAACACAGGAAGTGTGCACAGGACACCTCTGATCAACAGGCTGTTTTCCACTTATCCAACAAATATAACAAAACACTTCCAATGGTATACAGACCAAACATGAGCAAATGAGAGGAGTTCAGTGTTAGGGTTTACATACACTTTTATTATATGCCACAATATAGCTGCACTAGGTACAGTGTATTAACACATAGAAAACCAGGCTACCAATTTAAATGAGCAAAAGATTAAATTAACACTTTCCCAGATTGACGGCTGGGCAGGGGTTTTGCCATCCTGACTGTCTGTCATATGACGTCCTTCACATTGCGCCGCGTAAGTGCGCTTCCAGGGCGCGCAGCACAGCGATCAGTGGTGAGCTGTGCCCTTTGTCAGGGCTGGCTTAGCCCTTCCTTCTCTGGGCTGGCTGCTCAGCTGTCGGCTAATTGCCAGCTCTCATCTCTCTCCACGGTTATCAGCTGGTCCTGATCATGCTAGTCTGACCTGCCTGCTCTCCAGCTCACTTCACCTCTGCCTTCGCTTTGGTCACATCACAAGAAACCATCTCCTGCGGTTCTGTTTAAAGACTGGCTTGCTGATATCCCTTCTGGCTCCTTATCCTGCTTGCTGTTGCTCTACTTGGATCCCTGACTTCTGGCCTGGCTGACTACCCGATCTGGTTATTGAACTCTGGCCTGGCTGACTACTCGATCCGGTTACTGGACTCTGGCTATGCTTTGACTACGCTTTTTCTATTTACCTTTTTCTTTTTATTTAATAAACAAGTGTGATTTAATTGTACTTCTGTCTTGGTCTGATTCATGGTTTCTGACAGTAGGCGAAGGCCATGAATTCAGAAGATACAGTCAATCCACTTGTTGGTAATATTTTTTCCAGATTGGATGAGCAAGATCCCTGCATGGATCAGTTTGCCATGGCGTTACAAACGCTGAGTCGCACGGCTCACCTGGAATCCCCCATGGTGGCTGCTCCAGTATAACCTGAGTCGCAGGCCGTCCCTGCTGCTGCACCAGTCTCTGTGCAGGCACCCGCCTCGAGTATTACCTCTATAAGAGGTATGTCTGGTTCTGCTCCACTCCCCCAGCGATTTGGGGGTGATCCAGTTCAATGCAGAGGGTTTCTCAATCAGGTTGAGATATACTTTGAGATGCTGCCCCAGGTGTTTCCCACAGACAGAAGCAAAGTAGGTTTCGTGATATCTTTGCTTTCTGAGAGAGCCTTGGCCTGGGCTAACCCTCTATGGGAGACGCAAAAACCTGTTGTCTTGAGTTACCCTGAGTTTGTGGCCCCCTTTAAAAGGGTATTTGACGTTCCTGTTGTTGACTACGCCATTGAATTCCGTACTCTGGCAGCAGAGGTTTCTTGGAACAATGAGGCCCTCGTGGCTGCTTTTTCTCATGGTCTCTCGGATTCCATCAAGGATGAGATAGCAGCCCGAGATATACCCACTGAGCTGGAGAGCTTGATCTCGTTTGCCATCCTCATTGACTCCAGACTCAGAGAAAGACTTTCTCTTAAGGAGCGCTTGCGGAAGCCTCCTATACGTTTGCCTCCAAGCTTTATAGTCCCACCCATGCCTCCCTCACCTCCCATGCCTCCTGGTACCAAGTCGGTCAGTGAAGATGAACCCATGCACCTGGGCTTCATGCTCTCTCTGCGGATAAGAGAGCCTTTAGGAGGAGGGAGAGATTGTGCCTTTATTGTGGCCAAGCAGGTCACTTTTTGAAGTCTTGTCCTACCCGTCCAGGGAACGCCCGAACCTTAAGGTCCTGTCATGGACAGACCTTAGGTGGTGTTGTTTCGTCCCCAGTTATCCAGAAGGATAAGCCCCTGATTTCTCTCACCCTTTCTAGGGCTGAGTCATCCATCAAGATACAGACTCTAATCGACTCTGGGGCTGCAGGCCTGTTCATTGATGTTGCATTTGTTTTGCAGCACTTGATTCCGCTGCAGCTGCGTGACACTCCACTTGCCATTGAGGCTCTTGACGGGAGACCTTTACAGCCTGCCCATGTGACTCATGAGATGGTTCTGTTGTCCATGGCTGTAGGGGCTCTTCACCATGAGATAATCCAATTCCAAGTTATTTCCTCACCCAGGTTTCCGCTGGTTATTGGTTATCCTTGGTTACAGAGGCACAACCCCTCTTTTGATTGGCTCCGTGCTGAGCTTCTCTCCTGGTCACCACAATGCAGTGAGACATGCTTCCTGAAGGTATCCAAGGTCCTGTGCACCTCTTCACTCCCCTCCCTGCCGGAGGAGTACCGCGATTTTAGTGATGTCTTTGATAAAGGTCAAGCCAGTAGCTTGCCTCCACACCGGTCTCATGATTGCGCAATTGACCTTCAACCTGGTGCCATACATCCTTGTGGCCGGTTTTACCCTTTGTCGGTCTTGGAGGATAAGGCCATGGAGGAGTATGTTGCTGACGCACTTTCTCGAGGTTTCATCCGCAAATCCTTGTCTCCTGCTGGTGCTGGTTTCTTCTTTGTGAAGAAGAAGAGTGGTGAACTGAGACCTTGTATAGATTATAGGGGTCTCAATCGTTTCACGATTAAGTATGCCTACTCGATTCAATTGATTACAGAGTTATTTGACTGCCTCAAGGGAGCAACAGTTTTCACGAAGCTTGACTTGAGAGGGGCATCTTGTGTGCATTAAGGAGGGTGACTAGTGGAAAACTGTGTTTAATACCAGAACAGGCCATTATGAATACCTGGTAATGCCCTTTGGCCTTTGTAACGCCCCGGCAGTTTCCAGGAAGTTATTAACAATGTCCTCCAGGATTTGTTGCAGTTATGTGTGGTGGTTTATCTTGATGATATCCTCATATTTTCCAAGTCCAATGTGAAAATATATCACATTTAAAGTGTATATACAGTATAGTGTAGCGCTACCACCGTTGGAGCCGCTTGGTTGATTGGGTCCTCTGTTCTTTCTCTTGACTCATCGAATAGCCTCAGCCTCTCTGGCATAACTGGTTAAATGACTGCAAGCACTTATAAGAACACCAAGATCGATACCTACAACTTAAATGTGAGTTAGTATCAGGAAATAGACACCTGACTGTTAAGTGGTAAATTAACTCAAGTTATTGGTATGGGTTCGAGTAAATGGTGATTTAAGCTTAAATGAGCATACAGAAGGTAGGTTCAGACACTGTCCTCTAGACAGTATAATCACTATGCCAAGGTAAATTAGAATAGACTTTTATAAAACTAGACTGGAATCAACACATACAGCAGCTAAGTCAGCAATAAACAGTGCATATTAACTGCATATTAACTGCAAAATGAATAACAATACTATAACTAGCCTAGAGTACACTCTAGGAGAATGGCACGGGTATAGGGCAATGTCCCCTGAGAGGTACCTCTTAGCATAAGTAATAGCTAAAGATCTTTGTGTAGCAGCTGTAAAGGGGCAATCTTTAGTTCTATCTGATCAGCCAGCTAGGGTTGGGGCCCAGTTGTTTTGTTGGTGCACATGAGAAAAATCCAAGTCATGCCTGCACACAGCAATAGGGCTACTAGATGGCTGTATGATCAATTCCTAAAGGGCTCAGATAGTAAATCCCCACAGCAGCAGCTCACCAGTCCCAGCGATATTGCAGCTCACCACTCACACACAGCAGTCAGTCCACTCTGTGCTCTGCACCCAGGTGACTAAGTCTAGGAGCACCCCCAAACTCAGCACTTCGGATCCCACTCAGGCTGCCAATATGCAGCAGTGATGGTTCACACTAGACAGCAATGTGCACCAATGGTCTCCCTCCTGGCAAGAGGAAGTCCTTCACAGCCTGGGAAAATGCAGCTCTTTCCCCTCCTTCTGGCAACTGATCCCACAGTGAATTGTGGCCTGATTCTATTGAACTCTTTCCACTCAGCAGCTCCCTCCTCTTGCTGAAGCAGCCGTTAGCCAGTTCAGCATCTGCCAGTGTTTCTCTTATGCCCTGTACACATGAGCAGAATGTCCGACAGAAAAAGTCAGATGGGAGCTTTTCATTGTATATTCCGATCGTGTGTGGGCCTCATCTGACTTTTTACTCCGAAAATTCTGAAAGACCTAGAAAGAGAACATGTTCTAAATATTTCCGATGTAACCAATTCTTATCGGGAAAACCACTCATCTGTATACTGTTCTGACATACCAAAACCAACGCATGATCTGAAACAAGTACGAGACGAAAACTATTGGCTACTGGCTATTGAACTTCCTTTTTCTAGTCCCGGCGTATATGTGTTGTATGTCACCGCGTTCTTGGCGGTCGGACTTTGGTGTGATCGTGTGTATGCAAGACAGTTTCAGTGGAATTCTTTTTGGAACTCCGTCTGAAAAACCTTCAGAGTTTATTCCGCCGGGAAAACCGGTCGTGTATACAGGGCATAACTCTCCATTTTTAGCCACGCACATGGCTACAATCGCTAGCCAAAACTTCTTCTTCTTTTTTTTTTTTTTTAGGTTTAGGTTTAGTTTCTCATACACTTGAATATTTTACTGTGAAACAGAGAAAACTGATGGTTTTGCAGATCCCTACTGATTTTTTTTTTACCCTTTGAAAAAGCCTGATTTTTAAAATTGTGGATAAAATCCTCGGATCATAAGCGACCATTCAGATTTTACTTTATTGCTATCAGCCTGGTCAGACAACTAAAGGTTCCTCTATGACAGTCTAAACAAGTTCCAAATCCAGTTACTATGCAATGCCCAAGTAGAGGTGTAACTAGAACCTTCAAGGTCCCTGTGCAAGAAACCAGGATAGGCCCCCCCTGACCCCCCCCCATCCCTGGGCCTTTCCCTCTTAGCCTGGTGCTTTCTACTCCCATTGTGAAGGCCTTTATTACATGACTAGTGTAGTCTAGATATCCCCAACCTTCTTTTACTGTCCTTGGACCACACATACTACCCCAATCCCCTTTTCTTTTACCCCCCATAAAATAATGAGACCACACAGGAGTTTGGAGTATAAAAATGGCCATAGCAGCCTTTTTATTATTAACCAAATATTAAATATTTTCCAATTTTATCATATAACCTTTGTAACAACAACTTTTTAAATCACAGTCTATTGGTCAATGATGGTACCCCAAACTTAACACTTTCCACCACTACACTGCGGGACCTTTTCCACCATAACAGGCCTCCAGCCGAATGATCAGTTTGGAGACAACCCCCTTCCCGCAGTGCAACCATTACCGTATTCCAGCAGACACCGTTCCACTGGAATAAACCAGAGGGGCACATACTACCGATGAGCCCCCCACCACTTCCATCACGTATGATTTTGCCACCATCAAAGACCAAAGACACCGCCACAGCCCGCAAGGATAACCCCTTACCCTTAAGGGCCCCACCACACCCGCAGGGCCCGCTGAATCTCCTCCTAAAGACCCAGCGCCCACTGGTCAATACCCCCAGCTGAGAGGTGAATCCCCTCGCCCCCCGGAAAACATACCCACCTTAGGCTCCAACTCCATGTGTATAACAGCCCAAACCCCCTTACATGAAACCACTCACCCACAACCATTTACACCACATACAGGCTTTATTATACGTTGCCACTGATAATGCCCAAATCTTGTAGTCCGGGCAACAATGTTGGACCACCCATGAACCCAGCAGGGAAAGGGTGACCGGAGTGCCACCTTCTGACTTAACAGTCGAGCTTACCCCCCCGATGAGACTGACCCCTAAACATCCTCTCCCACCCGGAGAACCAGAACGCCCAGTTGCCTGACCGAGCCAAGCTTAATGTTGCACCTCCGGTATCACCCTGTTCCACACCATCCCAGGGGTCCCCATCCAGTGGATACACACCTCCACCCGAGAAACACCCAGCCGCCTGCCATCTGATCTATCCTCCGCCCACCTGGCCCCCCAACAACCTAGGGATGCCTCAATATCCAGACAAGGCGTATGCGCACTTCATCTGAAAGGACAGAACAACAAACAAGGGTATCACCAAAGACACGGGGATGCCCCCACGACCAGACAAGGCGTATGTGCACTTCATCTGAAAGGACAGAACGACAAACAACGGGGTAGCACCAACAGACCTAGGGATGCCGCCATATCCAGACAAGGCGTATGCGCACTTCATCTGAAAGGACAGAACGACAAACAAAGGGGTAGCACCAACAGACATAGGGATGCCGCCATAACCAGACCAGGCGTATGTGCACTGCATCTGAAAGGGCAGTACGACAAACAAGGGTAGCACCAACAGACATAGGGATGCCCCCACATCCAGACAAGGCGTATGTGCACTTCATCTGAAAGGACAGCACGACAAACAAATGTAGCACCCACAGACATAGAGATGCCCCTATATCCAGACAAGGCAGATTTGCACTTCATCTGAAAGGACAGAAATGGACAAAACCAGGGTAACACCAACATGGAACACATTCCACAACTAAAGCAAAGCCAACTATTAGATAGCTACCTCCAACCCCGTACCACGCCCACTCCCAAGTGTGTAACAATATGTAGGCAAACGCCAGTGCGGAAATACCTACCTTCTCACCGTGCAATCCTCATTACCGCCACCTCATTCAGCCCAACCCCTGGCACCCCTGTGGTCGCCCATACAGTCCAACCCCACCGCCCTAAGGCTTTTCCGATAAGCTACCACGACTGGAACGTGGATACACCGGAATCCCCCTTGCGCAACTAGAATGGCCCACCCCCCTACAAACTGAACACTCAAAGAGTCCATCACCACCCTCCCAGGGCAAACCTGGGAACCAGGCAACGTAAACAGCTGCACACTCATCCCTTTCCCTCCGGTCTGACCTAGACCTGCACAACGCAACCCCTACCCTCCCCGATATCCACCTCTAGAGCCGTAAAAAAAAAACCTCTACTCCGCCTGCAGGGGCCCACCAACACCCCCCTCCCACTCGAATGGCGCCAAAAACGCTATGTAAAACAGCTGTATAAAAATGTATCCCTTAAGTCAAGGAACACATGGAACCCCAATGGCCCCCATGTCCCAAAGAACGCAAAGCAAATGGCAGCCAAGGGTCCGCATGCTTGTGACACCACTGAAGCCCTGTAAACGCGTGTGGCTCCCAACACTCCATCCGTGACGTCCATCTGGCCCCCCGAGAGTGGATTAACAAAGTCAAACCAGCCATTTGCCGCCTAACGGCGGACACCGCCCCCCCATACCTTCATGTGCATGGAAGGAAATACCCCACCCACAGTCTGACCTCCGACCCAACCCACACAGCCCCCAGCAAGCCATACAAAAACCATCCACGCACTCCTTACCGCGTTGCAAGCCACCCGGCCGACCCACTCACCCCCCGGGGACCCCCCCCTTCTCTGCAGATGGAGCTAGCTCCCGAACTCGGCCCACTAAAACCGAGACAGGAAATCAAACCGAGTATGGACACTTCCCAGGAGGTGTACAGCATACATAACAGTGGTCAACTGCATGCAATGCCCATACGAAACGGTGCAGCAACCGTACCACCACCTGTTAGGACGTGGGTATGCTGTAGACAACCTGTACCGCACACAGTGTCAAACTGCCACCCACTCTTCAAGTTCCTACACGTCTCCCCCACAACTCCATAGCCTGGACCCTGCAAACCAATCAATATCAGCTTACTCCCCGGTCCAGCCCAAATCGATCGCCCCTGATACTCCTCCAACACGTGCGCCCAACAGTCCGGTCCCCTTTGTATCCCTTAGAAAAACCTTATAAATCGGGCCTGGGCCTGCACCCTAGCTGTTGCCACCGACAGCCGTCGGCAGAAATCCCCGCACGTGGACTGCTGCGACCTGCAAAAGTAAAACCCGCCCAGTAAAGACTGTAATAACCCCAATCAAACCCTGCTGACCCGACATCCCCGAATCTCAATCCCGACCACCTCCACTCGAGGATCCGGGGCAACCCTGATGCCCCAGAAAATTAATATCTGTCCTCGAGCCCTCAGTATATATAACCGCCACCCATGGCACGCCGAACCCACCTGCAAAGTGCCGTAACATAGACAGGAGAATCGCACCCCCCTTTCGAGGTCGGTATCCCCACACCCAGAAAGGCATCCAATAGCGGATGACGGAAACAGGCCCAACATATTCTCAACCACCCACTCCCCCGTGACTAACGTATGAAACTGCTTGAAAGGCATGGAGCAACCCCTGGCCAGACCTCCTTTCCTGTAACGGTCCCTTGCCCCAGCATCCCCGAAGAACAATGAAAAGCTACCTCGATGTCAGGCTAAGCCCCGAATGTTCCTGTCTCATAGCGCTAACCCACCTGTCAGCAACGTCAAGGCAGAATCAGACGCCGTACCAGCTTCGGGGTCCCTCGCCACAGTAACCGAATCCCAGCTGGGAAACAAGAATTGGGGCATAAGACGAACCTCCTTTGATTCCTCCTCAGGGACCACCCCCATTGGTGAACAAACCAAATCCCACCATATTATTTTCTTTTTTTTTTTCTTTTTTATTATCATAACCAGGGCCCTCCCCCATGCCCCACCCTCTCCATTTTTACCGAAACCCCCCCCCCCCAGATTTGTTTCGGAGCAGACCGTAAATACTGCACCATAAACGGCACCCCCGCCAGGGAACACGGCAGCCCAAGAAATCTTCTACACACCCATCAGCCAACAGCCTAGCCGCCCCCCCAATCAGGGTACCTATGTTGGAAAAGGCCGCATACTTCCCCTTCTCCCCACCGTCACCATCCCCCTTGTTCGCAACTCCTCGACACACGCAACTTCTCTGAAAAAACCCGGGACAGGGGATAAGAACCCCCACAGCAGGTGCCCTCCTGCCTAGGACAGCCGTAACCCCCCAATCCACCGTAGCTCCCATAGAAATACCGAGGCGGGTGTCTCCCCAGCCCCCACCCCCTTGAAGAAAAACTGCCTCGGGGGGTCCCACGCCTAAAACCCCAAGCGCCCACATAGGCCGATATCCCACCATCCCACCAGAGAGATCGACGAACCACCCCTCTCCTGTGTAAAGGAAGTACCATACTTCAGCCCAGCGGACCCCCTCCGAAACCTAATGTGCCCCCCCAATGGCCGCAGTGTAACCGGCAAGAGCCGAGCAACGTGCCTGTTGTCCCTTGACCGCTCGCTCGCCAACATAGCAACGCCTGCAGTCAAGGCACAACGTCCCAAAATCTCCAAGGTGCAGAAAGAGAAGAACTCCCCATACTCACCCCCACCGCGCTGGATCCGAATCCCTGCCGTAAATGGGCTCCCAACAGCCCCTCGGAGCATAGGGAAACCCCCTACGTGGCCTCTGCAATCATAACCTACCCGGGCCCCCCCTTGCACCCCTCACATTGCACCAGCCTGCCTACCAGGACGCCTGGCAGGGGGCCTTGTCAAGGCCGAGGGGGGCTGTCAGGAACTTACCAGCAACAGACAGGTACAGCTGCGTGCACACAGGCGTCGGCGTGTGTCTTCTGCGCGTTCGCGTACGCGTTCGCGTACGCGTTCGCGTACGCGTTCGTTTACGCGTTAGTGTGCACGTTCGCGAGTGGCGATTCGTACGCGCGCTCGTTCACGTGGTCGTGCGTGGCGTGCGTGCGCTCCTTCCCGCCACTGAGCGTTTAAAGGACCCTCAAGTGCGCCTGTGCGGCGCTGTTTCGTCTCAGCTTCCGTGTGTCTGAATATCTGATCCTGAACCCGGTTACCTTTGAATACCTGATCCTGAACCTGATTACCTGCTACCGTTATCGACCCGGCTTGCTTGACTTCTCTGCCTTCTCCAATCCCGACCCGGCCTGCCTGACCTCGAAACCTCTTCTGCTTGTGATTCCGTTGCCGACCTCTGCCTGCTTACCGACACCTCTTCTGCCTTACGTTACCACCAGTCTGCTTACCTTCTGACCCGGACCGTCTGACTCTTCTCCAGCCTGCTGCCAGTTCCAATCTTCGGCTTCTGAAGCTACTGCCTGCTTCCAGCAAACCGCAGTCCACTCAGCCTTCAGAGGGATCTCCGCTCTTCTACCAGCTCCAGCGGCCCTATCCAGCAGGCCCTCCTACCCACTGTGCTCTCGAGACCGCTGTTCCCATTCCAGCGGCTCCTGAACCAGCGCTGTAAGAGAGGTCTCCTCCTACAAGTCGGGCTCCACATCTGGACCTTAACAGTACGAAACAGCCATGACTGAGCCCGCAGGAGAGACCTCTCCCATGAAGGAGATCTGCACGCACCTGTCGGCCCTTACCCAAGCGGTAAAATCGCTTCAAGATAGCTACGCCAGGCTTGAAGGACAGGTCCAGGACCTTACAGATACTGGTCACGTGGCCCCTGCTCCGTCCTCCCTATCAGCACAGCCCGTCGCCTCACCATCCGTTGTCATGCTTCCACCTGAACCAAGGGTACCCATTCCGGAAAGGTTTTCTGGGGATCGAACCAAATTTCGGGCTTTTCGGAACGCTTGTCAACTCTATTTTGCCCTACAACCACGGACTTTCTCCCTGGAAGCCACGAAGGTAGGATTTGTAATCTCCCTCCTACAAGGTGAACCGCAGACCTGGGCCCACCGTTTACTTGAAGGAGATTCAGTCGCAACCTTCTCTCTGCAATCCTTCTTTGAGGCCATGGCTCAGCTTTACGAGGACCCCCAAAAGACTGCCACGGCTGAATCTGCTCTGTTTGCGCTCCAGCAGGGCCGCAGACCGGCTGAGGATTATGTCTCGGACTTTCGACGCTGGAGCGCAGACACGGAATGGAATGATGCGGCTTTAAGGCATCAATTTCGCATGGGGTTATCCGAAGGACTTAAGGATGAACTGGCTCGAGTCGGTATACCAGAAACCCTGGAGGCCCTGATCTCCTTGACAATCCAGATTGATCGCCGTCTCAGGGAGCGAAGATCAGAGCGCTCCGCTCAGCAAGCCCGTCCAGTCTGGATGACAGCGAGAGCCCCAATGCCTGCTTCTCGCTATGTACCTCCGTCCAGTCCTATTCCGCCCTGTACGGCTCCTGACACCTCCGAGCCCATGCAATTAGGACTACTGCGCCCCGCTTTGCTTCCAGAAGAGCGTGCACGTCGCCGGCAGCAGAATCTCTGCCTCTACTGCGGTGGTTCGGGTCACTATGTCTTTAATTGCCCTGTCAAGACAAGTAAGTGTCTACCTTCTGCTTCTACCAGTCTCTCTGCATTGACTGCCAATTCAACCCACCTTGCTGTTCCTCTCTCACTACAGCTCCAAGGAAGGACGGTGACAGTCAACGCTATCATTGACTCCGGGGCATGCCGCTGCTTCATAGACTCCACCTTTGCGGGCCGACAGGGCATCCCGTTACGAGGCAAGGCTCATGAACTCTCAGTTTTTCTGGCCGATGGGTCTAGCATCAGTTCTGGAAAGGTAATTCAAGAGACTCTCCCTCTACCTGTCACTATCTCCTCTCAACACAAGGAATTTCTGACGTTGGATGTCATCTCCTCTCCAATGTTCCCGATCATTCTGGGCATACCCTGGCTCCAAGCCCACAACCCCTACATCAATTGGGTTACCAGAGAAGTCACATTTCCATCTTCCTATTGCTTGAAACACTGCCTAACAGATTCCACCAAGCCTTCCGCCACCCTTTTATGTTTAGACTCTGATCAAGACCTACTGCAGACTGTGCCCAAGCACTACCATGACTTTATTGATGTGTTCAGTAAAAAGGGAGCAGACACTCTGCCTCCCCATCGTCCCTATGATTGTCCGATCGAGCTACTCCCTGGGGCCGAGATTCCTTTCGGACGCATATTCCCTTTATCAGAAAAGGAGCAGGGGGCACTGAAGACCTACTTGGACGAAAACCTAGAGAAGGGGTTCATCCGTCCTTCAACTTCCCCAGCAGGAGCTGGAATCTTTTTTGTCACTAAAAAAGATCAGTCCCTCCGTCCATGTGTGGACTATAGAGACTTAAACAAGATTACGGTTAAGAACCGCTACCCCTTACCCTTGATACCCGAACTCTTCCAGAGACTGAGATCCGCTAAAATATTCACCAAGTTGGATCTAAGGGGAGCGTATAACCTAGTTCGCATCCAGGCCGGGCATGAATGGAAAACAGCCTTCCGGACCCGATTCGGTCATTATGAATATTTAGTGATGCCCTTTGGGCTCTGCAACGCCCCGGCCACATTTCAACACCTAATCAATGACGTGTTTAAGGATTTCCTCGACGTGTTCGTGATTGTCTACCTGGACGACATTTTAATATTTTCCAACTCTCTTGATCAGCATCGAGAACACGTCCGTAAAGTCCTAGACCGCCTTCGCCAGCACCGACTCTACGCAAAGGCTGAGAAATGCGAATTTGAGTTACAGAGCATCCGATTCCTGGGACTAGTGATCTCCCCAACGGGCATCAGGATGGATCCCCAAAAGGTGTCTGCTGTACTAGATTGGCCAGCGCCTTTGGATAAGAAGGGTGTACAACGCTTCATCGGTTTTGCGAACTTTTATAGAAAGTTCATAAGAGACTTTTCAGCTATAATTGCGCCCATCACGCAACTGACCAGACAAAACTTCCGCTTCTGCTGGACTCAAGAGGCCCAGAGTGCTTTCGAAAGACTTAAAAAACTCTTCACGTCCGCCCCAATTCTCAGCCATCCGGACCCGTCTCTACCCTTCATCCTCGAGGTAGACGCCTCTGAAGTGGCCGTAGGAGCGGTCATCTCCCAACGTCAAGGCAACAAGGACCTAATGCATCCCGTGGGGTTCTTCTCCAGGAAACTCTCTTCCGCAGAGAAGAATTACGACGTAGGCGACCGAGAGTTGCTCGCCATTAAGGCCGCCTTGGAGGAGTGGAGATACCTATTGGAGGGCGCTGCTCACCCGGTACTAATATACACAGACCACAAGAACTTAGAATATCTACGGTCTGCCAAGCGACTGAGACCCCGACAAGCCCGCTGGGCCCTGTTCTTTTCACGTTTCTCCTTTCACATCACGTACCGGCCCGGATCGAAGAACGTGAAACCGGATGCGCTGTCACGGATGTATGACAATCCCAAGGACTCATCTGTTCCTGACACCATCTTACCTGCCGGGAATTTTTTACTTTTACAGCCTGACCTCCTCTCTCTGATCAGAGAAGCATCCTCTGACTCCTCTAGACCCCCCGGAATCACCTTAATGTCCAGAGATGGCTTGTTCTGGAGGGGAAGTCAAATTTTTGTCCCCAAGAATGTCCGAGTTAAGGTGCTGTCCCTTCTTCATGACCACCCACTGGCAGGCCACTTTGGAGTCCGCAAGACCCTTGATCTGGTACAACGCACGTTCTGGTGGCCCAATTTGAAGGACTTTTGCGAAAAGTACATCAGCTCTTGCCCCGTCTGTATCCAGAACAAGACACCCAGGAACCGGGCTTGGGGACTGCTGAAACCCCTACCCGTACCCGACAGACCCTGGAGAATGATTAGTATGGACTTTATTGTCGAGCTTCCATGTTCTGAGGGATGTTCAACTATTTTTGTGGTTGTAGACCGGCTATCCAAGATGGCCCACTTCTCACCCTTAAAAGGCACCCCATCTGCTGTGGAGACTGCCCACGTGTTCATTAAGGAGATTGTGAGGCTACACGGGATTCCAGCGAATATAGTCTCCGACAGAGGAGTGCAGTTCACCTCACGCTTCTGGAGGGCCCTGTGCGAGATCCTGAAAATTGAGCTGGCACTGTCCTCGGCCTATCATCCCCAAACTAATGGGCAGACAGAAAGGACCAACCAGACTCTTGAGCAGTACATTAGGTGCTTCACATCATTCGTACAGAATGATTGGGTGTCCCTGCTGCCTTTGGCAGAATTTGCCTACAATAATGCTTGTCATTCGGCCACCGGTCAGTCCCCTTTTTTCGCCAATTATGGCTTTCATTTAACCTTTTTGCCTGATTTTCTTCCAGAAACCTCAGTTCCAGCGGTCCAGAAGACAGTGGATTTCCTCAGCCACAATAACCGGGTGTTGCAGGAAGCAGTGGCCAAGGCCCAGGCAGACAGTAAGAGAGCCTTTGACCGGAGAAGAAGAGGGGAACTGATCCTACAACCTGGCGACCAGGTATGGCTTTCTACCAATAACATTAAAATGGCTTGTCCCTCCAAGAAACTTGCACCTAAATTTATGGGACCATTTCCGGTTAAGAGGAAAATTAATGAAGTTTCCTACGAGCTAACCCTGCCTGAGTCGCTTAGGATTCATCCTGTGTTCCATGTGTCACTGCTGAGACCTGCCACCCCTGATCCCTTTCCTGATAGAGGAACTAGACCTCCAGAACCCATCTTAGTGGATGGAAATGAGGAGTACGAGGTGGAGGCCATCCTCGATTGCAGAAAAAGACAGGGACGCATCCAATTTCTGATCAAATGGAAGGGATTTGGGCCAGAGAACAATTCCTGGGAACCGAACAGCAATATCCATGCCAGGCGGTTAATTCACGCATACTTGTCTGCCCATCCAGAAAAGAGGAACCTGTTGGGCATCCGGAGGCTGCCCCTTGGGAGGGGGCAATGTCAGGAACTTACCAGCAACAGACAGGTACAGCTGCGTGCACACAGGCGTCGGCGTGTGTCTTCTGCGCGTTCGCGTACGCGTTCGCGTACGCGTTCGTTTACGCGTTAGTGTGCACGTTCGCGAGTGGCGATTCGTACGCGCGCTCGTTCACGTGGTCGTGCGTGGCGTGCGTGCGCTCCTTCCCGCCACTGAGCGTTTAAAGGACCCTCAAGTGCGCCTGTGCGGCGCTGTTTCGTCTCAGCTTCCGTGTGTCTGAATATCTGATCCTGAACCCGGTTACCTTTGAATACCTGATCCTGAACCTGATTACCTGCTACCGTTATCGACCCGGCTTGCTTGACTTCTCTGCCTTCTCCAATCCCGACCCGGCCTGCCTGACCTCGAAACCTCTTCTGCTTGTGATTCCGTTGCCGACCTCTGCCTGCTTACCGACACCTCTTCTGCCTTACGTTACCACCAGTCTGCTTACCTTCTGACCCGGACCGTCTGACTCTTCTCCAGCCTGCTGCCAGTTCCAATCTTCGGCTTCTGAAGCTACTGCCTGCTTCCAGCAAACCGCAGTCCACTCAGCCTTCAGAGGGATCTCCGCTCTTCTACCAGCTCCAGCGGCCCTATCCAGCAGGCCCTCCTACCCACTGTGCTCTCGAGACCGCTGTTCCCATTCCAGCGGCTCCTGAACCAGCGCTGTAAGAGAGGTCTCCTCCTACAAGTCGGGCTCCACATCTGGACCTTAACAGGGGCTCACACCCTGTCTGCTCTTCTCCCCCGGCAACCCATGGGGTTACCCGCGGGGGCCCCCAAACAGGTCCTACCAACCCCCCAACAACTGCGCAGTTTCCCCACTGTCCCAAAAGTGCCAGGCGAAAATGCCCGACGCCCCGCGGACAACCGCTGCATCCGTACGTGCCCGCAGCATAGCACCCCCATTTCCCCACTTCCAGCAACTGACAAAGAGCATCAATAAACTCGACGTGAGACAATGTACCATCTTACCTAGCTGACAGGTAGGGCCCCACAGCCGCTGCTCCTGCCACTCCAATGATGCGAGATCCCAAGGCTGCTCCTCTTCCTCCAAACTGGACCGTTCCTCCCCCGACCTCACCTCATGAGCTGGGCCCATAGGTGGAAGCAGCCTCCCAGGTGCAGCATGCCTGGGGGCCGTAGATTCCCAGCTGCACAGTGGGCCTCTCCCTTTCGGTGGATCCGTCCACCGCAGCACAAGCCCCACGCTTGCCTATCTCCAGGTGGGCCGCCCCGCCGTCCTCCTCCATTCTGCGCTTCCCACAGGCCCCGTGGAGCCGCAGAGTAACCCAGCACCTCCCCTGCTGGCTCTCCCCCCTGGCTGGCACTGTTGAAGGGGGGGGAACGCAATCTCCACCGGCCTACGCACGCTGCCAGGGAACGGGCGCCATTACGGCCCACAGCCCCACCCCCCTCGCTCCCCCAGTGACAAGGATTTTTTTCTGTACCTCATAGGGGCTAAACCCCCGTGTGCTCCTCGCCAGTGGGGTCGACGGACCGCTAAAGAGGGGGGGGGGGCACCGAAGTAGCGCTGCTCGCCGCTGGGGGAGAGGAGCAGGGGCGAGAAATGCCTTGTGTACCGGGCCTCCGAGCGCAGAAACGACCCTCCCTCCGTGGCGCTGCCCCCTCCGCACGATCCCCATACCGCACCGCCACTTGGACGCCACTCTATCCCCCCGCTTGCTGCTGCAGCCCGCCACCGCGCCGTGATAAAAGCGACCTCCGTAAAGCTCTGACAGAGGAGCAGCACGTGTAAAACGGCCTCCTTCTGTCTCTCTCACTGACTGTTCCCGGAAGTCCCCGCCTCCCCTTTAAATAAACTCTCCTCCCCCTCAGATTCCTTTATTTCTTAAATCCTCCCCCTTAAGACCTCTCACACTTTTTAACCCTTTGTTGTCTCCCTATTCCACATAGTCATGCCCGGCCCTGCACTATTTTGTTTCTCTTTTTGTTTGTTCCGGGCCTCACTGTCCCGCAGCAGGCCCCCTTCCTGCACAGTTACCAACATTTTCAAATAATTTTCAGGGACACCTTTTTTTCTCTTTGTGCTCAGCAAGTCATTGTAGACAGAGAATTACTTTAATTTGGGGGGGGGGGGGGCATACATTTGCAATGGGCATGGTTTTACACAGGCATTTTTTTAATCTAGTGTCACACTCCAATTAAACAAATATAAGAGAGTTGTAGTTATGGGGCTAAAGAAATACAAAAGTATGCAGTGCAGTGTAGTAAGAAACGGCAGCGAAGAGCTATGAATGATATGGTATGTAGTAGCAGGTCAGTGAGCAGTATATAGCGGCAGGGCAGTCAGTGAGCAGTATATAGTGACAGGGTAGTCAGTGAGCAGTATATAGCGGCAGGGCAGTCAGTGAGCAGTATATAGCGGCAGGGCAGTCAGTGAGCTGTATATAGCGTCAGGGCAGTCAGTGAGCAGTATATAGCGGCAGGGCAGTCAGTGAGCAGTATATAGCGACAGGGCAGTCAGTGAGCAGTATATAGCGACAGGGCAGTCAGTGAGCTGTATATAGTGGCAGGGCAGTCAGTGAGCAGTATATAGCGGTAGGGCAGTCAGTGAGCAGTATATAGCGACAGGGCAGTCAGTGAGCAGTATATAGCGGCAGGGCAGTCAGTGAGCAGTATATAGCGGCAGGGCAGTCAGTGAGCTGTATATAGCGTCAGGGCAGTCAGTGAGCAGTATATAGCGGCAGGGCAGTCAGTGAGCAGTATATAGCGACAGGGCAGTCAGTGAGCAGTATATAGCGACAGGGCAGTCAGTGAGCTGTATATAGTGGCAGGGCAGTCAGTGAGCAGTATATAGCGGTAGGGCAGTCAGTGAGCAGTATATAGCGACAGGGCAGTCAGTGAGCAGTATATAGCGACAGGGCAGTCAGTGAGCAGTATATAGCGGTAGGGCAGTCAGTGAGCAGTATATAGCGGCAGGGCAGTCAGTGAGCAGTATATAGCAACAGGGCAGTCAGTGAGCAGTATATAGCGACAGGGCAGTCAGTGAGCAGTATATAGCGACAGGGTAGTCAGTGAGCAGTATATAGCGACAGGGCAGTCAGTGAGCAGTATATAGCGGCAGGGCAGTCAGTAAACAGTATATAGCGACAGGGCAGTCAGTGAGCAGTATATAGCGGCAGGGCAGTCAGTGAGCAGTATATAGTGACAGGGTAGTCAGTGAGCAGTATATAGCGACAGGGCAGTCAGTGAGCAGTATATAGCGGTAGGGCAGTCAGTGAGCAGTATATAGCGGCAGGGCAGTCAGTGAGCAGTATATAGTGACAGGGCAGTCAGTGAGCAGTATATAGCGGCAGGGCAGTCAGTGAGCAGTATATAGTGACAGGGCAGTCCAGTGTGCCCCAACAGCTAGGAACCTACCAATCTCAGGGCGCATGAACAGCTGTGAATCTATTAGTCCCAGTGTGCCTCAACAGGTGGAAAAATACCAGTACCAGTGTTACCCCGACAGGTGGGAAACTGTTAGTACCAGTGTCCCTGAAGACAGTGATCTATCATTTCCAATGTGTTGTTGGCTAAGGAACTAGTAGCCCCAGCTTAAGACTTTCTATCAGGTCATGCTGGGTTCTCTTTTGGCCCATGCTGGCCTGTGCCCCCACCCCCCCTCACCCTAATGAGGGAGGCATGTCCTGGGCAGTCCACTAGGGTGAACTGTAGATGGCCTTATGCGGTGTCTCAGGTGTTCGGGGTTGGGCATGGTGAAGGAGGAGAAGTCCAGGTCCAGGATGATGTCCCTATCCCAGCTCTGGTGGTTCTTGTTGAAGGCGGTGGTAGAGGAGGTGGTGCTCAGTGCCTTGGCCAGCAAATGTCAATGTGGCCCAGCACCTGGACATTGAGGTTCAGATTCTCCCCCTCTGCAGAAACCATGTGCAGCATCAATGCGTTCCAGCATGATAACCAGGAGAATAATTTCCCACAATCCGTTCAACACAGGCTCCGCCTTGGGGATGTTCTCCGTAGGAGTGATTGAGTCCCCGAGCGCACCTGATCAGCCTCTGGGGTAGGAGCCGAGGTAGGGTGTGGGATCTATGTCATTTGCGCAGTGCCCCAGTGTGAAACGACACACTTTTTGTTATCTGCGGGCGCCTGCGATAGTGTCGCTGTCCCCATAATTGCAAACTACAGTGGTGTGAAAAAGTGTTTGCCCCCTTCCTCATTTCCTGTTCCTTTGCATGTTTGTCACACTTAAATGTTTCGGAACATCAAACCAATTTAAACAATAGTCAAGGACAACACAAGTAAACACAAAATGCAATTTGTAAATGAAGGTGTTTATTATTAAAGGTGAAAAAAAATCCAAACCATCATGGCCCTATGTGAAAAAGTGATTGCCCCCCTTGTTAAAACATACTATAACTGTGGTTGTCCACACCTGAGTTCAATTTCTCTAGCCACACCCAGGCCTGATTATTGCCACACCTGTTCACAATCAAGGCATCACTTAAATAGGAGCTGCTTGACACAGTAAGGTCCACCAGAAGATCCTTAAAAGCTACACATCATGCCGAGACCCAAAGAAATTCAGGAACAATTGAGAAAGAAAGTAATTGAGATCTATCAGTCTGGAAAGGGTTATAAAGCCATTTCCAAAGCTTTGGGAATCCAGCGAACCACAGTGAGAGCCATTATCCACATATGGCGAAGACATGGAACAGTGGTGAACCTTCCCAGGAGTGGCCGGCCGCCCAAAATTACCCCAAGAGCGCAGCGACGACTCATCCAAGAGGTCACAAAAGACCCCACAACAACGTCCAAGGAACTGCAGGCCTCACTTGCCTCAGTTAAGGTCAGCGTTCATGCCTCCACCATCAGGAAAAGACTGGGCAAAAATGGCCTGCATGGCAGAGTTCCAAGGAGAAAACCACTGCTGAGCAAAAAGAACATCAAAGCTCGTCTCAATTTCTCCACAACACATCTTGATGATCCCCAAGACTTTTGGGACAACATTCTGTGGACCGATGAGACAAAAGTGGAACTCTTTGGAATGTGTGTGTCCAAGTATATCTGGCGTAGAAGGAACACTGCATTTCATAAAAAGAACATTATACCAACAGTAAAATATGGTGGTGGTAGTGTGATGGTCTGGGGCTGTTTTGCTGCTTCAGGACCTGGAAGACTTGCCATGATAAAAGGAACTATGAATTCTGCTGTCTACCAAGAGATCCTGAAGGAGAATGTCCGACCATCTGTTCGTGTACTCAAGCTGAAACGAACTTGGGTTCTGCAGCAGGACAATGATCCTAAACACACCAGCAAGTCCACCACCGAATGGCTGAAGAAAAACAAAATGAAGACTTTGGAGTGGCCTAGCCAAATTCCTGACCTGAATCCTATTGAGATGTTGTGGTATGACCTTAAAAAGGCTGTTCATGCTCGAAAACCCTCTAATGTAACTGAATTAGGACAATTCTGCAAAGATGAGTGGGCCAAAATTCCTCCAGGACGCTGTAAAAGCCTCATTGCACGTTATCGCAAAAGCTTGGTTGCAGTTGTTGCTGCTAAGGGTGGCCCAACCAGTTATTAGGTTTAGGGGGCAATCACTTTTTCACACAGGGCCATGATGGTTTGGATTTTTTTTCACCTTTAATAATAAACACCTTCATTTACAAATTGCATTTTGTGTTTACTTGTGTTGTCCTTGACTATTATTTCAATTGGTTTGCTGTTCCGAAACACTTAAGTGTGACAAACATGCAAAGGAACAGGAAATGAGGAAGGGGGCAAACACTTTTTCACACCACTGTATATTCCTACCGTCTTGAGGACCCCTCAGAGTGGCGGAAACACCAGGGCCCGGTTTCAAGTGTGACCTCCGCCACCCTGGTAGTTCCGCCACTGTGCCCAAGCCTTATAAAGTAAACAAAAAAATTCCTTTCCCTTCCCTGAGACAAATCCTCTTTCATTTGTTTCTCACACACCCCCCCTCCAAGACACTGCAGCTCACACTGGGAGGATTTGAGGAACAGAGGCAACCAATCCAGAAAACAGTGGGCAGGACTAGGTGTGGTCAGGTGCTAAATAAAAAACGACAGGCCTGTTAATCAGCAGGAACAGTGCGGATAGTCACGTCCCCACCCCCACAACATTTTCCATCCCACTGTATTACAAGTTGATACACTCTATATAAAAAGCACAACTGAATGCAGCATCATTGCCAGGTCATCACAGGAAGCTACATTAGGGGGACTTCACAGGAGGTTATTGTTGGACTTTTCCGGGGCTCCAGAGCTTAATAAATGAGCAGAAGCTGATAAATTCCATCATCCAATAATGTGGAAGCCAAGATGCTGTTTTTCTTTTGTTTTCTTTGCACGCGATTGGGTATTCTTTGCAAAATGACACCTTACCACATTTACTAAGCTCTGGAGCAACTGCAAAGTGCACAGTCTATTTGCCTTTAGTAAATCAACACCATACACACCCATAAATGCTGTGAGGATTTGCAGAAAAAGTTGATCTACACCATCTCTGGTGATAACTAGGCTACAGCCATCTTTTAAGTGTAGCGCTAACATCTCTGCCTACTGATCCTATGTTAATGTTGTTATAATGTAAGTCTATGGACAATTCTATAGCTTAGTATTTGGCATCATCTAGCGGCCAAATACAGATAGTGGACTCAAATTACTTTTCTTTTTAGAGTATTGAACTAAATACAGGAAGTGACTATTTAATTTGATATTTGACCTACCTCCCAGAATGCCAGGTGACCTACCCATGGACACCCTCTCTTGCACTGCACGCTGGGTAGGACATAAAAGGACCCCGAGCGGCCATCTTAGGTCTCTTCTGGACACATGGCCTGCCTGTGAAGACCTGTGAGGAGGGCTCCAGAAGGAGCGGCCTACAGCCATTGCGAAGCGCAACTCAGACTGTGTGAGCGATCCGACAGCGTGAGAGGCATAGTGACCGGATTGGGAAAAATCCAGAGGCACTCGTCTGAGCATCGGAAGACCCGGTTCACCCAGCGGAAAGGAGCAGTGTGATGGAGTCACCAGACCAGAGCTGCTATACAGAGCTTCAGATCCAGTTGGTGAGTGGGTTGCGGCCCACAGTTTCATTACGCATTTGCATCTAGTCATACTCATATACAGTGTTTGCTGGGACCTGTAGTCCTACAGAAGAAGTTCACAGAAACTGATATTAGGCAGGCATAAGGCCTAATGCCGCGTACACACGACAGGACTTAAGTCCGACAGACTTTCGACGGAGTTCTGATGGAGTTCTGACAGAGTTCTGACGGACTTTCCGGACGAACGGACTTGGCCACACACAATCACACCAAAGTCCAATGGATCCGAACGTGATGACGTATGACTGGACTAGAATAAGGAAGTTCATAGCCAGTAGCCAATAGCTGCCCTAGCGTCGGTTTTAGTCCATCAGACTAGCACACACACGAGCGGATTTCTGGGTCCGGCAGAGTTCTGGCGGAAAAATTTGAAGCATGTTCCATTTCTAAAGTCTGTCAGACTTTTGCGAATCAAAAGTCCGTTGCAGCCCACACATGATCGAATAGTCTGCCGGAATCATTCCGTCAGACTTTTGATGTTGAAAAGTCCGGTCGTGTGTACGGGGCATTATTCTTCTTGCATCTTAAGCATTGTACTATACTTACGGAAACACTTTCTGGAACATTTACAGAAGCAGTATTAGGATCATCTTTAAGTCAATTATAATCTTTTACCCTTTTGGATTACAATTTATAAGAAACCATCATAGCTAGCAGAAGACAAGAAGGTTAAAGACTGTGTACTTTTAATGAGATCTCACAACTAGCTATAAAAGTAGGGGGAGCTCAATTGTAGTTACACTGTGTATAATTGTTGTTAAAATTCATTGTCCTGTCATTCTATGTTAACATGACAGTACAATCATTGTAACCACCTGTTTATTAGAAATTACAGTAAAATATACTTTTGGTTAACCACTACAATACCGGGCACTTTCACCCCCTTCCTTCCCAGCCCAATTTTCAGCTTTCATCGCTTTTGCAATTTCAATGACAATTGCGCGGTCATGCTACACTGTACCCAAATGAAATTTTTATCATTTTGTTCGCACAAATAGAGCTTTATTTTGGTGGTATTTATTCACGACTCCGTTTTTTATTTTTTGCGATATAAGCGCAAAAAAAGCAGAAATTTGGAAAAAAAACAATATTTAATTTTTCTATTTTAAAAGAAATCCAATAAAATCAAATTTTGTCATAAATTTAAGCCAAAATGTATCCTGCTACATGTTTTTGGTAAAAAAAAATTCCGTTAAGTGTATAATAATTGGTTTGTGTGATCACGGACATATGTATGCAAATGATCATGTACAGATGTGTGCAGGTGATCACGTACAGATGTGTGCAGATAATCATTGGGACATGTGATTTTATTTGGGGACATGTGTTTTTTTTATTTGGGGACATGTCTTTTTATTATTTGGGGATATGTGGGGTGACGTGTATTTTGGGGACATGTGTGGTGACATGTGTATTTTGGGGACATGTGTGGTGACATGTGTGGTGACGTGTATTTTGGGAACATGTGTGGTGACATGTGTATTTTGGGGACATGTGTGGTGACATGTGTGGTGACGTGTATTTTGGGGACATGTGTGGTGACGTGTATTTTGGGGACATGTGTGGTGACGTGTATTTTGGGGACATGTGTGGTGACATGTGTATTTTGGGGACATGTGTGTGTACACTGTAGGTTTACACTAGACTAGTGATCAGTGAGTAAAAAGCTGTAAAAACAGCTCATACTCACTGATCACCAGCCGGCTGCAGCGATCTGCTCTCCTCTCCTCAGCGACGACTTCCGTGTGAGGAGAGGAGGAGCCGATTGCCTAGCAATCGGCTGTTTGTTTACATCACATGATGGCTGTGATTGGACACGGCCGTCATGTGATCAGGAGGGCCAATCACAGAGCCCTCCTGCCGATCCGAGATGCACCGTGTCCGGGTGACACGAGCGCATCGGGAACGCGCCGCTGCGCGGTCACGCGCGCGATCCCCCTCCTTCTGATGGACGTTCCTGAACGTCCCGTCAGAAGGAGGCGGCTCCCACATATATGTGCATTGGCCGTGTGGGAAGTAGTTAAGTACCCCTTTGTGTGGAGTATTGTTCTTTCTCCCAGCAGGTGTAGCCAGTGGATCCTGAGGGGATAATACAGGTATATTATATCGTATTGTGTATTATATTGCACCACAGCTGTGTCAAGGGGACTGAGTCAAGTCAGTGGGGGGTTTATTAACAGAGTGCAGGCCCGAATCAATTCAGCAGCTCCTTCGGGGGGGGGGTTAGTGCTACATAAGGACAAACGGATATCTGCGTGGATGTTGAACAGCAGACGAGGAAAATTTGAACATATGTGGACCACATTGGCAGATCTTTTCTGCTTTTAATGAGAGTTCCTGTTGTCCCCTGAACAGTGTGGGTGGTAAGCACCCATCCAGCCTGCCAGTGTCTTTAAAGGAAATTCTAAGGGAATTACATTTAGTTTGTTAAAGTCCTGTATATTATAAAGACCACCATTTAAGGTTTTATTTAATTTTTTTTAATTAAAATGTTTGTTTTCACCTGATTTTCATAACTGTTGCATCTCAGTGGTGCTGAACTCCTGCTGTCTCTTTGCAGGAACTTCCTGTCTACATGCATTCTAGCCATAATTGCAAAGCATTTGTCAGGGTGGTGTTCCTGATGGTGACAAGAGTGGACCATGCATGCAGAATGCAGTCTGTATCCCATGTTACAGGGTAACAATGCAGGAGCACAGCTGGGAAACAATAACTCCGTATAACAGGAAGGACCTTTATACCAGGGTTACCAGGCATTATTTTAAAGGATAAGTTCACTTTAAATAAAAATATGCACATTTTTTTGTAGGTAAAAAAAAAAAATGCATTTACTGTACTATTGCACCCTCAATCAGCAGATCGCAGGTGTCATGCAGGACTCCTACAGACTGCCAATGTAAGCTGTCTGGCCGAACACCGTAAGCCCTTGTACACACGGTCGGACATTCCGACGCAAAATGTCCGATCGGACCGTGTTGTCGAATAATGCGACCGTGTGTGGGCTCCATCGGACTATTTCCATCAGAATATCCGAGCGACAAAGTTTTAGACAACATGATCCGATCGGACTTTGTCCGATCGTTTGTAGAGAATTCCGATCGGACAAAGTGCCTCGCATGCTCAGATCAAATTCCTAGACCAAAGCTATTGGCTACTAGCCTGAAAGTAGACCCGTTGTAACGAAATAACGTCATCACATTCCGAACGATCGGATTTTCCGACAACTTTGTCCGACCGTGTGTATGCAACACCAGTTTCGGACAAAATCCGACAGATTTTGTTGTCGGAATGTCCGACCGTGTGTACAAGGGCTAAGGCATACCTCCCAACTTTTTTAGACCTATCAGCAAAAGTTTGCAGGAATAGGACACACCCCTTGCCACGCCCCCTCAAAGGAGAATTTAAAAAAAAAACAAGATTGGCTAAACCCACAAGTGCTTTTTTTACCACTAATATTCCTTTATATTCGTTCATGGAATCTACAAATGCAGCAATTTAGAAATCAGATGAAAGGTTTAGCGCTGGAAAACACTTTTTGATAGATAAAAAGTGCATTTTATATACATCTATAGAGATCAGACCAAAATGAGGGACAAATGAGGAGGAATGAGGGACAGAGGGACATTGCTCCAAATCAGGGACAGCCCCTCGAAATCAGGGACAGTTGGGAGCTATGTCATAAGAGCAGGCAGTTTCACACTGACAGGAAGACCACAGCACTTAAAGAGGAAGTAAACCCTGATGGGTTTACTTCCTCTTTCATTCCCTGCAAAGGCAAAGCATAATGGACTACTATGCATCGCATCGCATCGCATAGTAGTCCATTATGTGTCACTTACCTGACACAGGAGCCAGTGAAGTCACCGCTGTCCCCTGTAGTTCGGCGCATCCATCTTCTCGGTGCGTCTCGCTGCTCCGCCGCTGTCATTCGGCATGCGCACGGGAGCCAACACGCACGGCAGCTCCGTCATTGAAAATGCCGCACTCAGTGCGCCTGCGCGCCGCTGTCTATGGCACATGCGCCGTAGACAGCGGTGCCCGTCTTCGGGCACATATCTCCTAAAACGTATAGGTTTAGGAGATATTTCTTGAACCTACAGGTAAGCCTTAATCTAGGCTTACCTGTAGGTCAAAGTGTGTTGTAAGGGTTTACAACCACTTTAACAGCTGCAAAAGCTGTCGGTATTGATCTACATTAACATGTTACATAGAGATGCACTGAAATTTTAGCGGTCGAAAAACATATTGGCAGAAAAATTGTGTTAATGGCAGTTTTCTGATAAGAGAAGAAGGTGCTGGTAATGGCATTGAAAACGCACTGGATTTTACCGCAATTTTACCACGATTTTGCTTATGGTTTGTCTTTTATAGGTCATGTGACTCAAAACTGCATCAAAAACTTAACACGGGTGCGTTATTGATGCGTTCTTGCTGCGTTTTCAATGCATTTAAATCGGGAGGTGCCGTTTTTTTTTTCAACTGACCAAAAATGCAACAAGCGGGATTTTTAACACCACAATGGATGTGCAACAGGCCGGTGTGAAGACCTAAATAGAATTTAAAGGGTGGTATATTTCTTACACTTTTCTTGTGCTAAAGGTGCTGATTATGGCTGACAAATTCATATTCATTTAAATTCATGATACTAATGAAAAAGTTGAATATGATACAAAATATACATACACACACACACACACACACACACACACACACACACACACACACACACACACACACACACACACACACACACACACACACACACACACACACACATATATATATATATATATTTTTATATATATATATATATATACATACATACATACATACATACACACACACACAGACATTATATATATATATATATATATATATATTTATATTTATAGATATATAAAAATATATACATTTTTTTTAAAAACTGTCATTTTCAGTTTTCGGCGGCCAAGTGCATCCTGCATTTTCAGTATTGGCACCAAAATTTCCATTCGGTGCACCTCTAATGTTACACCCTAAATAAGGGTGTAACATGTTAGGAAAGGTGAACTTATCCTTTAAAGCTGAACTCTGAGCACAAAGAAAACGTTTTCCTATGCAGTGTGGCTGTTCCCGCACTGCAAGGATCAACTGCTCATTTTTGTCTAGGCAATCGAGGACTCACCAGCACAAGACCGTTCCCTGTGCCTCCCCCCCCCCATCTTGTGTGGTGGACTGTTCCTGACATCATCACATCCAGAGCTGGTCTATGGGCATGATGATGTCAGGAACAGTCTACTACTGGATGGTGGGGGAGCTTCTCCAATAGAGCAGAGGATCAGGTAAAGCTTTCGCCATCCTCTAGACAAAAATTAGCAGTTGACCTATGCAGCCCCACTACATGGCAAATCTTATTTTTATTTATTTTTTTTGCTTTAATGTTTGGCTTTAATAAATGTTTAAAAGTTAAAAATATTGAAAAACATTTTTGAAATGACATGAGAATATAAAGCGCATATAAGATATTTTTGAATGGGTATGTAAACGCTTTAGGATCTGTCTTTTATTGTTGCTAGTTGAGCCTTTTGTATATGGAGAAAGGGACAGCCCAGCCTGCACATTGATTTACTAAAGGCAAATGGACTGTGCACTTTGCCTTCTGCAAATGCAGTTGCTCCAGACCTTAGTAAATGAGCAGAAGCTTTGCTGATTTACATCATCCAATCATTTGCAAGCAAAAATGCTGTTTTCCTTTTAAACATTTTATTGAAGATAATACAGTACATATTATTATTACATAAAAATATAAAAAAAAAAATATATGATATATAATATGAATAGAGAAACTTCTCAAATAAACATATAAGAGTAAAAATAATAAATTCATGTCTTAAAAGATAAGGTATACGAGTGTAAACTTTTCTGCACTTTTCAAATTATAATTATTATTGTTAGTACAATACTTGGTGAGGTTAAGATTAAACTAGAAGAATAATAGTACAATATTTATAAAGATCGATTAAACAAAGTATTGTCTATTTATGACAGATCATCTATCTAGGGACCGTCAGGAAAGGAGTCCATCCAAACGGGGGCCAGGTTCCAGCTATTGGCCTGGTTTGTCCCATATGGATGGACAATGATCCCGGCCATCCCAAGTATGTCTTATGTAACTTTACCTATAGTAATAAATATAAATCTATAATCTACTTTATGGTTGAATAATATAAAGAGGGAGTCCACCCGGAAAAAAAAAATGATTAAAAGCCAGCAGCTACAAATACTGCAGCTGCTGACTTTTAATAAATGGACACTTACCTGTCCCAGGATCCAGTGATGTCGGCAGCCAAGGCCGATCGATCGCTCGGCTCTCGGCTGCCGCCATTCTCGGTGAGGGAATCAGGAAGTGAGTCGTTACGGCTTCCCTTCCCGGTTCCCTACTGTGCATGCGCGAGTCACGCAGCACACTAGGAGGGGTCCGCACTCTCTGGGACCCGTGTGTGTTCCAGCAGACAGTGCGCAGGGACAGGAAGAGGCATAGACTCCTGTGGGAGTCTATGCCCGGAAGTGGGTGCAAATACCTGTCTTAGACAGGTATCTGCACTCCCCTCCCCCCTGAAAGGTGCCAATTGTGACACCGGAGGGGGGGGGGCAGGGTTGGACTGGGACAAAAATTTAGCCCTGGACATCATCCAGACTGGCCCACTTTGATCAGTGTCCCCATCGGCACCCCCCCCCCGTAGATCTGCATGTCCCCATCGGCGCCCCCTTAGATCATGGTGTCCCCACTCTCCTCCCCCTCCCACGTGTACTCACAGTACTGAAGGCAGCTTCTCGTTCCTCTCTCCAGTCACTGTGATAAGTGATAAGGGGAGAGAAGAAGGAAAGTCTGACGGCTGTCTTTCTCCCCCCAGGAGGGAGTAGAAAGCTTAATCCTCTCTACAGCAAGGGTTGGTGACAGGAGTGAAATCCCGATCACTCACCGGAGTGATCGCTCCAGGACTGCACCTGACTGGCCCACCGAGCCATCGGCCCACCGGGAAACTCCCGGTAGTCACGATGGCCAGTACATGTCTGGGGGAGGGTTCCGTTGAGCGGAAGTTCCACTTTAGGGTGGAACTTCGCTATAAGATGGAATTAAAGAGTTTAATGTAAAGTCAGCGAGGGGGTGAGGGGAGAGGAGGGATCATCAGAAGAATCAAGGAATCAATGATGTTAGCACAAATGCTGTTTA
The DNA here is from genome assembly GCF_037356315.1 of Lithobates pipiens. NCBI lineage: Eukaryota > Metazoa > Chordata > Amphibia > Anura > Ranidae > Lithobates > Lithobates pipiens. The sequence continues at coordinate 21,170,220 of NW_027507825.1, forward strand.
TGTCATCTTCCTTGCACGCAATTGGGTGCTTCACTTGCAAAGTGAAGCTTTATATCATTTACTAAGCTGTGGAGCAACTGCACTTGCAGAGGGCAACTGGGTCTATTTCCCTTTAGAAAATCAACCCCATCGAGTCACATCTGTACTGGTGGTACAGCTCACATATGCACAGACACAGCACGTCTGCAAAAGGTGCCTGTGGGTGCGATTTACATGCTGTTCAGCACCCGCAACAGTGTGAACCTAGGCTTATGAGCAGCTTTGATCATGCTTCTAAGCGACGATGGCAAACATTTGAACACTGTGCAAACAACTCATACAATAAACTTACAGCGAGCTTCTGAAGTTTCCTATGGTCGTGTCTCGGTTACCCAACAAGGTCCAGTGTTGATGTTCAGATCAAAAAAAAACAAAAAAACGATAAGATCAAAAATAAAAAAGCAAACCATCAAATAAGCCCGAATAATACCGACAGCACAAGAAAAAGCTGGATCTTTGCAGGAAGGGTGTTTGCCACCCCAGCTGGAGAATAAAATCAGTTTCCCAGCCTGCCGCCGAGCAACGCTTTAAACAGTTCAGACAAATATTTATCACGTGGGAATCTGCGCTTTCCCAACGTGAAATATGGCGACCTCCCTCTCGCTGTATGGGGCCTATAACGAGGATCTTTGTTAATATGAAATCTGTTTATACTCAGTGGTGACACTGATGGAGTATTTATTTGAATGTTGTTCTGTGCTACGCTGCACGTCTTTCCTGATCTATGTATCACCATGACATGTTGACTTGCCGGGACTTCGCCAGTCCTATTAATAATCCTTTGCGTGATTTCTTAAAGGAATGCTGTAATAACGATGTATACTGTGAAAGCTGCCGTTGCTTCCGAGTCTGAAAAAGCTAGTTCTCTGGCTGTCAGGGAAACACCATTTTCAGAAGGAGGGCAGCAATGGCAACCCAGATTTTTATCTCAGTACAGGTTGGACCAGGCCTATTTTTTTACACTTGGGGGGGGGTTATTTACTAAAAGAAAACCCACTTTGCGCTGCAAGTGCTCTTGAAAGTGCACTTGGAAGTAAAGTCACTGCAGATCCGAGTGGGACATGACAGGAAAATAAAAAAAAACAGCATTTTAGCTTGGATGATAAAATCAGCAGAGCTTCCACTCAGATCTACCCCATAGATTTAGAGTGACTGCACTTCTAAGTGCACTTTCAAGTGGATTTGCCTTTCATAAATAACCCCCTTGGTGTTTACAAGTTAAAATAGTTTTTTTTTGCTAGAAAATTACTTAGAACCCCCAAACACTATATATACATTTTTTCAGACACCCTAGTGCAGGGGTAGGGAACCTATGGCTCTCGAGCCAGATGTGGCTCTTTTGATGGCTGCATCTGGCTCTCACCTCTTAATCCGCAGATTGCACGGTGTGCCGATCCGTGGATTGAGCCCATAGGAAAGGCCGCAGCTTCGGCCTAGCTCCGGAACTGCGGCCATCTTGGTACACCCGACGGCGGGCTAGGTGAGAGGCTCGCAGACGTCATCATCACCCGCCTCAACTGCTCGTGGATCTGCCTGCCTGTGTAGTGGTAAGCAAGCAGACAATCGTAGGGGAGATGTGGATATTACAGTGGGGGAGATGACGTGGATATTACAGTTATAATTGAAATTAGTCAATTAATCGATTTAAAAAAAAATATATATATTAGTTTTAAACGTATTGTATTTGCATTTTAAAATATGTGGCGTTCATGGCTCTCTCAGCCAAAAAGGTTCCCTACCCCTGCCCTAGAGAATAAAATGGCAGTCATTGCAATACTTTATGTCACACCTTATTTGCGCAACGATCTTACAAACACAATTTTTGGGTAAAAAAATACACTTTTTTGGAATAAAAAACAAAAAAACAGTAAAGTTAGCCCAATTTTTTTTATATTGTGAATGATAATGTTACGCCAAGTATATTGATACCCAACATGTCATGCTTCAAAATTGTGCCCGCTCGTGGAATGGTGACAAAAGTGGTGTAAAGTTGCTATCGTGTGAGGAAATTTGAAAGACTGTATTCCGTAATGTTCATTTCCTAATCCTACGGGGAGAAATATTTCACTGTTGATGGTGTTATAAAAAGTTTTGATCGAAAACTGATGGTTGGAGGCCCCATTATTACCTGTTTGCTGTCCATTCCTTGAACTGATGCTGATAACGTTAGTTTCACAACAACAGATATAAAAACGTTGATCCCTACGGTGAACTCCAAGCCCCTGTACACACAGTCGGAGATTTCGACAACCAAATACGTCAGATTTTGTCCGTCGGATCTTGTCCGAAACTGTTGCATACACACGGTCAGACTAAGTTGTCAGAAAATCCGATCATTCAGAATGTGATGACGTAATTTCGTTACGACGGGACTACATTCAGGCTAGTAGCCAATAGCTTTGATGTAGGAATTTGATCTGAGCATGTGTGGCACTTGGTCCGATCAAAATTCTCTACACATGATCGGAGTATGTCCGATCGAACCAGTTGGTCGGGAAATATTTCCAACAAGTTGGAAAATTGGGTCCGACGGATATTCCGATGGAATCAGTCTGACACACAGTCGGATTATCCGACAACATGGTCCGATAGGACACATTCCGACGGATTCTCCGACCGTGTGTACAAGGGCCAAGAGAGAGAGGCCTCCATCCTGCCCGAACCCGAGTACTATTAGTAACAGTTATGGAGATACTAAAGTCGCCTGTCTTGTGGATTACAAATATGGGTTGTGTGATGTGAAGGACGCTATGCTGACAGCCACCGTGCACACCCATTCAAAGTATCGTTAACGGGGAATACCCCAGAAAGTTGTATTGCCAGAACTGTACTGGACTGGATGCTACTGGCAATTACAGGAAATGATTATCTGAGCCAAGCTGGCTAGAAATGAAGTTGTTTGGGGTGCTTCACCCTGAAGAACGATCTGTGGACTTCAGCAGATTGTTGGTTGCAAATGATGAAGGAAGTCTCTTTGTCTTTGGCTGTCATGTGGACAGACTGAAGATACTTTTGCAAAGGGGGCCTGTGTCCCGAAGAGTGGTCCCTTGCATGCTGGCTTGACTGCTTGTTGCTTGAGATGCAGTCATGTGCCTGGAGTTGCCTTTGGAAGAAGAAAAGGAACTGCTGGGAAATGTAGACCATTTGAAGTAAAGTTAATGGACGGTAACCTGTCATGGACACTGAGCATGTAGCTAGTTGGAATAGGCTGCGATAGAGAAATGATTGCTCATTTCTTCAAATAATGGACTCATGCACACATGCCAGGACAGTTACTGATTAAAGCATTACTGAAGTTTATAGTTCTATGCTGATTAGGAAAGGGGGTGGCATTCTCGATGAGAATGGGGCCTGCTTTCAAGATGTAAATAATACAAAACGAGTTAGCCCATAGGAATTTAAATGAGTTGTTCATAGAGGTCCAAACAAATAAGTATAATGAAATAATAAAGGTTTTATTTGAGTGTCAGGTACTCACTATGGACCGAAGTGCTGAGAACGGCTTCCCTTGCAACTGGGTGCACAGTACCCCTGAGGGTGGAACAGCGGGTACAGGGCACGAAGGGGTACGGGTTGCCAGCAGGTGACTGTTATGCAGGAAGTCTTCTGAAGGAAGAGATGCCCTTGCAGATGGACTTGGGATATACTTGAAGAGAACTCCCAGCAGGGGTTCTAACACCTGACTTATGTGAAGGTCTGGAAGAGGGCTTGTGCAGGATGGACCGGACCAGAAGGTAAGTAGCAAGCCAGTCTGTAAAACAGGTAAGAAAAGTGCAGAAACAGGCCGAGGGTCAAACACAAGTAATCAGTCCAGGAGCCAGCAAGGCTGAATGCAGAGGGTAATCCAGAGGCAGGCTGATGGTCAAACACAGGTATCAGTCCGGGAGCCAGCAAGGCTAAGTGCAGAAGACAGAGGATATTCCAGAGGCAGGCTGAGGGTCAAACACATGTATCAGTCCAGGAGCCAGCAAGGCTAAGAGCAGGAAGTCCATTAAACAAGCCAGGGGTCAGGTCAGGAGAGAATCAGAGTAGTCTTCAGGCAATCCGGGTCGCAACAGGAAGTGGTAAACAGGAACAGGAAGCAAAGGAACACAGGTGAGCTGAGGAGACAAACCAGCAAAGACACAGAGCAAATGGTTGCCTTTTATAGGCCTGCTAGAGTGATCAGGTGATGTGCAAACCCGCCGTATCGCGCACCCGTGTGCGCCTCTGCGCTGATCTACCCCGTAGCCGCACAGGGAAGCACCGATGTTGAAGTCTGTTGATCCTCTGACATTGAGTTTCACAGACATAGTCATGAATCAATATGTATAAAAACCATCATGAACCATAACTTGACCATAAACATATTTGCCATAATACTAAAAGTACATAGTATACATATACAGCTTATATACTCGACGCGTTTCGCGGGCTCTGCTCGCTTCCTCAGGAGTAAATGTATATGTGGGGTATCTAAAAAGACAATAAGTATCGGTAAGATGTGGCATACAATGATGATTTTATTCGAGAAAAAGCATGTGGCCTCTAAGAGGCACTCCATAATCACATTATGGTCTGTTGATCCAATGGACTGATCTCCAGAGGTAAAAGCGGTAAGTGCCTCCACTGGAAGTTGATTCATATTAAGAGATATAGCTCTATGGAGCGTCGGATGTCAGCGGTGACATGTCCGCTGACATCCGACCCGCTCCTATCCGAAAAAGTGTGACGGAGGAAAAAGCTATTTTTCCCTCTGTCATCGGATCGGACCGGGTGACGACGGACCGCAGTGTCTCCCATAGGGGAGAGCGGCGCTGTGACCGGTCCGTCCCTGCGCAGTGTGCGGAGACGGAACTGTCACCTTCCTGCTCAGCAGAGATCGCTCCGGCGATCCCCGCTGAGCAAGCGGATATCCACGTGCTGATCCGCCCCGTGTGAAAGGACCCTTACTTGCCAAGAGTAGTTGTCCTGGTCGATTGATAGAAATATATTGATTTCTCCCTAAGTTTGATCTTGTTGCACTTTTCTCTTCAACCACTAGGTAGCCAGGTACTTGGTGGTACTAGATATGAGAAGGGCAACCCAAGGTCAGGTTATGAATATATGGGGTATCTCAGCCAATAGGCAGTAGACTTGTTTACAATGGAAAGTTTTGTTTAGTTTCGGTTCGTTGTCATTCGTAAAATACATCATTTCGTTCTGTTACATTTGTTATGTTACGTTAATATGTTTTCGGATAATTCGTTATTATTCGTAGATTGTCGAATTCATTTGTTCGTATTCGTTGAAATTCGCTATTTATGTATGTATAGACATTTGTGATGATGATTCGTAGTTTGGAAAATCGTTTGTTTATTGAATCTTTTAACACACACAATGACAACGTCTCTTCTCCTCGGCTCAAATACAATACAACACCCTTCTCACTCAGTTCTCAGGAATGCACTTTGCCAGTAATCTAACCTCCGACACAAAATTAATTAGCTGATTGGACTATAAGATTTACTTTGAGCTGACCTTTTGTTTCATTAGATCTTTAAAAAATTACCGAATTCATTTGAATTGATTTGTTATATTTCTTTCGTATTCGTTGTTATTCGTTATTTTTTTATTCGGACATTCTGATGCATTCGAATGTCCGAAAAATGCAAAATTCGGCCGAATTTCGATTTGTTACGAAACTAATTGCACAAGCCTAATAGGCAGGGGTTTTCTTGAATCCCTTGGCCTGCTGGGAGAACCTATATATTCGGGTGAGGTCAGGTGATCTATGTTCTGTCCCACCTGGACGGCTGTCTGGGTGGACATGTGTTGTACGCCCCGGGTTACTAGGCCAGAGATTGGGCCTATCCCAGGGGCATATGGCTGCTAGGCCATGTGAGGGCCTATCCAGAAGTAAGTGAGCAGCACAGGGTTGGGATTGCGGCTTGCAGTCCAACCAGAAGTAACGGTTCTGCCGGCCGGAGAACCTGTCAGTGGTCAAAGGTACAAGGGAAGCTGTGACCACAAAGGAACCAGCCACCTTTAGCAGGGACCACGGTGAGTAATTGAAGCAAGAACCAGAACCATATTCTCACCGAATGGGCACGTTGGAGAATTGGGAAACCTCAGGCGATGATCGATTCAAGGAACCAACTCGCGGAGGAGATATTTACAAAGCAACCTCGTGAGTCAAGCCAGGGACCTTGCTGGTTAACAGGGGTGAGACTTGAAAAGTATCTTGAGTGCCAAGCTAGGGACCCAACAGGGAAGCATGGGTGACACCACTGCAAACCTTGGACGAGCTCAAAGGATTTAGTGTCGGTGAATCAGAGGGTCTAGTGAGAGACCGGGAGCTCACTGTTGAAGAACTACAAGAGGCAGTTGTAATGAAGCTGAAAGGACTTTTACGTTTGAGTTAGGAACTGTTATAGACTGTTACCATATGAGACAGCATACCTATTGAGGAACCCTGGTTGAGAAAGGCTTCGTCTTACAGGTTTTTTTGGGGGGTTTACAACTGATTTAACTGTCAGTGGGGGGAATGATGCCCCATGGTTGGTATCAGTGGTTGAAATAATGCGCCAAGGGCTGGATAAAAACAAGCAAAAGGCCGGATCTGGCCCCTGGGCCACATTTTGGAGGCCACTGATATATTGCATCTTACCGCCACATAGATGCGGGGGCTGCATTCATTTTAATTTTTAGGGCTTTTCCTTTATTTTCACCTAGTGATCCTGCCAGAAACACTCTTCCTTTACTAGGGTGACAACATTCACTCATTGTACTATATTTATGGAGGAGCAGTGTTGACAACCCTAGGTTGCTTGCTCCTGATTCGGACCACAGCACATTTCCTCACCCCTCATATCCATAACATAAAGAGAAGGTGTTCTGTACTCTAAAGCCCTGTACGAACGATCGGAAATTCCACCAGCAAAAATCCGATGTGAGCTTTTGGTCAGAAATTCCGACCGTGTGTACGTTCCATCGGAATTCCTGCCAGCAAAAGATTGAGAGCAGGTTCTCAATTTTTCGGTCGGAAAAATTTCCGATCGGAAATTCCGATTGTTTGTACCAATTCCGACGTGCAAAATTCCTATGCATGCTCAGAAACAATTCGACGCATGCTCTGAAGCATTGATCTTCATTTTCTCGGCTTGTCGAAGTGTTGCACGTCACCGCGTTCTTGATGGTCGAAAGTTCAGAGAACTTTTGTGTGACCCGTGTGTATGCAAGCCAAGCTTGAGCGGAATTCCGTCGGAAAAACCATCCAAGATTTTTCCGATGGAAATTCCGCTCGTGTGTACGGGGCATGAGGAAAATAACTGAGCAGGGCTGATAGCATCAAGATTTCAGTGCATAAGAGGCAGGGGGGCATAGGAATTCAGGAGCTCACTGGATTTCTGGCAGGATCATTAGGTCTTTAGCTTAAACGGGCAGCCAGTGGTTTTACTTCCACCAAACTGTCCACCTACTGCAATCTACCGTATATACTCGAGTATAAGCTGAGATTTTCAGCCCCTTTTTTTAGGCTGAAAGTGTCCCCCTCGGCTTATACTCGAGTCACCGCCGTCTGCCTACCTGATCAGCGTGTCGTGCAGACAGACGGCGGCCATTCCACTGTTCAAAAGCCGCGCCTCCCTGTCTGTGATAGGCGGAACACTCAATTTCCCAGCAGTCAGTGTTCCGCCTATCACGGACATCCTCTCATCCTCGTCCGTAGTATGAGGATGAGCGGATGTCCGTGATAGGCGGAACACTGACTGCTGGGAAATTGAGTGTTCCGTCTATCACAGACAGGGAGGCGCGGCTTTTGAACAGTGGAATGGCCGCCGTCTGTCACAGACGAGGAGGAGAGGTGCGGCTTTTGAACAGTGGAATGGCCGCCGTATGTTTTTATGCTGATCGGTGCAAAATGGCACACGGAGCTGCAGATGGGCACAGAGCTGCAGAAGGACACAGAGGCTGCAGATTGGCACACAGAGGCATGCACAGGACACAGGTAGGCTGCAATGGACACAGGGAGGTACACAGGGAGGTACACAGGGAGGTATGCAGCTGCAGATGGGCATTGTTGACCCTCTTTTCCACACTTTTGCTGTAACAGTAGCTGCTGCATGTCTCATCTTCGGCTTATACACGAGTCAATAAGTTTTCCCAGTTTTTTTGTGGTAAATTAGGGGTCTCGGCTTATATTCGAGTCGACCTATACTCGAGTATATACGGTATTCAAGTTAATGAGGCCGCGGCACAACCGTAGTGCAATGCATGTGGTTGCAGCGCAGTGGCCCACCCTCCTGAGGACTAAAATGGTCAGTAAGAAGGCTTACCTTCCACCTGACAGCAACCCTCTGAAAAGCAATCCATGGCAAATGTCTAAATAAATCCCAAAGCTGAACTCCAGGTATGGATTTTACTACATAGAGTCTCTTTAGAAGTCAACACTACTACAGTAATTGCCATTATACAGCCATTGCCATTATACAGTCATTGCCATTGTCTACCAGGTCCCATATCGAGTGATTGCCTTGCTGCACCACAGGACGTCACTTGCTCGGTGACGGTATGGCTACCATTCACAGAACACCTTCCATTTTTCTCAATGTTCTCTGTTTGGACAAAGTGGTGATCGTATTGTCACTGCCCCACCTGTCATTAAGAAAAATGCATAGCATTCTGAAAATGGCGTCAGACCAGGGACACCACGTGGTTACTCTGCAGCATGGCAGCTACTTGGCATGGGATCCAGAAGACAGTGTCAAGTCAACTGCTACAGAGATTCTCCACTTCTCCAGTGGTTCTACAGGCATGGCATATGTCTATTTACTATGGACCAATATACATATGCAATACAATCCATGCCTAGGATTCTACTCTAAAGTAAAACCTTAATTTGAAATATACAACAACCACCATCGTGCACCTTCTTTAATTGCTAGTAGAATGGCTATGGCTGGCTTGAATATTAAAACCCCCACTTACCTTTAAAAGAAAAGAGTGTATACTTATCTTCTCTTATGCTCCCTTCTTTAGAAATGGTTCCCCAAAATCTTTTGGGGAAATGGACATGTCTGGGAGTGTCAATCTCCTGTGTCCCCAGCAGCTCTCGCTGGTTCCTTCTGCCAACCTGAAGTGACATGAAAGTCAACAAGAAGACTTAATGAGAGCTTTTGGGGACCCAGGAGATCAATACTTCTGGAAGTGTTTGTTTAGCACAGTGATTCTCAGCCAGGGTTCCCTGGAACCCTAGGGGTTCCTCCAGAGGTTGCTAGGGGTTCCTTCAGCATTGGGCAATTTCTTCCTCTCAGATAAGTTCCCACCGACACCATTGATCTTTTTAGCTATCTATAAGGAGGTTCTTCTTCCCAATGACCACAAGTGTAAGGACCAGTCTTCCCAATGACCACTAGTGTGAGGACCATTCTTCCCACTGACCACAAGTGTAAGGACCATTCTTCCCACTGACCACAAGTGTAAGGACCATTCTTCCCACTGACCACAAGTGTAAGGACCATTCTTCCCAATGACCACAAGTGTAAGGACCATTCTTCCCACTGACCACAAGTGTAACGAGGTAATTCTTCCCAATGACCACAAGTGTGAGGACCATTCTTCCCACTGACCACAAGTGTAAGGACCATTCTTCCCACTGACCACAAGTGTAAGGAGGTAATTCTTCCCAATGACCACAAGTGGGAGGACCATTCTTCCCACTGACCATCACACTAATGTATCATGAGTTGCAGATTTCAAATTTTTATCAGGGGTTCCCCGACACCGGAGAACAACTTCAAGGGTTCCTCTGTGTTGAAAAGGTTGAGAAAGTCTGGGTTAGCAGATGACGTTGAAGGACAGCTTTGCAGCAAAAAATCAGGTCATGGAAATCCCAAGCAGTCAATGTTACAGTTCTCTCTCTGGCCAGTGTCTGGCAATGTTTTTTTTTTTTTTTTTGTTTTTGTTCTGTAGTTCAGCAATCTTCCTGGAGCATGTTGGGCTAGATGTTGCAGTAGTGCAGGACAAGATTTGAACCACTTAAGCCCCGGACCATTTGGCTGGCAAAAAAAAAAACAGAGCACTTTTTGCGTTTCGGCGCTGCATCGCTTTAACTGACAATTGCGCGGACGTGGCTCCCCAAAAAAATGTACGTCTTTTTCTCCCACAAGTAGAGCTTTCTTTTGGCTGTATTTGATCACCTCTGCGGTTTTAATTTATTGCGCTATAAACAAATAAATAGCATCAATTTTGAAAAAAAAATCATTATTTTTTACTTTTTACTATAATAAATATCCCCAAAAAATATATAAAAAAAATTTTTTTTCCTCAGTTTAGGCCGATACGTATTCTACATATTTTTGGTAAAAAAAATAAAACAAAATCGCAATAAGCGTTTATTGCTTGGTTTGCGCAAAAGTTATAGCCTCTACAAAATAGTAGCTAGTTTTATGGCATTTTTATTAATATTTTTTAGTTTTTTACTAGTAATGGCAGCGATCAGCGATTTTTATTGTGACTGCAACATTATGGCAGACAGATCGGACACTTTTGGCGCTATTTTGGGACCGTTCACATTTATACAGCGATCAGTGGGATTAAAAATGCATTGATTACTGTGTAAATGTGACTGGCAGTGAAGGGGTTAACCACTAGGGGGCGCTGTAGGGGTTAAGTGTGCCCTAGGGAGTGATTCTAACTGTGGAGCGGGGGGGGGGGGCTATGTGTAACATGACACTGATCACCACTCCCGATTACAGGGAGCTGTGATCAGTGTCAGTGCCATTAGGCAGAATACGGAGATGCTTGTTTACATCAGCATTTCCCCAGTTCTTCCTCTCCGTGAGATGATCGTGGGTAACCCCGCGGACATTGAGTCCGCGGGACCCGCAATCACATTTACGGATCTTGCGGCGGGCACGCGTGCACGCAATCTGCTTCTTAAAGGGCAACGTAAAAGTACATTAATATGCCTGTACATGCCCTTCTGCCAAAGTATATCGGTGTGAGTCGGTGGTCAAGCGGTTAAAGGATAGCTAAACCATGGAACACAAACTGTATATATTGCAGCTTTCCAGACCACAGATGTGATGGCTGAATTTGTTTTAATTTTTCAAGAACAATTTCAGAAAAATACAAAAAAGCCTCCCCATTGCATCAGGGTCCCCAGAGAGCCTCCCCCTTGCATCAGGGTCCCCAGGGAGCCTCCCCTTTGCACCAGGGTGCCCAGAGAGCCTCCCCTTTGCACCAGGGTGCCCAGAGAGCCTCCCCCTTTGCATCAGGGTCCCCAGAGAGCCTCCCCCTTGCATCAGGGTCCCCAAAGAGCCCCCCAATTACATCAGGATCCCCAGAGAGCCTTTCTTCCCCTTGGGGTCCCCTGCAGAGACTCTGGGCTATGGGCCCCAGATTCGGGGCTGTAGCCCCAAAAGCCACCCCCTAGCGACGCCACTGCTACCAGGTGAAAATATGGGGAAAAAATTTAGGAAATAAGGGTGGAAAAAAGGAATTAAAGCCTAAAAAGAAAACTAGTCTACCACATGGACTGGTAAGCTGCATGATATTACGTGTTTGTGTTTGGGTTTATATATACTTTAGCTAATAAAACACAATTAGACATCCATCACATGGACATTTTAAGGCAGTTAGTTATACTTTGTGAGCCAAAGGACAAATGTGCACAAGCCCAGCAAGTGTACACTTATCTCTGCAGAGCAATCTTGGTCCAATGCGTCTCTGGGGCCCATCAGTCTGTACAACCATCAACCTTCATTAACTTTAGAGCTCTGACATCTCTGGAAACGGGAACATTACCTACGTGTCTCGGAAACAGTGTGAGACAAGAAAGTAGCCTATTGAAGGTTTGGACACGTGGATGTGAACTCAATATTTAACCTTCATCACCCTTTCCCACTTGATCAGTGCTGTCTTTAACCACTTGACCACTGGGCACTTAAACACCCTTAATAACCAGACCAATTTTCAGCTTTTGGTGCTCTCACATTTTGAATGACAATTACTCAGTCATGCAACACTGGACCTATATGAAATTTTTGTCCTTTTTTTCACACAAATAGAGCTTTCTTTTGGTGGTATTTTTTTTTTTTTTTTTTTTTTTCTTTTTTTTTTTTTTTCCATCTCCACGTCAGAAGACCTGTGCTTGAGACACAATCATATTGCCTCTCATTTTTATCTCAGCATCATATCTCATCATCGTGGATTATAATTCTTATTTTCAATGTTTTTTTTTGCTATTGCTATTACAATATCCGACAAAAAAGTTACCCGCCTTCCTGAGGCCTATCTAGACAACAACAGTCTACCTAAATTTTATCCCTTACCCGCCCTACCCCTGCCCATCCCAAACCCCCCCCGCCCCCCCCTCCACATCCCTCCCTTGCGCCCGTTTGCACATAAACAACAATATGCTACCCTTATGTCTCCTATTCATTCTAATCTATTGGGTATCCCATCTCGGTTATCCATGGAGACCATATTCCCTTCCATACTCTATAATTTCCTCTCCTTACGAACAAAGTCTTCTCTTTCCAAACTAATTCATTAATACTTTGGGTCCATTCTCCTACTGTAGGGGCACTATCAGCTTGCCATCTTTGCGCGATCAATCTGCGTGCCTGAAACAGGCATCTTACCACTGCCACCGTGACATATTTCCCTTCTCTTGGCTCTTGCCTATATCCCAGTACGCACAAAATCGGGTCCATTCCCAATTCTAACTTAAAGATCCTATTGATACTCGCCATCACTTCTCTCCAATATCGAAAGAGCTTCGGGCAGCGCCACAGCATGTGTAAGAGATCTCCCTGTCCCCGACATCTAGGACATTTGTCATCTATTCTTCTACCCATCTGACGTAATCTTTTAGGGGTATAATAAGCCCTGTGCACCAGCATCAATTGTGAGATCTTTTGAGAAGGAGAGAGCGAGGTCACTGGCCCTAATTCCATTATTCTCCTCCACTGCGTATCTAAGATTTCTCCTAAGTCCTCTTCCCATTTCCTCTTCAAATTCGGGTGGTCAATTTCATCATTCGAATTCATACCTAAATGATTGTAAATACCTGAGATGGACCCCTTTATACTATCTGAGGTGAGCAACTTCTGAAGTGGAGGTATTTTGTCCCACGGTGGCATTTTCCCCCCAAACTGTGCTGCTAAAGCATGTCTTATCTGCACGTAGCTGAAGAATGAGTGTTGTGGTATATCGTAGACTTTTTTTAAGTCCGAAAATGTCCTTAAGACCCCTCCATCATAAAGGTGGATCAGTCTGGTTATACCCTTCCTTTCCCAAGATTTAATCTTACCGATACTAAATATTTCAGGTAGGTTTTTGTTGCCCCATAGGGGTGTGGTTTCCAACAGCCCTGAGAAACCCATTTTTAATTTCACCGCTTTCCAAACCTTACCTATCATTTTAGTTATCGAATTACTATACTGAAAAGAGTCAGCCTCCAGGACCTCAGCTATAAACTCATGCGGGGCTCCTATCATTCTAATCCCTTCTTTTAGCTTTCTTCCTTGCTCCGAGTCGTGACCTGCCAGGTGCTGCATCTGCGCCGCCAGGTAATAGTTCCTAGGATGGGGAACAGCCAGGCCTCCTCTATCTATTGGCATCTGCAACGTCTGGAGTCGTATCCGGGCCGTACCCTTTTTCCAAATAAGTTCCCGAAAAAGGGTGTCTACTTTCTTAAACCATTTTTTGCATATCCATACGGGCGCATTATGCAAAACATACAGCAGCTGTGGCAGCCAGATCATCTTGATCAGGCTGCAGTGGCCCATAACTGAAAGCGGAAGTTTACTCCAGACCTCGTATTTGCACTTAAATTTATGCAGAAGAGGGATTAAATTTTTATTAATATATTGATCGGGGTTCAATGTCAAGTATATGCCAAGGTACTTCAGCACATCCACCTCTCTTACTCTTATCCCCGGGTACGGAACTGCAGCATCCTGGGGGTCGACTCGAAGCAGTTCAGATTTCTCCCAATTAATAGCCAGCCCTGAGAAGTTTCCAAAACCTTCTACTAAAGTTACTGCCTGCGTCAGAGATGGTCCGGTATCTCCCAAAAACAATAACACATCATCTGCGTATAAGGCAATCTTTTCCTGTCTCTCTCCGCTTCTTTGAAATCCCTCAATCCCAGAGTTGGCCCTAATAGCTATGGCTAATGGCTCTATGGCCAATGCAAAGAGCAGAGGGGACAGGGGACAACCTTGCCTTGTCCCTCTGCTCATTTCAATTTTTTCTGAGTACCTACCATTGGCCCTTACCCTGGCGCTAGGGCCATTATACATCTTTTTAATCCAGCCTATAAAGGTGGGGCCCATTCCTACTTTCTCCAACACCCGCCATAGGAAGTTCCATTCTAAACTGTCGAAAGCCTTTGAAACATCCAGGGACATTATGGCCCTCGCCCCTACATTCTCTACTGGGATCTGCATATTTAGGAAGGTTCTTCTGATGTTCATACTTGTAGATCTTCCCATAATAAACCCAGTTTGATCTGGGTGCACTAGCTTTGACATGAACTGATTCAGCCTATTTGAAAGTACTTTAGCTAAGATTTTTTCATCCGCATTCAGTAATGATATTGGCCTATATGAGGCCACTTCCAACGGGTCCTTATCCGTTTTGGGGATGACTATGATCGTTGCCTCTGTCATTGAAGCCGGAAGGTGTCTTCCTTCCGCTGAATCTGTTAAAGTTTTATGCAACTCGGGAAGTAGCAATTCTCCATAATATTTGTAAATTTCTACCGGGAGCCCATCCGGGCCGGGAGCCTTATTGTTTGGCATCCCAGCCAATGCCTGTTGTAGCTCATTAATGGTTATCGGGGCATCTAAGATTTCCCGTTCCTCCTGAGTGAGGGTCACCATTTCTAAATTTTCCAGGAAACTATCCATTTCCCCCTGCTCCCCTGAGCCTCGTGACTGATACAACTCTCTGTAGTAATTTCCAAAAATTTCTACTATCTCCTCGCTCTTGTATGTTATCACCCCATTTAAATTTCTAATACTAGAAATAAGTGAGGGGGAGGAGTTTGTCTTAACCACCTGTGCAAGCAATCTTCCCACCCCCTCCCCTTCCCCAAAGTAGCGCTGTTTCACAAATATTCGTTTACTCTCTTCTTTTTTTACAATTGCTATTTTATAATCTTGTTGTTTATTTAGCCAGATTTTTTGGTTTTCTGGGGTTGGGTCCAAGACATAGGCATTCTCAGCTTCTAGAAGTTCCTTCCTAATATTCTCCTCCCATAATCTAGATTTTCTCTTCATTCTAGCTACCTGTTGGATCAAAACGCCCCTAATAAACGCTTTTAGGGTATCCCAGATCACGCTCATTGGGGCCGAGCCGGCATTAAAACCTATAAACTCTTTTAAGCTTAGTTTAACTTCCACTTCGTCCTTCATAAGTTCGAGCCAGAACGGGCTGATCTTCCAACACCCTTGAATTTTTTTTTTAATCCCCGTATTAAGCACGACCCTTAACAAGGAGTGGTCTGAGATACCCCTAGGCATATATTCTATCTTAGTTATGTTTTGTGCCATTTCCACATTTCCTATAGCCATATCTATCCTAGAAAGAGTACCGTAAGTACCTGAAAAGCAAGAGTATTGTTTAATTCTCGGGTGCCTCTCTCTCCAGAGGTCCATCAAGCCTATTTCATTCAGAAAGCAGCTCAGCCTAGTTTCACCTAGGTCCCTGGATCGCACCTTAGGGGGAAACCTATCGCAATTTACATCGAGGACTTCATTGAAATCTCCCATCGCAATAACTGGTGTATCCTCTTTATCCCCAATGAATTCCAACAGTCTGTACATAACTTCCATTTTAAACGGCGGGGGTATATATATATTTGCCAGGATACAGCTACTGCCCTCCAGTTTACCGTACAAAAAAATATATCGGCCCTGCTCATCTATACTGACCTGGTTGCAGGAGAAACTCACCCCTTCCTTTATTATCACACTTACCCCCCTTGAGTAGGAGGAGTATACTGAGTGGTATTGTTGTCGATATTTCCTGTTAATTAACAGTGATTTGGATATATTGGTAAGGTGGGTCTCCTGCAAACAGGCCAGTCCAATATCAAATCTCTCCAGCATAGCAAAAACTATCGCTTTTTTTACCGGGGTACCCAGGCCCCTCACGTTCCAGGACCCGATGTTTATAGATTTACCCTGCATCGAATTTACCATCAGATCTAAAAGAAAACATACCTGCAGGCAAAGAGCGCCACACAGTTACACAGAGAGCAACTACATGATATTTATAGAATATAAAGTCTACTAGAATACCTATCTCTATTAAGTACACCCACCCTAGTGTCATATACAGTTTATATTTCTCTACTTTGTACATTAATAGCTCAGGGTTAAATTTAACCCCAGATATTATCTTATCATAGTGCTTTATGTTTATATACTTTCTCTCTTGTGCAATTATCCTGCGTCTATCATATTTTCCCTCCAGGGTACAAAAAGATACTGAATGGTACTGCTGTTGGTATTTCCTATTATTTAGCTGTGGTTTAGACACATTGGTTAGGTGAGCCTCCTGCGGACAGGCCAGTCCTACGTCAAATCTCTCCAGCACAACAAAAACCACCATTTTTTTTTTTTTTTTTCCCCCTCTTTTTTCCCCTTTTTTTTTTACCAGGGTGCCCAAGCCCCTTACATTCCAGGACCCAATATTGAGGGTTTTAGCCTGTAGCATCTGTACCATCAAACAGAAAAAAAGGACAAACTAACTAGCGGAAAGTGCCACGCAACCAAACAATGTACATAAACATAGTTCTTATAATATATAGACCCTACCGGAGTACCGATATACAAAAAGTGCTCCCACCTCCATTTCATCTTCCTTTAGCTTTTCCATACTTTATATATTTGCAACTTACAATTAAATTTAACCCTAGTTTGTGGTATCTTGTAGTTGTGTTTAGTGTTACTTTTCTTACTCACTTGTGTATTTATCGTGCTATATTCGAATTTTCCCTTCACGTGTTTACTTTTTTTTAACAATTTTCCCCTCCCATCCAACCCAACCCCCCCTCTTCCTCCCAAACGTCCTACCCTCCCTTTTAATACCACCCCCTCCCCCCCTTCCCTCCACCTAACAAGGTGCTCCCTTTGGGAGTTTAACGTGACCGAAACATCCATAACCCACCTAGTACCCAAACTCACAGACGCCACCCCGTTGACCCCCCCCCATCCTGCCTAAACTTAACTTCCATTTCCACCTGAAAATTTATCAATCAACATATAACCACCCCCCTCCCTTGCTATCTTCCCTCCCTTTCCCCCTGGCTACTCCGTAGGGACTCCTTATTAGTTTCCAGCCAGTTTAATGCCGCATCTGCAGAGTCAAAAATCTGTACCCCATCCGGGGTCATCACACGCAGTCTTGCTGGATATAAAAGTGCATATGATACTTTATATGACTGCAAAGTAGCTTTAATTGTCCGGAATTCCGCTCTGCGTCTCTGCAAGTCGGGAGAGTAATCTGGGTAGAGTGAAATCCTTGAACCATTAAAGGAGATATCCCCCATCTCCCTCGACTTGCGCATTAATGTCACCTTATCCTTATAATTAAAAAGCTTCAGCAGCACGGGTCTGGGACGCCCTCCGGGTGGCGGTGCTCTAAAAGGAAACCGATGGGCTCGTTCTATCGAAAAAAAGGGTGAGAGACCTTCCTTTCCGAACTTGTCTACCAACCAGGACTCCAAAAATTTTATAATATCGGGGCCTTCACTTTTCTCGGGTAGGCCCAACAACCTAATGTTGTCCCTGCGAGATCTATTCTCTAAATCGTCCATTTTAGTAGCGTGACTGTCCAAGTGCTTTTGCATATTATTAACCACCGACTGGATTGGGCATAAGTCATCTTCCAGTTGACTAATTCTCGATTCCAGAGCGGTTGTTCTTTCAACTGCTTTTTGAATGTCTTGTCGAACTAACAATATATCCTCCTTCATTCCTGTTAGCTGGGCTGCCAAGTCTCCCAAGGAATGTTTACATGCGTTTACCGCCTGTAATACATCTTTCAGTGTTGGGGCCTCCTCCTCCTCATGTGGCTTGTTAGACACGTCTGACTCCAGATCTACTTGGGTACCCCCCTGGCTCTTTTTGCTCTTACCCTCAGGTACTAGCGTGGTCAGAGCGGCCGGTTGGCCTTGGCTTTTTCTATCGGCCGGACCCCCGTGGTGAGATTTAGTTTGTGTCGTCTGTCCTCCTTTTGTTGGTGTTTGGGCCGGGGTATGCGTAAACCGTTCTAATTTTGCTGCAGCTGACGTTGCTGCCTGATTACTTTTTTCCTTTTCTTTGGAGGAGCGGAGATGTTGTACCCCCGCACCCTCCTGCTGCGGCTGTTCCTCCCCTCTTCGCCTTGACATATTGACTTATAAAAAAGTAAATAAAGAAAAAATTTTTAACGAGGGGGCCAATAACACTTATGACACAAATGCTATATGCAGCCGTTACCCCAAATAAAGCAAAAGAAAAGAGAGACTTAGTATTAAGGCCTTTCGGACATTGCTGTAAATCCGTGCTGCGTAAGGAAAGCGAAGAAGAAGGGGAAAGAAAATACAAAAAAAAAAATATTCCTGTGTTTTCTTTTTCTTTAAAAAACGTTCCTAGCTGTATCGTCCGTAGATGCGTTTACGAGACATTTAAATAAGTGTGGGTATTCAGTTGTACAGTTGCACTTAGGGAGGCAAAGCTTAATAAATTTTTTTTTTTTTTTAAATATCACTGGAATATCATTCAAACAGTTTACCAGAGAGATCTTATCATCCTGAGAGATACCGAATCTAGTAGCAAACCAATAGATAGCAGTATAGGCATGTGTACTCTTTCAGTTCCGTCAGCAAAAAAAGCATAGAGAGGCATAAGGTTACATCCTACTGCCTAGACTCCTGTATACCAGAGAAAACGAACAAATGAAGCTGCTACTACAGTTCGTTATCCGGAGAAATCATTTTTTCCTCACCTCCAGAGGGGCTATTCCCAGGCTATTTTCCCCAACAGGGGGTACTCACGGATACCAAAATTAGCAGCTGGCAGATACCGGTGTCTTCGCTCGTACAGCGCCCGGGAAGTCCTCATCGGCCGGCATGTATGTCGGTGCCTCCACTCCTGCACTCGGATGGTCCGCGGCCAGCGTCGGCTTACATCAGGATATCTTCGGCCGCTGTCGGCTGGCTTCGGCATATACCGGCGCTTCCACTCTCCTGGAGACCTCCGGCGAACCTCATCTGTTCCTACGCAGCCTGTCACTCAGACAGAACGAGGGAGAGACAGCGTGGCGGCGTCTCGCTGACCTCAACCCAGCCACATCCTCACTCCTCACACCACGCCACGCTCCACATACATCCGGTCACCTCCCCCCCGATGGCTTTTGGTGGTATTTAATCACCTCTCAGTTTTTTATTTTTTGTGCTATAAAAGAAAAAAGACAGAAAATTCAGCGAAAAAATGAATTTTTCTTAGTTTCTGTTATAAAATTTAGCAGATTAGTAATTTTTTCTTCATAAATTTTGGCCAAAATTTATACTACTATATATCTTTGGTAAAAATAAGTACAATTTGGTGGATATTATTTGGTGTTTGTGAAAGTTATAGAGTCCACAATCTATGGTGCCAATATCTGAAAATTGATCACACCTGAAGGACTGATGACCTATTTCAATTCTTGAGACCCCAACATGCCAGAAATGTACAAATACCCCCCAAATGACCCCTTTTTGGAAAGAAACATTCCAATGTATTTAGTAAGAGGCATGATGAGTTTTTTGAAGTTGTCATTTTTTCCCACAATTCTTTGCAAAATCAAGATTTTTTTTCCTTTTTTTTTTTCCACAAAATTGGCATATTATCAGGTTATTTCTCACACACAGCATATGCATACCACAAATTACACCCCAAAACACATTCTGCTATTACTCCCGAGTACGGTGATACCACATGTGAGACTTTTACACAGTGTGGCCACATACAGAGGCCCAACATGCAGGGAGAGCCATCAGGCGTTCTGGAGCACCCAGGACAATTCTGACATTTCTCTCCTACATGTAAAAATCATCATTTATTTGCTAGAAAATTACAGAGAACCCCAAAACATTTTTAGCAAAGACCCTGGAGAATACAATGGTGCTCGTTGCAAATTTTTATCTCACACGGTATTTGCGCAGCAATTTTTCGAACGCGTTTTTTTGGGGGAAAAAACTGTTTTGTGCTTAAAAAAAACAAAAAAAAACAGTAAAGTTAGCCCAATTTTTGCATAAAGTGAAAGATGAAGTTATGCTGAGTAAATAGATATCGAACATGTCACTCTTCAAAATTGCACATGCCCGTGGAATGGCGCCAAACATCGCTACTTAAAAAATCCCCATAGGCGAAGCTTTAAAATTTGTTTACTGGTTACATGTTTTGAGTTGCAGAGGAGGTCTAGGGCTAGAATTATTGCTCTCGCTCTAACGTTCGCGGCGATACCTCACATGTGTGGTTTGAACACCGTTTTCATATGTGGGCGGGGCTTACGTATGCGTTCGATTCTGCATGCGAGCACATGGGGACAGGGGCACTTTAAATTTATTTTATTTTTTTATTGTTCATTTTACTTTATTTATTTTAGTTTGACATTTTTTTCCCCAAAAATAAATTTTTGATCACTTTTATTCCTATTACAAGGAATGTAAACATCCCTTGTAATAGGAATATGGGGTGACAGGTCCTCTTTACAGTGAAATCTGGGGGTCAATATGACCCCACATCTCACCTCTAGGCTGGGAAGCCTGAAAAAAAAAAAAAAAAAAAAAAGATTCTGGCTTTGATCGTACTGGCGAGTTGGTAGAAGCACCGGAGGGCGGTGAGGGGTGGGGGGGGGGGGGGGGGCGTCTATTGCTGGGTATTGCAGGGTATCACCGAGTATGGCTGGGTATGGCAATTTATGGCAGGGTATTGGCGGGGTATTGGGGGGTATTGCAGAGTATTGGGGGGTACTGCAGAGTAATGGCGGGTACTGCAGAGTAATGGCGAGTACTGCAGAGTATTGGGGGGTACTGCAGAGTAATGGGGGGTACTGCAGAGTAATGGCAGGGTACTGCAGAGTAATGGGGGGTACTGCAGAGTAATGGCAGGGTACTGCAGAGTATTGGGGGATACTGCAGAGTAATGGCAGGGTACTGCAGAGTATTGGGGGGTACTGCAGAGTATTGGGGGGTACTGCAGAGTATTGGGGGATACTGCAGAGTAATGGCGGGGTACTGCAGAGTAATGGGGGGTACTGCAGAGTAATGGCAGGGTACTGCAGAGTAATGGGGGGTACTGCAGAGTAATGGCAGGGTACTGCAGAGTAATGGGGGGTACTGCAGAGTAATGGGGGGTACTGCAGAGTAATGGCAGGGTACTGCAGAGTATTGCAGGGTATTGCAGAGTATTGGCAGGGAATTGAGGGGTTAAATTCGGTGAGCAGCGATGTGGGCACTGCAGATGCAGCCCACATCGCTGCTGACACCGATCTCTTTCCCCTCCGCTGTACCGATCGGTACAGAGAGGGGGAGGGAGGAACATGACACCGGTTTGTTTACAAGTGATCACTCCGTCATTTGACGGAGCGATCACGTGGTAAACGGACGCGACGAGCGGCCGTTTACCGTGATCAGTGGACCCGGCGGTCACGGATGATCTCGTGTGCGCGCCCCAGGGGGCGCGTGAGAGCTGAATTCTGGGAGCCCGTTAATTAACGGCCTCTCAGAGTTAAACAACCGCCCTGAAGCCGTTAATCGGCAATGGGCGGTTGTTAAGTGGTTAAAGAGGAACTACACAGCGTCAGAGCATCACAAACCAAAAACTCTATTTAATTCATTTTTAATATTAAAAACAAACTAACCCCACCATCCATGCATTACTTTGCTGAGGCCATCTTGAGTAAGGGCAGATGATTCATAAACTTCCTGGAACCTATCTGGAATCCATCTGTCCTTCTCTCAGGCATGCAAACAGGTGTGCTTAGCTGAAAAAGCCCCTCATCCCCTCCTGAAGACTCCTGGGATGTATGTACGGTTGCCACCTGTTCGGGATTCACCCGGACAGTTCGGGTTTTGAATCATGTGTTTGGGTTTCAGTCCACCTGAAACCCGGACACAATATTCAGACAGGAATGTGGCTTAGAACAGGGCCCCATAGGAGGGTGAGGGGGGCACTATGCATGCCACATTACTATTCTCTTTGGAGTGCCAAAAGGTGTCCCAGGCCTGTTACAATCCTATAGATCAGGGGTCTCCAAACATTCTAAAGAAAGGGCCAGTTTAATGTCCTTCAGACTTTAGGGTGGCCGGACTGTGCCCAGTGGGAGTAAACAATGCCCGATCTTTGGTATTATGGGCAGAAACATTTGGTGTCCATGGGAGGAAATGTGCCCAATTTTTGTTGACGTTAGAAGAAATGAGGCCCAATCGTTGATGTCAGCGGAAGGAATACTGTCCATTGTTGGTGTCAATGGTAGGAATAATGACTCAAGGACCCGATAAAGGCAAGCAAAGGGCCGCAGTTTGGAGACCACTGTTATAGTGTATAAAATATATATTTTTGCTGAAGTGTTCGGGTTTGCCTTGAAGAAAAAGTGGTAACCCTAGATGTATGACATCATTGTCCTAGACCTGAAAAAACAGGAAATGACTGAAGAAATATAAAAACAAACGTTTAATATAAATAAATATAATATTCCTTCCTATCTATTTACTAATGCTGGCAGCATAAGGATTAAAAATAGTCAATGTTGATTGAAAGAGTGAAGTTCCACTTTAAGGAGCTATAGGGGGGTTCTAATTTTAAAATAAACGCACAATATTGATACCAGATAATAAGAATAAAAGATACTTTCATAGCACATGACGTCATCTTTGTTTAGTGATTATGCATATATTCAATCTCTTCTTGTGCAAAATAAAATGAAAAAAAAAACTTTTAGAATCTAATCTCCTGCTCAGTAAATCAATCGCTGAAGGGGATTTGTACTGGTGACACCAGTATATAGCCATTACTGGATTTACAACCCTTTCTTCCAGTATACTAACTTACTGTTCAAGGCTACGGTAAGCTCTGGTAATTGAATATAAGCTTGTAAAGTTCACCTCTATATTTTCAAGCCTGACCTTTGCTTGCTCCATCATTGTACATAATATAGTTTGGAAAACATCCACAAATTCATGTTTTTCATTATAAATGGCCCATGAAATATACAGTTTAAGATTAATGTTCAGCTCATGTTGTTAAAAGAAAAAAAAAAGAAAAACAGAAAGACAAATACATTTCTAACCTGTAAGCAAACCACCTACCACATTTTTTGAGATTTATGAATTTTGGGTATAGAAAAACAGCAAAGGTAAAATGTAATAAATATAGAACACTGAGGGAACTTAAAACCCCCTTCTTATACAAGCTATATATCCTTCTATATCACATATGTCAAACACAAGGGCCGCAGGCTGAATCTGGCCCGCCGGGCCTTTTCATGTGGCCCTCCTACCTCTACTGCATCTGTGGCACCCCTTCATCTCTGCCCCCACCTTGTCTCAGCAGTTGGCAGCGGAGAGGAGGACAGAACTCCTCCACCATATCCTGCGCTTCTCCATGCAGCTGCAGAGAGGCTCGTCTCTACCCCCATCCTGGCAGTCGGAAACAGAGAATAGGACAAAAACTCCTCCTACAGATCCTGCACCCCTCTGTGCAGCCGCAGCATACCCTTGTCTCCACCTCTCCTGGTCTCAGCATTCAACAGACTCAAGCAGCGGAGAGGAGGACAGAACTCCTCCACCATATCCTACGCTTCTCCATGCAGCTGCAGAGAGGGTCGTCTCTACCCCCATCCTGGCAGTTGGAAACAGAGAATAGGGCAAAACTCCTCCTACAGATCCCGCACCCCTCTGTGCAGCCGCAGCATCCCCTTGTCTCCACCTCTCCTGGTCTCAGCATTCAACAGACTCAAGCAGCGGAGAGGAGGACAGAACTCCTCCACCATATTCTATGCTTCTCCATACAGCTGCAGAAAGGATCGTCTCTACCCCCATCCTGGCAGTCGGAAATAGAGAATAGGACAAAACTCCTCCTACAGATCCTGCACCCCTCTGTGCAGCCGCAGCATCCCCTTGTCTCCACCTCTCCTGGTCTCAGCATTCAACAGACTCAAGCAGCGGAGAGGAGGACAGAACTCCTCCACCATATCCTGCGCTTCTACATGCAGCTGCAGAGAGGCTCATCTCTACCCCCATCCTGGCAGTCGGAAACAGAGAATAGCACAGAACTCTGTGCACTGTGATGGGGGGCATTAACATCCAATGTAGGGGGGTGGGCGTTCTGGACATCTAATCTTACAGACAAAACTGGCCCTTTAAGGGCAACCGTAATGCTGAAATGGTCCACACTGAAATTGAGTTTGACACCCTTGCTATAGAGCATGGGTGCTCAACCTGTGGCCCTCCAGCCGTTGTGAAACTACAATTCCAATCATGTCTTTGCCTTTGGGAGTCATCCTTTTAACTATCAGTGGCTTGCAATGATTCATGGGACTTGTAGTTTCCCAGCAGCTGGAGGGCCACAGGTTGAACACCCTTGCTATAGAGTGTCACTTGGACAGCTCTCACTCTGCTGGAGTTGCTGACATCACTTCCTAGATCCCCGCTCCCCTTCAAACTAGGAAAATAACGTTTTGGCTGGAGTTCCACGTTATATTATGGGGGAACATCGTTCTGTATATTAGGCCCCGTTCACACTTGGGTAATTACGAATCGCGGGCAGAATCGGTTTGTGAATAAATTGAGTTTGACATCCCTTTTCTTATAATCTAAACCCTCCTGCCACCATTTTATTAACCTTACTGGCAAAGATCTTAAATACCTTTGGATTCCCTTCAACTGCCAACATCTGATTTTGGCCTTGGAACTGGTGCTTTCTAGGTGAGAACCAGGTTTCCAACTGGTAAGGCATTTAAACTAAGCCCAATAATTCAATGATGCCCAGTGGTTTCCTAACACGATGGGACCCCTTGACAGCATAGTGTATTCTACTAAAAAGAGGAACCTAGCCTTTAACCACTTAAGCCCCGGACCAATTTGCAGCCGAAGGACCAAGCCCCTTTTTGCGATTCGGCACTGCGTCTTTTTAACTGACAATTGCGCAGTCATACGACGTCTCTCCCAAACAAAATGGGCGTCTTTTTTTCCCCACAAATAGAGCTTCCTTTTGGTGGTATTTGATCACCTCTGCGGTTTTTATTTTTTGCGCTATAAACAAAAATTCTATATTTTTTAGTTTTTGCTATAATAAATACCCCCAAAAAACATATAAAAAAACATTTTTTTCCTCAGTTTAGGCCGATACGTATTCTTCTACATATTTTTGGTAAAAAAAAAAATTGCAATTAGCAATTATTGATTGGTTTGCGCAAAAGTTATAGCGTTTACAACATAAGGGATAGTTTTATAACATTTTTATTAACATATTTTTTTTACTAGTAATGGAGGCAATCAACAATTTTTATTGTGACTGCGACATTGTGGCGGACACATCGGACATTTTTGACACATTTTTGGGACCATTGTCATTTATACAGCAATCAGTGCTATTTAAATGCACTGATTCCTGTGTAAATGACACTGGCAGTGAAGGAGTTAACCACTAGGGGGCAGTGTAGGAGTTATGTATGACGTTATGTGTTTTTTTTTTATTGTAGTAGGGCGTGGCCTGGCGTGTGATGTCACTGATCGTTCTTCCCTATAAAAGGGAAGAGACGATCGGTGACAGCCACACAGGGAAGCACGGGGAGAGGTTTGTTTACACAGACCTCTCCTCGTTCTTCAGCTCTGTTACCCGATCGTGGGACACCAGTGGCGATCGGGTCCGCTGGTCCCGCGGCCACAGTCACGGAGCTCAGGATCGGGTCGGGAGCGCGCGGCCGGCGGCATGCTCCCGACCCAAGGCTGGGCACTTAAAGAGCTGCGCACAGGTACGTGCTTGTGCCCAGCCGTGCCATTCTGCCAAAGTGTATCAGTGTGAGGTGGTCCTTAAGTGGTTAAGGTGGAGTTTCAAATAAAAACTTCAAAGGATCAGCCCACCTAAAAGACATATTTGGGTTAAAGGTTCAGCCTGATGTGTTGAATCAATCCATCGCTTCTTCTATTATAAAGTTATATAGTAGGTGAGGTTGAAAAAAGACACAAGTCCATCAAGTTGAACCTATGTGTGTGATTATATGTCAGTATTACATTGTATATCCCTGTATGTCATGTGGTCATTCAGGTTCTTATCTAATAGTTTTTTGAAACTATCGATGCTCCCCCTGAAACCACCACCCGTGGAAGGGAATTCCACATCCTTGCCGCTCTTACATTAAAGAACCCTCTATGCAGTCTCATGCCGCGTACACACGATCAAACAAGCAGGTGGAAAAGTCCGGCAAACTCAAGTCCGCCGGACAATCCCCCTGTGTGTAGCCTCCGGCATACTTTTTTGACCCGAAAGTACGGCGGACTTAAAAAGTAGTTTTGCACTCCAATCTTCCCGCCGGACTCGCATTTCGGCGGACAATCCTGCCGTGTGTGTGCCAGTCCGCCGTACTTTTGAAATGAGCGGACTTTTCCCGCCCGGAGTCCTCTGATCCTCTGATCCGCCCTGATGGAAGGGGATTGATCCCCTTCTGTTTTTTTTTTTTTTTTTTTTAGCGAATCAGATTGCAGGTAGGCGGGTGTAAAAGGACACAAATCCGTTTACATCTGCTGTTTCATAGAGGTGAATGGAGGGTCCGATTGAGTTGTGCTGATTGTGTGAAAGGGGCCTTTCACACTAATGCAGCGCAGTGCACCTGTGTCTTTCTTGTGGGTTAGCTACACTTTGCCATATACTTCTATTATATCCTGCAGCTGTGGTGCACTTTCTGAAAGCTCACCAAACCTGCAGGTAATAACAGAAGTCTATGGCTCAGTGCAGGTAACCTGAAAGTGCCCTGCACCTACGGATCAGTTTGAAAGCAGCCCAGTAACCACCGCGCAGATATGCCCATATATATACACTGCGATTTTAGTAATAAACTGACCTTTAATAACAGTCTTCCATTCAGGTATTGCCTGCTGTTGCTGTCCCAGGCAGAGTGCATTTGGTATCACTCCGCCTGTAGCAAGGGATGGAGCTATACAGGAAGCATCACCTCTGCTCCACAGCTGCTTGCTTTGCCGGCTTCATTAACAACACAGATGCTCTGTGATGGCAGGTCTGCAACCCATGATCTGGGCTTGCCAATATGCCATCCCACAGAAGGAGGTTGCGGGCTACATCCAGGCATGTACTGGTCATTGGGACTACAGGGAGTTTCCCGGTGGGCCGACGGCTCAGTGGGCTGGTTTCAGTGACAAAGTTATGGCTGCGCGGCTCGCCCTCAACTTCACGCAGTGATGTGAGAAAGATGAGAGAAATACTGAGGAGAATAAGTGAAATAATAAAAGAGGTTAGTGAGGACTCCTTATGTTATGCTACTTATGTTTTTTTTGCACAATTGCGTATAGTTTTATATATTGTTTTTGTGCTTGTTTGAAAAATTAAAGTGGGCTGGTCTGGATGAAGTCCAGGGCCAAATTTTTGTCCCAGTCCTGCCCTGGCCACATCAGAGGGCTCCGCTGGCCACATGTGGCCCCCGGGACACTGGTTGGGCACCCCTGCTCTACCTCTCAGTGAGAGACTGTGTTTTGTCTACTCTTTTTTTTTGCAAATAAAAATCCCAAAAGCGGGTCCATTGTCGGTTTCTACAATTCTTTGGGCCATCAACCTCGGAAAACCCCCTAGATGTGCACGAGGCCAAGAAGGTAAGCCCAACAAAATCAGCCGCTCCTTGGGGGGGGGGGTCAGTGCTACATAAAATGTTAAATAAATCCAGCAGGGAGAATTGGAACCCCTCATAATGGCCACAAAAGGAGAGCGGACCTGGGAACTCAAATATAGATCTCAGTAGAGTCCCGAGAGATATAAGAAACTAGCAGATGGTTTAGCTCTCCATCATCCCCCAAAACTGAAAATATTAGTTCTGGATGGGCTGACCTTTTAAGTTATCACATTTACAGCTCACTTATGCATGACTGTTAATTTAATCATACCAGTTCCAGCACATAAACACCGCAGAGGATCCTGTTCATCTAACACCTGACAACAGTCAATCTACGAAACATTAACTCACGTCCAGTGATACACAAATAAGATCAGCCAAGAGGTTAATGAATCAGAAACATTGTGACAGTTGTGGGCCTTTGTGATCCTCTTAAAATGGCTTATCTGATTTGCATAGGCTTAAAAATCATACATATTCATGTTTTGATGGCTTAAACATGAAGGCTCCAAAAAAGAAATCTTGTCTGCGGGGATTATGTCACTGTTTTTATAATGTCATTTTGTGTTGTTTTTCCCTTTCTTATGATCATCCCCACAGCATTTGGCCTTATCAAACACAACGTGGCGTCGAAGGGATGATGATGGATGACTCCAAGAATTTGACATTTATGCTCCCAAAGAGTCAAGAGCTGTTCTGGCGTGAATCAGACCCTTCCACTTCTTGTGAAATTAATTCCTAACCCTTGATGACTCCGCTTGGTTTTATGTGTACTGTGTAAACCTCACATTTCCTTCACATCTTAAGGACCAGTTACAATTTAGGTTCATCCCCGTACAAAAAAAAAAACCCCCAAAAAAAGCACCATTTCTTGATGCATATGTTTAATATGTCCTCTCCTGACTTGTCCATCAAGATCAGTAATATAATAATAATAATAATAATAGATTAGAGAATAGAGAATATAACTAAATATCCCAACCTCCCCTCATATCAGGGTGCTAAGTGTAATACTGAACTTTGACCTCTCATTTTAGCTCCACATCCAATCAATGCCCAAATATTGCCACCTTCACCTAATAGCACCTGGAACATATGCCCCTTCTTCAGCAATAAAACCACCAAACACATTAATAAAGCACCGGGACCAGATGGTTTGCATCTGAGGGTACTTAGGGAACTCAGTCAAGCAATTGCCAGACTGTTGTACCTAATTTTTTACTGACAGTCTACTGATTGGAATGGTACCAGGTGATTGGAGAAAAGCCAATGTAGCACCAACATTTAAAAAGGGCCCAAAATACATCCCTGGGAATTACAGACCAGTTTGTCTAACATCAATAGTATGAAAGCTCTTGGAGGGGATGATAAGTCCAACCTGAGTGAGTGTCTACAATTGTCCCTATCCCTGTACATTGCACACTCACATTGGTCCCTACCTTCAAGGAGCCCACAATCCAAGGTCCCCATTCATATACTAGGGCCAATTTTGGACAGAAGCTAATTAACCTACCAGCATGTCTTTGGAGTGTGGGAGAAAACCAGAGAAAACCCACGCAGGCACAGGGAGAACATGCAAACTCCAGGCAGGTAGTGTCGTGGTTGAGATTTGAACCAGCAACCCTTTTTACTGCTAGGTGAGAGTGCTAACCACTACACCACTGTGCTGCCCCATGATTGATACTGTCAGATGCATCCATTTTAACAACCACTCAGTGTCTGGCACCCTTCTTGGCCAATCCCTACACTGGCTCCCGAACACCTAACAAATATAATTCAGAATAGTAATATACAAAGCCATCAACAACTCTGCGTCCACCTATATCACTCACCAACCACATCTCAAAATATCACCCAAACTGTCCTTTCCGCTCTTCCTGCTTTTTAGATTCCTCATCGGCTCCTCCAGAACTTCTCCAGAGCCTCTCCCATCCTCTGGAACTCCCTATCTCAACCTCCCAAGCTATCCCCTGCATCTCTTCAAGGAAACCTATTGCACCTCTACCTACCAGCGAACATCCCCACACAGTTGATACCTATTATGCCCTATTAGTTACACGTGGGCATACTACAATACATTGTATGCCTATAGAAGGGGCATTGTTTACCCATATGGGGATGCACAAGTGTTCCATGCATCCCTGTTCAAGCAGTTCCATTCATGTCAATTACTGCATGGAAAAAGCCAATGCCCCCAGTCTCATATTAGTGCACAGCCCCGAATGCACATTTTTTGGCACAAATAATCCCCCCTTACCTGTGTACATTAAAATGCCCTATTTAATTAAAGCAATGAAAAAGGAACAAAATTAAGCCCTCCCTTCCTGAAAGAGTTCACCACTTGTTCTTGCAGGGGAATGGGATAGCACATGGTAAAACTCACACATGGTCCCATGGGAGCCTGCGGGCCGATCCTTCACTCTTCAGAACAGGAATGCAGGCAGTCTCTCCTATCAGTGGCCATATCCTAGTTAGTTATTTATTTAGCACCCTTCTGACACCCTAAAGGCAGGGGCGGGCTAGCATTTAACCCCCAGGGCTAGGTCCATGGTTAAAATGGGCAAAGAGAGGATAAGAGAAAGGATATTGGGCACCAGTCACTTTTGTCTCTTAAAGCTTTATTGCAGAATGGTGGATACCATAGCAGATCACTCACAGACTCTCCAGATCTAGATCAATGTCCAGAGTCACAGTGCCAAAACCTTTAGGCCAACCCGGCAACACTGTAAGCATGTTCCCAAATTTCAGTGCATCCTCCAAGTGTGTCACCAGGCAATTCTAAGAGGCCTAACTTTTTCCTGGCTCTCTCAAGGGGCCGCTCCTGGATCTTCTCCTTGGCACAGCTTCCTCTAAAAACCAAGCAGGATAGCTTCAGCACCACTTTAGCACTCATTAGGCCCCAAAAAGGCTATTGTGCCGAATAGCAGAACTCCATCCAGCAACACCTCTTCAGGCATAAGCCTGAGGCAAGAAAGCAGGCACATGGCCTATACCAAATATTTATATCCACCCCAGCATGCACCAGTGACATAAATGTCCTACTGGATTGGCTGAAGGAAATATAAATATGCATAACTTAAGTTTTGTTTGTGAAATCTCAAACTATGACCAGGGATACAGTGAAATTTACTGGCGAAAAAATGAAAATTACAAGCCAACTCAGGCTTAGGGAAAAACCAGGTGAAAAATTATACAATGAGTCTGAGCTAAATACAGCTCAGCCAAAAACTTAAATGACATAATATGTCCTGTTTAAGACAAGGTGGCTACATATACATTGTTGGGGAAAGATTAGTCAGAGGCCAACATACAGAGTAGCCTCAGCTGACGGGTCTTCACTACTGTCACCAACGGAGAGAGAGATTGCAGGATTTGGGATAAGATGAGCATTAGTGTGTGCAATCCCACACCGTGGCAAAAACGAATGCAGCGGCCATAACCCTTGGCAGGGCGGCCTTAACTTTTGGGCTTGCCGGTTACCTTCGCTCGGCTTGTTTTTCCACGTCTAGGGGTTCCCAGGGTTGATACCCAACAACTTTGGATGCTGACACCATAAAAGTCCTTTAGAAAGGTTTTTATTTGCAGGGGTAACATCCAACAAACACAGTCTCCTATGGGAACAGAGGACAAGGGTGAAGAAACTCAGGCACCTTGAACTGCTAATATCAGAAAGTCTCTAATACCAGCCAGAGAGTAGCCACTCGCAGCTGGGCGCTTCTAAACTGAACAAATCTCTAGCCAGAGATTTATGGCAATCAGCACTTTGATCCAGAACTTGTGAAATCTCTGACCTTGAGTAATTTGTAACCGAAGTGAACAGGAACCTTTTTCCTCAGTACCTGGAACGTTCTCTGTCTCCTTGGCAGTACTGGAAAATCGTGGATTCGGTAGTGTCCTTCACAACTCAGCAAACAGGCACTTCTCAGGATGTCAGCTTGTTGGCCCTCCTCCAAAGAGTCCTCTCCCGGTCACTTCCACGAGCTGCGGTGCCCCTCCAAGCCAAGAGCACACCCGGACACCTTGAATCCTCCCTCAGCCGGTTCCAAGACTCTGGAACAGATGGATCCCTACCCCAGACCAGGCGGGTCTATTGGGGCCAACCAACCGAAGCATGTTGCGGAGCAACATGCGCTCCCGTGACCGGGACCCCTCACGGGGCTACCCCGGTCCAGAATCAGGAACAGACCGCTAGGGCCTCACGAACGAACCCTGAACACGTGACTTCAACGCCTTAAGTAATCTTCCCCAGACTCCTCAGTGGGGCCCGGCGCGCCCACTGATTGGTTTCCGGGGAACGCCGATAGCCAAAGCGTCCAACCAGGCCTGGTTCTGGGCCTGTCATGTGCACTCAACTGTACACATGACCAGGCAGAACTCTAATGCCGCGTACATACGATCGGAATTCCGGCCAGAAAAAGACCGATGAGAGCTTTTCATCGGGAAATGCGACCGTGTGCGCGCTCCATCGGAATTTAGCTGTCCGAATTTCCGCCAGCCAAAAATTGACAGCAGGTTCTCAATTATCCAGACAGAACAACTTTCTATCGGTAATTCCGATCGTGTGTATGCAATTCCAACATGCCAAAAATCACGCATGCTCAGATTCAACTACGAGACGGAAGCTATTGGCTACTGGCTATTGAACTTCCTTTTTCTAGTCCCGTTGTACGTGTTGTACGTCACCGCGTTATAAATGATCGGAATTTGATGTGACCGTGTGTAGGCAAGACAGCTTGAGCCGAATTCCGTCAGGAAAACCATCAGAGCTTTTTCCGATGAGAATTCCGATCGTGTGTACGTGGCATAACACAGCCAAACTGATGTCAAAGTTAAACCTACATAATTAACCCTTAGAACACCACTACTGTTCTGAAGCAAAAATTTAATTTGTACATGACAGACACTTTTTCCAAAGTGTCATCGCTACAAACAATGTATTCTTCATGGAAGGGGAAGGCAAATCTGTCATTTTTAATAATAAGGCTCATAACACATCCCCACACTGCAAGGGTTAAATGCACAGTGTGTCTAGGGATGGAAGAATAAGCTATAATACTTACCTTAGTCCTCTCTCTGGTAGGCTTCCAGTGATCTCCTCTTTTCTCCAGCACCCCAGGTTGTGGGCAGGCCTATGTCACCCTCAAGTACACTGCAGGACTAAAGGACCTGCATTGTACCTAATGACGTCAGCATGTGACCGCCAGCTGTAGTGCCTTAGAGAAGGGGGGGGGGGGGGGGGGCTGGGTGCACAACATACAAGAACCCTGCTGGAGGGAGGAATAAATGTAGATGTTGCACCTTTTTCCTCTACTCCTAGAGCATTTAGACCTTGTAGTGTGAGAGTATTCATCGAAAAAAAAAATAGACAATATTCTCTGTAAGGCGGATGTGCCAAGCGATCGACCTCCTGCGTTCAGTATGCAGAAGGTAAGTCACTCGAGCAGCAACTCAAGAGAAACCAGCACTAACTTTATGTAGCACAGGTACTACATTGGGTTCTTGCATTCCCAGGGTCCCTTCCGGATGTGAGATATGAAGAATTCGATGTAACTGAGCTGGACCATTGCAAGTTTAAAAAAAAAAAGGAAAATATCTGGAGGGCAGCTTTAATTTTACCTGGTATCAGCCTCTTGAAGCCCACTTACAGCAGAGCCCAGACTGGAAGAGGGAGAAGCAACGCAAAGAGGAGATCAAATGTGCGACAATGATCTTGTGCTGACATGGAGCATGGTGATAGTAGGAGAGAGCAAAGTGATAGAGAGAGATGAACTCATCTGCCTGCTGATTCTCCTTTCACTGTCCAATGGCAGATTCAGGGAGAGTCAGGACCTGTAAGCAGGGCCAGGATTTGCCATAAGGCACAGTAAGCATTTGCAAATAGACAGCACAGGGTTTTTTCCCTTCTATCATTGATGGAAATAATTTTTTTTTACATGATCAGTAGTAATAACAATCTCATATAAAGTTTACTTTATATCACAATATCCTAAACTAGGTCAGGACTGGGAAAACCAGGAAAAAGCCTTTTTAAAAGAGGTGGTCCTAACAGAAGGGCACTACCAGGGCTGGACTTACCATTGGGCTTGACTGGGCTCAAGCCCATGGGTCCCGCCCAATAGGGGGCCCCGCTGAGATACATAGCCGAGTGTACTCGGCTCCGCTCCGCTCACAGTCACACCCAGTCCTGCCCTATGATGGGCATAACACAGGGACTGGGAGTGACTGTGAGCTGAGCCAAGTACACTCGGCTACTCTCGGCTCCGCTCGGGACTGCGAGAGAACCCGAGAGCCGCCAAGAGGACCCGAGAGCCGCCGAGAGGACCCGAGAGCCGCCAAGAGGACCTGAGAGCCGCCAAGAGGACCTGAGAGTCGCGGAGATACACAAGACTCTGTATCTCTGGCGGCGCCATTTTTAAACTTCAAGACTGCAATGACAAGGCTGCAAATGACACTGACAAGGCTGCAGATGGATAGGCAAGGCTGCATTGATGGGCATTTAAATGTAAGTTTTTTCCTTAAACTTCCCTCCTAAAAGTTTTTTTCCTTAAAATTCCCTCCTAAACTTGGGGCGCGTGTTATAAGCCGATAAATACGGTAATATATAGAAGGTAGGGCCCGAAAGTGACTCAAGCCCAGGGGCCCCCACCACCCTAAGTCCTGCCCTGGGCACTACTTAGGGTGCCAAGAGTTGTATGCCTACAGGATCCAATGATGGAAATCTGTACCTGCCTGTAAGTGCAGGTACAGGTCTTCTTTCCCTGCCAAACCAGGGGCGGATCCAGGGGGGGGGGGCAATGGGAAAATTGCCCCCTCCGAGAATGCGGGTGAGTAAGTGGGCAGCTCCTCGGGTGAGTGAGCGGGCGGGCAGCTCCGCAGGTGAGAGTGCAGGCGGGCTGGGTGGCTTGGTCGGTGAGCGGGCGGGTGAGAGAGCAGGCAAGCAGCTGGGTGGCTTGGTGTGTTTGCAGGCTGATGGCCAATAGGAGCCGGCAGGTGGGGGAGCAGACAGATGGCATCATCTCTCATCGCTCACCCTGCATTTCTGCCCTCACTGTGCAGACAGCTCAGATTACATCATCTCTCTGCTGCCTGACTCTGGGACCACCTTAGCAGGAAAGTGACACGGCACCTGACAATCCGCAATGTGTGGCAGTTGACATGGAAAGTGACAGTCCACATCTGGTGACAGGCGACGTGGCAAGTGACAATCCGCATCTGGTGACAGGCGACGTGGCAAGTGACAATCCGCATCGGGTGACAGGTGACGTGGCAGGTGAAAATCCTCATCGGGTGACAGGTGACGTGGCAGGTGAAAATCCTCATCGGGTGACAGGTGACGTGGCA
Organism: Lithobates pipiens; assembly: GCF_037356315.1. Lineage (NCBI taxonomy): Eukaryota > Metazoa > Chordata > Amphibia > Anura > Ranidae > Lithobates > Lithobates pipiens. The sequence continues at coordinate 21,205,446 of NW_027507825.1, forward strand.
AGTGATAATCCTCATCGGGTGACAGGTGACGTGGCAAGAGACAATCCGCATCTGGTGACAGCTGACATGGCAGGTGACAATCCGCAATGTGTGGCAGGTGAAGTGGCAAGTGGCAATCTGCATCTGGTGGCAGGCGACGTGGCAAGTGACAATCCGCATCTGGTGGCAGACAAGTGACAATCCGCATCTGGTGGCAGACAAATGGCAATCCGCATCTGGTGGCAGGCAACGTGGCAAGTGACAATCCGCATCTGGTGGCAGGCGACAAGGCAAGTGACAATCCGCATCTGGTGGCAGACAAGTGACAATCCGCATCTGGTGGCAGACAAGTGGCAATCCACATCTGGTGGCAGGCGACATGGCAATCCGCATCTGGTGGCAGGCGACATGGCAATCCGCATCTGGTGGCAGGCGACATGGCAATCCGCATCTGGTGGCAGACAAGTGACAATCCCCATCTGGTGGCAGACAAGTGATAATCCGCATCTGGTGGCAGACAAGTGGCAATCTGCATCTGGTGGCAGACAAGTGACAATCCGCATCTGGTGGCAGACAAGTGGCAATCCGCATCTGGTGGTAGGCGACATGGCAATCCGCATCTGGTGGCAGACAAGTGGCAATCCGCATCTGGTGGCAGACAAGTGGCAATCCGCATCTGGTGGCAGACAAGTGACAATCCGCATCTGGTGGCAGACAAGTGGCAATCCGCATCTGGTGGCAGACAAGTGACAATCCGCATCTGGTGGCAGACAAGTGGCAATCCACATCTGGTGGCAGGCGACATGGCAATCCGCATCTGGTGGCAGGCGACATGGCAATCCGCATCTGGTGGCAGGCGACATGGCAATCCGCATCTGGTGGCAGACAAGTGACAATCCCCATCTGGTGGCAGACAAGTGACAATCCGCATCTGGTGGCAGACAAGTGGCAATCCGCATCTGGTGGCAGACAAGTGGCAATCCGCATCTGGTGGCAGACAAGTGACAATCCGCATCTGGTGGCAGACAAGTGGCAATCCGCATCTGGTGGCAGACAAGTGGCAATCCGCATCTGGTGGCAGACAAGTGACAATCCGCATCTGGTGGCAGACAAGTGACAATCCGCATCTGGTGGCAGACAAGTGGCAATCCACATCTGGTGGCAGGCGACATGGCAATCCGCATCTGATGGCAGGCGACATGGCAATCCGCATCTGGTGGCAGACAAGTGACAATCCGCATCTGGTGGCAGACAAGTGACAATCCGCATCTGGTGGCAGACAAGTGACAATCCACATCTGGTGGCAGGCTACATGGCAATCCGCATCTGGTGGCAGACAAGTGACAATCCGCATCTGGTGGCAGACAAGTGGCAATCCACATCTGGTGGCAGACAAGTGGCAATCCGCATCTGGTGGCAGACAAGTGACAATCCGCATCTGGTGGCAGACAAGTGGCAATCTGCATCTGGTGGCAGACAAGTGGCAATCCGCATCTGGGGGCAGACAAGTGACAATCCGCATCTGGTGGCAGACAAGGGACAATCCGCATCTGGTGGCAGACAAGGGACAATCCGCATCTGGTGGCAGACAAGTGGCAATCCGCATGTGGTGGCAGACAAGTGACAATCTGCATCTGGTGGCAGGCGACGTGGCAAGTGACAATCAGCATCTGGTGACAGGCAACATGGCAAGTGACACGCTCAGGGCTCCCACTGATTCTACATTATGGTGAGTTGAACTATTTCATTTTATATAACAATGTAATAATAGAAATTATGCGCTTCAATCATCCTGACACCATAACAACCATGGTGCCCGGATGATTGAACCGCCAACCCCAGCTATTTCCCCGATAAATTGCCCCCCCCCCCCCCAAAAAAACATATTTTCTGGCAGTGCCGCTCCCGAGACTAGACTCGGGATCCGCCCCTGTGCCAGAGAGGGCTGTGTTATGTGGCAGAGCTGTTTAAATCTCAGGACTGGATGGACAGAAATACTAATGCTTTGGCAGATAGAACATTCCCCATATACTGTATGTATTTAGCGGTTTGAATGGAGTTCAGACTTAAAGGAAAAAGTACAGCGAGAGCTGTTTTGGCTGAAGTGTGCTGTCGGCTGAGGTCAAATCGTTGGTCCAGGCTGGGACAGGATGGCGACAATTTGGTCGGGACCCGCCCACAACCCTGGACTGGCACCTGGCTCAGCCTCTTAGTAAGCCTGGAGAGCCTGAGCAAGCCCCTCCCACCACCTCCACAGCCCGGGAGGCAGAGCAGAGAGCCAGAGACTGACAGTCGCCGGCTCTCTGCTCACAGAGCTCTGAGAACCGAGCGATCGTAGAGACGAGGGGGGGGGGGGAGGGGGGGGCAGATACAGCATTCACCTGTGCAAGTATGATTCTTAAAAAAAAAAAAAAAAAAATGCAGAACTTCTCTTTTAATGTTTGTGTACTGCAGAGTAACAATGAAAAAATATAGTGAGTAAATCCAGTCTCTGTTGTGCGGAGTAGACTAACCCATTAGAGTTATAGATTGGTGCCAATAAATGAATATTTAAACAGCCAGCTAAGCATTTAATCAGCTTGAAATCAAACGAAGAGCTAATAAACAACCTTTCTTCACTTGTGGGAAATTTGTATCAATTACTTCTAAATGAGAAGGTAAATGCCAGGGGATAGCCATAGGAGAAAGAAGGGGTCCTGGGACCATCATCCAAACATTGCTGTTCTTTCCACCTATTGGAATAAAGCAGCATTTTGCATCCATCACCTCTCATTTCTTCGATTGCTTGGGCCTCAGCCGTGCCAACTTCCTCTGAAATCCAGGCTGTCATAGTGTTTTCTTTTTTTCCTGTCACCCTACATGATGTATAAATCCCCCTTAGTTCCTCTCACGCACCAGTGACTTGTTCCGGGCCTTTTACCGGGTGACCCCTACTTTGCAGCACAATCCTGATAGCCATAACATTATGACCATACACCCAACGCTGTATCCTGGCCTAGCTCAACAAGGCCCAGGCCTAGGGCAGCACTTTGCAAGGGGTGGCAGCATGGAAAGAGTCCCCGCCGGCTTGCACTGATGCGCTGTTATGCCCCGCAGGGCTGCCTCTAAGGCAGGGCAAAAGGGGCAGCTGCCCTGGGCCCTGTCATTGTTGTGGGGCCCAAAGCTTCTGCCTCATACTTGCCAACTATCCCAGTTTAAATTCCCTTGTCCCTTGAAGTTTTAATCCCTTGCTGTGTCCCGATATCTCAGTGTGAAGTGCTGGTACTGATGCTGCCCAACTCTGCCCTACTGTGTACAGATGACTCACCCGCGTTTACATGTAAATAACTGGCATTCATATGTAAATAGCGGCAGCATTACTAAGTAAATAGCTGCGGTCTGCGGCATTGATATGTAAATAAAGGAAGCATTCATATGTATATCATGCCCCCCTGCGTTGAGGAGATGATGTGCTGTAACCTCTAGCAACTAATCAGTGAGTCGTAATGTGTGCTGTAACCTCTAGCAACCAGTCAGTAAGCAGTAAAGAGAGGCTGTAACTGTTGGCAACCAATCACAATTTCTGCCTGATCTGATACAATAAACAGATTTTACGTCTAGCTGCTATTTATTGTATGTCTCAGAGCAGGTGGAGAGTGAAATTGCCTGGGGGGGGGGGGGGGGCCCAAGAAAATTTTTGCCCAGGGTCCAATCAATATTAAAGACAGCCCTGATGCCCCGTACACACGATTGGACTATCCGGTGGACTTAGTCTGGCGTGTGTGGACTCCAGCAGACTTTTTCTTTCCCACAATTCCGGCGGACTTTGAAAGAAGACTTGACTCAAAATTGTCGGCCGGACTAGGCTTTCGAGCAGACAATCTGCTCGTCTGTTTGCTGGTCCGCCAGACTTTCCAAATGAACGGACTTGCCCCCACATGGACTAAAGTCCATAAATTTTGAAGGTGACTTCAGGTACGATGGGATTAGAGAAGGAAGTCAATCTCGCTGCCTCCATCAGCGAGATTGACATCTTGCTAGCCCCTTCGCCTGGTATGGGTCTTAAGGGGAAGCCCCTATGCCGAAAAAACGGCATGGGGGCCCCCCAAATCGATACCAGACCCTTATCTGAGCATGCAGCCTGGCTGGTCAGGAAAGGGGGTGGGGAGGAGCGAGCGCCCCCCCCCCCCCCCCCCTGAGCCGTACCAGACCTCATGCCCTCAACATGGGACGGTGGGTGCTTTGGGGAAGGGGGGCACCCTGCGAAAGAAAGTAAGGAATTTTATGAATTGGAGGTTGCTGGGAGTAATAAAAGGGACTTGTCTGAGTTAAGAACTTGGATAGAATTTTTTGACACGATTTTATGTGTCACTTTAAGCTCTGGTCACATTTGACCGATGCGCTTGTTACTCTGCACATTGATGTGGGTCTATTTACGGCAACCCATTCCATTTGAATGGGCTGCCAATGCACCCCAGCATAGTCAAAGCCATATCTGACCCTGAACAGGTACACTACAGTGCAGGTGTGTTGCCGGTACATTGAGGTGTCATTGAAAATAATATGTTATGCAACATCATCAATCTGCTGCTTCTCCTTTCACTGTCCAGTCACATGCTGGAGGACACACAAGACATGTGAGCCCTTGTATACACGGTCGGACATTCCGACGGAAAATGTCCGATCGAACCGCATTGTCGGATAATTCGACCGTGTGTGGGCTCCATCGGACTGTTTCCGTCGGAATATCCAACTGACAAAGTTTTAGAGGTGGGCTGTAAAATTTTCCGACAACATGATCCGATCGGACTTTGTCCAATCGTTTGTAGAGAATTCCGATCGGACAAAGTGCCTCGCATGCTCAGATCAAATTCCTAGACCAAAGCTATTGGCTACTAGCCTGAACGTAGTCCTGTCGTAACAAAATAACGTCATCACGTTCTGAACGATCGGATTTTCCAACAACTTTGTCCGACCGTGTGTATGCAACACCAGTTTCGGACAAAATCTGATGGATTTGCTTGTCGGAATGTCCGACCGTGTGTACAAGGGCTAAGAGTTACTTAGGCCCCTTTCACACGGGACGGATCCGTAATGATCCGCCCCATGAACATCCGCTTGCTCATCAGGGATCACTCCATTTATCCCAGCTGAGTCGACGGATGACAGGGCGGTCCCGGCACACTGTGCAGGGACCACCCTGTCAGATCTCTGCTCTCCTCTATGGGGGATCGGATGAACACGGAACGTCTGTCCGTGTTCATCCGATCCGCTCTGCAGATGGATAGAAAAATAGGATTTTCCTCCGCCTGCAGAATCGGACCATAGCGGAGGCGGACGATATCGGGTGTCAACAGATGTTCGTCCAACCTGCAAGGTAAAGTCATAATGTACATACTAGAAAATTATGTAAACCTTACCTTAGAACAGGGGTGTCCAAACTTTTTTCAAAGTGGGCCGGATTTGATGAAGTGAACATGCGTGAGGGCCGACCATTTTGCCTGACATTCTTTGAACCATTGAAAATTCGGTCTAAGTGTGTCCATCCGAGCACTAATACACAGCCCAACAAGAATTCTCTTACCTTTGTTGCACTCGTTCCCAACACACAGACGAATGCTCTGCACTTTAGGGGGCACCGTTAATTCTTAATGGTACCCCACACATTGGAAAATGTAGGGTGCTTTTGGTGCAGTGCAATAAAAAAAAAAAACACACACACAGACACATGTGCGCACACACACATACAGACACATGTGCACACACACACACATACACACACATGTGCACACACACACACATGTGCACACACACACACATGTGCACACACACACACACATACACACACATGTGCACACACACACATACACACACATGTGCACACACACACATACAGACACATGTGCACACACACACACATACAGACACATGTGCACACACACATACAGACACATGTGCACACACACAGACACATGTGCGTGCACACATACAGACACATGTGCACACACACATACAGACACATGTGCGCGCACACACACACATACAGACACATGTGCACACACACATACAGACACATGTGCACACACACACATACAGACACATGTGCACACACACACATACAGACACACACATACAGACACATGTGCACACACACACACACACACACACATACAGACACATGTGCACACACACATACAGACACATGTGCACACACACACACAGACACATGTGCACACACACACATACAGACACATGTGCACACACACACATACAGACACATGTGCACACACACACATACAGACACATGTGCACACACACATACAGACACATGTGCACACACACATACAGACATGTGCACACACATACAGACACTGTGCACACACACATACAGACACATGTGAACACACACATACAGACACATGTGCACACACACACATACAGACACATGTGCACACACACACATACAGACACATGTGCACACACACATACAGACACATGTGCACACACACATACAGACATGTGCACACACACATACAGACACTGTGCACACACACATACAGACACATGTGAACACACACATACAGACACATGTGCGCACACACACACAGACACATGTGCACACACACACACACACACACACATACAGACACATGTGCACACACACATACAGACACAAGTGCACACACACATACAGACACATGTGCACACACACAGACACATGTGCACTCACACAGACACATGTGCACTAACACAGACACATATGCGCACTCACACACATACAGACACATGTGCACACACACATACAGACACATGTGCACACACACACAGACATACATGCATACACATACATACATACACACACGAATAAAGGCCTTTTTAACACGAATCTAGCTTGTAGTACCGTACCTTTGCAGCTTCCTCATTCGGCCGGGTACTGCACTGTAGGGGGAAGCAGAGAGCACAGCACAATCCTCTGCACTTTACTTTCACTTTTGAAGCTCACGGAGCTTCTCACAGTGCCAGGGATCGGCTGATCTGACAGCCCTGACTTTGGACATGCCTGCCTTAGAACGAAGCCCTTCCCGCAGCGCACTGCTGACATGGCTTCCATTTTCACTCGGTCTTCCTTTTGTGGACAGGATGACGCCACTCCAGCGCGTGTCGGTGACGTCACTGGCTGCATCTACTGTAAATATCTCCGAAACGGTGCTCGTTTAGGAAATATTTACAATACGATTAGGCATGGGCGTCCGCAGGTAGGGGCAAGGGGGGTCAAGTGCCCCCCCCTGGAATCAGGGATGAGATCTTAAATTCAACACAGTTTCATCCCTATCGGGGTGCGGGCAGCCCACACCCATGTGCAACCCGCCAGTGGGGTGACACCATCAAGGTTCTGCCAAGCCCCCCTATCAGTGTAGCGTGACTGCGGGCTCTTTTCCATGCTCAGTCCAGCAGAGAACTCGGCGGCGGTGCTATCAGGTTTCCCCCGGTCACCCCACCCCCCCTTTCTCCTGTCAGGGAGAAGAGACGACGGCTCTCACCAGGTTCCTCGCCCAGCTTCCTGCCCGCTCTGTTCCTTCCCTATTGGCCATAACTGTTCCTGCCCGCTCTGTTCCTTCCCTATTGGCCATAACTGAGGGCCAATCAAAAGAGACAGCCAGAGGGATCACTGGTGTTGTTTCGCTGGCTCTGGTAAGAGGGCCTGTTGGCCATTATCCATTACCTATCCTAGGGATTGTACTAAATCTGCAGTCTCTGACCATGATAATCTGATAATGACATTGTCGAAAAGGGGCGGCGCATGGGTGACCCTAAAATTATGCCCCCCCTTGAAAAAAGTTCTGTGGACGCCCATGCGATTAGGTAAGCTTTATTATAGACTTACCTATACGGTAGGCAAAAATTATGCACGGGAGTTTACTCCCACTTTAACTGCAGCATAGAAAAATCAGGTCACCTCTCCTGCCAGATAGGGCTCTGCTGGGTGGCAGATCTGTGTAAATCTCAAATCTGGTCGGACATAAATACAAATCCTTTGGCACAGAAAACAGCTCCCATATGTGTATTTGATCTGTGCATGTATTTAGCTAGCAATATAGAGTTTGTTCACTGAAGAACCTTCGTATATGATAGCCTATCGGAGAGCTTTGCATTACTCCGGAAATTAACAGTGATTGGACGGCCACCCTGCCTATCTGCTTCGTGTTGAGCGAGAGGAAAGCAGGACGATCGGCTGGTTCCAGAATCTTTCAGCCCGTGTCGGTAATCTTCGGAAAGATCTGTACGTGCTCACGCCCTCAGCGGCGTGTGAGAGCGGAGTACGCATCTGTGATCCCTGCGGAGGGTTTGTCTGCCAGCGCTAACGACTCCGTTGGTTTGGAGTCCATCCATTGCGGTAAGAGTCCAACTTTTTTCCGGTCTGGAAGTGATACTGGCAAAACCAGGAAGGTCTCATCAAACCTTTGAGAAGAACTGATTTCCCTGTTCTCTATTATTTGGGGACTTTAGTCATAACCAGGATTTTTTTTCGTATAAGGACTTTTTTGATTGAATTTCTTATATGGTGTATTTTTTTGACTCATGTTTTATATATAATCTATATTGGATTTCATTACTTTTTACACTATAGATTTCACGTATATTTAGCGCAACTTTACACATAATTTTTTCCTGATTTGATCCATAATTGATATTTGATGTTTTTTTTTTGTTGCAGCTTTTAGGTTTTGCCCCAAGTGCGATATTTTTGTTCGTTTTTTGTGTATGCTATTTAGCTGTTTGCCTGGAGTTCAGTTTTAAATAAGTGTTTTGGCATACAATAGATATGAACGCTTTATCTGATCCAGCATATTACTAGAGGGGGCAGTCTTGCTCTTCTGAAACGGAAACCATCGGTCAGCTTGCTGTGAAAATTATTACAACGCTTAATCTGAGTGATTATGGCAAATGTACATAGCCACGCTTATGTAGGACCAGTTCTGTTACTCATTCTAATGACCATGATGCAAAGCAATTACAGCATACATGCAAATGAGACCCAGATCATTATGATAATGATAACAATAACTTCACACCAAAGGTTTGCAGCCCGTATTAAAAAAAAATAGCGTTCTATTTGTTTTCCTCGTACACGTCCCCTCTACAATTTGTTACGCAGCCTGTTTTTGCAGGAGCAGGTTTTATTTATCACGACCATCAAACACTTGGGAACTCAGGATCGCCAATTACGTTTATTTTACCTGTCTCGCCAGTCCCAAGTAAAAAAAAAATCATAATAACCTCCGTGATAGGAATGGCGATTGCAGGTTGAACGGCTCCAGGAAAGAATGGTTTAGTTCAATTCTCTGCGTCTCGATAATTGCAAATGTCGTTCCTGGGGCTGTTGCTAAAATTTCTGTCCTGATGTTTTTGACAGCGAAATTATTTTGAAAGCTGAAAAAAAAAAAAAAGAGGCATCGCTTCGTTCTGGCATCAATATTTCAGGACTTCTTCCGTCAAGTTTGGCCTGCTGGCACATTCAAAGTGGAACGCGGACGTAGTGAGCTCAAATAAAAGTTGGGAATGCGATGAAAGGTGACAGCATGTAACAACCACTTAACTATCAAAACTTATTAGAGTGGATCATATTGAAGGACAGGCAAAGTAAAATGCTTCAATTTTTAAGGGGATGTGTGGGCACAATGTACAAACGCTGTCAGCAGATTTCTAAAGCCGCGTACACACGGGTAGACTGTCTGGCCTACTTAGTCCGCCGAAACACATTTCAGCGGACAGTCCGCTCGTGTGTGGGCTTCAGCGGACTTTTTCAGCGTGCAGTCTGGCGGACTAAGTATTTCGGAATGTTGGAAATACTGTCCGCTGGACTCGCATTTCGGCGGACAATCCGCCCGTGTGTGTGCCAGTCCGCCGTACTTTTGAAATGAGCGGACTTTTCCCACCCGGAGAAAAGTCCGCTCATTTCGAGCGGGTATCCAGGTAGGCGGGGCCCGCGACGGAGACGTCACTGGCCCCGCCGCCTGGTATGGACTTAAAGGGGAACCCCAACGCCCAAAAAATCGGCGTGGGGGTCCCCCCCAAGTCCACAACAGACCCTTGTCCGAGCACGCTACCCGGCCGGCCAGGAAAGGGGGGCGAGCGAGCGCCCCCCTCCTGAGCCGTACCAGGCCGCGTGCCCTCAACATGGGGGGGTGCCTTGTCCCACCCCAAAGCCACCCCAAAGCACCTTGTCCCCATGTTGATGAGGACAAGGGCCTCTTCCCGACAACCCTGGCCGTTGGTTGTCGGGGTCTGCGAGCGGGGGGCTTATCGGAATCCGGGAGCCCCCTTTAATAAGGGGGCCCCCGGATACCGGCCCCCCACCCTATGTGAATGAGTATGGGGTACAATGTACCCCTACCCATTCACCTGTGAAAAAAAGTACAAAAAAAAACACAACACAGAGTTAAAATATTTTATTGCACAGCTCCGGGGGTCTTCCGTCTTCGGGGGTCTTCTCGCCGGACTTCTCCGCTATCTTCTTGTAGCTCTTTTGCTAGTGGAGGAGTCCGGCTTTCTTCCTCGCCGCCGGTCTCTTCTTCCGACTTCGGGGGTCTTGTCCCCCTCTTCGGTTCTTCTGCCGGGCCACCGCGCCTTCTTATAGCTCTTTTACAGGCGGTGGCCCGGTCTTCTGTCGCCACCGTCGCCGCCCCCTTCCGTTCTTCTTCTTCTTCTTCTCCAGGAGATGTTGCCTCGACGATCTCTCCGGCCGGAATGCCAGGGACACGCTCCGCTGCCACTTATATAGGGACAATGGGGCGGTGTCACATGGCTTTATGTCACATGGGTTGGTTACATGGGTTGATGTCACATGGGGACTATGACATCGTAAGGGGGCGGGGTCACCATGTGACCAACCCATGTGACATAAAGCCATGTGACACCGCCCCTTGTCCCTATATAAGTGGCAGCGGAGCGCGTCCCTGGCATTTCGGCCGGAGAGAGCGTCGAGGCAACATCTCCTGGAGAAGAAGAAGAAGAAGAAGAAGAAGACCGGGGCACCGCCTGTAAAAGAGCTATAAGAAGGCGCGGTGGCCCGGCAGAAGAACCGAAGAGGGGGACAAGACCCCCGAAGTCGGGAGAAGAGGCCGGCGGCGAGGAAGAAAGCCGGACTCCTCCGCTAGCTAAAGAGCTACAAGAAGATAGCGGAGGAGTCCGGCGAGAAGACCCCCTAAGACGGAAGACCCCTGGAGCTGTGCAATAAAATATTTTAACCCTGTGTTGTGTTTTTTTTGTACTTTTTTTCACAGGTGAATGAGTAGGGGTACATTGTACCCCATACTCATTCACATAGGGTGGGGGGCCGGTATCCGGGGGCCCCCTTATTAAAGGGGGCTCCCGGATTCCGATAAGCCCCCCGCCCGCAGACCCCAACAACCAACGGCCAGGGTTGTCGGGAAGAGGCCCTTGTCCTCATCAACATGGGGACAAGGTGCTTTGGGGTGGGGGGGCCGCGCGGTCGCCCCCCTTTCCTGGCCGGCCGGGTAGCGTGCTCGGACAAGGGTCTGTTGTGGACTTGGGGGGGACCCCCACGCTGATTTTTTTCGGTGTTGGGGTTCCCCTTTAAGTCCATACCAGGCGGCGGGGTCAGCGACGTCTCCTTCGCGGGCCCCGCCTACCTGGAGACGCGCTCGAAATGAGCGGACTTTCCTCCGCGTGTGCGGGCGAGTCCGTTCATTTCAAAAGTAGGGCGGATAGTATGGCAGACTTAGTCCGCCGTATTAGTCCGCTCAAAAAGTGCCGTGTGTGGGCAAGTCCGTTCATTCGAAAGTATGACGGACTGTCCGTCGGATTGTCTGACGGACTAAGTTGGCCAGACAGTCCGCCACGTGTGTACGCGGCTTAAGGTTTACATGACCAGTGTAGCCCAGATGCCCCCAACCTTCTTAGCCCTTGTACACACGGTCGGAGATTCCGACGGAATGTGTCCTATCGGACCGTTTTGTCGGATATTCCGACTGTGTGTGGTCTCCATCGGACTGTTTCCGTCGGAGTATCCGACGGACCAAGTTTTCCAACTTGTTGGTAAAATTTTCCGACAAAATGCTCCGATCGGACATACTCCGATCATGTGTAGAGAATTTCTGATCGGACAAAGTGCCACGCATGCTCAGATCAAATTCCTACACAAAAGCTATTGGCTACTAGCGTGAACGTAGTCCCGTCGTAACGAAATAACGTCATCACGTCAGATTTTCCAACAACTTTGTCCGACCGTGTGTATGCAATAGTTTCGGACAAAATCCGTCAGACAAAATCCGACGGATTTGGTTGTCGGAATCTCCGACCGTATGTACAAGGGCTTAAACTGCCAAACCACTCATACTCCACAATCCCCCCTCTTACCATTCTAAATTAACAAGACCACTCCTGCATTTGGAGTATAAATGGCCATAGCAGATTTTTATTAACAAAATAATAATAATTCAAAAACGTTTAACATATAACATCTGTAACGACAATTGTCCACCCTCAGTCTGTTGGTCTTTGACGGCACCACAAACTTCACACATCTTCCACCACTACACTGTAGGACCTTTTCTCCATGATGGGCCTCCAGCCGTACTACGCCAGATTGGAGACAACCCCCTTCCCACAATGAAACCATTATGCCGCATACACACGACTGGACTTTCTGACAGACTAGGTCAGACGGTCTTTCCGACGGACTTTCGGCGGAGTTACGACGGATTTTCCGAACAAACGGACTTTGCCACACACGAACGGACTAAGCCAGTTCAAAAGTCCATTATTTTTGAACGTGATGACGTAAGACAGGACTAAAAAAGAAAGTTCAATGTCCAGTAACCAAAAACACTGCTGTTACTTCATTGCTATGACGATACAGATTTCACTGCACCTGAAATTAAATAAAAACAAAACAAACAAAAACGAACAAACCAATAACACGGGGAAGGTGGGTGGGAAATTGCTTCCCAGAAGTCCTGCCCCCCCCCCCTTAATAAATACCGCTCCTCCCACTCTGTCTTCTCCAAGCCGTACCATCCCCTTTCTTTCACACTTTCCTGCTTGACCATTTGTTGTCTGCACACTGTCATGCCCGGCCCTGCACTACTTTCTTCTTTCTTTTTTCATTCTGGGTCTCACTTGACCAGTGTAGCCCAGATGTCCCCAACCTTCTTAAACTGCCCAAGCACTCATACTCCATAACCCCCCCCCCCCCCTTACCTTTCTAAATTAACGAGACCACACCTCAATTTGGAGTATAAATGGCCATAGCAGCCTTTTATTAACAAAATTTTCATAGTTCAAACACTTTTAACATACAACATCTGTAACGACAATTGTCCACCCTCAGTCTTTTGGTCTTTGACGGGACCCCAACTTCACACATCTTCCACCACTACACTGCGGGACATTTTCTCCATGATAGGCCTCCAGCCAAACCACACCAGCTTGAAGACAACACCCTTCCTGCAGCGCAACTATTACTGTATTCCAGCTAACCGTTCAAATACACCAGAGGGGCACATACTACGGATGAGCCCCCCAACACTTCCATCTTTTATGTTTTCTGACACCATCAAAGTCCAAAACTATGCCACAGCCCACAAGTATAACACCTTAACCTTAAAGACCCCTCCACACCCGCAGGACCTGCTGAATCCTGTCCTGCAGACCCAGTGCCCATAGGTCAATCCCCACTGCTGATAGGTGAAGCCATCACCTCACAAATACAGGCCAACATTAGATTCCAACTCTAAGTGTCTGATGACCATGCTCCCATTCCGAGAAACATCACTTTGTTAATTTTTATGTGAGCCTTGTTTAGCCTCACCATCGATCGTGCCATGCGACAGGTTTTCTGAGCAACAATGTCGGATCACAACAACAGCATGTCAGGAAAAGCCATGCAGAGCCTCAAAAAAATCCAACTTGATGTCTAAAATCAGCTCTTTGATGGACCTGACCCCCAAATTGTTTCTGCCCACACGAAGAACCAAAATGTCTGGTGGCCGGTCCAGCCTTGCATAACGATGCATTTCCGGCACGACCAACTCCCTAGCCAGCGAATACATGTCTCCCGCCTAGAGATATCTAGCTGTCTGCCATCTGATCTAACATCTGCTCTCCTGGTCCCCCAAAAGACATAGGAATGCCCCATAATCCAGACGAGGCGTATGTGCACTCCATCTAAATTAAAAACAAACAAAACACAGGATAACACCAACACTAAAAACACTGCACCGAACCACCGGAAAAAGTTCCAGAAGCACCATGTTACGAAGGAAAACCGCTTGCACCCAGAACCTTAGCTAAGGTTCCACACCCCAGTGTCCCTGATAATAGGCCCCATAGCTGGCAGAACCCGCTTTGTCTGTAACTAGCTCCAAGTCAAAATTACTCACTGGGCTGGACATCAGGACCGATTGACCGTTATATGATTTCAAAAATGTGTGCCACACTTTCCAATCCTCTCGATTTTCCTTATTAAGACGAATACAATGCTTCAGGGCCTTAATCCCTGCTGTAGCCGCCGATAGCTATCTGCAAAAAAAATTACCCTTTAGGATAATGTGACAGGCAAAATTAAACTTCCCCAGCAATGACTGTAACGTCCAAAGCTGCAGTCCCAAGATCCCACGAATCTCCAACTAGGGCACTAATATATCCTCCAGCAGTGGGGAGTCCAATGTTGTCCAATGTTCCTCCTCCCTTTATCCTCTGTTCTCATGTTCCAGTGTTCCTCATCTCTTTATAGTCTGTTCTCATTTTCTAATGTACCTCATCTCTTTATCCTTTATTCTCACTGCCCGGTGTTCCTTAATATTTTAACCCTCTGTTCTCTTTGTCCAATGTTCCTCTTCTCTTTATCCTATGTTCTCATTGTCCAATGTTCCTCCTCTATCCTCTGTTCTAATTGTCCGATGTTCCTCCTTTATCCTCTGTTCTAATTGTCCAATGTGTGATACTTTGTACATTGTTATTAAAGAGTTTTACTTACTTATCAATCACTGGGCTCTTATTAAAGAGACACTGTCACAGTGCCTATGCAGAGCATTAACATATATAGTCCAAATCAGGAGTACAGATGATGGGAGGTCAACAATGAGCCCACAAGGTGCCATATATGATTGGGGATCGTGGACCCTTCTGACTACAGCTTACCAGGTACTGGGAAGACCTAGAGAAGAAGATCTGAGTAGACAATGTGCATGATGAAAAAAAAAATTTTGTTTTGTTTCGTTTCGATTCGTTAATCTAGTTATTTCGTTTTATTAAATTCGGTTGATTCTGTAAATTTGTTTTTGGGATTCCTATTCAAAATTCGTATTCGCCATTCATTTTGTCTTTTTTCAAATTTTCTTCAAATTTACAAATTTTTTCGATTTGAAACGTTTAAAATCGATAAAGTTCAAATCAGTTGAAGTGAAAATGCTATATTTTTTTCAATTCGGATGTGGCAAAGGGAAAAAAAAAAAAAAGAAAACTCATAACCAAATGATTTGTATGACTCTTTAAATAACCTTTGGCTTAACAAAAACAGCATTATTTTGAAATGGTACTCTGATAACACACACAGTCTTTGAATTCAGAAATATGTTTACAGTTCAAATTCAAAAGGAATTCGATGTAAAATTCTAATTTCAATTTGAATTTACGTTATTCGGGGCATTCGATGAACTTTGTTTATAATACTCTAAAGTCATGCTGGTAGGTTAATCAGATCTGGTCTAAATTGGCCCTAGTATATGAATGAATGTGTGTTAAGGACATTAGGTTGTAAGCTCCTTGAGGGTAGGACTGATGTGAATGTACCATGTATATGTAAAGTGCTGCGTAAATTGACGGCGGTATATAAGTACCTGAAATAAATAATGTTATTCGGGCATTTGGCTGTATCCAAATCTCCCAATAACGAAAAGTTTGTGGGAATATTATTTCGGAACGAAACGAACTGCACATGTCTAGATCTGAGAGGGCACAAAACTCATTGTTCAGTTTTCCTACTCTTTTTATCCTTTGTTCTCAATGTTTAGTGTTCCTCCTTTCCTGATCTTCAATTCCCACTGCCCAGTATTCCTCCCATTACTGCCAGCCAAGCCTTCATGAAGGGTTGCTGTGAGTCCTCAAATTGTATTGGCTTTTAACTACTAATCCTTAATCCAGATTAATAGATCTATACTAGATGGGTGTTCCCGCCTTTCTTTACCCTCTGTTCTCATTGTCCAATGTTCCTCTTCTCCTTATCCTCTGTTCTCATTGTCCAGTGTTCCTCCCTTCTTTATAGTCTGTTCTCATTTCCAATGTTCCTCTTCTCTTTATTCTTACTGCCCTTGTTCCTCATTTTTTAACTTCTGTTCTCATTTTCCAATGTTCCTCTTCTCTTTATCGTTTATTCTCACTGCCCGGTGCTCCTTTTTTTTTTTTTTTTAACCCTCTGTTCTCATTGTCCAATGTTCCTCTTCTCTTTATCCTCTGTTCTCATTGTCCAATGTTCCTCTTCTCTTTATCCTCTGTTCTCATTGTCCAATGTTCCTCTTCTCTTTATCCTCTGTTCTCATTGTCCAATGTTCCTCTTCTCTTTATCCTCTGTTCTCATTGTCCAATGTTCCTCTTCTCTTTATCCTCTGTTCTCCTTGTCCAATGTTCCTCTTCTCTTAATCCTCTGTTCCCATTGTCCAATGTTCCTCTTCTCTTTATACTCTGTTCTCATTGATCAATGTTTCTCTTCTCTTTATCCTCTGTTCTCATTGATCAATGTTTCTCTTCTCTTTATCCTCTGTTCTCATTGATCAATGTTCCGCCTCTATCCTCTGTTCTAATTGTCCAGTGTTGCTCCTCTCTATAGCCTACCGTATATACTCGAGTATAGGTCGACTCGAATATAAGCCGAGGCCCCTAATTTACCACAAAAAAACTGGGAAAACTTATTGACTCGTGTATAAGCCGAGGGTGAGACATGCAGCAGCTACTGTTACAGCTTAAAAGAGTGGAAAAGAGGGTCAACAATGCCCATCTGCAGCTGTATACCTCCCTGTGTCCATCACTGTGTCCATCCCTGTGTCCATCCCTGTGTCCATCACTGTGTCCATCCCTGTGTCCATCCCTGTGTCCATCACTGTGTCCATCCCTGTGTCCATCCCTGTGACCATCACTGTGTCCATTGCAGCCTACCTGTGTCCTGTGCATGCCTCCGTGTGCCAATCTGCAGCCTCTTTGTCCTTCTGCAGCCTCTGTGTCCTTCTGCAGCCTCTGTGTGCCATTTTGCACCGATCTGCATGTATAAAAAACATACGGCGGCCATGCCATTCAAAAGCCGCACCTCTCCTCCTCGTCTGTGACAGACGGCGGCCATTCCACTGTTCAAAAGCCACGCCTCCGTCTGTGATAGGCGGAACACTCAATTTCCCAGCAGTCAGTGTTCCGCCTATCACGGACATCCTCTCATCCTCGTCCGTAGTATGAGGATGAGCGGATGTCCGTGATAGGCGGACCACTGACTGCTGGGAAATTGAGTGTTCCGCCTATCACAGACAGGGAGGCGCGGCTTTTGAATAGTGGAATGGCCGCCGTCTGTCTGCACGACACGCTGATCGGGTAGGCAGACGGCGGTGACTCGAATATAAGCCGAGGGGGGGCACTTTCAGCCTAAAAAAAGGGGCTGAAAATCTCGGCTTATACTCGAGTATATACGGTATATTCTCATGTTCCAGTGTCTCTCCCCTCTCTATACTCTGTTCTCATTTCCCACTGTTCCTCTTATCGTTATCCTTCGCTCTCATTGTCCAGCTTTCCTACTTTTTAACTTCTGCTCTCATTGTCCAATGTTCCTCTTCTCTTTATATTCTGTTCTCATTGTCCAATGTTCCTCTTCTCTTTATCCTCTGTTCTCATTGTCCAATGTTCCTCCTCTCTTTATCCTTCATTCTCATTGTCCAGTTTTACTCCTTTTTTAACGTCTGTTCTAATTGTCCAGTGTTCCTCTTCTCTTTATTCTCTGTTCTCATCGCCCAGTGTTCCTTCTATCTTTTTTTTTTAACAAAAAAGGGTTGGTTTTTATTAGAGATAGAACGAATAATTGACAAGTAGTACACAGTAACAGTACATATCACAGCTGCAGAGTACATCACATATTAGAACGAAAAGCCAGAGATTCAACCATATTACTAATACCGGAGTCACCTACCCCAGATGGAGGACATGAGAAAAGAAGAAGGGGGGGGGGGGAAGAGACATAGGGGATGTAGGAGAAGGAAAAGGAGAAAGAAGGGGGCATCAGTAGGGGAGAAGAAAAGGTGGGGGAAGAAAAGAGGGAGGGGAGAGGTGGGCTAGGAAGACAGGTACCCAGCGCACCCCACCCATCCAGGAGTTAGGAGAATGAGGAACAAAATCTGTTACTCCATTGAGCCCACCCACGGTTGCCACACCCGTGTGAATTTCTGGGGGCAGCCCCTGCTAGCATAAGTCAATTTATACATTGGCAACACATCATCAACAGCCTTTTCCCAGGCTCTCCTAGTAGGCGGGAGAGGCGAGATCCATTTAATAAGAATTAGCTTTTTGGCATAAAAGAGCAATAGCAAAATCAATGTTTTGGTGTGTCTGGGCCTCTGTACGTCATCATGTATAGCCAAGAGTGCCAGCTCAGCTGTCAATGGGACACTCAACTGAAGCCGTTCATTAATACAGTCCAACACCGCAGACCAGTACTGCGATATGCGCGGGCATGTCCAGAACATATGCAAGAAGGAGCCCACAGAGGAGCGACATCTGGGGCAGAGTGGAAATCTGTCTGGAAAGACTCTGTGTAGCCTCTGAGGCGTGAAGTGTATCCTGTGTAAAATCTTCGTTTGTATCAACCTATCTTTAGAAGATATTAGCAGTCTGATACTCCCCTCTAAGCAGTCCTCCCAGTCTTCTCTATCTAAAGTTGGAATGTCTCCTCTCCATTTTTCCCATAAAGTTTCCAATCTAGGGGATGAGTTATTAATCAGCACTAAGTAGAGTTCAGAGAGGGGTTTCCTAATTAAATCCTGAGCTAATAGGTCCTCGAGTGCATCCAGTTCAAGAAATGGTGGTTCCCGAAACTGTGCTCTAAAGGCATGCTGCAACTGCCAATACCGAAAAAGCATGCTACCAGGCACAGCATGCCTCCCAACCAGCTCCCGGAAAGGGACCAGAGTCCCATTGGAAATTACATCCCCCAGGGTCCTAATGCCATACCTGATCCACAGCTGCGGGTCCGGGATGGTTCTGAAGTGGGGGAGTAACGGGTTTCCCCACAAGGGACAATGGGGGGACCACCTATTAGGACCAGCGAATCGCTTTACCGCGGCCTCCCAGATCCGTATCACGGATCTGGTGGGGCCCGCAAGCGCAGGGCGATGTGCGGATCCAGAGTGTACCATACCGCTCATCTCCACTAGGGGCCCGACCATAGCTGCCTCCAGGCGAACTGCAGCATTCCCCCTGTTCCCAACAAGCCACCATCGCACCGTGACTAGCACGGCTGCCCAGTAATACAGCAACAGGTTAGGCATTGCCAGCCCCCCTCCGCTGACCGGCAGCTGTAAAGTAGCCCTGGCCAATCTAGGGGGGGAGCCCTGCCATAGAAAACCTCCCAAGTATCCCTCCAGTTCTCTGAAAAGAGACCGGGGCAACCCCACTGGGCAATTGTGAAAGAAATAAAGAAATTTAGGCAGATAGACCATTTTAATAATGCTAATACGTCCCAATAAATTCAAAGGGAGAGAGGTCCATTTGGCACATTTGGCACAATGATCCTTCATTTGCTGTATCAGGGGGCGGACATTCAGATGTTGATACGACTGGAGGTCCCTTGTTACTTTAATGCCCAGGTAAGTAAACTCCTCAACCCACCGCAGCGACAGCCGAGGCTCCAAACCCGGTTTGGTCCGTATGTATCAAATCCTCAATGACCCCCCTCAAGCGAAGGGCCAGAATTTTGGCCATCAGCTTAGCGTCTGCGTTTATCAAGGAGATAGGCCGATACGACGCACACTCCTCCGGGTCCTGACCAGGTTTAGGCACCAAGACCACCACCGCTTCAGCTAATGAATCTGGGAGCGCGTCCGCTTCTAAGCTCTTGTGAACTAGGGATGTGAATCTAGGGGCTAAGAATTCTTGATACACAGAGTACAGTTCAACGGGTATGCCATCAGGCCCCGGGGCCTTCCCCGAGTGCATAGTACCTAGAGCTTCCTGTACCTCCTCCAGGGTGATATCCCTGTCGAGTTCGGCACGCTGGTCCGGATCCAAGACAGGGAGCTCAATCTGCTCCAAATATTGAGCAAGTTGCGAGTCGTCGTAGGTCACCCTAGAGGAGTACAGTGTCTGATAGAACTCAAGAAATCTCTCCGCAATCTCAGGAGGCGAAGTCAGGAGTCCATCCGACCGATCCCTCACCCGGGCAATATGGGTGACACCGCGCTGGCCCTTGGCCAACCACGCAAGCAGTCTCCCATTTTTGTCCCCGAACTCGAACACCCTCTGGGCACTCTCAACCATAGACTTATGGGTGAGATCAACTCTAAGTAATGATAGGTGTCGTAAGGCGTCCTGCCAGGCCACATATTGAGCCCCGTCAGGGCGGCGCACAAATTCTGCCTCCTTTATCCTGGCCCGCTCCTCTAGCGCTTCCAGAGACCTCCCAGCCATCCTCCTCCTTGCAGATATGCGGGACATATATTCCCCCCGCAGCCAAGCTTTAAAAGCGTCCCAGACCACCAAAGGATTACCTGAATCGCCATTAGCCAGCCAAAAAGCACACATAGCCTCAGGAATGGCCATGTGGATCTCAGGGTCCATGACCCAGAACCTGGACAAGCGCCAAGTCGGCTCACCCCCACCCCCAGAGAGCCGTATCACCACCGACACCGGAGCATGGTCCGAGATGCCCCGCGAGAGTATCTCAGCCGAAGTCACCCTGCAGAGCAAACTAGAAGAGGCAAATCTATTCGGGACATAGTCCGGTGCGTGGCAGACAGGCACGTAAATTCCCTATCAGGGGGATGGAAATGTCGCCAAAGGTCCGAGAGGCCAAAGACCGCAGCCCAGCGGGCGAGATCATCCCGCCGTGAGGCCGAGGCCTGCAGCCTGTCCATATCCTAATTCATCACCATATTAAAATCACCAGGAATTAGCACATTGTCAACATTATACAAAGTGATTGTCTGCATTAGGTCATGTAACAACTGCACATCGGCCGGGGGAGGCAAATAGATCCCCACTAGCACCACAGGAATCTCCAAGAGGAGGGCGTGGAGGAGAACATACCTGCCACCCGGGTCAGTTTTGACGTCTAACAATTGAAATGGTAATGACCGATGAATTAGTACACTGACCCCTCTTGCGTAGTTGGAATATGTGGCATGATAGTGCTTCCCAATCCACGCCCTCCTAACACCCAACACCCGAGAGCCCACCAGGTGGGTCTCCTGCAAAAAGCATATCTGCGGGCGCAGCCTACGGAGGTAGTTAAGTACCAGCGATCTTTTAACCGCCGAGTTGAGCCCCCGCACATTCCACGATACCACTACACACTGTGCCATATTACTATTCTCATAACAACGTGCGAGGGGTCTGTGCCGGGAGCTGTGCCGTCACCCGTGGGAACCGCAGGACGGTCCTCCCTGTCCACCCCACCAGGACCTAATACCCAAAAGTAATATTCATCATCTTTCCATAGAGACCAACCCTTGCAAAACCAAAAATAAAAAAAACACCCTAAGAAAATCCCATAACCAACCAAGTGTAGCCACAACGGGCCCCCCCTCCCCCCTCCCCTTGCACCCTCCAAAAAACCAAGGAGCACATAATTCCCATAAAACCCCAAGTGTAACAAGTAGTAACCTAGGTTAGGGGTGCAGACCATGGACGGGTCAACATGACCTAGTAGCTCGCCCACCGTAGTTAGGCAAGCCAAGGACCAATAGAAAAACAACAAAAAGGAAAAAGTAAAATAACAGAACAATGAAAAAATAGAACACCAGTTCTGTTCGGAGTCCATGGAGTAGAGTAACAGCCATGCAGCTGAGATAACTTCTGACACAAGGAGATTTATCGCAGAGGGCATACCACGAAGGCCGCGGTCCCAGCCCCATCAGCCCATTCAAGTGTACACCGTCCCCGCGATCAGCTACGTTTACAGGGGGCGGATGGCCCCCGCCCAGGCAGTCCGTTCAGTGCTTAGCAGGGCAACCAGACAAAGTGTACAGGACCACAACACAAACAGGGTCATCAGCGTCGGGTACAGTTAGAAAAGGCACAGGGGCCCAGAAGCACTGCAGACATAGCGTCACAAAAGGGTACCCAGCACAATACCTAGCAACGAACCATATAGGGCCGCATGTCCAGTACATCTCATGGGGTCAATGACCAACCGTTATGGAAGAGTCTCCAGCCATGTCGAAGCCTCTCTGGGGTTGGTAAAAAAGCGGACCGTCTCCCCATCCACCACGCGAAGCTTAGCCGGGAACAGGACGCTGTTCTTGAGACCCTTCCTTCTCAAGGCAGCTTTGACACCATCGAATGAACGGCGCTGCCGTTGCGTCTCCACCGTATAGTCCGGGAACATTATAAGGCGGCTGTTTTTATAGGGAAGGTCTTTCGCCGCCCGACCGGCCCTGAGTAGCTCATCCCTATCCCGAAAGTTGAGTAGACGGAGTATGAAAGTTCGGGGGGGTGCCCCCTCCGGTCCGGGTCTGAGCGGCACACGGTGGGCCCTCTCCACTGCAAAGTATGGGGAGAGGGAGGCCTCCAGTAGCAGAGATCGCAGCAAACCCTCAGCGAAACGGACCGGAGAGCGTCCCTCAACCCCCTCGGGCAGACCCACGATGCGGAGGTTGTTCCTCCTACTGTGGTTCTCGGCATCTTCGGCTCTGTACTCTAATGCTTTCACCTTCATTTGCAGTGTATGGATGGAGGCCGAATGTTCAGAAACGACGTCCTCTGTTTCGCCAACCCGCCTCTCAGCCGCAGACACCCGCGAGCGGATCTTGTCCAGATCTTGGCGGATCAGGCCAATGTCCAGCCGAACCCCCTCAATTTTCGAGGCCAGGGTAGATTGCCAGTCCGAGACCGCTGCCCGGCAGGAGGTAATTGCCCACAGTATCTCCGATAATCCCGGGGGGTCCGACGGCTGCTCCTCCTCGTGGTCCGTCTGAGACGCCATGTTGCAGAAGAGCGGTGACAGGCCCTGGGCAGAGGAGGCCGCGCTAGCCTCAGGCCAGACGGACGGGGAGAATTTATTCTTCTTGCCCCTCTTCTGAGTCCCTGGGGTCCTGGAAGGCTTCCAGAGACCTCCGAGTCTGCCAACAGGATGTAAGTGTCAGATACGGGTTAAATAGAGGATCTTACTCTAGGAGAGCTCCGTTAGCATGTCCGTTCACTCCGCCATCTTGGCCACGCCCCCCGTCCCTTCTATCTTTACACTCAGTTCTCATTGTTCAGTTGTATTCCTCTCTGTGTCCTTCGTTCTCAGTGTCTAGTGTTCCTTCTGTCTTAATCCTCAATTCTAATTTTCCAGTATTCCTCCTATCACCGCCAGCCAAGCCTTAATGAAGGGGTGCTGTGAGTCCTCAAATTGTGTTGGCTTTTACCTACTGATCTCCCACCCAGAAATGAGTACATCTAAACTGGAGGGATGGTCTCATCGCTCACACCTTTTTTGACGTATCCTTTGAAGTTCTACTAACGACCACAGTTTTGTTCATGGTTTATCTGCATAGCACAACTGACGGCCAGGGTGAGAGCGCCAAAAACCATGGATTACGGGCAGGGCAGGACGTAGGGTGGTGGGGGCCCCTGGGCTTGAGTCACTTTGGTGCCCTACCTTCTATACATTACTGTATTTATTGGTGTATAACATGCGCCGGCGTATAACACGCACCCCAAGTTTAGGAGGGAATTTTAAAGGAACAAAACTTTTAGGAAGGAAGTTTAAGGAAAAAAACTTACATTTAAACGCCCATCAATGCAGCCTTATCAGTGTCCATCTGCAGCCTTTCCCATCCATCTGCAGCCTTGTCCAGTGTAATTGCAGCCTTGTCAGTGTAGCCTTGTCATTTGCAGCCTTGCCCAGTGTCATTTGCAGCCTTGTCATTGCAGTCTTGAAGTTTAAAAATACACAGTCCTGTGTATCTCGGCAGCTATCGGCGGCTCTTGGGTCATTTTGACAGCTCTTGGCGGCTCTTGGTCGGCTCTCGGCAGCTCTTGGTCCTCTTGGCGGCTCTCGGGTCCTCTCAGCGGCTCTTGGTCCTCCTGGTGGCTCTTGGGTCCTTCCGGCAGCTCTCTGGTCCTCTCGCAATCCCAATCGGAGCCGAGAGTAGCCGAGTGTACTCGGCTCGGCTCACAGTCATACCCAGTCGCGGTGTTATGTCCATCATAGGGCGGGACTGAGCGTGACTGTGAGTGGAGCCGAACCAAGTACACTCGGCTATGTATCTCGGCGGGGCTCCATTGTTCTTGAGCCCAGTCAAGCCCAATGGTAAGTCCTGCCCTGATTACCGGCCTCATCCTGCACCATCTCTGCTAACATCTGGGCAAAACTACCTTCCAGAAATGTTTAGTAGCTGCAGCTGTTTCATGTAAGAGCTGCTGCTGGATCAGAGAGAGTATCAGTTGAATGTATTACAGATAGGCCCACCTCCCGCTGCGTGCATTTGTGTGCATTTAATGAACAGTAGCGATCTTTCCCGAAGCAATGACAATTTGGTTCACGCTGGTTCCTCATCTGAAAGCCAGCTATGGTTATGAAAACTCACAGAGCCCTGCACCAACATGTCTGCAGGTCTCTCAAAGCAGCTAAAATCTCACCTTAAAATAGCTAATGGGCCATGTGTTTTCCCCGAGTCCTGAGTGGGTACAATGCTATGAAATTGCTAAAAGGGACATTAAACACAGAGAGGGAAATAGAGCATTTACTTTGAAACAGACAGAGATTGTTGGGTTCTTGTATATATATAAAAAAATAAAAAAAAATACAGAGCTAACTCTTTGTAAGCATTTTACTGTGAAAAATATAGTTTGTTGCGGGATTTTTTTCATTTCAAAGAAATTTTGATAGATGTTGTTTAGAAACTTTTCAGAAAGTGATGATCCTTGCAAAAGTTTTTTTTTTTTCTAATATAGATAGGAATGCCGACAATATATCTGATTGCCTGTCTGTTTAGGAAATGCTTAATAAATCTCAATGAAAGTGAGGGATGAGCCCAACTTCCCCACATTGGAGAAATCCCAACAGGTCCCGTGCTGGGCAGCTTTCCTTATGCAAAGTTACCAGAAAAAAACATGCATAAAAGGAAGCCAAAAAATAAAAGGGTCAAATCCATTTATTAGTTATGACTACAAAGAATCTAACACGCTTCCAGGGTCAAAGAGACTCCCTCTTCATAGGGGCTTTAGTAAGGCTCCATGCACACTGGAGCTCATAAACTGCAGTTTATTGGAGTTTGGATGTTTTTTTTAAAAGCCCATAAACTCCACTCTATGTTAGCCTATGTGTCCATGCACACATGTACGTTTTTTTAGCTTTAAAGTGGTTGTAAACCCTTACAACCAACTTTGACCTACAAGTAAGTCTAGATTAAGGCTTACCTGTAGGTCCAAGAAATATCTCCTAAACCTACACGGTTTAGGAGATATTTGTCGAAAGACAGGCACCGCTGTCTACGGCGCATGCGCCGTAGACAGCGGCGCGCAGGCGCACTGAGCGCGCCGCGGTCAGCGGCGATATGCCACGAATGGCGGCTCCCGTGCGCATGCGCGGGAATGACGTCATCGCGGCTTCGCCGAATAACAGCGTCGGAGCAGTGAGACCCACCGAGAAGATGGATGCGCCGGACTACAGGGGACAGCAGTGACTTCGCTGGCTCCTGTGTCAGGTAAGTGACGCATAATGGACTACTATGCGATGCGATGCGATGCGATGCATAGTAGTCCATTATGCTTTACCTTTGCAGGGAATGAAAGAGGAAGTAAACTCTTCAGGGTTTACTTCCTCTTTAAACAGCGCTGCTTAAGCTAGAAAGAACCTACTCTCTTGGAACTTTTTTGCCTTCTTTTTAAATGTTATATTTTTATATATAGCAGCTGCTTAGTCCGATATATTCTATCATCTTGAGCGCTAGATAAGTGACCCTGTTTACTTTTACCATTTAGAGCTCTTTGATTGTTTGCTATTTCGATTGCTTTAAACAAATCGAAAATCCAAGCATGTACGGCCATCATTAGACTGCAGTGCTGGCCCAAGTGATATGCTTAGTGTTTTTAAAAATTAAAAATTCTTTATGGACTCTACTACTTCAGAGGTTGAATGATGCTAGGTGGATCTGTTAGTGGGGGACAGCACCGGAAATAAGGTGAAAATTGCAGCTAGAGCTACAATTTTTTTTTTTTTTTTTTTTAAAAGCTGCTTGGGGATCCTTTTTTTTTTGGTTGAAATTTGGACATTAAGCGGTTCTGTTAGTGGGGAATAGCATCGGAAATAAGGTGAAAATTGCAGCTAGAGCTACTATATATATATATATATATATATTTTTTTTTTAAGAAGCTGCTTGGGTATCCTTTTTTTTTTTTTGGGTGAAATTTGGACATTAAGTGGTTCTGTAATGGCGCGTACACACGACCGGACTTTTCGACGGACTAGGTCCAATGGTCTTCCTGATGGACTTTCGGCGGAGGACCGACAGACTTTCTGAACAAAGTGGACTTGGCTACACACAACCGGACTAGATCCAGTCATTTTCAAAGTGATGTAACTGAACAAGGAAGTTCAATAGCCACGCTTGTGAATGAATGACTTGTATAGCGCTACCTATGCAAACTGAATCGCCTCAGGGCGCTTTCTTGCCACCAGTCCATCTGCAGCTTTTTTATGCGGCCCTTTAACCTGTAGGGTCCCGACACAGTTACAACATTGACATACACATACTATGGCCAATTTACCTACCAGCATGTCTTTGGAGTGTGGGAGGAAACCGGAGGAAACCCACACAGGCAGAACATGTAAACTCCAGGCAGATGGTGTCGTCGTTGGGATTTGAACCAGCAACCCTATTGCTGCTAGGTGAAAGTGCTAACCACTACACCACTGTGCTGCTTTGTGTCATATTTGGTCTGTCGGATCAGCACACAGACAAACGGTTTTCCTGATTTTTAGTCCATTGGACTTGAGTCCATCAGATAGATTTGAAACAAGTTTTATTTCTAGGCCCGTCTGACTTTTGGGGAAAAAACGTCCGCTGGAGCCCCACACATGATTGAATTGTCCGACGGACTGCGGTCCGCTGGATCAAGTCTGCCGTAAAGTCCGCTCATGTGTACGCGGCATTAGTGAGGAATAGCATCGGAAATAAGGTGAAAATTGCAGCTGGAGTTGTTTTTTTTTTGTTTTGTTTTTATAGAAGCTGCTGGTGGATCCTTTTTTTTGTGTTTTTGGGTGAAAATTGGATTTTAAGTTTTAGTAGCTAAACGACCCTTAAGAAATACATCTGCAGCCTAATTAGTATATAGAAAAAAGGAAAATGAATATTTTCTTCTATTCAAAATTAGAGTGAATTGCCATTACACAACATTGCATCTGCCACAATACATCCAAGTATTGTACTGATGATAAATTCCACTTTGAACAGTCAAGTGCAGTTTAACTGCCACAATACAGAAAGGCTACTCTACATATACTCATATACTCTACATATTCAGAGAGCGGTTATAGCTGCAGGCAGATCTTTGTTCTCAATCTCCGATGTCTAACATAGTGATACTCTACTCACATGATTGCATCGGTCTGTACATGCTTTGTTGTGGGAGAAGTCCATGCTGTCATTCATTACATCTAATCATTTATCAATAGCCAAGTCAAAAACAATTTTTTGGTTTTATGTGGTCTTATCAACCTCAGAACCTGGCAACCTACACTCCTCACTGCCACTAAAGGACTACAAGTCTCAGCACATCCTGGCAGCATGGCGATCCCGAATCACCCAAAGAAAACAGATTTAATCTGCTGATATAGATTTATGGAACAAGCTGGATAAATGAATGCCGTTTTAATTAGAGCAGAGTTTCCAGTGGAGAAATTATTTATGATGAGTTGAACAGCACATCATTAAAGGCCCCCCCCCCCCCCCTGGCTTTTTCAGTCTCCATCTTAATCAAAATCTTTGCTAAGCACTATTTAGAATGATAATTTCAGAAAATGATCAACCTTCCCTGTGAAAGCAGATTTCCATGGTGAATGAACAGCCTGAACTAACATGAACTAGCAATCACGCATTTGAATTTCTACTACTGAATGCGTCCAGTCCTCCAGATCCTTGTAGATTGAAGGAAAACCAAAAAAAAGTATATAGAGAGCTGGACAAATATTGCCTTGTGCCGTCATTCCCTTAAATACATACTGTGTTGCCCTGACGGGGCATAGAATTGATATAGACTGTTTTCCTCACCATTTTCTATGGACGTTTATATTTAATTCACATGCTGCCATCTAATGACCTTTTGTGGTAATGCACTTGTTTTCTCAAGTTTATTTTCCCTTATGTAATGACGCACTTCCTTTATATGTAGCAGGGCTGGACTGGGACAGAAATTTGGCCCTGGACTTCATCCAGACCGGCCCACTTACATCAGAGTGTCCCATCAGCACCCCCCTTACATCAGAATGTCCCATCAGCACCCCTTTACATCAGAGTGTCCCATCAGCACCCCTTTACATCAGAGTGTCCCATCACCACCCCTTTACATCAGAGTGTCCCATCACCACCCCTTTACATCAGAGTGTCCCATCAGCACTAAATTACATCGGAGTGTCCCATCAGCACCCCATTACATCGGAGTGTCCCATCAGCACCCCTTTACATCAGAGTGTCCCATCAGCACTCCATTACATCGGAGTGGCCCATCAGCACCCCTTACATCAGAGTGTCCCATAAGAACCCCCTTACATCAGAGTGTCCCATCAGAACCGCCCTTACATCAGAGTGTCCCATCAGCACCCCCTTACATCAGAGTGTCCCATCAGCACCCCTTTACATCAGAGTGTCCCATCAGCACCACCTTACATTAGAGTATCCTATCAGCACCCCTTTACATCAGAGTGTCCCATCAGCAGCCCCCTTACATCAGAGTGTCCTATCACCAGCCCCCTTACATCAGAGTGTCCCATCAGCAGCCCCCTTACATCAGAGTGTCCCATCACCAGCCCCCTTACATCAGAGTGGCCCACTGAGCCATCGGCCCACCGGGAAACTCCCGTTAGTCCCGATGGCCAGTACATGCCTGATATGTAGTGCTCCACCCTTCTTCCTGTCTTTGTACTTCCTGTGTCATGGATGCAGCAACAAGCCACATGTAGCAGGGCACATGTATTCTGCATTGTAAGCTACAGACAATATCATCTTTTGACCGCATAAATACTGCAACCTGTTCATCTGTTTGTATCCTGTCATCTGCTGTAACCTGATGTTCAGACTAAAAGCGTCTTGTGGATGGATTCGGTATTTGGTGAGTTCAATCTATCTGATGAGGATTGTCCTCAGTGATTATATCTTATACAGGCCAGGCATAGAGGTCTCACAAGGGATAGTCGCTTCACAACAAATCGGAGTCAGAATACATATATAGAACAGATACCCCTCTAAGTCTGGCCATACATGGTCAAATTTCAAAATAATTTTCTTTTGAAAATCAGAAAATGTGTGCGTTTTGTGATCCGATGGTGCCACCATTGAGTTCGAAATTTGGCCAACTAAGCCTTCAATTTCACCTCACGTTGCTACAGAAAATAATTTTCGTGGCCGGGAATCTTCTTCTATTTCCGGGAATTTTCTTTTCTTGCACATGCGCATTTCTTTTTCGATTACATTTCTCGCACGATTCTCCCATCATTGATTAGAAAATTGTTTCAAAAAATTTCCAACATGTTCGATTGCTCAAATTTGATTGTCATGTGAAAATCGGCTGTTGCTGCCGCCCACTAATGGTGCGAAATACGAATTAAAATTCTTAGATTTTTAAAATTCGACCCATGTATGGCCTGCCTTAGGAATGGGACTATAAAGGCACAAACTAAAGATTGGAGTTTTTGGTAATTTATTGGTACAAAAAGTTAAAACGCATCCTTGAATAGACATCCTAGAATACATATTGTCCACAGTGATTGATTATATATATATATATATATATATATATATATATATATATATACTGTATAAATACATAATACAAAAATGAGATAAAAGAACAGCGATTATAGGGGAACAATCTCAAAGTGATATAGATGAAGACACCTGATGCATTTCGAGGACTCTTCTTCAGAGGTGTTTGTAGCAGGAAAACACTGCCTAGCAATAGAGATAAATGAAAGGATTTCAACGCTGCATATAAAATCAGGGATAGCTGCGGACGCCACCACTATGAACAATTCCACTATCAGAGGGAGGCGAAAGCCACAGGGGACCACCTGCTGAGATATTGGTGTAGTATAAGAAAATTGGTGAATTCTATGTAGCACTAACCCCCAAAGGAGCTGCTGGTTATTTTTGGGCTTATCGTTACCTTCCGTTCTCCTTGTCTCCTTCCGTTCTCCTTGTGGCACGTCTAGGGGATGTCCCGTGGTAGATGGCCCAGTAACTTGAGACTGACAATAGATCCACTTGAATGGATTTTATTTGCAAAAACTCAAACCATTGAACAGTCTTTCAACTTGGGATCAGAGAGTTGGGAAGGAGGTTCAGGTACTCGCAATGTCCAAGTCAATAAACGTTAAAGAACTTGCTTACTTTGACCGCATCCAGAGAATAGCCATTCGCAGCTGGATGATCACTCAGGTTGGACAGTCCCTCTCTCACAAGGCCTAGCCGCCAACAAGGTGCTTATTCAGGAACAAAGTCTTTGTCACAGACGTTGTTGCAGAACACCTAGGAAACTAAGTTGTAGAACACTTGTAGGATACCTGGATCTTTCAGCCTGCTTGGCGATATCCACAAGACCAGATTCTCTTGGTTACTTCAGCCCTTCCAGGCTCTTGTTAAGAAAACCAACCCGTGCGTGGTGTTCTTCTAAAGTGTCCTCCCCTGGAATGCTTGAAGTACTCAGGGTCTCTCCCGAGACAGAGACGGCACCCAACCACCTCAGAATCCTCCTTTAATTTCCCTGCCTCGGGCTAGCCAGCCCCAAGGCATTAAAGCTGGGTGGATCAGCACCCCAGGCCATAGCCTTCCTGGGGGCTGGTCAGGAGGACGAGGACCAAGTAGTCAGCACATCATACTGGACCGGAACCCCCGAACCACGTGACGTCCATATCTTAAATACCCTCTCCCAGAGAGCACAGCGAGAGGGCCACTCGCACTGACCTGGCTCCAAAAGAGAGTAACTTAAGCACCTGACCAGACCGTAGTTCCACGCCCGCCACAAAAGACAGTGCCCCCTGTGGCTAGGCTGAACATCTCACAGCCCAGTCAGACTGACACAGAAATCCAATTCAGGCAAATAGACCCAAACCAAACTTTAGTTTGGGTAAAGTTTACGTTTGAAAAAACGCATAGCGCGTGCTCTTCAGGAGCCCGCCGCTACATCTATAAGAAGGCTATGAGGATCTGAGAAGAAGCCAGCTGGTCAGGACACCCTCTCAGATAGTGAGTCAGGTCATATATGAACAGAGAACCTCCCGAGTAGATATCATTAGGCTTTTGGGAGATCCTTTAGGTAGACATGGTATCTGCAGCCTGCTTTTATTCGACTTCCATTTTTTTTTACATTACAAGACAAGGAGATCATGGAGAAGTTGCCTGTCCGGGAGCCAGATTATCCACATCAACATCAGTACTTTAAGATAGCAATACCAATAAGGTAACCTTATTAGTTCAGAGCTATTTTTCCACTTTTCTACATAAGTGTCTCTGTTTGAAGTTTCAGTTAGACAAAGGCAGCCAAAAAGGCAAACAGTTAGTTGATTTTCACGTTTGCCAGTGCAACAGGGGTCTTCAAATTGATGGAAGCTGAAGAAGTGAAGTCCATAAAGCACTTTTATTTCACAAAGCATCGCCCATATCAGTTAAGTCCGTAAGGATTCACGGAAAATACACGGCATTCTGCGAATGGCGAAGGGCAACACCATGAAAAGGGGGAGACAGAAAAAACGCAGAAGTATTCCAGTCTATAAGACCAGCAGCTCTCGTATTAGATGTACACAGGAGCTGTACAATCCAGCAAAAATATTGATTTTTAAACTACTATGCAGTGATACGGCCATGTATTACAACCCAGGAGTATTAATGCCAGTTCACACAGGGGCAACACGACTTTCAACACGACTTTTGGAGGCAACTTGGACACGACTTATCAACACGACTTGGTGCGACTTACAACACGACTTTAAGCCACCCCAGGCCAGGCGACTTTTGCCGTGGCCAATCAGAGAATGAGCTCTGAAGGGGGAACTCCACACCAAATTTATTTTAAAAATTTGGCGTGGGTTCCCCCTCCGAGAGCATACCAGGCCCTTAGGTCTGGTATGAATTTTAAGTGGAACCCCCCACGCCAAAAAAACGTCATGGAGGTCCCCCCCCCAGATCCATACCAGACCCTTATTCGAGCACTCTACCCGGCCGGCGAGGAAACGGCCCGATACGGCTCAGGAGGGAGGGGGCCGCTCGCTCGTCTCCACCCCCTTTCCTGGCCGGCCGGGTAGTGTGCTCGGATAAGGGTCTGGTATGGATCTGGGGGCTGAAAAAACGGCGTGGGGGGTTCCCCTTTAAATCCATACCAGACCTAAGGGCCTGGTATGCTCTCGGAAGGGGAACCCACACCAATTTTTTTTTATAAATTTGGTGTGGAGTTCCCTCTGGAGAGCTGATAATTCTGTGAGAGTCGCCTCCGTATAGACGGAGATCCGACTTGGAGGCGACCTCCATTGAAATCAATGGGTACCAGTCGTCTACAAGTCAGATTGAAGTAGTACAGGAACCTTTTCTGAAGTTGGAGCGACTTCAGTAGTGTGCATTAAGATGGCTCTGATTCACTTACATTGATTTTTACATGTAGCGTGACTTGAGGCGACTAGGGGCGACCTGAAGTCGGATCTGAGTCACCCCTGTGTGAACCGGCTCTTACAGTTCAGGTAGCATTTTTTACACATCAAGTTTTGCAAAAATTTCTGTGCCTGGAGTTCCCCTTTAAGATCATATGGAGATATGAGACTAGGCACGGACAGACACAACTCCTAATCCTTGGAGTCCATCCACATGAAGTTGTAAAATATCCCGAAAATACCTAAAATACGGTGCACATATTAATCTTCAAGTGTTCACAGATATGTATAGGTCAGAGTAATTAACTGACAAAGAATGATGTGCCATAGAACTGCTGATGTCGATGTATTTTCCTTCTAATAAATGCATACTTTACTATTATAATTAAAATAATTAAAATGCCAGACTTCATCTTCTCAAGCTAGCAATAAAAAAAAACTGATGCTAAGAGTTCAGTATACAGACAATGGATGACCTTGAACCCTCAGTAATCTGCCTGCAATACTTAGCATATTGAGCCGATACACAAAATTGCAACTAGGACGAATAAGCGAAATTTAGTGTGAAATGCCAAATAAGTATAATTGTTGGAAATGTTTTGAAAGGAGACCTAATTGCTCTTTCTGAAAATGCCAGCTGGTTGGCTGGCACGCTGATATATGCAGACTTAAAGAGGAAGTAAACCATAATGGACTACTACGCATCGCATCGCATAGTAGTCCATTATGTGTCACTTACCTGACACAGGAGCCAGCGAAGTCACCGCTGTCCCCTGTAGTCCGGCGCATCCATCTTCTCGGTGGGGTCTTGCAGCTCCGCCGCTGTCATTCGGCGAAGCCGCGATGATGTCACTCCCGCGCATGCACACGGGAGCCAACATGCGCAGCATCTTCGTCATTGACGATGCCGCGCTCAGCGCGCCTGCGCGCCGCTGTTTACGGCGCATGTGCCGTAGACAGCGGTGGCTGTCTTCGGGCAAATATCTCCTAAACCGTATAGGTTTAGGAGATATTTCTTGGACCTACAGGTAAGCCTTAATCTAGGCTTATCTGTAGGTCAAAGTGGTTTGTAAGGGTTTACAACCACTTTAATCGTTGTTGGGAGGGAGGGGTCTTGTTGCTGGCTGCTGGAGGGTCCATTGATGCTGGATGCTGGGGAATCTATTATTGCTGGAGGGGATCTATTTTTGCAGGGGGGTCTATTGTTGCTGGTGGGGGATCTATTTTTCCTGGGGGTGGGTCCTGTGTTGCAGGGAGTCAATTGTTGGTCTACTGATGCTGACGGACTGTTGGGGATTCATTGTTGCTGGGGTGTATCTATTGTTACTAGATCTATTTTACTGACTTTTTTGTTATCATTAACAAATTCCATATACAATACTTGGCACCGCAAAATGATACATGTCTCTGTATTCTCTAAAAGGGGTGGTACTCGGAGGTGGGTAAGGGGTGGAACCAAGGAACGGTGCTCACGGGTGGGTAGGGGGTGGTATCCAGGACTGACTCAGAAGGGAGGAGTTCCCACACCTATTCTCTGAGAAAAAAAGCCCTGGTCAGCACTCACTGCTATTTCCTTCAAAATTTCACCATAGTCAGTGCCAGGGCAGGTGTCACTGGCAAGTGTATAAGATGTTATACTTCTGTGTGTCAGTCCTGGTAAAGTAATTTGGCCTGCGGGTGACTTTAACCCGCACATAAAACAGCACATGCAGTTCCCTTATGTTAACATATATATACACCAATCAGCCATAACTTTACGACCACTGACAGGTAAAGTGAATAACAATGATTATCTCTTTAGAATGGCACCTGAAAGTAGGTGTATACAGTATCTCACAAAAGTGAGTACACCCCTCAGTAACATTTTTTTCTTTTTCTTTTCATCTGACAACACTGAAGAAACGGCACT
Organism: Lithobates pipiens; assembly: GCF_037356315.1. Taxonomy (NCBI): domain Eukaryota; kingdom Metazoa; phylum Chordata; class Amphibia; order Anura; family Ranidae; genus Lithobates; species Lithobates pipiens. The sequence continues at coordinate 21,240,365 of NW_027507825.1, forward strand.
TTGCTACAATGTAAAGTAGTGAGTGTACAGCTTGTATAACAGTGTAAATTTGCCGTCCCCTCAAAATAACTCAACACACAGCCATTAATGTCTAAACCGCTGGCAACAAAAGTGAGTACAACCCTAAGTAAAAATGTCCAAATTGTGCCCAATTAGCCATTTCCCTCCCCAGTGTCATGTGACTCGTTAGTGTTACAAGGTCTCAGGTGTAAATGGGGAGCAGGTGTGTTAAATATGGTGTTATCACTCTCACTCTTTCAAACTGGTCACAGGAAGTTCAACATGGCATCTCATGGCAAAGAACTCTCTGAGGATCTGAAAAAAGGGATTGTTGCTCTACATGAAGATGAAGATTGCCAAGACCCTGAAACTGAGCTGCAGCACAGTGGCCAAGACCATTCAGCAGTTTAACAGGACAGGTTCCACTCAGAACAGGCAGCGCCATGGTCAACCAAAGAATTTGAGTGCACGTGCTCAGCGTCATATCCAGAGGTTTTCTTTGGGAAATAGACGTATGAGTGCTGTCAGCCCTGCTGCAGAGGTTGAAGGGCTTGTCAGTGCTCAGACCATACGCTGCACACTGCATCAAATTGGTCTGCATGGCTGTCATCCCAGAAGGAAGCCTCTTCTAAAGATGATGTACAAGAAAGCCCACAAACTGTTTGCTGAAGACAAGAAGACTAAGGACATGGATTACTGAACCATGTCCTGTGGTCCAATGAGACCAAGATAAACGTATTTGGTTCAGATGGTGTCAAGCGTGTGTGGCGGCAACCAGGTGAGGAGTACAACGAAAAGTGTGTCTTGCCTACAGTCAAGCATGGTGGTGGGAGTGCCATGGTCTGGGGCTGCATGAGTGCTGCCGGCACTGGGAATCTACAGTTCATTGAGGGAACCATGAATGCCAACATGTACTGTGACATTTCCTCAATGTTGTCACATGAAAAGATATAATAAAATATTTACACAAATGTGAGGGATGTACTCACTTTTGTGAGACTGTATATTAGTGAAAATGTTGTCCCTGAAGTTGATTTGTTGAAAGCAGAAAAATTATGAAACAAAGATCTGAACGACTTTGACCAAGGCCAAATTGTATTGGCTTGACAAGTGGGTCAAAGCTTACCCAAAACTGCAGCTCTTGTAGGATGTTCCTGGTCTGCAGTGGTCAGGACCTCCCAAAAGTGGTACAGAAAAGGAAAACTGTTGAACCAGCAACAGGGTCTTGGGTGGCCAAGGTTCATTGATGCACATGGGGAAAGAAGGCTGGGCAGTGTAGTCTGATTTCAATAGAAGAACTACTGTAGCTCAGATTGATGAAAAAGTTATTGCTGGTTCCGATAGAGAGGTGTCAGAACACACAGTGCATCACAGTTTGTTGCATATGGGGATGCGTAGCCACAGACCGGTCACTGTACTTATGTCATGACCATAGCCACAATGGGCACATGAGCATCAAAACTGGACCACGGAGCAATGGAAGATGGTAGCCTGGTCTGATGTGTTCAAGAATGGTTTGAGGAACACAACAAGAAGTTTGGGCTGTGGACTCAAAATTCTACAGATCTCAATCCAATTGAGCATCTGTGGGCAGGGCCACTGATAGAAATCACAGGGCCCCGTACAGCCTACCTGATGGGGCCCCCTTCAGCCCCACCCATGGTCCCTCCTTCAGCCCCACCCTGGCCCCTCCCCAGAACCTGCCTTGAATTAAATCAGGTGATATTTATCTTTCTCCAGACAGTTTAATTATCCAAAAGAAATACCGGGATGATACAAGAGATGGTCAGAGACTGCAGGCACTGTACAGGAGATGGTCAGAGATTGCAGACATACTACAGGAGATGGTCAGAGACTACAGACATACTACAGGAGATGGTCAGAGGCTGCCGACATGATACAATAGATGGTAAGAGGCTGCAGACATGATGCAAGAGATCAATGCAGCCTCACCAGTGCCCATCAATGCAGCCTCACTGTGCCCATCAATGCAGCCTGATCAGTGCCCATTAATGCAGCCACACTGTGCCATCAATGCAGCCTTACTGTGCCCATTTCAGCCTTATCAGTGCCCATCAATGTGGCCTCATTGTGCCCATCAATACAGCCTTACTGTGCCCATCAATGCAGCCTCACTGTGCCCATCTGCAGCCTCACTGTGCCCATTTCAGCCTTATCAGTGACCATCAATGCAGCCGCACTGTGTCCATCAATGCAGCCTTAGTGTGTCATTAATGTAGCCTCACTGTGCCCATCTGAACTCTTACTGTGCCCATTTAATCCTCATCAGTGCACATAAATGCAGCCTCACTGTGCCTATCTGCAGCCTCACTGTGCCCATCTGCAGCCTCCCTGTGCCATCAATACAGCCTCACTGTGCCCATCCGCAGCCTTACTGTGCCTATTTCAGCCTGTGTCCATCTGCAGCCTCGCTGTGCCCATTCAGCCTCCCTGTGCCCATCTGCATCCTCACTGTGGCCATTTTAGCCTCACTGTGCCCATCCGCAGCCTCACTGTGCCCATTTCAGCCTCCCTGTTCCCATCTGCAGCCTCACTGTGCCCATTTCAGCCTCATGTTCCCATCTGCAGCCTCACTGTGCCCATTTTAGCCTTCCTGTGCCCATCTGAAGCCTCACTGTGCCCATCTGCAGCCTCTCTGTGCCCATTTCAGCCTTACTTTGCCCATCTACAGCCTCATCAGTACCTTGATTACACAGAGTATTACACAGAAATCTCCCTCTGTGTCGTGGAGCTGGGGTATGAACTGTTCGGTGGCCTTCCACTGTAATAAAGCCCTGCCTCCTAGATTATGATAGATGGAACACTGATTCAATTTCCCAGCATTGGATCAGTGTTCCGTCTATCATGACCATGGAGGCGGGGCTTTGTTACAGTGAGTGGACGGCCGCTGAACAGTTGAGACTCCAGCTCCACGACACAGGAGGAGATTTCCATCTCCCTCTGTGTGCGATTAGCTACACAAGCAGAGAGAGGGAGAGGAGGGAGAATTATGCACTTAGATCGGCCCTGTATGCCACTGAAGGAGGTGTGCTGGAGGTGTGCTGGATGAAGATTTTTTTCTCTATTCTACATGCATTCTTCTGTCAGATTGCCCGGGCCCCCCTGCTGGCTGGGCCCAGTACAACAGGGCCAGTTGTACTGGCTTATCAGGGGCCCTGTCTGTGGGATGTGCTGAAAGAAAATCCCTGATCCATGGAGGATGCAACTTAGAGGTCTTAAAGTATCTGCTACTGATGGATACCCTAGCATCCCTTCAGAGGTTTAGTTGAGTCCATGACTGGTTATGGTGGATGGTCAAAATGTTATATACAGTATATATACACACACACACTAGACGGTGTGGGAGATATAAATATCGTGTACCCACCTACAAGAAGGTTGAAAAACTAACTTGGCCTCTCTTTTCAAACCCAAACTCCAGCCAAGAGTTTTTACATTTTCAGAATTTTTCAAAGAACCATCATGTGTCACTGAACCTAGGGTTCTATTTACACATTCTAAACATTTATTTAGGATAAAACTCTAATCTAATTGGAATTAATTGTTTTGCAGTATCATCTGTTCTTAGCTTTTCCCCACCATGCATAAATTATAACATGTCATGTTCTTGGTGGGTCACTAAGAAATGTACGAATAAGGGTGAAAATACATTATCTTCCGAATACCCATCGTGTGATTTCTGCCTTGAATGGATGATCACAAGCAGCCTCTAGTCATCCAACACAAAGGCATCATCTCTGCTGGATAAATACACTAGCTCATTAATCTGACGGAACCTGTCAAAAACAGGGCGCTTCATTAAAAATGTGCATCTATTTGAGCTCTAGGTTAGTTAGTTGGTATTTAACATTTTTAATCATTTTCCTTTATATTAAAACGGGAAGCAGCCCATATATCAGCAGCTAGGTACATCACTTCAGACAATGTGACTGTACAGGATGGAAAATTTACTGAACTTTTTATTTTTTGTGGCATGAAGCAGTAAGCAGGTTTGATGGGATGTGTGTGTAAAAACAGTACCTATACATGCAGTATATAGCTGCAATAGAGGTCGACCGATATGGGTTTTTCTCTGGCCGATGCCGATACCGATACCGATATTTAGAAATCGCCGATTTTTTTGGGCCGATATGTTAGGCCGATTATTTATTTTTTCCCCTTCATCTAATAAAATCTAACAGACACTGGGGCACTTTTCAGGCGCTTTAAAATAGCGCCTGTAAAGTGCCTGCAAAACGGCTCCCCTGCAGTCTGTGTGGAAGCAAGGAGATGCGCTGGCAGGATGTTAAAAAAAAGTCCTGCAAGCAGCATCTTTCGTGTGTTGTATACCGCTCCTCCACCACTCCTGCCCATTGAAATGAATGGGCACCGCTGCCGAAACACCTGCAATGCGATTTGGCAGCGGCGCTTCACGGGCACATTTAACCCCTTCCTGGGCCGCTAGCTGGATTATAAGTGCCCCGCTAAAATGACGGTAAAGCGCCGCTAAAACTGGCAGCGTTTTGCCATCAACGCCTGCTCGCTCCAGTGTGAAAGCAGCCTCAAGTGATACAGAAGATTTCTTACATTTATTGAACAAAACAAACATCCAAACAGTTCACTTGTATGTATAATTTAGAATAAGATATATATATATATTTATTTTTTTATATATTACACAAAACCAGGTAATCAAAACTTTTGTATGAAAAAAAATGGGCTAACTTTACTGTTTTTTTTTTTTCTAAATCTGTATTTTTTCCCAAAAAAATTAGTTTGAAAGACCGCTGAGCAAATACCGTGTGACATAAAATATTGCAACAACCGCTATTTTATTCCCTAGGATCTCTGCTAAAAAAAAAATATATAAGTTTTCGGGGTTCTAAGTGAATTTCTAGCAGAAAATACAGGATTTTTATTTGTAAGCATCAAGTGTCAAAAAAGATTTAGTCTTTAAATGGTTAAACTGAGAACTCTACACACTGAGTTGAGTTCATTCATTCAAGTGTAAACATTGTATCATTTAGATCTTTTCTTGGCAGACTGCCCAGAGAGGAGACAAGTCACTTCACTCAAGTCTCCAGGCAACTTGCACTGACTTCTATTACTGAAGTCATTTGCAAGTCGCGCTGAATATATCATCGGCCTTTTTTAACAGCACAATCGGCCGATGCCGATTAATTAAAAAGCGCCAAATATCGGCCGATATATCGGTCGACCTCTAAGCTGCAATACATTAAAGTTTCCCCATGGTTAATCCTTTAAAATGCTAAAAGTGCAGGTAATTACTTGTTCATCTTTTAGAAATCTAATGAGTAACTACTTCCTGTTTGAGCTGCCCCTGCCGTATTTAAGCAAATATTGTTTAAATATAGAAGCAATGAGTAATCGTGCTTGAATCCTGGTGTGCTTTGTGTATTTCTTCCAAATCTGTACAGTAATCCAGTGTGAGACTTTCCCTCTGTGCAGGAGCTTCCTGTAATAAAGACTGATCACTGTTGCTCTCTCTTCTTATGCAGGGTGACTGGTCTTGTCTCCGCCCCCTGTTCTAGAATCTCACATTAGCCAATGTATTTCATATTATTCATATTGATTTCCATATGTTTTATTGATAATATAATTATTGTTATTATTATAATATAGTAGTGGTCTTATCAATACTATTATTAAATACTAAAGCAATAGTTATTAATCTTTATTAATATATAAATATAGAGGAAGTTTTAAATGCTGAACTTTAAATGACCTCTCTGCCTCTTTCTCATACTTTTTATAAGAGAGTTTACTGGGTTAAAGTTATATAGAATTGTCCCAAGTCCTAGAAATGCATATAAATCAGACAAGATAAGATAAGAAAACAGGTGCTTAAAATAATTAGGTGGAATAAGGGAAAGTTATGTGTAGTACATTAATTAAAGCGGGAGTCCACCGGGACTCCGCGTTTTTTTTTTTTTTAAAGCCAGCAGCTACAAATACTGCAGCTGCTGACTTTTAAATAGTGACACTTACTGTCCAGCGCGCCCGCGATGTCGGCACCCGAAGCCGATCGCTCACTCGTCTGGCGGGTCCTGCCGCCGCCATCTTGGGTATGGTAATCAGGAAATGGAGCCTTTCGGCTTCATTTCCCGGTTCCCTACTGCGCATGCGCGAGCCGCGCGGCGCAATCCGGACGGTCCCCGCTGCCTCTGGGAGCTGTGTGTTTCCCAGCAGGCAGCAGGGCACTTGCTGAAGGGGGCGGGCGCTTGCGGAAAGGGGCGTAACGTACGCCCCTTTCCGCAGAGAGCTAGCCCGGAAGTGGGTGCAGTTACCTGGATTATCCAGGTAACTGCACCCCCCTCCCCCCTGAAAGATGCCGATTGTGGCGCCGGAGGGGGGGGGATTCCGATGAGCGGAGGTCCATTTTAGGGTGGACCTCCGCTTTAAGTTTGACAGGGTCAAAAAAGGTCTGCTTGAGCCCTCATTAAAACTGTTAAAATGCATTGAATAAGGAAGTATGTATATATATATATATATATATATATATATATATATATATATATATATATATGTTAATAATTAATATGTTAATAATGTTGTTAATTATTAATGTTGTTAATAATTAGACAGTATTGAATAAGTAATTGGCTTTGTGTATATGTGTATGTATGTGTGTGTATATATATATATATATATATATATATATATACAGGTCCTTCTCAAAAAATTAGCATACTGTGATAAAGTTCATTATTTTCTGTAATGTACTGATAAACATTAGACTTTCATATATTTTAGATTCATTACACACAACTGAAGTTGTTCAAGCCTTTTCTTGTTTTAATATTGATGATTTTGGCATACAGCTCATGAAAACCCAAAATTCCTATCTCAAAAAATTAGCATATCATGAAAAGGTTCTCTAAACAAGCTATTAACCTAATCATCTGAATCAACTAATTAACTCTAAACACCTGCAAAAGATTCCTGAGGCTTTTAAAAACTCCCAGCCTGGTTCATTACTCAAAACCGCAATCATGGGTAAGACTGCCGACCTGACTGCTGTCCAGAAGGCCATCATTGACACCCTCAAGCAAGAGGGTAAGACACAGAACGAAATTTCTGAACGAATAGGCTGTTCCTAGAGTGCTGTATCAAGGCACCTCAGTGGGAAGTCTGTGGGAAGGAAAAAGTGTGGCAGAAAACGCTGCACAACGAGAAGAGGTGACCGGACCCTGAAGAAGATTGTGGAGAAGGACCGATTCCAGTCCTTGGAGGACCTGCGGAAGCAGTGGACTGAGTCTGGAATAGAAACATCCAGAGCCACCGTGAACAGGCGTGTGCAGGAAATGGGCTACAGGTGCCGCATTCCCCAGGTCAAGCCACTTTTGAACCAGAAACAGCGGCAGAAGCGCCTGACCTGGGCTACAGAGAAGCAGCACTGGACTGTTGCTCAGTGGTCCAAAGTACTTTTTTCGGATGAAAGCAAATTTTGCATGTCATTCGGAAATCAAGGTGCCAGAGTCTGGAGGAAGACTGGGGAGCGGGAAATGCCAAAATGCCTGAGGTCCAGTGTCAAGTACCCACAGTCAGTGATGGTCTGGGGTGCCATGTCAGCTGCTGGTGTTGGTCCTCTGTGTTTTATCAAGGGCAGGGTCAATGCAGCTAGCTCTCAGGAGATTTTGGAGCACTTCATGCTTCCATCTGCTGAAAAGCTTTATGGAGATGAAGATTTCATTTTTCAGCACGACCTTGCACCTGCTCACAGTGCCAAAACCACTGGTAAATGGTTTACTGACCATGGTATTACTGTGCTCAATTGGCCTGCCAACTCTCCTGACCTGAACCCCATAGAGAATCTGTGGGATATTGGGAAGAGAAAGTTGAGAGACACAAGACCCAACACTCTGGATGAGCTTAAGGCCACTATCGAAGCATCCTGGGCCTCCATAACACCTCAGCAGTGCCACAGGCTGGTTGCCTCCATGCCACGCCGCATTGAAGCAGTCATTTCTGCAAAAGGATTCCCGACCAAGTATTGAGTGCATAACAGAACATAATTATTTGAAGGGTGACTTTTTTTGTATTAAAAACACTTTTCTTTTATTGGTCGGATGAAATATGCTAATTTTTTGAGATAGGATTTTGGGGTTTTCAGGAGCTGTATGCCAAAATCATCAATATTAAAACAAGAAAAGGCTTGAACTACTTCAGTTGTGTGTAATGAATCTAAAATATATGAAAGTCTAATGTTTATCAGTACATTACAGAAAATAATGAACTTTATCACAATATGCTAATTTTTTGAGAAGGACCTGTATATATATATATATATATATATATATATATATATATATAGATATCTATATATATATATATATATATATCTATATATATATATATATATATATATATATATATATATATATATATATATATATATATATATACACACACACATACTGTAGGTGGTACAGTGCTTTTACACCTAGGATTGTGCAGTAACACATGTAACACATCTTGTGGGGTTATTGAAAGTTCATTCTCTCAAGGTCGTAAATCTGTAATTCTTAAACTTAGTTAAATCTTATAAAGATAAGGAGGGTTTGATAACACAGCTGGGTGCCATACTGTCTCTATACAGGTGTTTTTAATTGGACAAAAGCAGTTATAAATCACTTTAATGAACATGTAGGAATTCTGGGAATAATTAAGTTTATCTGGTTGTAGAACAGGTGTCAGATTTATGGTTAGTTACATTGATGTAGATCTTAGCGACCAATCACACGTAGGAGAGATGATTAAGATAAGGCTTGTAAAAAGGGTATATAAATGCAAGCTCTACAATTGTTAGTCAGACAAGTCAGATAGGAGCTCATAAGGCTGAACTCTGTATGCTGCCCTATTGCATGGGTCATAGAGATCAGAACCAATGGGCAAATATCTGTCCGTAACTTGTCTCCTCATACGAGTCAGAGAAGACGTCTTAACTTGTTCCAGAGTGTGGTCTCAGGTGAATTTTCCTCACAAACTAGGCATGCGCAGGGGTTGTGCCAGATGTGGCTGGGCACACCCTAATCACTACATGCGATTCTGTGACTCCTGCCAGGGCTCCCCCCCATGTTGTGCCTCCCCCCACCTACAGTGCCGCTGGATTCCCTCCTCACCTTTCCCCCTGGCTGCTGCAGGGGGATGTTTCAGGATGCAGAGCGGGGAAAGAAGCTAATCAATATTTAATTTACCAGCCCCTTCCTTTTCTGAATGAACACAGAAACACTGTCACTCACTGTGTTTATTCACAAAGGAAGCATAGTAAACTGTTTACTATGCTGCAATTTGTGAATGAACAGGTAGCCACTCAGCACAAAGCACTTACGATCGAATCATTGTCCAGTGCAGCTGAGGCTGCAGAGAAAGTCATGTATGTTTGATAGACATGTGCGATTTGTTTCGTACGAATCTCAAATTCGTACGAATTTCTCAAAATTCGTACGTTCGGGAGGATCCGAAATACGAATTGCCGTGCGTCCGAATTCTGTACGGAATACGAACTTTTGTTTACGAATTCCGGATCTCAGTCATTATGCTTATTATGACTTGCAAAGACTTCTGTGATAGAAGTCAATGTAAGTTGCCTGAAGACATCAGTGAAGGACTTTCATCCTCTCTGGGCAGGCTGCCAAGAAAAGAACAAAATGATACAATGTTTCTTCTTCAATGGGCTGAACTCTGTGTGTAGAAGTTCTCCGTTTAACCATTTAGGCTGGGTTCACACCGCTGCGGGTGAGAGATCCGGATGTGATTCGCACCGCACTGCAGTGCAAATCACATCCGATCTGTCTGTGCGATGCGAGTTCAGCCATACAGATAGTATGGCTGAATTCGCATCGCACCCGCCGCAAACTCGCACAGGACCCTTTTTTTGGTCCGCAGCAGAATCGGATCGCATGGGTGTTCACACCATGCGATCCGATTCCTGTCCGAGTTTGCAGATCGCACTGCGATATGCGGACTGGTCTGGGGGTGTCATTAAGATTTCATTGACACTCCCAGCAGTCCGCATAGGGCAGTGTGAACTGCCAGCGGGAGGCATGCGATGCGGGAAAACGCCGCGGATTCGCGGCGTTCCCGCATCGCTATGGTGTGAGCCTAGTCTTAAAGACTAAATCTTTTCTGACACTTGTTGCTTACAAGTAAAAATCCAGTATTTTCTGCTAGAAAATCACTCAGAAGCCCCAAACTTTATATATATATTTTTTAGCAGAGACCCTAGGGAATAAAATAGCAGTTGTTGCAATATTTTATGTGAGGCGGTATTTGCGCAGAGGTCTTTCAAACGCAAGTTAGCCCTTTTTTTTCGGTTGACCTCTAGAGAGCACTGACATTAGCAGCGTGACATTCAGCAATGACACCTGCACGGTGATAGAGTGATCTGACACCAGCACCGTGACATAACACATGTATGAGGTGAATCTGGGATCGACAACTACAAGCATTCTTTTTTTATATGTGAAATTCTGAAAATTCAGGAATCTTGAGATAATGGAGGCGAGGGAAGGTCAGGGTAGGCAAAGAAGAGGGTGCAGGAGATGATCACCAGCACCAGCACCGTGATATAGAGCACTGACACCTGCACCGCGATAGAGTGATCTGACACCAGCACTGTGACATAACACATGTATGAGGTGAATCTGGGATCGACAACTACAAGCATTCTTTTTTTATATGTGAAATTCTGAAAATTCAGGAATCTTGAGATAATGGAGGCGAGGGAAGGTCAGGGTAGGCAAAGAAGAGGGTGCAGGAGATGATCACCAGAACCAGTACCGTGATATAGAGCACTGACACCTGCACCGTGATAGAGTGATCTGACACCAGCACCGTGACATAACACATGTATGAGGTGAATCTGGGATCGACAACTACAAGCATTCTTTTTTTTATATGTGAAATTCTGAAAATTCAGGAATCTTGAGATAATGGAGGCGAGGGAAGGTCAGGGTAGGCAAAGAAGAGGGTGCAGGAGATGATCACCAGAACCAGCACTGTGATATAGAGCACTGACACCTGCACCGTGATAGAGTGATCTGACACCAGCACCGTGACATAACACATGTATGAAGTGAATCTGGGATCGACAACTACAAGCATTCTTTTTTTATATGTGAAATTCTGAAAATGCAGGAATCTTGAGATAATGGAGGCGAGGGAAGGTCAGGGTAGGCAAAGAAAAGGGTGCAGGAGATGATCACCAGCACCGTGATATAGAGCACTGACACCTGCACCGTGATAGAGTGATCTGACACCAGCACCGTGACATAACACATGTATGAGGTGAATCTGGGATCGACAACTACAAGCATTCTTTTTTTATGTGTGAAATTCTAAAAATTCAGGAATCTTGAGAAAATGGAGGCGAGGGAAGGTCAGGGTAGGCAAAGAAGAGGGTGCAGGAGATGATCACCAGAACCAGCACCATGATATCGAGCACTGACACCTGCACCGTGATAGAGTGATCTGACACCAGCACCGTGACATAACACATGTATGAGGTGAATCTGGGATCGACAACTACAAGCATTCTTTTTTTATATGTGAAATTCTGAAAATTCAGGAATCTTGAGATAATGGAGGTGAGGGAAGGTCAGGGTAGGCAAAGAATCATCTCCTGCACCCTCTTCTTTGCCTACCCTGACCTTCCCTCGCCTCCATTATCTCAAGATTCCAGAATTTTCAGAATTTCACATATAAAAAAAGAATGCTTGTAGTTGTCGATCCCAGATTCACCTCATACATGTGTTATGTCACGGTGCTGGTGTCAGATCACTCTATCACGGTGCAGGTGTCAGTGCTCTATATCACGGTGCTGGTTCTGGTGATCATCTCCTGCACCCTATTCTTTGCCTACCCTGACCTTCCCTCGCCTCCATTGTCTCAAGATTCCTGAATTTTCAGAATTTCACATATAAAAAAAGAATGCTTGTAGTTGTCGATCCCAGATTCACCTCATACATGTGTTATGTCACGGTGCTGGTGTCAGATCACTCTATCACGGTGCAGGTGTCATTGCTGTATGTCACGCTGCTAATGTCAGTGCTCTCTAGAGGTCGACCGGATAAAAAAGGGCTAACTTGCGTTTGAAAGACCTCTGCGCAAATACCGCGTCACATAAAATATTGCAACAACTGCTATTTTATTCCCTAGGGTCTCTGCTAAAAAATATATGCATAATTTTTGGGGCTTCTGAGTGATTTTCTAGCAGAAAATACTGGATTTTTACTTGTAAGCAACAAGTGTCAGAAAAGATTTAGTCTTTAAATGGTTAAACTGAGAACTTCTACACACATAGTTCAGACCATTGAAGAAGAAACATTGTATCATTTTGTTCTTTTCTTGGCAGCCCAGAGAGGAGGAAAGTCCTTCACTGATGTCTTCAGGCAACTTACATTGACTTCTATCACAGAAGTCTTTTGCAAGTCATAATAAGCATAATGAGCAATGTTTTTGCCTTTAAATTCATCGTAAAGAACGTTCGTACACGTTAACGAAAATTCGTATTTCGTACGAAATAGAACGAAATTTCGGACACGAAATAAGAATTACGAATTAATTTTATTACGAATCGAAACGGAACAGAACGAAACGAATTTATTGACGGCGCCCATGCCTAATGTTTGAGCTTTGTGGTGCACACCCCAATGCAATAGGCTGGGCACACCTATGATCCATTACTAGAGAACAAGGCTGCAACAGAGGCTCGGCTTTGTCAGTTCAAAAGCAGCAGTAAAGGAATTCTGGCAGGGTAACGGGTATTTTTTGCTGAGATTTAAGGAAACAAAACAAGAAATGTGCATGTATTAAAGAGAAGTACTGCATATAGTTTTTTACTTTTTTTGCCCAAATGAATGCTTAAGAAAAAATAGCTACCATCTGATATCCTAATGTAGCTGGCAGGAGCTGGATGTGTGATCCCCGCTCACCCAAGTACCCCCCAATAGTGATGGACGAACTTCCGACGGGACGTTTCGCGAACGCGAAACGCGAACGGACACAAACGTTCGCGAAAACGACCGTTCGCCGCGGGCTCCATTGACTTCAATGGGAGGCGAATTTCGCAAACCTTTAGGTCGAATTTGCGGCCACGGGGTAATTATTAGGGGGTAGCACGTAGTCCCACCACCTGGACAATAGCATAATACATGTATGAGGTGAATTTGGGATCGATAACTACAAGCATTTTTTTTTTATTTGGGAAATTGTTCTGACAATTCAGGACTATGGAGCTAATGAAGGCAATGGAGGAGAGGGAAGGTCAGGGACCAGGGTAGGCAAACAAGAGGGTGCAGGAGATACAGAGCACTGACAGCAGCACCGTAATACAGAGCACTGACATCAGCACCGTGACATACAGCGCTGACAGCAGCTCCGTGACATACAGCGCTGACAGCAGCTCCGTGACATACAGCGCTGACAGCAGCTCCGTGACATACAGCGCTGACAGCAGCTCCGTGACATACAGCGCTGACAGCAGCTCCGTGACATACAGCGCTGACAGCAGCACCGTGACATACAGCGCTGACAGCAGCTCCGTGACATACAGCGCTGACAGCAGCTCCGTGACATACAGCGCTGACAGCAGCTCCGTGACATACAGCACTGACAGCAGCTCCGTGACATACAGCGCTGACAGCAGCTCCGTGACATACAGCGCTGACAGCAGCACCGTGACATACAGCGCTGACAGCAGCTCCGTGACATACAGCGCTGACAGCAGCTCCGTGACATACAGCGCTGACAGCAGCTCCGTGACATACAGCGCTGACAGCAGCTCCGTGACATACAGCGCTGACAGCAGCTCCGTGACATACAGCGCTGACAGCAGCTCCGTGACATACAGCGCTGACAGCAGCTCCGTGACATACAGCGCTGACAGCAGCTCCGTGACATACAGCGCTGACAGCAGCTCCGTGACATACAGCGCTGACAGCAGCTCCGTGACATACAGCGCTGACAGCAGCACCGTAAGCAGCCCCAGGAGGAAGTCAGCACAGCACAGGGATGGTGTGATCCCCTCATAATAAGAACCCCCAGGAGGAAGTCAGCACAGCACAGGGATGGTGGGAGCCCCTCATAATAAGAACACCCAGGAGGAAGTCAGCACAGCACAGGGATGGTGGGAACCCCTCATAATAAGCAGCCCCAGTAGAAATATGACACCGCTCAACCTCTTCAAAGAGGAGGGTAGGGGCATATAGTACGGTGTGCTTTTTTGGGTCAGGGAAGTGAGCCAAATGAATTAAGAAGGTCTGTGTGCTTGATTCCAAAAATTGTTTATAGACATATACATGGTCTACTGATCACATGTGTTGAATTCCTCCGAGATCCATGCCTCATTCATTTTTAGAAATGTGAGGTAGTTAACACTGTGGTGAGCTAGGCGAGTACGCTTATCGGTCACAATCCCCCCTGCTGCGCTGAACGTCCTTTCGGACAGGACACTGGATGAGGGGCAAGCCAACAGTTCGATTGCAAATTGGGCAAGCTCTGGCCAGAGGTCAAGCCTGCCCACCCAGTAGTCTAGGGGTTCATCACTCCTCAGAGCGTCCACATCGGCCGTTAACCCAATGTAGTCGGACACCTGACGGTCTAGGCGTTCCCTGATGCTGGATCCGGATGACACCTGTCGATGGGTCGGCTGAAAGAATGACCTCATATCCGAAGTCACCAACACATCTTCAAACCGGCCTCTTCTTGCAGGCGCTGTTGGATTGGTACCCGCAAATCCTTCTCTGGGAGTGGGAATTGCTCCTCTGCCAGCGCACGCAAAAGCAGAATGCAGCATTTCTCGAAGCAAGGCCTGGAAGTGCTGCATTCTGACAGCCCTCTGCGACGGCGGTAACATTTCCGCCATTTTGTGTTTGTACCGGGGGTCTAAGTACGTTGCCACCCAGTACTGGTCCTTGACCCTCATGCTTTTTATACGGGGGTCCCTATTAAAACACTGGAGCATGAAGGCCCCCATTTGCACTAAAGTGGAAGCGGTGTGGTGGCCTGGCTCCTGCTCATCATCCAGGATAATGTCGTCCTCTTCATTCTCCTCTCCCCATCCTCGCACAACAGGGATCCCAGAAAGGTTTAAAGCATGCTCTTCTTGCTCCTGCTCATCCGCCCCGGCACCATCCTCCTCTGACTCCTCATCAGACTCCTGTTGTTGACTTGTCTCAGATAGAGTAGCCCCCCCTGGGAATTCATCCAGCATTGCGACTTCCTCATCTTCCCGCTCCTGCTCCTCCACAGCCTGATCAATGACACGACGCAATGCACGCTCCAGAAAGAAGGCATAAGGTACCATGTCACTGATGGCGCCATGGCTGCGACTGACCAGTTTGGTGATCTCCTCAAATGGCCGCAGAAGTCTGCATGTGTCGCGCATGAGCAGCCACTGGCGCGGTGAAAAAAAACCCAGCTCCCCAGAACCGTTTCTTTCGCAGAGTTCATACAGGTAGACGTTAACTGCACGTTTCTGCTGGAGCAGCCTATCAAGCATATAGAAGGTTGAGTTCCATCGCGTCGGGCAATCGCAAATAAGACGTCTGACCGGCAGATGGTGTCGCCGCTGAATGTCAGCAAGGCGAGCCATGGCCGTGTAAGATCTTCTGAAATGGGCCGAGATTTTCCTTGCCTGCCGCAAGATGTCCTGGACCCCAGGGTATTTGACAAGGAATCGCTGCACGACCAAGTTTAAGACGTGTGCCATGCACGGCACGTGCGTGATTTTGCCCTGTTTCAATGCGCTAAGCAGATTGGCACCGTTGTCACACACCACTTTACCAACTGTCAAATTGAGCGGTGTTAGCCACTCATCTGCCTGTGAACGCAAAGCTGAAAGGAGTGCCGGGCCAGTGTGGCTCTTTGCTTCCAGGCACAACAGACGCAGCACGGCATGGCAACGTCTCACCTGGCATGTGGAATAGGTTCTGGGGAGCTTGGGCGGTGCAGTGGAAGAGACGCTAGCAGCGGAAAAGGAGGAGGCAGCTGAGGAGGAGAGGGAGGAGGATGGAGTAGGAGGAGGAGAAGAAGAGTCAGGCCTGCATGCAATCCGTGGCGGTAAAACCAAATCTACACGGGTGCCACGGGTTACATGCTTGACGGCCGTCAGAAGGTTCACCCAGTGGGCAGTAAAACTGATATACCTTCCCTGCCCGTGTTTGCTAGACCACGTGTCTGTGGTCAGATGTATCTTGGCACCGACACTGTGTGCCAGAGATACATTCACTTGCCGCTGAACATGGCCATATAGCTCTGGGATGCCCTTCTCTGAGAAATACTTCCTTCCTGGGACCTTCCATTGTGGTGTTCCAATGGCCACAAATTTGCGAAAGGCCTCCGAGTCCACCAGTTTATATGGCAGTAGTTGGCGGGCTATGAGTTCTGACAAGCCAGCCGCCAACCGTTGGGCAAGAGGGTTATCCGGCGTCATCATTTTTTTACGCTCAAACATTAGGCCCACGGAAGCCTGCCTTTTTGCAGAAAAATGTGAGCTTGGCGTGATGGAAGGTGGAGTGGAGGACAATTGTGAGGAGAGAGGAGAAGGAGAAGTAGAAGACGAGGCTGGACGGTGAGAGCCTGCAGTGTGGCTTTGTGTGTTCCGTTGCTCCCACTGGGCTCGGTGATGGCTGCTCATGTGCCTTCTTAAGGCGGTCGTCCCTAGGTGAGTATTGGGCTTACCGCGACTAACGCGTTGACTGCAAAGATTGCAGATGGCAACGCTATTGTCAGCAGCGGACACGTTAAAAAAAGCCCACACTGCGGAGCCATGTGCCGGTGTCCTGGGAGCGCCAGATGTGACCGTACATGGTCGATGACTCGCTCCTGATACATTTGCAGTCTGCTTTGTCCCTGCTGTGCAATGTAAGTCATTGCTGCTTCTCCTCCCTATCTGCTGGTCCATATCTCCCTCTGAACTCCCCTCCTCTTCCTCTCTTGTGGGCACCCACGTGACATCACTAGACACGTCATCATCAACGTCACCTTCCCCACCGCTATAAGTAGAGTAGGCAGCAACACCGGGGACCAACCTCCTCCTTGGGCTGATCTGGGTACTGGCGTCAGACTGCTGAGTAGCGCTTGTTGCTACCTCCTCTTCCTGATCCAATACCAAGAGTGGCTGCGCATCAGAAATGTCCTCTTGATATGGATCGGAAAATAATTCCAGTGACTCAAGCGGAAGGTATGTGGTGGTGGTGGTGGTGGTCGTGTTGTTGGTGGTAGTGTCTTTGGGGGTGCACATAGCAGAGAGTGAAGAAGAGGGTGCAGATCGAGAGGATGAGGAGGGTGCAGAAGAGTAAGGCTGAGCGAGCCACTCAACCAAGTCTGGTGCATCCTTTAAAGTAATTGAACGCACCTTCTGCAACTTCCCACTTTGGCTCAAGCCTGTTGCTCCTGCCCTACCCCTACCACCCCTGCGGAAGGGCCTGCCTCTTCCTCTGCATGTCATTTTTTAAATGACCCTGTGACAAAACTCTTAGTCCCTATACCGCTGAAGGACTGCTGCAGTATAGGTGAGCGGTCAGCAGTGGTGCACGTCAACCCTATCTATTGTGGACCTATAGCGGTCCTTACAGAACAGCAGACTGTACCGCACTCAAGCCTATGTACCGTAGCACCCTATACCAAGTTACCAGTCCTTATAAGAACTTTTGTGGACCAAGCAGGTTGTGTATTAGTGTTTAGCAGACTGTACGTCAGTCCCTATACCGCTGAAGGACTGCTGCAGTATAGGGCAGCGGTCAGCAGTGGTGCACGTCAACCCTATCTATTGTGGACCGATAGCGGTCCTTACAGAACAGCAGACTGTACCGCACTCAAGCCTATGTACCGTAGCACCCTATACCAAGTTACCAGTCCTTATAAGAACTTTTGTGGACCAAGCAGGTTGTGTATTAGTGTTTAGCAGACTGTACGTCAGTCCCTATACCGCTGAAGGACTGCTGCAGTATAGGGCAGCGGTCAGCAGTGGTGCACGTCAACCCTATCTATTGTGGACCGATAGCGGTCCTTACAGAACAGCAGACTGTACCGCACTCAAGCCTATGTACCGTAGCACCCTATACCAAGTTACCAGTCCTTATAAGAACTTTTGTGGAACAAGCAGGTTGTGTGTTAGTGATTAGCAGACTGTACGTCAGTCCCTATACCGCTGAAGGACTGCTGCAGTATAGGTGAGCGGTCAGCAGTGGTGCACGTCAACCCTATCTATTGTGGACCGATAGCGGTCCTTACAGAACAGCAGACTGTACCGCACTCAAGCCTATGTACCGTAGCACCCTATACCAAGTTACCAGTCCTTATAAGAACTTTTGTGGACCAAGCAGGTTGTGTATTAGTGTTTAGCAGACTGTACGTCAGTCCCTATACCGCTGAAGGACTGCTGCAGTATAGGGCAGCGGTCAGCAGTGGTGCACGTCAACCCTATCTATTGTGGACCGATAGCGGTCCTTACAGAACAGCAGACTGTACCGCACTCAAGCCTATGTACCGTAGCACCCTATACCAAGTTACCAGTCCTTATAAGAACTTTTGTGGACCAAGCAGGTTGTGTGTTAGTGTTTAGCAGACTGTACGTCAGTCCCTATACCGCTGAAGGACTGCTGCAGTATAGGGCAGCGGTCAGCAGTGGTGCACGTCAAC
Organism: Lithobates pipiens; assembly: GCF_037356315.1. Lineage (NCBI taxonomy): Eukaryota > Metazoa > Chordata > Amphibia > Anura > Ranidae > Lithobates > Lithobates pipiens. The sequence continues at coordinate 21,259,031 of NW_027507825.1, forward strand.
CCTATCTATTGTGGACCGATAGCGGTCCTTACAGAACAGCAGACTGTACCGCACTCAAGCCTATGTACCGTAGCACCCTATACCAAGTTACCAGTCCTTATAAGAACTTTTGTGGAACAAGCAGGTTGTGTGTTAGTGATTAGCAGACTGTACGTCAGTCCCTATACCGCTGAAGGACTGCTGCAGTATAGGTGAGCGGTCAGCAGTGGTGCACGTCAACCCTATCTATTGTGGACCGATAGCGGTCCTTACAGAACAGCAGACTGTACCGCACTCAAGCCTATGTACCGTAGCACCCTATACCAAGTTACCAGTCCTTATAAGAACTTTTGTGGACCAAGCAGGTTGTGTATTAGTGTTTAGCAGACTGTACGTCAGTCCCTATACCGCTGAAGGACTGCTGCAGTATAGGGCAGCGGTCAGCAGTGGTGCACGTCAACCCTATCTATTGTGGACCGATAGCGGTCCTTACAGAACAGCAGACTGTACCGCACTCAAGCCTATGTACCGTAGCACCCTATACCAAGTTACCAGTCCTTATAAGAACTTTTGTGGACCAAGCAGGTTGTGTATTAGTGTTTAGCAGACTGTACGTCAGTCCCTATACCGCTGAAGGACTGCTGCAGTATAGGGCAGCGGTCAGCAGTGGTGCACGTCAACCCTATCTATTGTGGACCGATAGCGGTCCTTACAGAACAGCAGACTGTACCGCACTCAAGCCTATGTACCGTAGCACCCTATACCAAGTTACCAGTCCTTATAAGAACTTTTGTGGAACAAGCAGGTTGTGTGTTAGTGATTAGCAGACTGTACGTCAGTCCCTATACCGCTGAAGGACTGCTGCAGTATAGGGCAGCGGTCAGCAGTGGTGCACGTCAACCCTATCTATTGTGGACCGATAGCGGTCCTTACAGAACAGCAGACTGTACCGCACTCAAGCCTATGTACCGTAGCACCCTATACCAAGTTACCAGTCCTTATAAGAACTTTTGTGGAACAAGTGAGTTGTGAATGTTTAGCAGACTGCAGCAGAAGGGCAGCAGTCAAGTATAATATCCTTTCTATATTTGGAAGAAAGAATATTATACATGTACAAGCCTATTACTGTACCACTGATACCAGTCCTGAAAAGAACCTTTGTGGAACTAATAATAACAGCAAGTCTTTAAAATTACCCTCACTGCCTGACAACACTGCTTCCTTCCTGTCCCTATACAAATTGGCAAAAAAAGAGAACGATTAGTGGTTACTGGAACAGCTCTTTTGTGGACCTTGATAGTAACAGCTAATGATGATGATGATGATGATGATGATGAAAGACTAATCTGGCTGTCCCTGTAGCATACACCGTCCTTTCCCTTTCTCTAAACTAACAAAAGACACTCAGGCTGCTGCAAGAATCAGCAGCACAGCAAACCTATCAACACCTAACACCTATACCAGTCCTGAAAAGAACTTTTGTGTACCAAATAGCTAGTGGTTTATCTCTCCCTACTCCACACAGGAACCTGTCCCTATCTTAACAGAAGAAAGAATGTAAAATGGCCACCGGATCGGGTGTATTTATAGGTTAGGGGGAATGTACAAGTGTCCATGTGCTGTCATGTCTCAATTGGCTGTCCTGTATCACATGATAAACGTGTCACCAAAGGTTAAAGTTCTTGTATACATTAAACACGTAAGTCCGCCGCGGCGAACGACGGAAAAAGGCGTTCGAACGTGCGGACCGCGAATGTCGGAAATTCGCCGCGAAACGACCGCCGGGCGAACCGTTCGGCCATCACTACCCCCCAACAGATGAGAGCTTTTCATCAGAAAATGCGACCGTGTGTATGCTCCATCGGAATTTAGCTGTCCGAATTTCCGCCAGCAAAAAATTGACTCTCAGAAGATCTCCCAGACATGCTGTCCTGCTCCTGCTGTCCTCTCTCTTTCTCCCGTGCCTCCAGGAAGGGCTTCCTCCATGTGTTTTGGTGGATCCTTCCAGCACCCAAGCCCTGGCCCAAGGTCATCCCTCCCCCAGACTAGGGGGCACCCTCAAGGGCTACCAACAGCCACCTCAGCACTCCATCTCTATCTTCCACCTGACTGCCCCTCCTGGCATGACTAATGCCTATTTATGAGGTGGCAAGTTTATTGCCAGCCCTTTTCTAGGGATTGTATGAGGTCCTCATAAATATTCCGAACAGCTCCTCCTAGCCTCCACCCACTATGTCTGGAACATTCTCCAATGTGCCAAAAGACAGGGGGAGGCACCAGAGAGGCTTCTAGGATGAGTCACCCAGCCCTAAGTCACTGAAACTTGACCCAGATTCCCAGCTCAGGCATAGCCCTGAGCTAAAATAACTTTGCCTACACTAACAACTCTAGCACACTAGAGGGTGCTACACTGCATTCTATACAGTAATGCAAAAAACCTTCTGTGTGCAGCTCCCTTAAAGCGGTAGTAAACCCGCAGACATTTTTTGTTTTTGTTTTCAGACCTGTAAGGAAAAAGGCATAATGAGCTAGTATGCACTGCATACTAGCTCATTACGAAATACTTACCTTAGAATGCGGCCCCGACATCTCAACTGTTACACGCCGAGGGAGCCGACATGTTCCCTTGGCGTGTCTTCCGGATATCGCGGCTCCGGCGCTATGAGTGGCCAGAGCAGCGATATTGTCACTCCCGCACGTGTGCGCGGGAGATTTCTTTCCGACAGGGTCTGGCGTCTGCCGGGCTTCCAGCCGAGAATCCCCTATGCGCCGCTGCAGTCAGCGGCTCATTGCAAGGGGAATATCTCCTAAATCATACAGGTTTAGGAGATTTTTTTTTTACCTACAGGTAAGCCTTATTATAGGCTTACCTGTAGGTAAAAGTAAAAAAAAATAAAGACTATACAACCGCTTTAAGCTGAGCCTGAACCTGATATTGATCCAGTGATGTATATGAGATCAGCAGCTCTCTCGCTCCTCATTGGCCCAGATACAGCAGCAGGAGCCATTAGCTTTTACTGCTGTCAATCAGAGCCAGTGAGGAGGAAGGGGGGGGGGCGGGGCCAAGTCCAGCTCTGTGTGTCATATGTCATAAGAGGAGGATCAGGGCTGCTCAAAGTGGGTAAGTATGACATGTTTGTTATTCTAATAAAAAAAAAACACTTTTAGTTACACTTTAATAAAGGAAGGATTGTAGTCACACAGCACCATGTAAAATTGACTTCAGCATTTAGTCAGTGGGTACAATTATGGATTTAATAGAAGTTTTCAGAAGTTCTTTCCTATGACTTTTGTCTTCAAAGATATACAAAAAATTTTTTTTCCTGATGTACTATAAATCTATATCTTATTCAAGTTGTTAGAAGTCAGTTGCTTGTAATCTATAATCTACAGTAAAGTCTTTAAACGCTAAACGTTTTTTTTTTTAAAACATGTAAAGCCAATTTGCTTTCATTAGTTTCCACTTCTAGCACTAATTGAGCACCCTGCCGCGAAAAACCAGCATGCAGAATCAATGACTATCGCAGGAATGTAGCTGGATATTTAAAAAGAAGTTAAAGAAAAATCAATGAGCAGCATACAGACTAGATTTGTACCTCGGCCTGCTTCTGGCTGACTGTCTGCAGAGCAGGGACGAACAAGTGGGAAGGCTGACCGCAGGTCAGCCTGAATTTGCGGGAGGAGTCAGGCTGTATTGAAGCCCGCCCTCTAGCCTCCATTTTCTGTCAATGTTTCTCTTGTGTGGGTGACGCTTCTCACGTTACGTGCCATTTCCGAGATCCCGCACACTCTTGATCTACCAGTTAGATAGGTACCCAATCATTTCCGGTTGCATCTGGTTGCTTGCAAAATGCAGCAGTCAGGAGCCGGTACTGGCATTACATTTTTCGATACCAGCAAAACCTGGGCCCCGGTCACAGTTTCAGATCAGCTCATGGTGATCACTGTGGCTAAACCCAGGGATAGTCCACTTTTACCTTTCCCCAGTACTCCCCTTTCCACGGCACAGTTCATGAAACATTGCCGCACCCTACTGCCAAATAGGGATAAGCCTTAGGCTCCATGCACACTGAAGCTCAAAAAAGCTTTTTCTGGACGCCAGATTGCTGGCAGAAAACGCTGAGTGTTTATGAGCGTTTATGAGTGTTTATTAGCGTTAGCGTTTATGCGTGTTTTTAATAAAAATACACAGAGGAGACTCCAAAAATCCCACAGTGCATTCCAAACTCCCACAATGTATTGGAAAAATAGAATGCTGAATGCTAATTACCGGGTGTTTATGAGCGTTTATTGGCGTTTGACATTTTTTGGCGGTGAAAAACGGCACTTTGAACGCGAATTTCTGGCGTTCAGAAAAAAACCCTATAAACTCCACTTCTCATTAAAGCTGAAAAAAACTTCCATGTGTGCATGGGACACATAGGCTAACATATGGTTATGGGCTTTTAAAAAAAAAAAAAATGCCCAAACTCCAATAAACTGCAGTTTATGAGCTCCAGTGTGCATGGAGCCTTAGGCCACACCCAATATTCAGTGCAATTTAGCCACACCCATTTTTTTTTTTGCCATAACAAAAACCTTTTCAGGGTGGCCTTGCTTCTCAACATCTGATTTTGGAAGGTATTTAACCATTCACTGCTCTATTCAAAACTGAAAAAAAAAGCAAAAGCAACAAACAAAAACATGGACAACAAAACAAGAAGGCTAGGGTTGGGGTTAGGGGTTAGGGTTGCGGGTTAGGGTTTCCCCTAGAAGAACAAGGTTAGGACTCAGGGATTTGAATAGGGACCTCCCCCAAAGGCCAAAGGTCAGGAGGCGTGTCCACAGAGGTCAAAGGTCAAGTGTCGGGCTGACCCACCCCCACCAAAGTGTTCTGCCTACCCCAACTAAGTCGGAGCATGAACAAGTCGGGGCTTGAACAAGTCGGGGTAAGCGCTTTGCGCTTTACGCATTTGCGCTTCGCGCAAATGTTTTCTAAAAAAAGCCAACACGCCGCCGAGCTTCATATGTCAAAGGTTATTTGGGATTAGGGTTAAGACTTAGGGTTAGGGTTAAGAGTTAGGGTTAATGTTGTGGGTTAGGGTTTAGAGGTTAGGGTTTGCGGGTTAGGGTTTCCCCTAGAAGAACAAGGTTAGGACTCAGGGATTTGAATAGGGACCTCCCCCAAAGGTCAAAGGTCAGGAGGCGTGTCCCCCAGAGGTCAAAGGTCAAGTGTCGGGCTGACCCACCCCCACCAAAGTGTTCCGCCTACCCCAACTAAGTTGGAGCTTGAACAAGTCGCGCTGTAATGGCAGTCACATAAAAATAAATAAAAAAAAAAAACTTTTCTGCTTGCTGAAAACACATATTTCCCCTTTAATGTTACTGACTAGCAGGCAGTTTTTTTGTCTTCCTTTTTTTTTTTTTTTTTGTAAACAGTACATTACAAGACACAATAATGGGAGGTAATAATAAAACCATAACATAATCATGCTTGCTTTCATAAGGTCACCATTATGTAGCAATCATGTTTTTATACAATGCATTAATTCCACAGTTGGGATTCTATTAAATGCTCTGCATCGGCTTGTAGAGAATCATACTCCGTATGTTAATTGTCCTTTTCCTGAAAATGCACTATTTGGCAGAATCGACAGCCTGCCTGGAATATCAAAGTGTCTGCTACTTAATGCGGAGTCATTCCGTAATGCTCTGCGGAAAGAGGGTTTACAGTCAAAAACATTTGAGGCTCTTAATGGATTGTGCAATTAATCTTATTAATAAGCGATTGTCAGTAACGCTACGCTTTCAGCGATTGTTACAGCTCGTAATTATTTCGTCGTGATAATAGGCAATGTTAAAGCTGAACTCCGGGCAGATATAAAAGACATATTGAAGAAATGGATTCTGGACAGCCGCACTCTGATAAAAGCCTTTATTGTAATGAATGGTCAACGTTCATGTGACAACAGAAGCAGGACAAAGAGCCGACGCGTTTCACAACATCGTTGTTGCTTAGACATAGCTCGGATATAAAAAGACACACATTAGCACAGCTTTTCATGAATGAATTCATCATTAGATGTCTTTTTTTTTTGTAATGCAAACACGTAGGTATCTAAATTAGCCCTTGTACACACGATCGGAGATGCCGACAACCAAATCCGTCGGATTTCATCCGACTGATTTTGTTCCGAAACTGTTGTATACACACGGTCGGAAGAAGTTGTCGGAAAATCCGATCGTTCAGAATGTGATGACGTTATTTCGTTACGACGGGACTACATTCAGGCTAGTAGCCAATAGCTTTGATGTAGGAATTTGATCTGAGCATGCGTGGCACTTTGTCCGATCGGAATTCTCTACACATGATCGGAGTATGTCCGAATCGGAGCATTTTGTCGGAAAATATTTCCGGCAAGTTGGAAAATTTGGTCTGACGGATATTCCGACGGAAACAGTCCGATGCATACCACACACAGTCGGAATATCCGACAAAACGCTCCGATCGGACACATTCCGTCGGAATCTCCGATCGTGTGTACAAGGGCTTAGACTTGGCATGAGCCTATTGCGGTTGCTGTACAGTAGAATTCAGATTGGGAGAAGGAGGGGCAGCAAAAGGAGCCAATCAGCTGGGCTGGAGTACTCGTATACCCCTTACACGCGATCGGACTTTCCGACATCAAAACTAATGGAATTTTGTTGGAAGGTTGTTGGCTCCAACTTGTCTTGCATACACACAGTCACACAAATGTTGGCCAACAATTCCGAACGTGGGAACGCGGTGACGTACAAGACGTACGACGAGCCAAGAAAAAGGCAGTTCAGTAGCCAGTGTAGCTCCTTCTGCTGGATTCCGAGCATGTGTGAACTTTTGTGCGTCAGACTTGTGTACACAAGTCGGAAATTCCGACAACAACGTTTTGTTGGAGGAAAATCTGAGAACCTGCTAGCCAACATTTGTCTGCGGAAAGTCCAACAACAAATGTTCGATGGAGCGTACACACGGTCGGACTTTCAGCCAACAAGCTCACATCCAACATTTGTTGTGGGAAAATCCGATCGCGTGTACGGGGCAATATTCTAACAAGGGATATGCTAATAGGAGGAAAATGCAGAATGATAGCTACAGTAGACACATTTATCAGCTGGCTGCTACTCCTTTCACTGTCTAGTCACAGGCTGGGGAAGGGACAAGACCTGTAAGCCCTTGTACACATGGTCGGACATTCCGACGGAAAATGTCCGATCGGACCGTGTTGTCGGATAATCCGACCGTGTGTGGGCTCCATCGGATTGTTTCCGTCAGAATATCCGACCGACAAAGTTTTAGAACCGGGCTATAAAATTTTCTGACAACATGATCCGATGGGACTTTGTCCGATCGTTTGTAAACAATTCCGATCGGACAAAGTGCCACGCATACTCAGATCAAATTACGACACCAAAGCTATTGGCTACTAGCCTGAAGGTAGTCCCGTCATAACGAAAAAACGTCATCACGTTATGAATGATCGGATTTTCCGACAACTTTGTCCGACCGTGTGTATGCAACACAACTTTTGGACAAAATCGGTCACACAAAATCCGGCGTGTACAAGGGCTAAGTGTGCTTTCACACCGAGGTGTCAGCGGCAGTAAAGCGCTGCTATTTTTAGCAATTCTTTACCTTCATTTATTCAGCTGCTAGCGGGCTCTTTTAACCCCCAGTAGCGGCTGCAAAAGGGTTAAAACTGCCGGAAAAGCGGCGCTGCCCCATTGATTTCAATGGGAAGGGGCGCATTAGGAGTGGTGTATACACCTCTCCTACAGAGCTGCAAAGACTTTTTTTTTACCGTCCTGCAAGCGCACCGCTGCAGTGTGAAAGCCCTCGGGCTTTCACACTGGAGAGACTGGAGAGGCTCTTTACAGGCGCTATCTTTAGCGCTGTAGCGCCTGTAAAGCACCTCAGTGTGAAAGCCGTCTAATGCCCCGTACACACGGTTGGATTTTCTGACGGAACATGTGCAATCGGATCATGTTGTCAGAAAATCTGATCGTGTGTGGGCTCCATCTGGCTTTTTCCATCAAATTTTCTGACGCACAAAGTTCGAAGGCAGGATCTAAAATTTTCCGACAACAAAATCCGATCGCATAAATTCCGGTCGTGTGTAGACAATTCTGACGGACAAAGTGCCACGCATGCTCAGAGTAAACTAAGAGACGAAAGCTATTGGCTACTGGCCCGTTTATAGTCTCGACGTACGTGTTCGACGTCACCTCGTTCCGAACGTTCAGATTTTCCGACAACTTTGTGCGACCATGTGTATGCAAGACAAGTTTCGGCCATAATCCGTCGGAAAAAATCAGACAGATTTTGTGGTCAGAATGTCTGACCGTGTGTACGGGGCATAAGTCTTACTTAAAGTAGTAGTTAAGCCTATCTCTAACTATTCTTAGAAATGTGTACTTACCTATTTGTAATTCAGTCTAGTCACAGCACAGCATCCTAATACATTTAAAGGTAAACCTCGCGCTAGTAGACATGTGCGCTGCCCAAAAAATGTGTTTGTTTTGAATGAAGTGAAACTTTCTGTTTCCTGTTTCACTCACACGCAGCAGTTTCACTTTATTCAAGTTGGCATTATTAATGGATAATGGGAGATCTTTGGTGACACACACCCCCATCCCAGCCATGTCTGCAGGACCGTTTTTAAGGCAGGGCAAAAGGGCAGCTGCCCTGGGTCCCATCATTGTTGTGGGGCCCAAAGCAGCTGCCTCATACTTGCCAACAACTATCCCAGTTTAAATTCCCTTATTCCTTGAAGTTTTAGTCCCGTGCTGTGTCCTGATATCTCAGTGTAAAGTTCTGTTGCTGCTGCCCAGCTCTGCCCTTTTGCCATGTACACGTGACTCACCTGCAGACCCTGTGTTTACATGTAAATAACCTGCATTAATATGTAAATAGTCGTGGACCAAGGCATTGATATGTAAACAGAGGCGACATTCATACTGTATGTATATAATGTCCCCCTGAGGTCATATCTACCATCATTTCTGCTGAATGTTGCCCACTGGGGAGGTAAAGGAGCATGCTTGAAAGTTCTGCCGACAACTATATTCATTAAGCCGAACATCAGCCGGTTCTACAAAGGTAAGCAAATTGGAGGTGGAACCCTTCTTCAAAATAGCATGGTGCCACAGCACCCTGAATTTTGGTGCATGTGCCAACAGTCATTGCGCGGTAAAGCTATGCAGTAACCTCTAGGAACCAATCAGTGAACAGTAATAATGTGCAGTAACCTCTAGCAAACAATTAGTGAGTGTTATAGATGTCCAGTAACCTCTAACGATCAATAAGTGAGAAGTATTGATGTACAGTACTCTCTATCAACCAATCAACAAGCAGAAGTCATGTGCTGTAACCTCTAGAAAATAGACAGTGATCCATAATGTGGGCTGTGACCTCTAGCAGCAAGTCAGTGAGCGGTAATGATACACAGTAACCTCTGGCAACCAATCGCAATTGCTAGCCCGATCTGATTGAGTAAACTGGTTTTGAGTCTAGCTGCTATTTATTGTATGTCTCCGAGCATGTGGAGAGCAAAATTGCATGGAAGAGGGGGCCCAAGAAAATGTTTGCCCAGGGTCCAATCGATAATAAAGACAGCCCTGCATGTCTGCCCCCCATTTGAGCTCTGTTGGGTTTGAGCTCTGTTGGGTTTGAGCTCTGTTGGGTTTGAGCTCTGTTGGGTTGGCTTTTCCTCTGCCTCCTCAGCTCCCGAGCCGGACGCTCATTACTGCTGCCTCTGGGTATTCAGCATTTGGTAGTCTCATCCAGCCTTTGATGTACCACACACTCATCTTCCCCTGATGAAGCGAGCATGGTCTTGCGAAACGTGTTGGGATATTTTTCATGCCTGTGTACTTTGCAATTTGCATTTTATACCATAATACGTGTAATGACATTTTCTACTGTATGTATCATTTCAGTGGCTTGACTATGATTCATGTTGTTTATGCTTGCATGTCACTTTTAATAGATTTTGAGACTGCATTTACTCTGTCAATTGTTGGCTAACCGCATTCACCTCATTTAACCACTTCAGCCCCGGAAGATTTGGCTGCTGAATGACCGGGCCATTTTTTTGCAATTCGGCACTGCATCACTTTAACTGTAAATTGCGCGGTCGTGCGACCTTGTACCCAAACAAAATTGACGTCCCTTTTTCCCCACAAATAGAGCTTTCCTTTGGCGGTATTTGATCACCTCTGTGGTTTTTATTTTTTTGCGCTATAGACAAAAAAAAGCAATAATTTTATTTAAAAAAATAAAATATTTTGTACTTTTTGCTATAATAAATATCCCCATTTTTTTTTTTAAAAAGCTCTTTTTTTCTTAGTTTAGGCTGATATGTATTCTTCTACATAGTTTTCGTAAAAAAAAAAAAAAAACGCAATAAGTGTATATTGGATTGGTTTGCGCAAAAGTTATAGCGTCTACAAAATAGGGGATAGATTTATAGTATTTTTATTATTTTTAAATTTAAAATGTAAAGCATTAATGAAAACCTCCGTTGCTACATAAAGTGAGACACACACAAAACTGTACAAAATATAAAAAAAACAAGTTGCGCTGATTGATGGTTGAATAGTCAAAATACTATTCAAAACTGGTGATTAATATACAAATAAATATTGTGCAATCTGTGCCATATAAACATATAATATAATTAATGAAAAAAAGTCACTGATAGATTCCAGGGCAGATTGAAACCAAAGCGAAGTCCTTGTGTTGAAGATATTTATTCAAAGTGATCATTCACAGTGGCAGAAAAACGTAACACCCCAGAAATGAGTGAGAGAAGTAGTAGTGCCTCCACCTCTAAGATAACTGCCTCTTACCGGATGTAAATGATCTTCTGTTATGGAAGATCAAACTGCGCCTGTGACCTGTGTAGTCATGGTGACGTCAGCACGTTGCTCCACCCTACGTCTGTTTCGTCACACCTGACGTCGTCCTGGGGCACTGGCGGCGTAAGTGTTGTAACCATACCTCCCAACTTTTTAGGATGGGAATGAGGAACACCTACTCGGCAAAAGCATGTAGACATAGGACACGCCCCACTGCCACGCCCTCTTAATGGAAAATGAAGCTAAAAAAAGTTAAACCCACAAGTGCTTTTTTTAACACTACTATTCCTTTATTTTGGCTTTTGAAATTTACAAATGTAGCAATTTAGAATTTGGAAGAAAGGTTTAGCGCTGGGAAACACTTTTTGAAAGATAAAAAGTGCATTTTATACACAACTATATAGATCAGACCAAAATGAGGGACAAATGGGACATTGCTCCAAATCAGGGGCAGTCCCTCGAAATGAGGGACAGTTGGGAGCTATGGTTGTAACACCTGGGTGGGCTCATGGCGCAATGCTCTGTGCTCTCCAAGCCCACCCTATTTTGAAGCCTATTAGAGCCTATGACTCTAATCAGTTGCTTAAAGTGGTTGTAAACCCTTACAACACACTTTGACCTACAGGTAAGCCTAGATTAAGGCTTACCTGTAGGTCCAAGAAATATCTCCTAAACCTACACGTTTTAGGAGATATTTGCCAAAAGACAGGCACTGCTGTCTACGGTGCATGCGCCGTAGACAGCGTCGCTCAGGCGCACTGAGCGCGCCGCTGTCTACGGCGATATGCTGCGAGTGGCGGCTCCCGTGCGCATGCGTGGGAGTGACGCCATCATGGCTTCGCCGAATGGCAGCGGCGGAGCAGTGAGACCCACCGAGAAGATGGATGCGCCGGACTACAGGGGACAGCGGTGACTTCGCTGGCTCCTGTGTCAGGTAAGTGACACATAATGGACTACTATGCGATGCGATGCGATGCATAGTAGTCCATTATGCTTTACCTTTGCAGGTAATGAAAGAGGAAGTAAACCCATCAGGGTTTACTTCCTCTTTAAAAAAAAAACAGGGGCCTGGCGTCCTGAAAGGGGCCTTATGCCTGAATTGAGGGTGGAGGGTGGAGGCAGCGGCCATGGATAGCTTGATGCTATGCATCAAGCTATCCATTATTCATATAGGGGGTGGCATGGAGAGATGGGGCGGGACCTGGACACTTGTTGTCACGATCAGGAGCGAGGCCGAGATGCTGAGAGGGCTCCCCTTGCGGCCGAGTGCAGCACAACCCTGAAGATGACACAGGGATGCAGTGCCCACAGTAGCACAGGTTGCCAGGTAGCAGCAGCAGAGGTCAAGGGCCGGGTAGCCAAGTCTCTAAGGGCAACCGTGCTAGGAAGTCCAAGAGTGGAGTAGCAGAAGTCCAGAGAGTAGTCAAGACAAGCCGGGATCGGGTGCAGGGAGCAGACCAGGAACGTCAGGTACAAGCCAGGAGTAAGAGCCAGGAGAATAACAGGAGCAGGTCGAGCAAGCCGGGTCGGTACACAGGAGATCCGATAGCAGGAAACACGGGTACAGGTACACAAGGGAGCTGACGATAATCCAGCGATGCAGCACTGTCAGGCGAACGTTTAAATAGGCGAGGTACCCAGGTCACGCCGTGAGCGCGTCGAGGTGATCGTACGGCTACGTCGAGTACGTTGTGTGTTCGTAACATCACCGCGTATGCCCGCCTGGTTAGACGTAGCGTCGGCCGTTCGTCTTGAAACTACCTTGCGCTTCCGTAGGCGCCGACGCGCGCTAACACGAACGTACCTCGTGAGATTGCGCCTATTTCCCTGACACTTGTACTGGATGGGCCGCCACTGGGGCTCAGGTAAGTATAGCGGAGCAGGGGGGGGGTGGAGCTACATGGATTTTTTTTTTTACTTTAATGCATAAAACTTTCTGCCTTTAGAAGCACTTTAACTTTCCAACTCTATCCAAAACTAAAGAAAAGGCGCAACCCAGGGTTAGACTTTACATTTTTTTTGCCAAATAGTGTTTTAAACAAAACAGTTTTATTATTTTAATTGTTATTTTATGCTCTGAAGTGTTACTATAACAATGAGCTGATCTGAGGAAGGGGAACATTCCACAAGGACACCATCCAGAGGTAACTGTATTCGCCGAGTCTCATTTATCTGGTTGCTGTCATCCCTGTGTGTAGCTTTCACACAAACCCCAGATTACAATGTCATTATGTCTGCACAGAGAAAACACTCTGCTTGACTGGAGAGGTGATTTTTCAGCGAAAAGCTTTAGAGTCGAAGGTTAAAGCATACTGGGCTTTCTGTGGCATAAGCCAAATGCTAAACTGGAGCTTCATGATGGGTAAACAGGCTGGTAAAGGCTTGTTTGTAATTCCAGTCTAGTATTTTGAGAAAATAAATTGCTGCAATAGTGATTACATGGATACTGAGGCATTACAGAGCTCCAAAAAAAGAGCTGACAGTCCAGAGCTCTTTTTGTGTTTAATTTAACCACTTTCATCCCCGGACCTTTTTGCTGGTCAAAGACCAGACCACTTTTTGCGATTCGGCACTGCGTCGCTTTAACTGACAATTGCGCGGTCCTGCGACGTGGCTCCCAAACAAAATTGACATCCTTTTTTTCTCACAAATAGAGCTTTCTTTTGGTGGTATTTGATCACCCCTGCGGTTTTTATTTTTTGCGCTATAAACAAAAATAGAGCGACAATTTGGAAAAAAAACGCATTATTTTTTACTTTTTGTTGTAATAAATATCCCCCAAAAATATATAAAAAACATTTTTTTCCCTCAGTTTAGGCCGATACGTATTCTTCTACATATTTTTGGTAAAAAAAATCGCAATAAGCGATTATTGATTGGTTTGCGCAAAAGTTATAGCGTTTACAAAATAGGGGATAGTTTTATGGCATTTTTATTAATAATTTTTTATTATTATTTTTTTTACTAGTAATGGCGGCGATTTTTATTGTGACTGCGACATCATGGCGGACACATCGGACATTTTTGACACATTTTTGGGACCATTGTCATTTATACAGCAATCAGTGCTATATAAGTGCAGTTAATCAGTGGGCGGCAGTGTAGGGGTTAAGTGTTCCTAGGGGTGTGTTACTATCTGTGGGGGGGCTGGGCTTTCATTTAGTGAACACTGATCTCTGCTCCAATCACATGGAGCAGAGATCAGCGTCACTAGTTGCTAAGCAGAATGGAGAAATGCTGTTTACAACGGCATTTCTCCATCCGGCTGTCCTGTGAGACGATCGCGGGTATCCCCGCGGCAATCGAGTCCGCGGGACCCGTGAGCGGACCCACTGGGGTCCCGACCAGTGGTGTGCTCGCGATGGCAGGGCGGCATTGAAGATTGGACGTACCTGTACGCCAATATGTCTGCCCATGCCATTCTGCCGACGTACATCGGCGTGCGCTGGTCGGGAAGCGGTTAAAGGATACTATAAAGTTTTTTTTAGTCATTTAAAGTAGAAGTCCGGTCAAAACCTAACTAAGCTTAAATCTGCTCCTTCTCCTTTTCTTAGCCTTATGCTAACTACCCTGTAAAGGAAAGTACTTACCTATGTAGCGTCGGCTCTTGAAGAGCACGCGCAATGCGCTTTTCTAAAGTTAAAGTTGCCTAAACTGCAGTTTGGTTTGGGTACAATTATCTAAATTGGGCCTCAGCATCAGTCTGACTGGACTGTGAGATGCTCAGCCTGGCCACAGGGGGCACTGTCTCTTCTGGCAGGCATGGAACTATGGTCTGGTCAGGCGCTTAAGTTACTCTCTCTCGGAGCCTGCCCTGTGGGAGTGGCGCTCTCTCGCTGTGCTTTCTGGGCGAGGGTATTTAACGTGGTTCGGAGTTCCGGTCCAGAATGATGTGCTGACTTCATTGTCCTGGTCCTCCTGAGCAGCCTTCAGGAAGGCTATGGCCTGGGGTGTAGCCTGGGGTGGGGACCCACCCAACTTTAATGTCTCGGGGCTGGCTAGCCCGACGCAAGGAAACTAAAGGAAGGATTCTGAGGTGGTTGGGTGACATCTCCGGTTCGGGAGAGACCCAGTGTACTTCAAGCATTCCAGGGGAGGACTCTTCAGAAGAACACCACGCATGGGTTGGTTTTCTTAGCAAGAGCCTGGAAGGGCTGAAGTAACCGAGAGAATCCGGTCTTGTGGATATCGCCAAGCAGGCTGAAAGATCCAGGTATCCTACAAGTGTTATCAAGCTTAGTTTTCCTACTGGTTCTACTGGCAGAGACTTTGTTCCTGAGTAAGCACCTTGTTGGCTACTAGGCCTTGTGAGAGAGGGACTGTCCAACCTGAGTGATCATCCAGTTGCGAATGGCTATTCTCTGGATGCAGTCAAAGTAAGCAAGTTCTTCAATGTTTTTTGACTTTGACACGAAGAGTACCTGAACTTCCTTCCCAACCCTCTGATCCTAAGTTGAAAGACTGTTCAATTGTCTGAGTTTTGCAAATAAAATCCATTCAAGTGGATCTATTGTCAGTGTCAAGTTACTGGGCCATCTACCATGGGACATCCCCTAGACGTGCCACAAGGAGAACGAAAGGTAACGGTAAGCCCAAAAATGACCAGCAGCTCCTTCGGGGGTTAGTGCTACACCTACTTTGGGGGTGCTCTGGTCTGGTCACCTGATTGGATATCAGTGCCAGCTTCAGTGTTCAGAAGGACAGTTCCACACTGAGTATAACAAGCGTGCTTTACTGCATATACAGACTGATTTTACTGTTGTGGGTTTAGTAACACTTTAAGTTCATGTGTTTTGAAACTAATGTTTTACATATATTTTTATATATCTACAGTATATAAAATGCATTTTACAAATATACATTTAAAACATGATAAAGAATTACCAAAGCACTATTGGTTAGCTAAAAAAGACAGCTTGGCACAAGTTCTTCCCTTTCAGTCACACTGGGGGTTATTTACAAAAGGCAAATCCAGTTTGCACTACAAGTGCAAAGTACACTTGAAATTGTGCTGAAAGTGCACTTGGAAGTAAATCTAAGGGGTAGATCTGAAATGAGGGGAAGCTTTGCTGATTTTATCATCCAATCATATGCAAGCTAAAATGCTGTTTTTTTATTTTCCTTGCATGTCCCCCTCAGATCTACAGCAACTGCACTTTCAAGTGCACTTTGCACTGATAGTTTGCACTTGTAGTGCAAAGTGGATTTGCCTTTTGTAAATAACCCTCTCTTGCTGAAACCTTTAATGCAGACATCCGAAAAGAGAAGAGTCATGGCTGTGACTCATTCGTGTGTGTGTGTATAACGTTTAGCTTGAGCTACTGAGCTCTGTAAACAGGAGGTAAATAGAAACGGGAAAATGTGAAAAGATACTTGACAGCGGCAAATAAAAATACTAAACATAAAAATAAAATAAAATACTAGAAATACTAAATATTGCTATGCATCGTTATTTACCAGAAAAAAATATGTAAATATATATATTTAGCACTGCTCATATTAAAATAAAAAAATAAAATAAAAATATCTACTTAAGGACCACCTCCTGTACATATACATCGGTACTTTGAAGAGGAATATCTCGGTAACGGCCGGAGCTGCTGCCACAACCGAGATATCCCTCTTTACAGGAGGCGGTCTTGTGTGCGATAACGGTGGTCTCCGCCGACGGGTTCGCCGTGAGATTCCCGTTATCGGCGGTGGGAGAGTGCCACCCCCCTCCCGTTGCTCTCCTGCGCCCTCCGCCGCTTACCGGAGCCGTCGGTAGCGGCGGAGGCGATCGGGTCCTTTCATCTGCTGGGTATGGAGACGAGTGAGGCTAAGATGGCCCCCACTTGTCTCTCATAGGAGGGCGGAAGCAACGTCAAAATGTCACTTCCGCCCATACCTCTTAAAGGTACATTTTTTTCAATGTCATTTTTTCAAATGACATTTATTTATTAATTCTTTTTTTATTGCATTTAAGTCGAAATATGAGATCTGAGGACTTTTTGACCAGATCTCATATTTAAGAGGACCTGTCATGCTTTTTTCTATTACAAGGGTACAAGGGGTGTTTACATTCCTTGTAATAGGAATAAAAGTGATCCATTTATTTAATTTTTTTTAAAAACGTAAAAATAAATCAAGTAAAATAAATAAGATTTTTTTTTTTAAACACCCCGTCCCGACGAGCTCGTGCACAGAAGAAAAACGCATACGTGAGTATCGCCTGCATATGAAAACGGCGGTCAAACCACACATGTGAGGTATCGCCGCGATCGGTAGAGGGAGAGCAATAATAGACCTCCTCTGTAACGCAAAACATGCAACCTGTAGAATTCTTCAAATGTCGCTTATGGAGATTTTTGAGGGTAAAAGCTTGATGCCACTTCACGAGCAGGCGCAATTTTGAAGCGTGACATGTTGGGTATCAATTTACTTGGCGTAACATTATCTTTCACAATATAAAAAAAAATTGGGCTAATTTTACTGCTGTCTTATTTTTTTATTAAAAAAAGTGAATTTTTTCCAAAAAAAGTGCGCTTCTAAGACCGCTGCGCAAATTACGGTGTGAAAAAAAAGTATTGCAATGACCGCCATTTTATTCTCTAGGGTGTTAGAAAAAAATAAAAACTATATAATGTTTGGGGATTCTAAGTAATTTTCTAGCAAAAAAAAAACAGTTTTAAACATGTAAACACCGAATCTGAAAAAGAGGCCTGGTCCTTAAATTGGGGTACCCCTAAAAAAAAAAAAGTCAGCAGCTACAAATACTGCAGCTGCTGACTTTTAATAATCAGACACTTACCTGTCCCAGGGTCTAGCGATGCGGGGTACAAAGCACCCCCCCTCGTTCCCAGCTCCGCTCGCGGCGCCACCATTCGTACTGTGAAGCCACAGCCGGGCACCCGCTGCGCATGCGCAAGCGGCGCAGGGCGCCGTGATACGCCGTGCAGTCACCTGGGACACGTCACAGGTCCCAGGTGACTGTGGGGCGCGAGGGGAAGTGATGTCACCAGCCCGGGCAAGGAAGAAGGCAGACTACGAGGGACACCCTAGCAACGGGTATTTAGAGGTGAGTAAGCATTTTTTTTTTTTCCAATTATTTTTATTTATTTTATTTTTTTTGAATTTTAAACATTTTCTTATTTTTTGGGGGCAACACCACTTTAAGTGGATATATAAAGTCCCGCTTTAAATTCTGTTTAAACAGAATCTGCCTTTTTGCTCATTCGGGGAAACAAATAGGTTCTTTTGTAAGAAGAAACCCCCACCCACTGACACTCACATTCACAACACTCTAATGCCACTGTGCCCACACACGTATTCAAGCAGGACTGCCTTAGCACTAGTGTACTTATATATTTTTTTTTTTTTACTATGCTGTGAAGAGGCTGTTTTGTGAACATACATGCAGAATATCAGATTGCTCATCCATTGTTAAGGATGCAGGGGCCGGCTTCCTGGGCCGATCCTTAGCAACCAGCTCAATGCGGTAAATGACCATATAAAAAAAAATGCGGTAATTACCGCTCAATCAAACAAATACAATATTCGTTATTTACTGCAAAATTCTTAGTGAATTGCACAAGCGTTGTTTTACCACATTTTGTTGCCTGTTATTTAACTCTTAATTAATTGACCCCTTTGTTTTAAATATACAGTATATTTTTCAAATACAGATTTTATAAAAGCTATATAAATGACACAATAAATCCATGTATAATCTGGCGAATAAAAAAAAAAAATTGTAAATCGACCAAAAGAAAATGTACGTTTTCTTTTTGTGTAAGCTTGAGTGTCTGGTAACGTTTCACAGATACGAATAAGCCCTTGTACACACGGTCGGAGATTCCGACGGAATGTGTCCTATCGGACCGTTTTTGTCGGATAATCCGACTGTGTGTGGTCTCCATCGGACTGTTTCCGTCTGAATATCCGACGTACCAACTTTTCCAACTTGCCGGTAAAATTTTCCAACAAAATGCTCCGATTGGACATACTCCGATCATGTGTAGCCTACTCCGACGGACAAAGTGCCACGCATGCTCAGATCAAATTCCTAGACCAAAGCTATTGGCTACTAGCCTGAACGTAGTCCGGTCGTAACTAAATAACGTCATCACGTTATGTACAATCGGACTTTCCGACAACTTTGTCCCACCGTGTGTATGCAACAGTTTTGGACAAAATCCGTCGGACAAAATCCGTCGGATTTGTTTGCCGGAATGTCCGACCGTGTGTACAAGGGCTAACAGTTCACAGGGAGGAAGGAACGGGGAGGAACCCAGACAGGCTTCCCTTTCTCTCCTTCCATACTATACCATTATATGATTTTCAGGTATACCAATATGAGGGATCTAACATCTAATGGCCAGGACATAATGCGGTCTCCCACTCAAGTTCCACCTAATGCTGCTTACACACGACTGGACTTTCCGGCCGAAAAGGTCCGACAGAATAATTTCATCGGATATTCCGATCGTGTGTGTGGGCTTCCTCTGACTTTTTTTTTTCAAAAATTCTGACGGACCTAGAAATAGAACATCTTTTAAATCTTTCAGACGGAATCGATTCCTATCGGGAAATCCGTTCATCTGTATGCTATTCTGACAGGCCAAAAACGGCGCATGGGCAGCTACTGGCTATTGAACTTCCTTTTTCTAGTCCCGTCGTACGTGTTGTATGTCACCGCGTTCGAAAAGGAACGGACTTTGGTGTGATCGTGTGTAGGCAAGTCTGTTTCAGCGGAACTCCGTCGGATAGACTGTCAGAGTTTATTCTGATGGAAAAAACAGTCGCGGCATAAGTGGTGACCCCTTGGCTTAATATATCCCCCAGATCCTCTTGACATGGTATGAGCAAGCCTATAAAAGGCTTTTCTGGGATATTCTAACTTGTGGCAGAAAGTCCTCTTGTCCTTGGTGCCTGGGGGTGTTCCTCTTGGTTTCTTAGTACCCCTGTGCCTGCCTTTTATAGGGAACTACTTGGCCTCACTTGGTAGGCCAAGCTTGTTGGACAGACAGTTGCAAATAATGTATTAGTCATGTGATTTCGCCACCAAAAACATTCCTGATGAAGTATTGTCCGTAGACTGTGAAACTTGTCAAGTGCATTCATTTTTGATCCCAAAGCCAGCAGTTGACTCTCTGAGACATACATATAAAGTTCTTTATCGTAGGACAGCAAGATGAGGACAAATGGGGCGGCCCTAATGAATGAGGATATACACTATTGTGATGTCCAACATCTATAGATAACAAAGATATCCCATGTTGTTTTATGGGTATTTAATTACCCTTACAAGCCACTTTGACCTACAGGTAAGCCTAGATTAAGGCTTACCTGTAGGTCCAAGAAATATCTCCTAAACCTACATGGTTTAGGAGATATTTACAAAAAGACAGCCACCGTTGTCTACGGCGCAAGCGCCGTAGACAGCGATGCGTAGGTGCACTGGGCAGGCCGCAGATCACGGCGATATGCCGCGAGTGTCGGCTCCCATGCGCAAATGCGCGGGGGTGGCGTCATCGCTGCTCCGGCGAATCACAGCGCCAGAGCAGCGAGACCCGGAAGTTACTCCGGGATCCATGGCAGCGGCAGACATGAAGACGGAGGACCGCTTCGGGGGCTTCGTTCTCAGGTAAGTTATTCATAATGAGCTAGTATGCTATGCATACTAGCCAGGGCCGTCTTTAATATTGATTGGAACCTGGGCAAAACTTTTCTTGGGGCCCAACCCCACCCCATGCAGTTTTGCTCTCCACCTGCTCTGAGACACACAATAAATAGCAGCTAGACTCAAAATCAGATCCGGCAGCGATTGCGATTGGTTGCCAGAGGTTACAGTGTATCATTACTGCTCACTGACTGGTTGCTAGAGGCTACAGCACACATTACAGCTCACTGATTAGTTGCTAGAGGTTACAGCACATGATTTCTGCTTGTTGATTGGTTGCTAGAGATTACTGTGGATATGTCCTCAGGGGGGCATGATATGCATATGAATGCCGTCAGCTGCCCCTATTTACATATGAATGCTGTCACTATTTACATATGAATGCCGGTAATTTACATGTAAACACAGGGTCTGCAGGTGAGTCATCTTTACACAACAATAGGGCAGAGCTGGGCAGCATTAGTAGCAGCACTTCACACTGAGATATTGGGACACAGCACGGGACTAAAACCTCAAGGGACGAGGGAATTTAAACCAGGATAGTTGGCAAGTATGAGGCAGCTGCTTTGGGCCCCACAACCATGACAGGGCCCAGGGCAGCTGCCCCTTTTGCCCTGCCTTAAAAACGGTCCTGATACTAGCTCATTATGCCTTTGCCTTGCAGGTTGCTTCTTTTTTTTTTTTCCAGATGGGTTTACAACCAGTTTAATGCACATGTAGCTCTTTTTATGGATATTGAAATAAAACAAATGTATATGGAAATTTAGGAACAGGATCCATGAGATGCCTCAAAAATCCAGGTTTCATTTTTTTTTATCCTCTATTCTTTTATAGATTAATTTCATTTGTTGCCCGGAGTTCTGGTTTAGCAACACAAAATGAATTATTAGAAAATATGTGATTGTTTCCCTTTAAATGCCAACCAGCCGCTTGAATCTCAAGCAAAGAAAATGAGTGCAGGCAACAGCACAAAATAAACCATCTGATGGCAAAAAACACAATTGCGTATTGATGAAATGAGCGATATTATCTGTAATTTCGTATTAATCATCCCTGGGGAAGGCTCTCCTAGCTATGAGTTATTGAGACACTGATAAATCTGCTTTATGGAATAACAGGAAGTGATCTAATCTCCTGGGTGATGGTATCGCTGGTTTGATGAATATACCCCAATAAATACAGCAATCATGGCCATACATCATCAAGAAGGGAACGTGTGCTACAGCACCCAGAGCTCTGTTCCGCTCATCTTACTGACAGTACATGGCTAGGAAAATCTAAGGTTCCACAACATGCTCAATCCTTCCTTCTCTGACTCTTGCTTTTCACGAAAGTTGGGATACGCTGGAGGCAAAGCCGCCAAAGGTAACAAAGAGACTGCATTTTTGGATGATGGCATTAACCACCTCAATACCAGGGGGCACTTAAACACCTTCCTGCACAGACCAATTTTGAGCTTTCAGCGATGTCGCACTTTGAATGACAATTGCGCGGTCATGCTACACTGTACCCAAAATAAATTTTTATCATTTTTTTCCCACAAATAGAGCTTTCTTTTGGTGGTATTTGATCGCCTCTACAGTTTTTATTTTTTGTTAAATTTTGAAATTTTGAAAAAAAAAAATTATTTTTTGTTTCGGTTTCAAAACTTTGTAAATAAGTACATTTTCTCCTTCACTGATGGGCACTGATGAGGCTGCACTGATGGGCACTGATAAAGCGGCACTGATGGGCACTGTTGAGCTGGCACCAATGAAGTGGCACTGATGAGGTGGCAATGATGGGCACTAATATGTGGCACTGATAGGCGGCACTGATGGGCACTGATAGGTGGCACTGATGGGCGACATGGATGGGCACTGATAGGTGGCACAAATTGACACTGATAGCTGGCACAGATTGGCATGGATAGGCGGCATGAATGGGCATGGATAGGCGGCACAGATGGGCATGGATGGGCACTGATAGTTGGCATGGATGGGCACAGATAGTTGGCATGGATGGGCACTGATATGTGGCACGGATTGGGCACTGATAGGTGGCACGGATGGGCACTGATAAGTGACATTGTATTGCATTGTTTTGTACTGATGGATGCCAATCAGTGACAAACAATAATGCATGCCAATCAGTGATGCCCATTGTGGGCACTTATTGGCATCCATTGTGGGCACTGAATTGCATCCCTGGTGGTCTAGGGTGGCATACCTGTTGCTGGGCATCCCTGGTGGTCTGGTGGGGTCCCTGGCAGTCCAGTGTGGACATCCTCGGGGGGCGGGGGGCTGCGCTGATAATCGATCAGCACAGACCCCCCTGTCAGAGGAGCAGCAGATCGGCTCTCCTCTACTCGCGTCTGACAGATGCGAGTGAGGAAAAGCCGATCACCGGCTCTTCCTATTTACACTGAGATTAGCCGTGATTGAACACGGCTGATCACGTGGTAAAGAGTCTCCGTCAGAGACTCTTTACTGAGATCGTAGTTGCGGGGTGTCAGACAATGATCGCCGCAATGGACTTCATCCAGACTGGCCCACTTTAATTTTGCAAACACGCACAAAAACAGTATATAAACTGTACGCAATTGCGTAAAAAAAAGCCTCCCCCTTACATCAGGGTCCCCAGAGAGTCCCTTCTTACATCAGTGTCCCCAAACAGCCACCCACTTTCCTCAAGGTCCCCAAAGAGCCCCCCTTACTTTAGGGTCCTCATATAGCCTTTCCCATACAACAGAGTCCCCAGAGAGCCCCCACTTACATCCGGATCCCCAGAGAGCATCTCCCTTACATCAGGTTCCCCAGAGAGCCTCCCTCTTACATCAGGGTCTCCAGAGAGCCTCCCCCTTACATCAGGGTCTCCAGAGAGCCCCTCCTTACATCAGGGCCCCCAGAGAGCCCCTCCTTACATCAGGGTCCCCAGAGAGCCTCCCCCTTACATCAGGGTCTCCAGAGAGCCCCTCCTTACACCAGGGTCTCCAGAGAGCCCCTCCTTACATCAGGGTCCCCAGAGAGCCCCTCCTTACATCAGGGTCCCCAGAGAGCCCCTCCTTACATCAGGGTCTCCAGAGAGCCCTTCCTTACATCAGGGTCCCCATAGAGCCTCCCCCTTACATCAGGGTCTCCAGAGAGCCCCTCCTTACATCAGGGCCCCCAGAGAGCCCCTCCTTACATCAGGGTCCCCAGAGAGCCTCCCCCTTACATCAGGGTCTCCAGAGAGCCCCTCCTTACACCAGGGTCTCCAGAGAGCCCCTCCTTACATCAGGGTCCCTAGAGAGCCTCCCCCTTACATCCGGATCCCCAGAGAGCATTTCCCTTACATCAGGTTCCCCAGAGAGCCTCCCCCTTACATCAGGGTCCCCATAGAGCCTCCATCTTACATCAGGGTCCCCAGATAGCCCCTCCTTACATCAGGGTCACCAGAGAGAGGGCAGGCAATGAGAGCTGCCTGCCCGCTCTCCAGCTCTCTCTTGCTGCCCGCTGCACAGCTGCAGAGAGACCATGGGCCCGGTAGTGGGCCGGGACCCTGTCGTTGGGGACTCCTGGACTGACTCTGGGCTATGGGCCCCAGATTCTGGGCTATAGCCCCAAAATCCCCCCCCCAGCGATGCCACTGGCTGTCACTAAAACCGGCCCACTGAGCCATCGGCCCACCGGGTAAACTCCGGGTAGTCCCGATGGCCAGTACATGTCTGGTGTCCAGTATTTCTCTTTGACCCAGGTGGAGAAGCAAAGGGCAGGTGTAGTATATGCAGCATGGGGGAAAAAAAAGGGGCATTCATTCAAACTAGTAGCACGGGCAAAGCACAGATTCGCTTTGGGCATTTTTGAACTTGACCAGCTAGTCAATCATCATTTGGTCTCCACACAGTAATAAATGACTATAATAAGAACACATTTCAAAGTTCCACCACCTAACCTAATTGTTAACACTGGTTATGAAAGAGGTTAAGTAACTTATTATCTCAATTACAAGAGAATAGCAGAGACCTGGAATTTCTCTGGTGTGATCAGATATAACTACGCCAGGATGCACATGAGGTCAAAATGGCAGATCCTACTGACAAAGGATCCCAAAATCCATCATTATTTTTCCACTTCATCAAACCAACTCAAAAATCGCTGATCGCCCCACACAAAAGGGAGCACAGCTGCAAAGTTACGTGTACGCCATTAGCAAGAAAATTCATATTTTTTATTTTTTCTTCCTCTACAAAAAGCAAAAAATAAATAAATAATAGAATATAAGACTGCAGGTGCAACTTATTAATATGGGGATCCAGCCTGGGAGCAGAGGATGAATTTGGCCTGTGAATCGGGGCTTTGTTTGGGCACCATTATACATGAACGTCAAGGCCTCCGTTTAATGGAGGCGCGGTTCCGTAGCCTTGAAATCGACATGAGAAATTATGTGTGGCACAAAAGACGTGACATTAATTATTGAAGCCAATTGACTGTTATGCAGCGGCAAGGGAAGAAATAGCAGGCAGTAGCGATCTTCAGTTGAAATTCCCATGCAGAGTGTTAAAAAAGAAGTTAATTAACCACTTCAGTCCTGGAAGGATTTACCCCCCCCCCCCCCCCTTCCTGACCGGAGCACTTTTTTTGCGATTTGGCACTGCGTCGTTTTAACTGACAATTGCGGAGTTGTGCGATGTTGCACCCAAACAAAATTGACGTCTTTTTTTCCCCCCACAAATAGAGCTTTCTTTTGGTGGTATTTGATCACCTCTGTGGTTTAATTTTTTTGCGCTTTAAACAAAAAAAAGCGACAATTTTGAAAAAAAAAAAGCTATATTTTTGACTTTTTGCTATAATATATAGCCCCCAAAAAAAAAAAAAAATATATATATATATATATATATATATATATATATATATATATATATATATATAAACAATTTTTTTCCTCAGTTTAGGCCGATATGTATTCTTCTACATATTTTTGGTAAAAAAAAATCACAATAAGCGTATATTGATTGGCCTGCGCTTAAAGTGGTTGTAAACCCTTACAACGCACTTTGACCTACAGGTAAGCCTAGATTAAGGCTTACCTGTAGGTCCAAGAAATATCTCCTAAACCTACACGGTTTAGGAGATATTTGCCGGAAGACAGGCACTGCTGTCTACGACGCATGCGCCGTAGACAGCAGCACGCGAGTGCACTGAGCACAGCATCGTCAACGACGAAGATGCCACGCGTGTCGGCTCCCGTGCGCATGCGCGGGAGTGACGTCATCGCGACTTCGTCGAATTACAGCGGCGGAGCAGCAAGACCCACCAAGAAGATGGATGCTCCGGACTACAAGGGACAGCGGTGACATCGCTGGCTCCTGTGTCAGGTAAGTGACACATAATGGACTACTATGCGATGCGATGCGATGCACAGTAGTCCATTATGCTTTGCCTTTGCAGGGAATGAAAGAGGAAGTAAACTCATCAGGGTTTACTTCCTCTTTACACAATAGGGGATAGTTTTATGGCATTTTTATTATTATTATTTTTTTATTAGTAATGGCAGCGATCTGCGATTTCTATTGTGACTGTGACATTATTGCGGACACATCGGACACTTTTGACACTATTTTGGGACCATCGTCATTTATACAGCGATCAGTGCTATAAAAACATACTGATTACTGTGTAAATGACACAGGCAGGGAAGGGGGTTATACATTAGGGGGCAATAAAGGGGTCAAGTGTGTCCTAGGAAGTGATTATAACTGTTGGGGGGGTGGGCTACTACTCGCATGACAGCGATCACTGCTCCTGATGACAGGGAGCAGTGATCTCTGTCATGTCACTAGGCAGAAGGTGGATATGCCTTGTTTACAAAGGCATCTCCCCGTTCTTCCACTCTGCGACACGATCATGGGCACCTGGCAGGCATTGACTCCGCGGGACCCGAGGTCACAGACTGCATGCCCACAATGCCACTTCTTAAAGGGAACGTACCTGTAAGCCCATTTGCCCAGCCATGCCATTGCGCCAACGTATATCGTCGTGCGCTGGTCAGCATGTGGTTAACAAACTTTTGAGGAATACTGCGCTATATAATAAAAAACATATACAAATAAAAAAACATATACAGTTATGCTCATAATCTTACATACCCTGTCAGAATTCATGATTTCTTGGCCATTTTTTAGAGAATATGAATGATAACACAAAAAGATTTCTTTCATTTATGGTTAGTGTTTGGCTGAAGCCATTTAATAATTTTATTTTATTTTTATTTTATTATTTAAAAAGTTTACACAAGTTTACATACCCTGGTTATTTTGGCATAATAACATGCACACAAGTTGACACAAAGGAGTTTGAACGGCTATTAAAGTGGTTGTAAACCCTTACAACACACTTTGACCTACAGGTAAGCCTAGATTAAGGCTTACCTGTAGGTCCAAGAAATATCTCCTAAACCTACACGGTTTAGGAGATATTTGCGAAAGACAGGCACCACTGTCTACGGCGCATGCGCCGTAGACAGCGGCGCGCAGGTGCACTGAGCGCGCCACGGTCAACAGCGACATGCTGCGAGTGGCGACTCCCGTGCGCATGCGCGGGAGTGACATCCACCGAGAAGATGGATGCGCCGGACTACAGGGGACAGCGGTGGCTCCTGTGTCAGGTAAGTGACACATAATGGACTACTATGCGATGCGATGCAATGTGATGCATAGTAGTCCATTATGCTTTACCTTTGCAGGGAATGAAAGAGGAAGTAAACTCATCAGGGTTTACTTCCTCTTTAAAGGTAACCATCCTCACCTGTGATCTGTTTACTTGTAATTAGTGTGTGTATAAAAGGTCAGTGAGTTTCTGGACTCCTGACAGACCCTTGCATCTTTCATCCAGTGCTGCACTGACGTTTCTGGATTCTGAGTCATGGGGAAAGCAAAAGAATCATCAAAGGATCTGCGGGAAAGGGTAGTTGAACTGTATAAAACAGGAAAGGGATATAAAAAGATATTCAAGGAATTGATAATTCCAAACAACAGTGTTCAAACATTAATTAAGAATTGGAAAATGAAGGGTTTTGTTGAAACCAAACCACGGTCAGGTAGACCAACTAAAATTTCAGCCACAACTGCCAGGGAAATTTTTTGGAATGCAAAGAAAAACACACAAATAACTTCAGGTGAAATACAGGGCTCTCTGAAAATATGTGGTGTGGCTGTTTCAAGAGATACAATAAGGAGGCACTTGAAGAAAAGTGGGCTGCATGGTCGAGTAGCCAGAAGAAGGGAAATATGGTCAAAATTGATGCCGCCACTCGCGGCATATCGCCCTTGACCATGGCGTGCTCAGTGCGCCTGCGCGCCGCTGTCTATGGCGCATGCGCCGTAGACAGCGGTGCCTGTCTTTCGGCAAATATCTCCTAAACTGTGTAGGTTTAGGAGATATTTCTTGGACCTACAGGTAAGCCTTAATCTAGGCTTACCTGTAGGTCAAAGTGTGTTGTAAGGGTTTACAACCACTTTAAGGCCGGGTTCACATATATGCAAATTGGATGTGGGTTTCCCTGTATTCAATTTGCATGACAGGAGAGTGTGGCCTGCTCTCAATGGAGCCGATTCACACAGCTCTGGGGAGGCCAATGTCCGCATTTGGAAAGTGTCCTGTGTGTGTTTTGGCCCAATTCAGGTGCAAATTCAGGCAAAAATCTAGACCTAATTCGCACCTGAATCGGTGAACAGGGTCCTCTGCTGTAAGCTGCGGCCGGAGCCTAAAGCGACTCACCCATGAAATTAACTTCCTCTCTTCTGCTTCCTCCTTTTTTCTTTTTCTTACACAATTTCACATTTCTTTTTTTAACCACTTTCAGCCCCGGACCATTTTGCTGGCTTAAGACCAGGCCCCTTTTTGCGATTCGGCACTGCGTCGCTTTAACTGACAACTGCGCAGTCCTGCGACGTGGCTCCCAAACAAAATTGACATCCTTTTTTCCCCACAAATAGAGCTTTCTTTTGGTCATATTTGATCACCCCTGCAGTTTTTATTTTTTGCGCTATAAACAAAAAAAGATCGACAATTTTGAAAAAAAAAACGCATTATTTTTTACTTTTTGTTATAATAAATATCCCACAAAAATATATTAAAAAAAACGTTTTTTTCCCCTCAGTTTAGGCTGATACGTATTCTTCTACATATTTTTGGTAAAAAAATCGCAATAAGCGATTATTGATTGGTTTGCGCAAAAGTTATAGCGTTTACAAAATAGGAGATAGTTTTATGGCATTTTTATTAATAATTTTTTTTTTTACTAGTAATGGCGGCGATCAGCGATTTTTATAGTGACTGCGACATTATGGCAGACACATCGGACATTTTGGACACATTTTTGGGACCATTGTCATTTATACAGCAATCAGTGAAGGGGATAACCAGTGGGTGGCAGTGTAGGGTTTAAGTGTTCCTAGGGGTGTGTTACTAACTGTGGGGGGCTGGGCTTTCTTTTAGTGAACACTGATCTCTGCTCCAATCACAGGGAGCAGAGATCAGCATCACTAGTTGCTAGGCAGAATGGGGAAATGCTGTTTACAATGGCATTTCCTCGTTCAGCCGCCTCGTGAGACGATCGCGGGTATGTTCGAGACGATCGAGTCCGCGGGACCCGCGACTGGACTCATGGGGGTCCCGACCAGCATCCGATTTTTATTGTGACTGCGACATTATGGCGGACACATAGGACATTTTTGACACATTTTTGGGACCATTGTCATTTATACAGCAATCACTGCTATATAAATGCAGTGATTCCTGTGTAAATGACACTGGCAGTGAAGGGGTTAACCAGGGGGTGGCAATGTAGGGGTTAAGTGTGCCCTAGGGGCGTGTTACTAACTGTGGGGGGGCTGGGCTTTGTGTTAGTGAACACTGATCTCTGCTCCAATCACATGGAGCAGAGATCAGTGTCACTTGTTGCTAGGCAGAACGGGGAGATGCTGTTTACAGCAGCATCTCCCTGTTCAGCCGCCCCGTGAGACAATCACTGGTATCCCCGTGGCGATAGAGTCCGCGGGACCCGCGACCGGCACGCAAGCACGCCACCGGCGGCACGCACGCGATGGCAGGGCGGCATATAGAAATGGATGTACCTGTACGCCAATATGCCTGCCCGTGCCATTCTGCCGGCGTACATCAGCGTGCGCCGGTCGGGTTAATGAAATGTAAATATCTGTATATTACCTTAATGGTGCCACTTTCTGATTCCTTGCCCAGATGACGGTTAAGTAGGTTGACCTACCGCTGCCTCCTTGAATGACCATGCCACACAAATCAGGTGGCAGTGTTGACATGCAGCATTTTTTTGCCTGGTATATGGAACCGGAAAGTTGGGTTACCACCTCATTCCCTTTAAACCCAAACACACATGAATTACACAGGTTCTGAGGCTAATTTAATGCAGATAAGGTACCAAGTGAGTATTAATTACAACCTTAATCAGCCACAGATCCTGTGTAATTAATATGTGTTTGGTTTTAAAGGGATAAGGTGGCAACCCTACCTGAAAGGGAACCTCAGTGAGTGTGCACATGCTTAAGATCTCCCTGAACAGGATCATTCAAAATGGTGGTGCAGTAGCAGGGCAGAGCAAGCAGACCTTCAGTTGCAAGGAAGATAATGCTGGATTCCATGAACTAGTAACTTAGAAGGATTGTTTTTTTTTGTTTCCATACATGAACAAGTAATAAAGAGCTGACAATTTGGTTGGCCTAATTAGGGCGAAGTACCTCTTTAAGCTCTGAACAGAAACCTACACTTATCCGCAACACCCATCCTGACAGGTTCCCTTTATAGGTACATGACACTTTTGTTTTCTTCCACCTAAAGAACATGACGAGAGCTTGATCAGTGGCAGTCAATACAGGGGGTCATGCCTGCAGGATGAAAGTCAGGAGTTGAAGGCAACACACAGAATGAAAAAGAGACACCAGATCCCACCTGACAATGACAAAACTGTCAGGGGAAACAGAAAAAAAAAAAGATTTCTCTGATCTTCAGATTTCCTTCTGAGCTAATATTGTATCCAAGATATGTTTCAAGATTTTGGTGACAAGTGTGAAAGTCAAGGCCTGTGGAGCCTCAGGGAAAAAAATCATCAAGTGACAAAGCTGAGGGATGTAATGAACAGTCACTTGTATTCTACCTGCGTGGATGGAAATTGTGTAGGGCGCAGAAATTCTGAGTCTGAGGCAGACATTGGAGAGAACTATAATTTTAAAGCCTAATTCCAGTCAAAATAAAAAATGTAAAAAAAAAACTAAAAACTGGAAAAAAAAAAGTGGGAAATATTGAAAATGTCTGTTTTATTTTTTCTCTCTAACCCCGTTGATGAGATTTTTTTTTATTTTTTTTTTCTATGACACCATGACAAGAATTGTGGCGAGGGGTTGTCACCAGGACAGGAAGGCACAAACCACAAGAAATACATTGCCAGAAATTCTTAAAGAGGAAGTAAACCCTGATGAGTTTACTTCCTCTTTGATTCCCTGCAAAGGTAAAGCATAATGGACAACTATGCATCGCATCGCATAGTAGTCCATTATGTGTCACTTACCTGACACAGAAGAGAACGAAGTCACCGCTGTCCCTGTAGTCCATTCAGCGAAGCCGCGGTGACGTCACTCCCGTGCATGCGCACGGGAGCCGCCACTCGCGGCATATCGCCGTTGACAGTGGCGTGCTCAGTGCGCCTGCGCGCGGCTGTCTACGGCGCATGCGCCGTAGACAGCGGTGCCTGTCTTTCGGTAAATATCTCCTAAACCGTGTGGGTTTAGGAGATATTTCTTGGGCCTACAAGTAAGCCTAGATTAAGTCAAAGTTGGTTGTAAGGGTTTACAACCACTTTAAGAAGTGGGTTCAAATTTCAGTGGGTACACAGACAGCAATAAAAACCTTGAACGGGAGTTTGGCTTTATGAAACCCTCATCACCTTCCCAGCAAACAGATTTTTTAAGGTGACAGGAAATGGTATTCTCTTTTAACGGAATTCAACTAGACATACTTCTGTAGTGTGCTGGAAAAATGAAGAGAGAACGAGCTCGGCGCCTGAGTGGGCTCTGATGCCCAGTCTGTTCTGGAAAAGGGCAAAACAAAGGCTATGGACTAGACCAGTGGTTGCCAACTATTGGTCCATGGACCACTGATGGTCTGCCAAGAGAAAATTTTGGTGGACCCCAGGAGTTCTGTCCACAAATCAACATTGTGGTGGATGTATACCGCCC
This sequence comes from Lithobates pipiens, assembly GCF_037356315.1. Taxonomy (NCBI): domain Eukaryota; kingdom Metazoa; phylum Chordata; class Amphibia; order Anura; family Ranidae; genus Lithobates; species Lithobates pipiens. The sequence continues at coordinate 21,290,770 of NW_027507825.1, forward strand.
AGTGTTGTTTCCAGTGTTGTTCTCAATGAGTGCTGCCAGTCAATACTGGCAGCTTGCATTGATACCCGATGCCTCCTCTGAAGTTGCGGCTCCTGTGAACTCAGAGGGAGGCGTCATGATTAGTGCAGAGAGCTGGAGATAAAGAAGGAGGGGTCTTGCAATGGTAGCACTGATCATAGACTGTAGGAGGGAGCACGGAGTTTGAGCACATGGCTGGATAAGGTGGTGAAATCCAATGATGAGTCTGTGTAAGGCAGCAGTGTGATGCAGAGTGCGGGGAGGGACAGAGTGGGGCAAAGAGCCGGAGTATTGTGTGTATAAGGCATGTAAAATTCATGTTAGTGCTCTGCAGGATTCAAAATTTTGAGTTTAGTGGTCTGTGAGGTCCAAAAGGCTAGCGACCACTGGACTAGACTCATGGGCACTGTCTGGGTTAATTGGGACAAGGGATCCCTGACTCATGTATAGTGAGAACCAGAGGAGGCCAGCCTATGACCTGTACAGGCTTATCCTGGAGAAAGAAACTCCCCCACAGTGACCGCTTCTGCGTAGAGTATTTTTCGTGAGTTGGAAGAGTAGTCCTTTGGCCATTTGAAACTGGGCATAACACTGTGACCACAGATGTGGTGTTTCCAATCCCAAACACAGGGGCATCCCAAAGGGCGTGCATGACTTAGCCTTGGTAACATATTGACCATGGTGCCTTACATCAGGGGCCTTCAAACTTTCTAAACAAAGGGCCAGTTTACTTTACTTCAGATTTTGTGGAGGGCAGTCTCTGGCCTGTGAGAGTAAAAAATGGCCCGCCATTTTGTGGGAGTGGATATTGTCTCAGGCTTGGTGGTCAGTGGGTGTAAAATAATGACATACAGTAGCGCCTGTGGTCATTAGGTAGAGGAGTAGTGACCCATCATTGATATTAGTTGGAGAAACGGTACCCTGTCATTGGTATAAGTGCAATGAATAGACCCCCTCATTGGTATTTGTGGAGTAATGCCCCATCTTGGTAGTTGGAAGAACTGTGCTGAATTGTTTATATCAGTGGGAGGAATAGTGCCCCATCGTTGGTGTCAGTGGAAGGAATAATGCCACGTCAATGGTGTCAGTTGATAAATAATACCCCATCATTGGTGTCAGTGGGAGGAGTAGTGCCCCACTGTTAGTGTCAGTGGAAGGAATGGTACCTTGCACCAATGCCCCAAGGACTGGATAAAGGTTGGCAAAGGGCCACATCTGGCCCACAGGCTGCAGTTTGGAGACCACTGCCTTATATATTTAGAAATCTGGTGTGAAGAGTTTCTATCCAACCTATTTTACAATCTCTCTTTTGTTTCTAGCACGTATGGTCATTGTTGACCATTATTACTTTTTAATTTCCTTTCTTGGAAACCATCCTTGTCCAGTCCTGGTCTGCCTTAACCACCTCAGCTCCCACCAGTGATACCCCTATGGGGTTATTCTGATTCATGTTGGCACCAGGGCCGTTTTTATGGCAGGGCAAAAGGGGCAGCTGCCTTGGGCCCTGTCATGGTTGTGGGGCCCAAAGCATCTGCCTCATACTTGCCAACTATCCTGGTTTAAAATCCCTTGTTCCTTGAGGTTTTAGTCCTGTGCTGTGTCCCAATATCTCAGTGTAAAGTGCTGCTACTAATGCTGCCCAGCTCTGCCCTATTGTTGTGTAAAGATGACTCACCTGCAGACCCTGTGTTTACATGTAAATTACCGTCATTCATATGTAAATAGCGACAGCATTCATATGTAAATAGGGGCAGCTGACAGCATATGCATATCATGCCCCCCTGAGGACATACTCACAGTAATCTCTAGCAACCAATCAACAAGCAGAAATCATGTGCTGTAACCTCTAGCAACTAATCAGTGAGCTGTAATGTGTGCTGTAGCCTCTAGCAACCAGTCAGTGAGCAGTAATGATACACTGTAACATCTGGCAACCAATCACAATCGCTGCCTGATCTGATTTTGAGTCTAGCTGCTATTTATTGTATGTCTCAGAGCAGGTGGAGAGCAAAACTGCATGGGGTGGGCCCCAAGAAAGGTTTTGCCCAGGGTCCAATCAATATTAAAGACGGCCCTGGTTGGCACATTGCTACTGCATAGATACAGATAATGTAAGTACTTTTTGAGAGTGGTTTTGGGGGGTTTATCCTAGCCAATATTACTTCTAATTACTTTATTTTAATCTCCTCTTTTCCGTGACAGGGTCCGACCTTACAGATATTCTTGTTACTATTATATTACAGCATTCAGTTTTCCACGTGCATGCTCCTGAAGAGTGGATGAATCCACGAAATGCATAGAGCTACTATATGCCATGTTTTATGCCAACTATATGCTTTACTTATTCAATGATCACTTGTAACATGTGATTTGTATTTTTAGTGGTCAATCGTTATTGCTGTATGTTTATCCATTGAATGGAAGATATTGGTTTTCTTGGTGTTCTCATGATTACCCTGTAACTTACCACTGATTTTCCAATAAATTTAAATGTTTTACACCTGCCTGCTTCATTTAAAGTCCCAACCCACAGTCATCCTGTTTGTTTCAGTTCATAGGGATGGAGTTTTAGTGGCGTTTAGTGGCGTTTTACCGCCGGATTTGCGGCGCATTTCGGCCACTAGCCCGGGCGCTTTTAGCCCCCCGCTAGCGCGCCGAGAAAGGGTTAAAACCGTCAGCAATATGCCGCAATAGCGGCGTTTTGCCGGCGGTATTACAGCGCTGCCGCATTGATTTCAATGGGGAGCAGCGGTGGAGGAGCGGTAAACACACCACTCCTTCACCGCTCCAAAGAAGCTGCTGGCAGGACTTTTCCCTGACGTCCTGCCAGCGCACCTCTGTAGTGTGAAAGCCCTCGGGGGCTTTCACACTACAGACAATGGTGCAGCTTTTTTAGGGCAGATGGCAGGCGCTATTTCTAACGCTATAGCGCCTGCAAAATGCCCTGGTGTGAAAGGGGTCTTAGCCCTTGTACACACGGTCGGAGATTCCGACAACCAAATTCGTCGGAGTAATTCTGACGGATTAATTCCGGAAGCGGTCAAAAAGTGATGTTGCATACACACGGTCGGACTAAGTTGTCGGAAAATCCGATTGTACATAACGTGATGGCGTTATTTCGTTACGACGGGACTACGTTCAGACTAGTAGCCAATAGCTTTGGTCTAGGAATTTGATCTGAGCATGCGTGGCACTTTGTCCATCAGAGTAGGCTACACATGATTGGAGTATGTCCGATCGGAGCATTTTGTCGAAAAATATTTCCGGCAAGTTGGAAAAGTTGGTCCGACGGATATTCCGACGAAAACAGTCTGATGCAGACCACACACAGTCGGAATATCCGACAAAACGCTCCGATCAGACACATTCCGTCGGAATCTCCGACCGTGTGTACAAGGGCTTAAAGTCCCAACGTTCTCTTTTTCTTCTAAAAGAGTTCTGCACACACCCATCAATGGCGAGCAGTAAAAAGTCACAGCTTGGACTTTAGCCGGTGTCTCGCCCCAGCAATCCGCATAAAACTTCTTCCGCTATTATACGCCTTGCTGTGCAAGTAAATGTACTATAAAACTAAATTTACCATTTTTTTTTTCAAAACTACAAAAAAATATGTCAAAATGACCAATAAAATAAAAACACATTTCAATAAAGATGCCACAAAGCAAATCAATTTTATGATACCTTGCTTTCTTGTTGGCACTGGCTGAAAAGCATTATTCTGAAAAGAAATTTATTCCTGACGAAAATATCATTAGAGAAAATGTTCCTGGAGAAGCCAAGTCAGCCCAAATGTCCACAAAGGGATATTTAGTTTTCTCTCATCTCTGCGGGAAACCAATAAGATGACACACAATTAGCAATAATCATTATCATTTCACAGCTATTCATAAATATTCCATGGAACGGAGGCATCGGTGAGGAAATCAACGGCAAATGAATGCGGAGGATTTATTGGAAAGGAGTTGCGCGTTTATGCATTGGTGTTGATAGAGGGGATGATGGCTCCGCTATGCTGCTTGTTGTTAACCTCATGTAATAAAACGAAAACGCTTTCTAGGTGATGTTTAGATATGACAGGAAGATATATGAAGCTCCTTGATATATGAAGATGCTATGTCACAGCGCCGGGGAAACAAAATCAAATCCCAGTTGTGTTTATTACAAATTGCACAACCTATGATTGTACCGCAAACCTCTAAAGGAAACTGCTTATTTTCAAAAGCCTAACTCCTCATAGAGCAAGGTAAAAGTCTGCTCTTAGGTGGCCCCATATGGAATATGCTTCTCCTATCTCTTTCCTCTTGGATAAATGCCGTAATCTAAACAAAAGCTTCTAATGGCAGTTAGACTGAGATAAGTCGGAGTGTTTACCCCCTAAAGTAAACCATTGATTTGTCCATGTAGGACAGAGTAACAGGTTTGCTTTTAAGTCAACCAGCAACTTATTGTCAGAAACCGTGAATCAGACCGAGACAGAAGTACAATTAAATCGCACTTGCTTATTAAATAAAAATAAAAAGGTAAATAGAAAAAGCGTAGTCAAACCATAGCCAGCGTCCAGTAACCGATCGGGTAGTCAGCCAGGCCAGAAGTCAGGGATCCAAGTAGAGCAACAGCAAGCAGGGTAAGGAGCCAGAAGGGATGTCAGCAAGCCAATCTTTAAACAGAACCGCAGGAGATGGTTTCTTGTGATGTGACCAAGGCGAAGGCAGAGATGAAGTGAGCTGGACAGCTTTAAGTAGGCAGGTCAGACGAGCATCATCGGGAACAGCTGGTAACTGTGGAGGGAGATGAGAGCTGGCAATTAGCCAACAGCTGAGCAGCCAGCCCAGAGAAGGAAGGGCTAAGCCAGCCCTGACACTTATATACACATTTCATTCACTCTTCCATTGCTAGGAGAGGAGGATATGCTTGTACAAAAGAGCATGTGATTGCCCAAGTGCAGTGATATCACATGGAGGTGGGGCAGATAGTCAGCCATGCGGAAGCACTGAGTGGAAGTTTAACTTAAAGCGGAGGTCCACCCTAAAGTGGACCTTCCGCTCATTGGAATCCTCCTCCCCTCCGGCGCCACAATTGGCACCTTTCAGGAGGGAGGGGGGTGCAGGTACCTGTACAGTACAGGTATCTGCACCCACTTCCGGCATAGCTATCTGCGGAAAGGGGCGTAGATTCTGAAGAATCTACGCCCCTTTCCGAAAGTCCCCCGCTGCCTGCTGGGAAACACACAGATCCCAGAGGCAACGGGACCATCCTTATTGCGCAGCGCGACTCGCGCATGCGCAGTAGGGAACCGGGAAATGAAGCCGAAAGGCTCCACTTCCTGATTCCCATACCCAAGATGGCGGCGGCAGCACCCGAGAGACGATTGAGAGATCGGCTTCGGGTGCCGACATCGCGGGCGCACTGGGTGGGTAAGTGTCCTTATTTTAAAAGTCAGCAGCTGCAGTATTTGTAGCTGCTGGCTTTAAAAAAAAAAATGGCAGAACTCCCGGCGGACTCCCGCTTTAAAGTGGAACTTTACCCAAAAGGGGAAGTTCCAATTCTCTGCCTCCTCTCCCCTCTTTTCAACTTTTGCATATTTTTTTTTTGGGGGGGGGGGGGGGCAGGTACTTGGTTTTGACAGGTACCTGCTTCCACTTCCATCCAGGTGATCAGAGTGGAAGTGCAGCCATCCGCTCTCTGCCTGCAGCCTCTTGGGGCCTGTCACAGATCCCACAAGGCTAAGTGACCATACACACAGTACAACGAGGTCTGCACATGCATAGCGGGAAGCTAGCTGTGAAGCTGCAAGAAGTTACAGCCAGCTTCCAACAGTTAGCATGGTGGTGACGGCGAGTCCAAAGACCAACAAAGAATTGTCTTGGGTGAGGACAGCCCTGGAACCCTAAACAGGTAAGTGTTCTTTTATTAAAAGTCAGCAGCTACTTTTTTTTGGGGGGGGGGGGGGGACTGAAGAACCACTTTAAAGTGGATCTAAACCCTCTTATTCTTTACACCAGCCTTTTTTCAACCAGGGTGCCATGGCATCCTGGAATGCCTTCTGGATTCTTCAGGGGTGCCTTAGCCAAATGCCTAAAATTGCTCCAAATTGGCCAAAAATTATCTATAATCAGACGGGTGGATCAAACCTTTCTTTTTTACATAAAGCCACAGGTTTTTATTTTGTAGCATTACATCCATGGGCACTGTGCAGGCCAGCTGCTGGCATCCTAACAACTGATGACATCATAAGTTGACAAGGAGGACATCAGGCACCTGAGGGTAGGGTGACCACATTTCCAAACCGTCATTAAAGGACACCCCCCTCTTCCCAAAACAAGATGATGCTTAAAATGCAACAATAAAAATTAAAAATTCCTTTAAATATAGTTCCTGGGGGGTGCCTTTGGTCCTGCCTGTAAAGTAATGTAGCATCTGTAGCATGCATAGAACTTGCTGCAGCAAAAATGGCATTTATAAAGGAAATAAAAATCAAATCACATTTAAATTGACTCACCGCTACAATTCCCGGCACCCAGCTATTGAAAATAAAAATGAAAATGGTGTGGGGTCCCCTCCAGTTCATACAAGGGTCTGGTATGGATTTTTAGGGGAACTCCATGCTAAAATTAAAAAGAAAAAAACGGTGTGGGGTCCCTCCAAAATCCATACCAGACCCTTATTTGAGCAAGCAGTCTGGCAGGTCAGGAATAGGGGGGAGACGAGCGCGCGCCTGCTCCCCTCCTGAACCATACCAGGCCACATGCCCTCAACATGGGGGGGGGGGGGGAGCAAGGGGGCTCTTGTTAATCAGGACAAGGGTCTCTTTCCCACTACCCGGCCTGTGGAAGGGCAAGAGGCTTATTGGAATCTGGAAGACCCCTTTAACAAGGGGGCCCCCAGATTCTTCCCCCCCTCTATGTGAATGAGCATGGGGTACATAGTGGCCCTACCCATTCACCATAAAAGTGTCAAAATGTAATAAAAACAGTCCCCTGAGGTAAATCCATCACCAATCACGCTGGCGCTGCCACTGCTGGCCCGAAAAAAAAAAAAAAAAAAAAACTCCCGCTGTCCATGAAGGCTTGCCGCCTACTGCAGGGGGGGGGGGACCCCCTGCCATTTTTTTTTTAACTTTTTTTTCCCGCTGTTATTTTTATTATTATTCAGCTGTCAGCAGGGAAGCCCATTGACAGCTGATGCCTCATTGGTTCTTAAGGAGTGGAGCTTCCCAGCCCCACTCCTTAACAACAATGCTTTGCCCAATCGATGGGGCGAACACCTGATGAACACCCTGGGAAATGAGTGACAGATACCATTGTTTGCTCATCGCTAGGGCGACTGTGTCAGTTTCATTCAGGGACACTGTATTTTCCCAGAATGAAGGTGCCCAGAGACCCAGAACAGACCTGTAAAAAGCGGGACTGTCCGAGGCAATTCATGACAAGGTAGCCAGATACCTTACTACGCTAATCCATACATGTACACCCCTTTTATACCTTTTTCTATAAAAAATGACACAGACACCTGCTGGATGTAAATGGCCTTTCAGGCCTTTATTTAAACAATAAACCAAACTAAAACTTTTTCTTTAAAACTTCTGTAACCATTTATTTTACCATATATTTTCCTGTAACCAAAACCAGCTCATCAGATAAACAGTTGTTGATCCCTGACGACCCCATTTCAACTTGAGCCTGTAATCCCAACTTTTTATGGCATTCGTCCCCAACCGCCAACTTGCCTCGGGGACTTACCAATTGACCACAGACCCCCAACTTATTAGCCCGTCAGTCTGGCCAGCCGCCAGACCACCCGGGAGGACTCCATACCCATGATGGGTCCTAACTTTTCCAAAACCTAATTTGGAACAGATAAATTGCATACCAGCCGTCAAGGACCCTACCGCCACAGCAGCACAAGAGTGACACCTCACCCTTGTGCCTGCCGCCACACCTGCAAAGCCCTGCCAATGCCATCTTCCAAACCCAAAGCCCACAGGTCAATCCCGACTGGGTTAAGGTGGACACCATCCCCCCGTAAATACCTCCACGTCTCCACTTCCAACTCCCAATGCCTCACCACAATACCACCATTCCGGGCAACAAACCTCCCCACCTCTTTGTTCACCTTTATCCGGGCCTTATTAATCTTCTCACAAGACCGGGCCCCCCTCCAAGACATGCGGGCCACAATATCGCACCACACAATAATCATGTCCGGGAAGGCAGTACGAAGCCTGAGGAAGTCCCACCGTATGTCTTTTATGATGTTGCGCATCGGCCTGACAACCAAGTCATTACCTCCCACATGTATGACCAGTACGTCCGGTGCCCGATCCAGGCCCGCATAGCAATGAACCTCTGGCACCACCTTGTGCCACATCAGTCCCGGGATGCCAATCCATCGAACCCGGCCTTCATCCCTGGACAGTCTGAGTTGTCTGCCGTCCGGCCGTACATCCGCCCGTCAAGCCCCCCAGAACACAAAAGAATGTCCCAAAATCCAAATGAGACATCCCGGCTCTGAAATTACATAACCAAAAATTAACCAACCCAACCCAAAACAACCAAAACATATAGTCGACCACGCCAAGGAACCGTACTCCTACCCCTCTTACAAAAGGTGCGGTCGCACATAAAGCCGATACCTCCGAGACTCCCACCTCCCAATTTGCTTAATAACCTCTTCCGGCAATCCCCATCTAGCTGCCTCCGTGGCCGCCCCTATCCGGAAGGAATGAGCAGCATACTCTCCCGGAGACAAACCCCCGCTCCGCAAACACTTCCTCAACACCGCCGTAAATTGAAACCGCGAAAGGCACGAACCATCCGCATGCATGAATAACACCCCGTCCCGGTCCGGGCGAACCTCCAAATAAACCCTTAAAGCCTCCACCGGACAAAAACTAGGGTCCGTCCCCCGAAACAATGTTACCCGCACCCCTCTACCCAACTGGTCCGTTTTGGACTTCCGGACCAAAATTACCACCGAAGAAGGGGCCCATGAAACGTCACCCCTCCCCAAACCCCCCGGAGCTGTTTTAGATGGCGACACCAATTCTCCTATCCGAAACGCCCCAAAAAATGCCACCAGGAAAGCAGCTCGGAAAAGTATTTGTTCAAAAACCACAGAACACACTTCCCTGACGTGGCTCAACAAAATACCCAAAACTTCAAAAGAAATCGGGCGCCGCAAATCCCTTTTTGCCGCCCCTTTTCTAAAACCCCTCAACGCCTTTTTAACTAAAAAATTCTTAGTCACATCCGCCAACCCCTTACATTGAAACAAAAAGGCCAAAGCCGACATTTTCTTGCTGACTGCCGAGCCCGACACCCCAGACACATAATTGTAACAGATAAAACCCAATACCCACCGCAGCAGCTCAGCCGGGCCCTCCGACCCCCCAACCTCACCCAACCAGTTCGACCATTCCCTCCACACTGCATTATAAGCCGCTCGAGTACCTTCACTCAACGACTGCTGAATCAGTCCTCCGATGATTCCAACGCAATCCCCCACATCTCTGGAGGGCACGGGTCCCCGCGTCTGTTTGCGTCCGGAGCCAGTCTGCGAAAGTCCTCCCACTGGAAACGAGACAGAGCATCCGCCAACTTATTCTCAATCCCAGGGATATGCACCGCATAAACAAACGCATTAATCCGTAAACAACTGAGTACCAACCTTCTTAACAACCTAACCACCGGGGGGGGAGGAGGCCGAAACATTATTTATGGCCACCACCACTCCCATGTTATCACAATGGAAGCGCACTTTTTTATCCCGGAGCTTGTCCCCCCACAATTCCACCGCCAGAACTATAGGAAAAAAGTACAAGTAACGCCAGGTTAGTTAAAAACCCCGCCTCCCTCCAAGAGTCCGGCCATGGTTCGGCACTCCATTGCCCCTGGCAATAAGCTCCATAACCTGCCGAACCTGCTGCGTCAGTAAACAAAACCAAATCAGCGTTGCTGACCGGTCCCTCCTGCACAATCGCTCTCCCATTAAACTCCACCAGGAACACCCCCCATACACCCAGATCATCCCGCAATTCTCTGGACAACCGCACAAAATGAGTGGGCACCTTCACCCCTGCTGTGGCTGCCGCCAGTCTCCTGCAAACAATTCTCCCCATAGGCATAATCCTGCAAGCAAAATTCAATTTGCCCAGGAGCGATTGCAATTACTTCAACCTGAGTTTTCGTTTCCCCCGCGCCGCGACCACCTCCTGCCGCAGCGCCACCACCTTCTCCTCAGGCAACCTACATTCCATGGCCATGGAATCAATCGTGATTCCCAAAAACACTATCTCCGACCTGGGACCCTCCGTCTTCTCCCTCGCCAAGGGAACCCCAAACCGTTCGGCCAAATGCTGCAACGTCCCCAGCAGTATCCCGCAGCCGCGGGATCCTGGCGGCCCTACACACAGGAAGTCATCCAGGTAATGTATGACCGAGTTGACTCCCGCCGTCTCCCGCACAGCCCATTCAAAAAACGAACTGAACAGCTCAAAAAGTGCACACGAGATAGAACATCCCATGGGCAAGCAGCGATCAACAAAATACGACCCCTGCCAGCAACAACCCAACATGCGCATACTCCCTGGATGCACCGGCAACAAACGAAACGCCGCCTCTACATCCGTTTTTGCCAAAAGAGCCCCCCTGCCATACTTTCTCACCCACGCTATCGCTGCATCAAATGATGTATAAATAACCGCACAAGCTTGCGGGTCAATACCATCATTTACCGATCCGTCCCTGGGGTAAGACAGGTGGTGAATCATCCTGAATTGCCCCGGTTCCTTCTTCGGAACAACCCCCAAAGGCGAGACCACCAGATCCGCCATCGGAGGGGTAAGAAATGGGCCGGCCATCCGGCCCAACGCCACCTCCTTAGCCAATTTTGCCGACACCACGTGTTCATGCAGCAAAGCCGACTTTAAATTTTTGGCCAGCGGGGGAACCTCCCTCAATGCACTCGGAATCCGAAACCCATCCCTAAAACCAGCCTCCAACAACCCCGCCGCCGCACGATCAGGATACCTACTTAGGAAAGGAAGCATCCTTTCCAGCCTCACCGGCGTCATCCCTTTTTCCAGCGAAATCTCCAGTACGACCTTTTCCCTGTCTGAAACAACGTGCGAAGGGGTGCCCTCCACTGCAACCCGAACACTCGTGCTTGTAACGACAGGCGTTACCAAACTTGCACGTCCCGTCATTAAATTGCCAGCAGACCCCCTTCTTTTTTGGGGCCAGCGATCCCGCTGAGGCGGCGGCGCCGGCCCCCCCTGGAAAAAACTGTCCCGGGGCCCGGGCCGAAGTCATCAACTTCATCCACAGGCTGATGTCCTTGTGGTCCCACCTAATGGACGTCCGTACCGCTTTGCGTTGACGGAACTGTTCATCATACCGTAGCCAGGCCAAGCCCCCATAAAACCTGTGCGCCTCACTAATGGCCTCCAGGTAACAGAACAATGCCGAACAATTCTCCGGCGCCTTTTCCCCAATCACGCTAGCTAAAATCGCAAACGCTTGCAGCCAATTCGCAAACGTGCGTGGAATAAGCCTATATCTCCTCTTCTCCTCCTCTTCTTTCTTGCTCTCATCAGGCTTGACCCTGTCTAAATTAAACTTCTCCAACGGCAACAATGAGAAGATTTCCACAAACTCGTCCTTCCAAATCTTCTCCCTCACCTCCTTCTTCAAATGCGCACCTAACGGTCCCTCGAAGCACACATAAACTTCGCTCCTCGCCGCATCTGCCAGGCGAATTTTCTCCGCATCCTTGTCTTTGTCCACCGCAGCACCACTTGGTCCCTCGCCGTCCTTCCGCGCCAGCACCTCCTTCTCCGTCTGCGTCTCCGCTGCCACCCCACCCACCGCCAACCCTAACCCGGAGGGGACAGCCGTCCCCAACTCTACCCGAGCCGCGGCAGGCGGCCCTACCCATGGATTAATCGGGGCGGGCACCGACACCGAGTCGCCCTGCAGGCGGCGCAGCAGCTCTTTCAACACCACCAACAACTCCCCCCCCCCTCCGCCCCCCCCTCCGCCCCCCCCACCCCAGCATCCCCCCCACCCACCCCCGCAAGAAACCCCCCCACAGACCCCAAGGACTTACCGGGCTGCTGTTGCCTGGAAGGCTCTCCAGCCGCTGCCCCCACTGCCGCCGCCGGATTGCACTCGTCCTCCTGCAGCTCCCCCTCTTCCATGCTGCTGTCCTCTGTCAGTGTTCTGACCCTCGGGGGCCTCCGCGCTGGCGTGCCAGACGGCCCAGGCCGCTCCCGACCATTTTCCTGTGGCTGTGCATGGCGGCCGCCATGTTTTTTGTTTACTAAGACATCACTTCCGGTCGCGCCGACCTCACTTCCGCCGACGTCATCGGCGTGCGCCGCGCCGAGCGCGCGCGCGCTGCTCCTCCGCTGGCCCTCCCTCCCAGGCACAGAAACATGCCCGGAGGCGTGGCCACCCGACTGCCGCTCTGCATCTTCTAATGGGCCCCCCCCCGAAGCTAAGATGGCGCCCACGCGTGGCAGGCCGCCGGCCGCCTCCGGGACAAGGCCGGCGCCCGAGGACCCCACTCTCCCCCGTCGAGCGGCCCCCCCGACCGGAGCATCGCCAGGGGGAACCACTGGAACCACCACCGATCGCGCGGTCCAGGAGGTGGCCTGAGGCAGGATCCGGTGAGTGACCCCCCTCCCTCTGGGACTCAGCCGTGGACGGGGATTCCTCCCAGGCCCCCCACTAGCCGACCGGGGTGTCTGCTTAGCAGGGGGGCCTGAAGGGGCCCAACTGGGGCTCCCAAGCCGGCGATGAGTACGGGGGGCAATGTCAGGGCTAAGGCGCACAGGGGGCCGAGACCTCCTTGCCCGTGTCGGGGGTACCCCATCTGCGGAAGGTCCCTGCCCTACCCCCTGAAGGGTGGCCGCAATTTGGCTTTGTAACCAGTCTGCGCCATGCTGTTCTGCGGCTGATCTAAGCTGGGCCCAAAGCTGCTCTAACCCACTCATCTTTTCCAGGGAGCTGATCCTGAACGTTCCTCCTGACCTGCTGCTCCAGACTGCTGACCCTCCTAGACTCACGTGCACCATCCTCCAATCAGGTAAGCCTTGTAACTTTCTTAACCCCTCGTACCATTCCCCTGCGTAAGCCTTGCACCCTGTCATGTATGTCCTACGCTTACGTTGCACTACAGCTACGTACATGTCTGGAGAGTTGGTCTCCCTACCAGAGGGTGTGCTTGTTTGCCCCTGCCTCTATCAGCACTGGGGTCGCATTAGCTGGATCCTGTTCCCTCACAAATGCTACGTTCTCCCTCTGGCTCTATGCTACACTCTCTAACCCACATCTTCAATCTCTACCTCAACTCTCTAAAACATGCACTTGTCAGACCCATACTTAAAAAGCCCTCACTGGACCCATCCAATATTAACAACCTACGCCCCATCTCCTTGCTCCTCTTCTTATCCAAACTCCTCAAATGTCTGGTCTACAACCAACTGAGCGTCCACCTCGCTGATAATAGCCTTCTTGATCCCCTTCAGTCTGGATTTCGTCCTCAACACTCCACAGAAACTGCTCTCCTAAAACTAACAAACGATCTACTAACGGCCAAACCCAATCAACACTATTCTGTACTCCTCCTCCTGGACCTCTCTGCTGCCTTTGATACGGTTGACCACCCCCCCTCCTCAAAAAACTCCAGACTTTTGGTCTCCGTGACTGTACTCTTTGCTGGTTCTCTTCCTACTTATCCAACCGCACCTTTAGTGTTTCTTACAACTCTACTTCCTCCTCTCCTCTTCCTTTCTCTGTTGGGGCCCCCCAAGGTTCTGTTCTTGGACCTCTCCTCTTTTCAATATACACCTCCTACCTGGGTCAACTGATAGCGTCTCATGGCTTCCAATACCACCTCTACGCTGAACGACACCCAAATCTATTTCTCTACCCCTCAGCTCACTCCCTCTGTCTCTTCACGTATCACTAATTTACTATCAGATATATCATGCAAAAGATTCAGAAAGTCGACAAAGAAAACAAAAATTCACCGCTCCAGGTCAATCCACCGACAGGCTACCAACTCTCCAGATAGGTGGGGGTTCCAGGTGCAGGCTGATTGCACAAGCCAAGTATACAGAAAACGAACAAAACTCTGGACAGCCGCACTCCGGTTTAAGTAAAAAATGAAAATGCCTTTATTTCTTCAAGTGAAAAACTCCATATCACATAAAACATCACAGCAAAGGGAAAAATAGAACAAAATATCTGATGCGTTTCACGCTAAAACCAGCGCTTACTTAAACTCAATCTATCCAAAACCAAACTTATAATTTTTCCTCCCCCATATGCCCCTTGCCCTTCCCCTGATCTCTCTGTCAAAATCAATGGCAAAACTATAAGCCCATCCCCCACATGCCAAGGTTCTAGGTGTAGTCCTGGACTCTGAACTCTCCTTCAAGCAACACATCCAATCACTGTCCAAATCCTGCCGTCTCAACCTCCGCAACATCTCCAAAATACGCCCCTTTCTATCCAATGACACAACAAAGCTCTTTATTCACTCGCTGGTCATCTTCCGCCTCGACTACTGCAACTCCCTTCTCATTGGCTTACCTCTACATAGTCTATCACCTCTTCAATCCATCATGAATGCCGCTGCCAGACTCATCCACCTTACCAATCGCTCGGTGTCTGCTACTCCTCTCTGTCAATCCCTCCACTGGCTTCCGCTCAGCCAAAGAATTAAATTCAAAATACTAATAACTACGTACAAAGCCATCCACAACTCTGCCCCCAGCTACATCACTAGCTTAGTCTCTAAATACCAACCTACTCGTCCTCTTCATTCCTATCAAGACCTCCTGCTCTCTAGCTCTCTTGTCACCTCCTCCCATACTCGCCTCCAGGACTTTTCCAAAGCCTCCCCAATCCTATGGAATGCCCTACCCCAATCTGTCCGCTTATCTCCTACTTTATTCGATTTTAGACGATACCTGAAAACCCTCTTCTTCAGAGAAGCCTACCCCACCCACACCTAGCAACTATATTTTCATTTTCTCCATCAGCTCATCCCCCACAGTTATTACCTTGTGTTTCCACTTGACCCTCCCTTCTAGATTGTAAACTCTAAGGAGCAGGGCCCTCTGATCCCTCCTGTATTGATTTGTATTGTAAGTGTAATGTCTGCCCTCATGTTGTAAAGTGCTTGTCAGGAAAACCCTTCCCACATACTTCCGAGTGGTGTAAGGCTTAGAAGATTACCTGTGCGCAAGAAGAGCGATAATGCGATCGGCGGTGCGCGCGTGCGAACGCGCAAGCACACGCGGGAGCGCGCGCGGCCGTTTTGACGGCAATTGGTGCCAATGGTCTTGCTGCCTGATCAACAGCGTTCCTGTGTGCTCTGCTACCTGCCAGTCACCTGTCTACCGTTGCTGGACTACAGAACACCTCCCGGTTCTCCACCGTACCCAGCTGGTGCCTTCCGCTGTGTTCTGTTACCTCCTACATCCTGCTGCTGGACTACAGGACGCCTCCCGTTGTCCGTTGTATCTTGCTGTCACCTGCATCCCGCTGCTGGACTACAGGACTCCTCCCTGTTGTCAGCCGCATCCTGCCCACGGTCTGCATCCCGCCACTGGGCTACAAGGCACATCCCTGCTGTCTGTTGCTTCCGGCTGGAACCGCTTGCTGCGTCCTGCTATCATCTGCATCCTGTGGCTGGACTACAGGACACCTCCCCACTACCAAGGGTCTCCTGCGTTCTACACCGGCCATCCAGTCAGGCGCTTGTGCTCCTTTGTGCTCCCGAGCCCCTGTCACCTCTATCAGGGCCTCCCGAGTCAGAGGTTTACGAGAGGCCACTCCCTGCACTCCGGGCTCTGCCTTAAAGGGGTTCTGCACTCATAATACAACATTTGCCCATTCTGTTGCCTCTAGTTAATATATCTCATAATGCCACCTGTTTTTTTTTTTTGATTCACCTACCTTTTGTAATCTTCAGTAGTTTATTTTAAACCCCTGCGGCGATGGGCGGTCTCTTGCGGGGATCAGCGTAATTTCCTGTTGAAGCCCGCACTGTCTCCTGGGATCTCGTTCGTGTAATCCCAGGAGACATTGCGGCTAATGCACCCGACATCTCGCGAGATTTCGGGTGCTACAGCCGACATCTCGCGAGATTTCGGGTGCTACAGCCGACATCTCGCGTGATTTCGGTAATTACAGCCGAGATCTCGCGAGATCTCGGCTGTAATTACCAAAATCACGCGAGATGTCGGCTGTAGCACCCGAAATCTCGCGAGATGTCGGGTGCATTAGCCGCAATGTCTCCTGGGATTACACGAACGAGATCCCAGGAGACAGTGCGGGCTTCAACAGGAAATTACGCTGATCCCCGCAAGAGACCGCCCATCGCCGCAGGGGTTTAAAATAAACTACTGAAGATTACAAAAGGTAGGTGAATCAAAAAAAAAAAACAGGTGGCATTATGAGATATATTAACTAGAGGCAACAGAATGGGCAAATGTTGTATTATGAGTGCAGAACCCCTTTAAGGTATGTGACAGTGCTGCGCAAACTGTTGGCGCTATATAAATCCTGTATAATAATAATAATAATAATAATGGAGAGAAACTGAGATAGAAGGGAAACGCTGGAATATGCCTCAGTACCAGCATGCAAAGGTATATTGCTTTGTAAAAAATGAATTATCTCTAATGTTGGGTGTCCTACATGTGTGGATACTACTGCACTATGTAATACTACTAGTTTCGTTTTTTTACATTTTAGAATGGGGTGCCTCAAGATTGTACATCATTTTAAAGGGTGCCTTAGCCCAAAAAAAGTTGAGATGCACTATGTTACAGCCAGGGAAGCTGCCATTTTAGCCTCTGTTTGATCTGTAGTTGCCATGGTGTTGCACATGTGATCAGTTATTACTACAGCCATTTGATAGCTTGACAGTTCGGTTTAGAGGACAAGCAGCTGTGACGGTTATCATCCATGGCATGCCTTGAATGTAAACGTATTGGGAAACAGTTAAAGTGGAATTAAACCAATTGATTGAAACCCATCGGTTTCCAAAAGCAGTTGTAGTCAAGGCATACTGTGAATGATAACTGTGAGGCCGCGTACACACGCGGGGACTGTTCGCTCAACTTTGTCCGCTGAACAGTGTTTCGGCGGACAGTCCGCTCGTGTGTGGGCTTTCAGCGGACAGTTTCAGCGGACAGTTTCAGCGGACAGTCTGACGAACAAGTTTTTCGGAAATTCTGAAAAACTGTCCGCTGAAACTTGGTTTGAGCGGACAGTCCGCCCGTGTGTAGGCTTGTTCGTCAAACTAAGTCTCGCGCATGCTCAGAAAGAATTTACACGCCGAAGGTTGCATTGCAGTGTATAGGACGTCGTTTTCTAGTCCCGTCGTAGGTGCCGTTCACGTCATCGCGCACGGTTTCAGCGGACTGTTCGTTCGTCGTGTGTGGGCAAGTCCGTCCATGCTAATTTTGAGCGGACTGTCCGCTGAAACTGTTTGACGAACAAAGTTGAGCGAACAGTCCCCGCGTGTGTACGCGGCCTCACTGTTGATTTTTCCTGGTGATCTGGCCAGTAAGGCTAAGTTTAGACTTGTATCTAAACCGCTATGGATTGTTTTTAATTTTTCAGGGGCATTTGACAGGCGGTGAGGAGGCGTCAGATCACCTCCCTACCATAAGAACACCTCTAAGCCCCTGTACACACGGTCGGAGATTTCCACAACCAAATCCGTCAGATTTTGGCCGTCAGATTTAGTCTGACGGATTGTGTCCGAAACTGTTGCATACACACGGTCGGACTAAGTTGTCGAAAAATCCGATCTTTCAGAACGTGATGACGTAATTTCGTTACGATGGGACTACATTCACGCTAGTAGCCAATAGCTTTGATGTAGGAATTTGATCTGAGCATGCGTGGCACTTGGTCCGATCAAAATTCTCTACACATGATCGGATTACGTCCGACCGGCCCAGTTGGTCGGGAAATATTTCCAACATGTTGGAAAATTGGGTCTGACGGAGATTCGGACGGAATCAGTCCGATGCATACCACACACAGTCGGATTATCTGACGACGCGGTCCGATAAGACGCATTCCGACGGATTCTCCAACCATGTGTACGCGGCATAAAAAGCATTCTAATCCTGTTTGAACCCAGTCATTTCCACATAAATGCACTGCAACCGTGTGCATGGCACATTTCAATTTGCTGGAATGGGTTGCATTCGGGGGCTTGCTGCTTGCCGAGCATAACAGGAGCAATTATTTTTGCCATGGGCATGAGGCAAAGCATCGCAATAGCAGTGTGTAAACACCCCTGTTTACTGCATTTGCAGCTTAACAGGGGGCAGTTGGGATGTGCTAACAATGTGGTTCAGCTGTGCATTTTTATCGCCCCCAACCACAAGTCTAAACATGTTCTTATTCTGTTGTTTTTCAAACTCCTTTAACAGATCAAGTGTCAAGCAAAAGTGGCAGAGGGTTGACACAAACCAATTACCACCTCCTGGGGTGCTTACAATGGTCAACTTTAAAGTGATTGTAAAGGCTCGCTTTAAAAAAAAAAAAAAAAACAACAACAAACATGTTATACTTACTTCCTCTGTGCAGTTGGTTTTGCACAGAGCAGTCCAGATCCCCCTCTTCACGGGTCCCCATTTGCTGCTCCTGGCCCCTCCCTCCTTTGAGTGCCCCTCAGCCAGCAGCTTGCTACATGTTGTCACCCAAGCCGAATCATAGCTGTGTATTTATTCAGACACAGAGCCCTGACCTGGCCCCGCCCCCCCGCTCTCTCCCCTGATTGGCTGACTATGATTGACAGCCGCTGCTTTATCTCAGCCAATCAGGAGGAGTGTACTGTATGGCTGAGGGGATCATGGACATTGCTGGAAAGAGAAGGAGCTCAGGTAGGTAATTGGGGGGTGCTGGGGGGTGCTGGGGAGGCTGCTACACACAAAAGGTTTTTTATCGTAATGCATAGAACTCATATATGTAAAATCTTTATCGCAAAAGGAAAAACACTGTTTGCTGTAACTGCTTAAAAAGTGTTAGCTGGTGTTCAGCATTATTTTGTTATTTGGGTCCATAAAAATCTGCTATTCCATCTGTAGGTGGGGTGCAGCATGGTGCAGAGGCAATAATTCACACAGTCAGGTACAATGGAAAACTTGCATTGAAATAATACAGCAACAGTTTACAATAAATTTGGAGGGACAGCTACCCAACTGGGCTCGCTCACAGTTCCAATAACGTGAAGAAGTACTGTAAGTGGCAGACGAACCAACAGCATCTGTTGAGAGGGGACAAGATGCAGCCTGGCTGTCTTGTGCCCAATCAGGAAGGTACCCAGAGAGATGCAATCCTAAGTTTTCCCTTGAACATTCCCTTGCAGCCCACTGAGCTCCCATTCTCTCTCATTAGACTACTTGATTCACTGCCACTGAATCCCTTGAGCTCCTCCAATCTTCAAGGTAGCATCTTCTTCAAGCATCACCCCGGCTTCTCTGCTGGGTCCCTAGCTTGGCACTCAAGACTCAAGCTTCACCCCACTGGCCTGCTCGGTCCCTGGCTTGAAACACAAGACTGCTCTGCAAGCATCACCTCCGCTGGCTGGGTCCCTGGCTTCATACCCACTGAAGTTTCCAAGTTCTTAACATTCCCCGTTTGGTAAGAATTCTGCTCCGGTACTTGCTTCAGCTACTCACTGTGGTTCCTGGTAATAAGGTGTTTGGTCTCTCAGTGGCGACAGTTTCCCCCATACCTCTGACCACAACAGGTTCTTCGGCCGGCAGAACCGTCACTTCTGGTTGGACTGCAAGCCGTAATCCCAACCCTGTGCTGCACTCTTGCTTCTGGATAGGCCCTCAGACAGCCTAGCAGCCAGGGATAGGCCCAATCTCTGGCCTAGTAGCCTGGGCAATACAACACACGTCCACCCAGAAAGCTGTCCAGGTGGCACAGAACACCGATCACCTGACTTCACCCAAATATATAGGTTCTCCTAGCAGGTCAAGGGATTCAAGGAAACCCCTGCCCATTGGCTGAGATGCCCCATATACCCATAATCTGACCCTGCATTGTCCTTCTCGTATTGAATGCCACCAGGTACCCGGCCACTCAGCGGCAGAAGAGAAAAGTGCACCAATGCCAGAATTAGGCAATAATCGATTGAGCCCTAACAATTAGCCAAGATAGTTACTCCTGACAGGTATATTTAGGAGCAACCCTGCCTAAACTCCAGGGTGCTACACAGAAAAACCTTGGATTGCGAGCATAATTCGTTCCAGAAACATGTTTGTAATCCAAAGCACTTGTATATCAAAGCAAATTTCCCCATAAGAAATAACGGAAACTCAAATGATTTGTTCCACAACCATTTATTCATAGGTCCTTCAGTTTATAGTCCATATTAAAAGATTATAGCAATGTGACCAGGTTGTGTAACCATTAAATGCCCATCCACAAATGGAAGCCTCCACAAGGGGACTAGAAGCAAAACAGGAGCTACAGAGTATAAAAGAGAAGAGAGGCACCTCTAAAGCTCCATACACACGATCGGAATTTTGGTCGGAAAAAGCTCTGATGGGTTTCTGACGGGATTTCGCTCAAGCTGTCTTGCATACACACGGTCACACCAAATTCCGACCGCCAAGAACTCAGTGACGTACAACACAAACAACGGGACTAGAAAAAGTTTTAGCCAATAGCTTCCGTCTCGTAGTTGAATCTGAGCATGTGTGAGTTTTTGAGTGTCGGAATTGCATACACACGATCGGAATTTCTGATAGAAACTTTTTCCATCGTAAAAAATTGAGAACCTGCTCTCAATCTTTTGCTGGTGGAAATTCAGCCAGCAAAATCCGATGGAGCATACACACGGTCGCATTTTCCAACGAAAAGCTTTCATCTGTCTTTTGCTGGCCGAAATTCTGACCGTGTGTAGGCGGCATCAGTGTAGCAATATGATTACATTTAATAAAGGTATAACATTTAGTAACTCACATAGTTGATGGTTAAAAGAGGCACATCTAAGTATACAGGCATCCGGGATAAAGCTGTCCACATAGACCGTCCTCCGCACCGCTGTCAGTCTGCAATCGTGACCGGAAAGACTACCCTGCAGTAGACCATTCTGAAAGCGAGGCTTGTGGAGCCCAGCATGGAAGGGATGACGTTGATGGCGGTGTGGAGGATGGTTTATGTGGAAAGCTTTACCCCGGATGCCTGCATACTTAGCCCACGTACACACGGTCGGAGATTTTGCCAACCAAATCCGTCGGATTTTGCCTGTCGGATTTAGTCTGACGGATTTTGTCCGAAACTGTTTCATACACACGGTCGGGCCAAGTTGTCGAAAAATCCGATCTTTCAGAACGTGATGACGTAATTTAGTTACGATGGGACTACATTCAGGCTAGTAGCCAATAGCTTTGATGTAGGAATTTGATCTGAGCATGCGTGGCACTTGGTCCGATCAAAATGCTCTACACATGATCGGATTAGGTCCGTCCGGCCCAGTTGGTCGGGAAATATTTCCAACATGTTGGAAAATTGGGTCGGACGGAGATTCGGATGGAATCAGTCTGATGCATACCACACACAGTCGGATTATCTGACGACACGGTCCGATAAGACTCATTCCGACAGATTCTCCGACCGCGTGTACAAGGGCTTAGATGTGCCTGTTTTAATCATCAACCATGTGAGTTGCTGAATATTGTATTTTCATTAAATGTAACCATATTGCTACACTTAGCCCTTGTACACACGGTCGGAGATTCCGACGGAATGTGTCCTATCGGACCGTTTTGTCGGATAATCCGACTGTGTGTGGTCTCCATCGGACTGTTTCCTTCGGAATATCCGACGGACCAACTTTTCCAACTTGCCGGTAAAATTTTCCGACAAAATGCTCCGATCAGACATACTCCGATCATGTGTAGCCTACTCCGACGGACAAAGTGCCACGCATGCTCAGATCAAATTCCTAGACCAAAGCTATTGGCTACTAGCCTGAACGTAGTCCTGTCATAACGAAATAATGTCATCACGTTACGTACAATCGGATTTTCCGACAACTTAGTCCGACCGTGTGTATGCAACATCACTTCCGGACCTCTTCCGGAATTAATCCATCGGAATTACTCCGACGGATTTGGTTGCCGGAATCTCCGACCGTGTGTATGGGGGCTTCACTTTTATACTCAGTTGTGACATGACGCTACTTGTATATCAAGACATCGCTTGTATATCAAGTCAAAATATATTTAAAAATGTTGCTTGTCTTGGAAAAACGCTCTCAAACCAAGTTACACTCAAACCAAGGTTTCACTGTATAATATTTAGTAAACTTTAACTGGTTGATGACAGTAAGCACACGCTGTGTATAGTTACACACGGGGTTTATAAAGTACCTATGTGTCACATTCCTAGTGGGAGCTGCCACATCACTTAACAGTTAATATATGCTACTGAGAATACGCCGCGTGAGCCATGGAAGGATTACAACATTTTAAATGCACAGTCAGCGCAGGGAACCCAGCGCCGCACATTAGGAACAGTGGGTGTTTTCCTCTGATTAACACTGGCAGTGACTGATCATGGCATTTAAATCATGAAATTGTTAGAAGGAACGGCCTCCTCCTGAAAGGTAGCATTGTCATCAACACCTTTAAATGAGTGATCCCGCAGAACACAATCACGCGGCTGCGGCAAGGTGGCGACACAGCTTGTTAAAGGGTGGACTATTTTAAACCTCTGCACTATAAATCATTAGGTGGTATTGACTGATTCTGTGCTATAATTTATTCTTGTCCTTCTATGCACCATTAGTCAATGAGAAGAAAGTAGCCAATACGTTGTCTTCCCGTGTAGAACTGCGTTTTGGGAGCCTTTTTAGGGTTACGTTTTATTTAAACGTGGAAGTAGGTGGTGTTCTTATTTATTACTTCTTTGGTTGGGAGCTGGCTCGAAGAATGATCATCTAAATCTTTTTACTGGTGAAATTTGGTGATGTCTACATTTAAAAACTGTCCATGAGTTCTAGGGACAGTCCTGGTGTTCCTGAGACATTTATTCCTGGAAAAGTTTCTTTATATTATTATTTCTCAGTATGCATAGAGAGCTATTTTTTTTTTAAGGATTTTTGTATGACTTCTGATGCTGCGTACACACGATCGGGCTATCCAGTGGACCAGAGTCCGACCTTGCAATGCGTCTGCGTGTGGGCTTTTTCTTTCCAAAAGTCCAGCAGAGTTAAGCCGCGTACACACGGGCGGACTGTCTGGCCAACTAAGTCCGTCAGACAATCCGACAGACAGTCCGTCCAACTTTTGAATGAACGGACTTGACCACACACGATGAACAGACAGTCCGTTGAAAGCTTGCGCGATGACGTGTACAGCACGTACGACGGGACTAGAAATACGACGTCCAATACACAGCAATGCACCCTTCGGCCGTGTAAATCCTTTCTGAGCATGCGCCATACTTAGTCTGTCCAACTTGCCTACTCACGAGCGGACTGTCCGCTGAAACCAAAGTTGGACGGACAATATTACGGAAATTCCGAAAGACTTAGTCCGCCAGACTGTCCGCTGAAAAAGTCTGCTGAATCCCACACACGAGCGGACTGTCCGCTGAAATGTGTTTCAGCGGACTAAGTTGGACAGACAGTCCGCCCGTGTGTACGCGGCCTTAGAAAGAAGTTTTGATTCAAAATTGTCTGCCAGACTCGACATTTCGGCGGACAATCCGCCCGTCTGTGTGCTAGTCCGCTAGACTTTTAAAATGAATCCCGGAGGATGCTGGGGCTGTGACATCATAAGGGACGGGGTCACCATGTGACATCACACGGTGACCCCGCCCCTTGTCCCTATATAAGTCGCCGCACGATGCGTCCCTGCCTTTGCAGGCCAGAGAGAGCGTCGTGTCAACATCGCGAGGAAGAAGAGAAGAAGAGAAGTAGGTGGCAGCAGCAGAAGACGGCCAACGCTAGTAAAAGACCTATAAGAAGATAGCGGAGGCCTGGCAAGAAGAACCAAAGAGCGGGACAACACCCCAGAAGTTTGAAGAAGACCCCCGGATGGCGGCGGCGACGAAGAAGAAGAAAGCCGGGCTCCTCCGCTAGTAAAAGAGCTAGAAGAAGATAGCGGAGGAGTCCGACGAGAAGACCCCCAAGAGGGAAGAAGACCCCCAGAGCTGTCTAATAAATTATTTTAAAAACTTGTGTTGTGTTTTTTTATTGACACTTTTTTCACCAGGTGAATGGGTAGGGGTACATCGTACCCCATACTCATTCACATAGGGTGGGGCGCCGGTATCTGGAGACCCCCTTCCCCAAAGCACCCCCCCATGTTGATGGCACGCGGCCTGGTATGGCTCAGGAGGGGGGGCACTCACTCGTCCCCACCCCCTGACCGGCGGGGCTGCGTGCTCGGATAAGAGTCTGCTATGGACTTTGGGGGGACCCCCATGCCGTTTTTTGGGCGTAGGGCTTCCTCTTTAAATCCATACCAGGTGACGGGGCCAGCGAGGTGTCAATCTCGCCGATGGAGACGGCGACATTGACTTACTTCGCTAGTCCCGTCTACCTGGAGCCACGTTCAAAATGAACGGACTTTTCTCCATGCGTGGGTAAGTCCGTTCATTTCAAAAGTCCGGCGGACTCCCACCATAGTCCGTTGGATTGTCCGCCGGACCTAGTCCGCTGGCAAAGTACGCTCGTGTGTGGGCAGGTCCGCTCGTTTGGAAAGTTCGGGCGGAACTCCGCTGCAAAGTCCGGCGGTTTGTCTGGATAGTCCGATCGTGTGTATGCGGCATGAAAGTGGAGTTCCAACTTTCCAAATTTTTTTTTTTTGGATGAATATATTTATTTTAAAAATCTTATCAATAGCACTCATGTTTTTCTGATCAACAGCAGCTCGATTGCCGATTTAATAGAGGACGATATATTATATTGCTCGTTCTTGGCAATTTCCATCTTGCTTGTGGGCATGTGAAGCCCACAAGCACTATCTTCCGGCATCTGGTGCAGCTGAGCCACCAGAATGCACCACCCGTTCTCACGCATGCGTAGTATGTACGGCTCGCAGCGCTGTACACTTCTAACATTGCCATCACAACGGGTGGCACTGACGGAAGTGCCCGCCCCGTTGTGATGGCAACAAAGCCCCCGGCGCTGCCCACTGACTCCTGGGAAATGATGACAAGCATCTCCCAAGAGCACTAGCAAGCATGGGTGCCAAGGGAAATGACGTCAGGAGCCAGGGAGAGGAAGAGGCAGATTACAAGGCACCTCTTAGCAACAGACATGAAAACGTGAGTAAAAAAAAATAATTTTTTTCCAAATGTTGTTTCTTAGGTTTAATGCTGCTGAATAATACAAAGTTAATTTTTTTGGATGGAACTAAAATGTAAGAAAAGCCTATTTCTATTTTTTTAAATGTTCGTTCTCCCCTCCTTCTGCTTTTAAGCCACTTCAGTCCTGTCATTTTATCCCACAGCTCTGTGTAAAGAAGCACCCAACAACGGCTCGCCCATCACCCATAGGCTCCCATAGCCCAGCCGTAATGGCTGCTTGCTCCTCTCCCTTGCAGCAGTTGCTCATGCGCGAGTCACGCTGCGCAATATGGATGGTCACTGCTGTCTCTGTGACCCGTGTGTTTCCCAGCAGACAGCGGGGAAGGGACAGGAAGTGGCGTAAATACCTGCAGAATCTGCGGATATCTATGCCCAGAAGTGGATGCAAATAACTGTATTATACAGGTATCTGCCCCCCCCGAAAGGTGCCAATTTAGTACCGGAGGGGGGGAGGGTTCCGATGACCGGAAGTTCCACTTTAAGGTGGAGCTACACTTTAAGGTATAGGGACATATTTTCTTTGTATAGTTTATAGCCGCACATCATCAGTGGTATTACAGGGCTCAATTCACAAAGCAATATCACATGCAATATTTGGAACATGTCACTTTTTTGATCCTAATATTGCATGCGATCTTGAAAAAGTCAATTCATTATCAGTTTATGCAGTAAGTACTGAAAAAAGAAAGGCGGTAATTACTGCATTACCCAATCTAAAAGTCAATTCACTAACAAAAAAAGTACATTTGTTAAAAAAAAGTTGTGATCTAGCTACTTGTTATTTAACCATTTCAGCTCCAGAAGATTTACCCGCCTTAATAACCAAGCCATTTTTTGCTTTTTGACACTGCACTACTTTATCTGACAATTGTGCGGACATGCAACGCTGTACATAATATAAATATATCTAATTTTTTCCCCACAAATAGAGCTTTCTTTAACCACTTCCCACCCGGCCAATGCATATATACGGCCGGGTGGGAGCCGTCTACTCCTGATAGGCCGTTCAGGAACGTCCTTCAGGAGTAGCGGGATCCAATCACGGCCGTCATGTGATGTAAACAAACAGCCGGTTGCTAGGCAATCGGCTCTCCTCTCCTCACACGGAAGTCACCGCTGAGGAGAGGAGAGCAGAACGCTGCAGCCGGCTGATGATCAGTGAGTATGGGCTGCTTTTTACAGCTTTTTACTCACTGATCTTCAGTCTAGTGTAAACACACAACACACCACACAGTACAAACACAGTCCCCACACATGTCCCCAAAACACACATGTCCCCAAAACATACATGTCCCCAAATAATAAAAACACATGTCCCTAATAATAAAAACATGTCCCCCACATATGTCCCACTAAAATCACATGTCCCAATGATTATCTGCACACATATGTACGTGATCACCTGCACACATATGTACATGATCATTTGCGTACATATGTCCGTGATCACACAAACCAATTATTATACACTTAACGGAATTTTTTTTACCAAAAACATGTAGCAGAATACATTTTGGCTTAAATTTATGACAAAATTAGATTTTATTGGATTTCTTTTCAAATAGAAAAAAGAAAATATTGTTTTTTTTCCAAATTTCCGCTATTTTTGCGCTTATATCGCAAAAAAAAAAAACGGAGTCGTGAATAAATAACACCAAAATAAAGCTCTATTTGTGCGAACAAAATGATAACAATTTCATTTGGGTACAGTGTAGCATGACCGCGCAATTGTCACTGAAAGCGCTAGAGCGCTGAAAGCTGAAAATTGGGCTGGGAAGGAAGGGGGTGAAAGTGCCCGGTATTGTAGTGGTTAAGTGGTATTTGATCTCCACCAGGTGTTTTTATTTTTTGCTCTATAAAAAGACTGAAACTTTTGAAATAAAAAAAACATTTGATTGGTTTACATGAACGTTATAGCATCTACAAACTAAGGTACATATACTAAAATGTAAAAAAAAAAAAACACCTTTTGAAATACTAGTAATGATGGCGATCAGCGGGGCTGTGATAGTATGGCGGGCAGCCTGACACTAACTGACACTTTGTGGGAACCAGTGACACTAATACAGCGATCAGTGCTAAAAAAAAAAAGATAAAAATATGCACTGTACTAATGACACTGGCTGGGAAGGGGTCAAGATCTAGGGTGATAAGAGGGTAAAATGTGTGACTAAGGGATGTTAGTTAGTTATTTTCTGTTTTGCACGGAAAGAAAAACAGGCACATCGCTACTGACAGGACAACAGTGTTAATTTTGATTTTGTTTTAGTCTTAGCCTCAGGATTAAAATGGCATTTTAGTTTTAGTCCTATTATTGTCTTCTGCAATTGTTTTAGTTTTAGTCTTATTTAGTCGATGAAATCTCCAGTACATTTTAGTCGTCTAAAATCTAATGGATGTAATTAAATTGTATTGCATTTCTCTACAATTTCCCAAAAAATCTAATATGCTATTATTTATGGTATTGAGGTATGAACATGCACTACAGACCAGTGTTAATTTTGAAGTCAAATTTAAATTTTAGATTTAGTCTTAGTCTTTTGACTAAAATGGCGTTTAAGTTTTAGTACCATTTTAGTCTTTTGACTAAAATTCCATGTTAGTTTTAGTCGTATTTTAGTCATCTCAGTTGTTTTAGTCACATTCTAGTTGACTAAAATAGTATTCATTTAGTCGACTAAAATGTTTTAGTCGTTTTAGTCGATGAATTGTTTACACTGGCAAAGTTCTGTCCTGTCTTCCTCCTTGCCGATCGGCGGGTGCCGGCGGTCATCCATTGGCAGGCACCCGCCGATCTGCTTGCGCTGTGTCTAATCACAGCACAACCGGTGCACCCCCTACCCGGAAGTTTCGGATCACATACTAGGTACGTGATCCAACACAGGAGAGCTGTTTTGCCACCACACTCCTACGTGAGGCAGTGGGCAAGTGGTTAACGAATTAATAAAATTAATAGTCGGTTGTTAAGGAGCTGCCACCCACCTGGTGTCCTAATAGTGACTTATCCCTACACTGCTCATTCAGCTGTCAGCTGGGGACTCCCATACCAAAAAGAGGGACAACTGAGGCGTAAAGAGAGTCAGAGGGATTCGGTTTCCAAAAAAAGTCTCTCCAAATGGAGGGGTTGGGTGCTATGGAACCTAGCAGAAGTGTTTCAAATTTATTTTGACCATAGGCTCAAATGATGGAGATCCACCCCTACTCTGTATTGAGATGTTAGTTGAGATGTTATCACTGATCAACTATACCACTGTGATCTTCCCCCGTTAGGGGATCGTTATCCTGGTGATATACATGGATTGTTACTAATGTTTTTAATTTGTAATTTAAAGTTGTTGTAAACCCTTACAAACCACTTTGACCTACAAGTAACCCTAGATTAAGCCTTACCTGTAGGTCCAAGAAATATCTCCTAAACCTATACGGTTTAGGAGATATTTACCTGAAGACAGCCACCGATGTCTACGGCGCATGCGCTGTAGACAGCGGTGCGCAGGCGCACTGGGTAAGCCACAGATCGCGGCGATATGTCGCGAGTGTCGGCTCCCGTGCGCATGCGCGGGAGTGACGTCATTGCTGCTCCAGCGAATCACAGCTCCGGAGCAGCGAGACCCACCGAGAAGATGGACGTTCGGAACTACAGGGGACAGCGGTGGCTTTGCTGGCTCCTGTGTCAGGTAAGTGACACATAATGGACTACTATGCGATGCGATGCGATGCATAGTAGTCCATTATGCTTTACCTTTGGAGGGAATAAAAGAGGAAGTAAACTCATCAGGGTTTACTTCCTCTTTAATGCTTGCTATGTGTTATTAATTTTGTATTAATAAACTTTTGTATTATTTTATATAATTGCCTATATACTTAAGCTCACCCCCATTATACTCTACCAAGATAGTCCAATTGCCGTACTCCTCCGGGGAGGCCTGGTTGGGGACCTTATCCCTACTCTGTATTTACTTTATGGTATTTCAGTTTGGCTGTAGTGTAGTTTGGCTGTAGTGTAGTTTGGCTGTAGTGTACCTCCTGTTTTTCTTCTTATCATTACAGTCAATTTTATTTTATTTTTTAAGACTGAATAAGACTGTAGATGAAGTCTGAAATCTTCTATTCCACCCACACCCATACAGTGCATGCACACGCTGTATTCTTTTTTCCATTTATAACTATGTCGGAGTATACAACATTTCCCATGGACATTCCAAGGGGGAATTCTGTTTGTCTGTGTTTCATTCCCTCTAAATAAATGATAATACTGAGTGATGATAATTCTCCTCCATGTCATGATGTAAGCCTTATTAATTTGTTAACCCGAGGCCGGGGCATTTTAAACCGCTTTACTAGCGCAGAAAGTATACGATTGTTCTGAAAAATTACCTGCCACTAGAGGTTATTCAAATCCAAGTCTTGATTTATTAGACTAGACAGTTTTAAGACCATATCTATAGCGAGTAGTTAGCCATAGTGCTGAACTGACATTTTTTAAATTAAGTGCAAAGAATAGACTTTGTAGTCAGCCCCACTATTCATGCAATAGATTTCGCCACCCTTTTTAAAAGGCAGAGGTTCGCTGTGTTCTTTACTATATTCACGTCTTCCTAACTCCCTAACTCTGGCCATATATGGAAAGAAATGCATGCACAGGGGTGGACTGACCACTCATGGGGCCCCCGGGCAATAGGAGATTATGGAGCTCCCAGGCAATAGGAGAAGATTATGGGGCCCCTGGGCAATAGGAGATTATGGGGCTCCCAGGCAATAGATTATGGGGCCACACAGTATACACACACACACATACAGTATACACACACACACAGACACACAATATACACACACAGTATACAGACACACAATATACACACACAGTATACACACACACACAGTATACACACACACAGACACACAATATACACGCACAGTATCAGGGGCGGACTGACCATTCAGTCACTGCCCGAGGGCCCCGGGCCACTAAGGGGCCCCATCAAGGCTGCCAGCCTCAGTAAAACCAGGGACAGTATGTAAAAATCTGTGTGTTTTTTACATCTGTCCCTGAAATGTCCCTTACCGACATCCTTTTGGTCTAAAAATCCTGAGGTTATAGCTGCCCCACCTCTCCAGTACCTTCTCAGCCAATAGAAACATGTATCTGTATACTGCGTGTGTGTGTGTGTGTATTTATACTGGGTGGCCCCATAATCTCTGATTGCCTGGGGGCCCCATAATCTCCTATTGCCCAGGGGGCCCCATGAGTTGTCAGTCTGCCCCTGCACAGTATACACACACAGACACATACAGTATACACACACAGACACACAATATACACACACAGTACACACACATACAATATACACACACACAGACACACAATATATACACAGTATACACACACAGAAAAGTTACTGGAGAGGCGGGGCAGCTATAATCTTGGGATTTAAAAAAAAAAACGGATTTTTACATACTTTCCCTGGTTTTGTTGAGGCTGGCAACCCTGATGGGGCCCCTTAGTGGCATGCGGCCCTCGGGCAGTGCCCGAGAGCCCGAATGGTCAGTCCACCCCTAAGCATGCATTAAATCATTATATGTTAAGCAAGTGTTTGCTGCCTTTTAGCTTTTTAATCTGTTCAATTGTATTAATATTAACAGAAGCAACAATATACAAAGAGACAAAAAATATGACACCATTTATATTTTTGTCAGTATAATGAAGAACCAAAAAATAGCTAAAGGGCCAAGCTTTTTGTCAGATGAGATTTCTGTCTATAAGTACCCTCTCACATAGGCTTTCTGATCTAGCTTGCCCATCAGTTTTTTCAGCTTTCCATACTCTGCATGGCATCTGGTGCATTTTTACGGCCGTACTACACTAGTCGTTTATCCATCTGGAGGTATGCAATATTGACTTTAATGAATCAAATATGCCCTGGTAATCTCATCCTGCTCTGAATGCCCCTGATGAAAGGACTGCATAATTGTCCTGAAACGCGCCGGGCTGAATATCTACAAATGCATCAGTGATTCACGATTGTAACTTGTTGTTTTTATTAACTACATTTTTTGGTGATGTTTGCACCGTAACATTTTTATATATGAAATAAAATATATTTATATAATTTGTTTATATCTCCTCTCCTGTTGCCTAGAAAGTCCCTGATACCTGCGTTGGGGGGTATTTGTTCTTCTATACTTACCTTGGGATTGGCAACCTACTATCCTCATTGGTGGAATTATACTTTAATCTAGTAGGGGATCTGCTCCTGGATCCCCTGCTGAATGCAGTTGAGCACACCCGTATGAAAGGGTTCATACCCTTACTCTTTCTCCAAGCAATTTGTTTTTTGTGTACAGTACCTGTGGCCAGGCAAAGTGCATCGTTCACTCCGGGACCACTCTCATCATTCAGGTACCAAGAATGGAGCCAGTTGGCAGAGAAATATAAAAACAGGGGTGAACGGCGGCGCTAGATATGGTGATAACATAAAATTATATAGCAACTGGAATATAGGTATACATAACATGTGTGTGAATAAGCACACATAATATTAAAACATTTGTTAAAACATAATGTCCATAATTGATCCGAGATCTTGTATGATTAGCACCTGGAGACAGCTCCCTTAGAGTGAAGTGATGAGCTCTGTGTAGAAATGGGAACAGAGGGGCGCCAGACTGAGTGCAGTATAAATCATATATTTAATAAAAACAAGTAGTAACTCACGGGTTAAATTAGATGAGTTCAGTATGTGGTGAAAATCGCCAGTCCTGGAGTCTCATAAAAGTCTTCCCTTTGCAGCCTGGGGCACTGGTGTGATCTTACAGGGATCCAGAGAATGCTGGGAACCAGGAGGCAGGAAACAAGAAGCAGCTGGTCGTGACTTCACAGGAACAGGAAGTGTGATTATTCACAGTGGCAAGGAATGGTAATGCGTTTCGAAGCTACAGCTTCTTCATCAGACCATGATTGGCTGGCAAACCTGGCAGTCTTATATTACAGAGGAAATAGAAACAGAGAGATCTGATGGGCTGGCCAGTCCGTCAATCAAATACACAGATTCAAAGAGGTAGATGGCTGGAGACCGAAGTGAATGTAAATATGATTAAGAAGCTTGCTGATTAATAGTAGAAGATACGTTTATAACGTTTGCAGAAATCGATCAATTCACTCATTGATTAAATACATAAATATAAAATGTATAAATATACCTCAAATTTAAAATACATTTTTATAAGTAAATTAACTTAAAAATTAATTAAGAAAATTATTAGCAATTTGGAAATCAATTGATTATTATAAATTATAATGAATTAATAAAATGGTGAGGATGGAGGAAAGAGAGGACTCTATGCTAGGTATAATATTAAGGTTCTAAGCTATATCATGACCAAAAATACTTCTCAAAAGGATAAAATCGAATCTTTAGATAATAAATGGTTAATGGATAATGCTGGTGATACCCACTGTGTATATATGTGTGCACACATATAGTCATACATATACACACACAAATATAATAACAGCTCATGCATACCCACATACCTGCACGTACGTGCAGTTGAAAACATGTACATGTGCAACAAACGTATGTATATACGCAGGGGCGGACTGACCATTGAGCAACTCGGGCACTGCCCGAGGGCCCCAGGCCACTAGGGGGCCCCATCAGGGTTGCCAGGCTCAGTAAAACCAGGGACAGTATGTCAAAATCCTCTCCAGTACCTTCTCAGCCAATAGAAACGTGTCTGTGTATACTATGTGTACATGTATGTGTATACTGTGTGATTGTATACTGTGTGGCCCCATAATCTCTTATTGCCTGGGGGCCCCATAATCTCCTATTGCCCGGGGGCCCCATGAGTTGTCAATCCGCCCCTGTATATACGTGAGTATATACAAACATTTTTATGTCCCAATACTCTCTAGAGGGAACATAATATTGTATAAAAAAGGGGAAGGGGAAGAGAAAAAAAAAAAAAAAGAGGAAAAAGGGGGTGGTAAAAACAAAAACAAACAAAAAGGGGGGTGGCAAAAAAAGGAGCGGTGTCAAATTTGTGTTTGTTGCCCAAATGAGCTATTTAGTTGATAAGACTGGGTATCCATTCACCAGTAATCGGGCAACCCACTGAGGCATGACCAGGGGAAAATCACACCAGCACCTGATTAAATAAAAGTGCTGATTTCGATCTCCTTGTTCATTCCTCTAGGCGACATAGTATCCAAAGTGAAAATCCAGTACGTTTCCTGACGACACAGTCTTTTGAAACGTTCTGCTGGGGGAAATTTATCTGGAATTGATTCAAGGACCCAAACTTTTAGATCCTTGGATGATTGTTTATGATATTCTAGAAAGTGGCGGGGAACACTGTGTTTAGGGAGACCAGCATCGACAAATCTGCGATGTTCCCCAAATCTGGCTCTAAGGGCTCTGATTGTACGGCCCACATATAGCATGCCACAAGGGCAAGCTAGACAGTAAACCACAAACATGGAAGAACAGTCATGGAAGGTGTTGAATGTGTATGTCTTACCCTTATGAGCAAAGGATTTTTGACCATGTTCAATATGAGCACAAGTCAGGCAAAGGGATTTTTTACACTGAAACATGCCCACCAGAGGAATGAGTGTTAGTTGAATGTTATTGGAAATAGATTGGGCAGATTTAATTTTGCTAGGAGCGAT
The DNA here is from genome assembly GCF_037356315.1 of Lithobates pipiens. Lineage (NCBI taxonomy): Eukaryota > Metazoa > Chordata > Amphibia > Anura > Ranidae > Lithobates > Lithobates pipiens. The sequence continues at coordinate 21,324,835 of NW_027507825.1, forward strand.
TTTCCCTTTTATATTTGGAGCCTTCCTATAGGCAAATTGTGGCACTGTAGGAATAGTGTTTTTTAAGTGTGGGTCTTGCTGTAGTATAGACCAGTAGTGATGGCCGAACGGTTCGCCCGGCGGTCGTTTCGCGGCGAATTTCCGACATTCGCGGTCCGCACGTTCGAACGCCTTTTTCCGTCGTTCGCCGCGGCGGACTTACGTGTTTAATGTATACAAGAACTTTAACCTTTGGTGACACGTTTATCATGTGATACAGGACAGCCAATTGAGACATGACAGCACATGGACACTTGTACATTCCCCCTAACCTATAAATACACCCGATCCGGTGGCCATTTTACATTCTTTCTTCTGTTAAGATAGGGACAGGTTCCTGTGTGGAGTAGGGAGAGATAAACCACTAGCTATTTGGTACACAAAAGTTCTTTTCAGGACTGGTATAGGTGTTAGGTGTTGATAGGTTTGCTGTGCTGCTGATTCTTGCAGCAGCCTGAGTGTCTTTTGTTAGTTTAGAGAAAGGGAAAGGACGGTGTATGCTACAGGGACAGCCAGATTAGTCTTTCATCATCATCATCATCATCATCATCATTAGCTGTTACTATCAAGGTCCACAAAAGAGCTGTTCCAGTAACCACTAATCGTTCTCTTTTTTTGCCAATTTGTATAGGGACAGGAAGGAAGCAGTGTTGTCAGGCAGTGAGGGTAATTTTAAAGACTTGCTGTTATTATTAGTTCCACAAAGGTTCTTTTCAGGACTGGTATCAGTGGTACAGTAATAGGCTTGTACATGTATAATATTCTTTCTTCCAAATATAGAAAGGATATTATACTTGACTGCTGCCCTTCTGCTGCAGTCTGCTAAACATTCACAACTCACTTGTTCCACAAAAGTTCTTATAAGGACTGGTAACTTGGTATAGGGTGCTACGGTACATAGGCTTGAGTGCGGTACAGTCTGCTGTTCTGTAAGGACCGCTATCGGTCCACAATAGATAGGGTTGACGTGCACCACTGCTGACCGCTGCCCTATACTGCAGCAGTCCTTCAGCGGTATAGGGACTGACGTACAGTCTGCTAATCACTAACACACAACCTGCTTGTTCCACAAAAGTTCTTATAAGGACTGGTAACTTGGTATAGGGTGCTACGGTACATAGGCTTGAGTGCGGTACAGTCTGCTGTTCTGTAAGGACCGCTATCGGTCCACAATAGATAGGGTTGACGTGCACCACTGCTGACCGCTGCCCTATACTGCAGCAGTCCTTCAGCGGTATAGGGACTGACGTACAGTCTGCTAAACACTAATACACAACCTGCTTGGTCCACAAAAGTTCTTATAAGGACTGGTAACTTGGTATAGGGTGCTACGGTACATAGGCTTGAGTGCGGTACAGTCTGCTGTTCTGTAAGGACCGCTATCGGTCCACAATAGATAGGGTTGACGTGCACCACTGCTGACCGCTGCCCTATACTGCAGCAGTCCTTCAGCGGTATAGGGACTGACGTACAGTCTGCTAAACACTAATACACAACCTGCTTGGTCCACAAAAGTTCTTATAAGGACTGGTAACTTGGTATAGGGTGCTACGGTACATAGGCTTGAGTGCGGTACAGTCTGCTGTTCTGTAAGGACCGCTATCGGTCCACAATAGATAGGGTTGACGTGCACCACTGCTGACCGCTCACCTATACTGCAGCAGTCCTTCAGCGGTATAGGGACTGACGTACAGTCTGCTAATCACTAACACACAACCTGCTTGTTCCACAAAAGTTCTTATAAGGACTGGTAACTTGGTATAGGGTGCTACGGTACATAGGCTTGAGTGCGGTACAGTCTGCTGTTCTGTAAGGACCGCTATCGGTCCACAATAGATAGGGTTGACGTGCACCACTGCTGACCGCTGCCCTATACTGCAGCAGTCCTTCAGCGGTATAGGGACTGACGTACAGTCTGCTAAACACTAACACACAACCTGCTTGGTCCACAAAAGTTCTTATAAGGACTGGTAACTTGGTATAGGGTGCTACGGTACATAGGCTTGAGTGCGGTACAGTCTGCTGTTCTGTAAGGACCGCTATCGGTCCACAATAGATAGGGTTGACGTGCACCACTGCTGACCGCTGCCCTATACTGCAGCAGTCCTTCAGCGGTATAGGGACTGACGTACAGTCTGCTAAACACTAATACACAACCTGCTTGGTCCACAAAAGTTCTTATAAGGACTGGTAACTTGGTATAGGGTGCTACGGTACATAGGCTTGAGTGCGGTACAGTCTGCTGTTCTGTAAGGACCGCTATCGGTCCACAATAGATAGGGTTGACGTGCACCACTGCTGACCGCTCACCTATACTGCAGCAGTCCTTCAGCGGTATAGGGACTGACGTACAGTCTGCTAATCACTAACACACAACCTGCTTGTTCCACAAAAGTTCTTATAAGGACTGGTAACTTGGTATAGGGTGCTACGGTACATAGGCTTGAGTGCGGTACAGTCTGCTGTTCTGTAAGGACCGCTATCGGTCCACAATAGATAGGGTTGACGTGCACCACTGCTGACCGCTGCCCTATACTGCAGCAGTCCTTCAGCGGTATAGGGACTGACGTACAGTCTGCTAAACACTAATACACAACCTGCTTGGTCCACAAAAGTTCTTATAAGGACTGGTAACTTGGTATAGGGTGCTACGGTACATAGGCTTGAGTGCGGTACAGTCTGCTGTTCTGTAAGGACCGCTATCGGTCCACAATAGATAGGGTTGACGTGCACCACTGCTGACCGCTCACCTATACTGCAGCAGTCCTTCAGCGGTATAGGGACTGACGTACAGTCTGCTAATCACTAACACACAACCTGCTTGTTCCACAAAAGTTCTTATAAGGACTGGTAACTTGGTATAGGGTGCTACGGTACATAGGCTTGAGTGCGGTACAGTCTGCTGTTCTGTAAGGACCGCTATCGGTCCACAATAGATAGGGTTGACGTGCACCACTGCTGACCGCTGCCCTATACTGCAGCAGTCCTTCAGCGGTATAGGGACTGACGTACAGTCTGCTAAACACTAATACACAACCTGCTTGGTCCACAAAAGTTCTTATAAGGACTGGTAACTTGGTATAGGGTGCTACGGTACATAGGCTTGAGTGCGGTACAGTCTGCTGTTCTGTAAGGACCGCTATCGGTCCACAATAGATAGGGTTGACGTGCACCACTGCTGACCGCTGCCCTATACTGCAGCAGTCCTTCAGCGGTATAGGGACTGACGTACAGTCTGCTAAACACTAATACACAACCTGCTTGGTCCACAAAAGTTCTTATAAGGACTGGTAACTTGGTATAGGGTGCTACGGTACATAGGCTTGAGTGCGGTACAGTCTGCTGTTCTGTAAGGACCGCTATCGGTCCACAATAGATAGGGTTGACGTGCACCACTGCTGACCGCTGCCCTATACTGCAGCAGTCCTTCAGCGGTATAGGGACTGACGTACAGTCTGCTAAACACTAATACACAACCTGCTTGGTCCACAAAAGTTCTTATAAGGACTGGTAACTTGGTATAGGGTGCTACGGTACATAGGCTTGAGTGCGGTACAGTCTGCTGTTCTGTAAGGACCGCTATCGGTCCACAATAGATAGGGTTGACGTGCACCACTGCTGACCGCTCACCTATACTGCAGCAGTCCTTCAGCGGTATAGGGACTGACGTACAGTCTGCTAATCACTAACACACAACCTGCTTGTTCCACAAAAGTTCTTATAAGGACTGGTAACTTGGTATAGGGTGCTACGGTACATAGGCTTGAGTGCGGTACAGTCTGCTGTTCTGTAAGGACCGCTATCGGTCCACAATAGATAGGGTTGACGTGCACCACTGCTGACCGCTGCCCTATACTGCAGCAGTCCTTCAGCGGTATAGGGACTGACGTACAGTCTGCTAAACACTAACACACAACCTGCTTGGTCCACAAAAGTTCTTATAAGGACTGGTAACTTGGTATAGGGTGCTACGGTACATAGGCTTGAGTGCGGTACAGTCTGCTGTTCTGTAAGGACCGCTATCGGTCCACAATAGATAGGGTTGACGTGCACCACTGCTGACCGCTGCCCTATACTGCAGCAGTCCTTCAGCGGTATAGGGACTGACGTACAGTCTGCTAAACACTAATACACAACCTGCTTGGTCCACAAAAGTTCTTATAAGGACTGGTAACTTGGTATAGGGTGCTACGGTACATAGGCTTGAGTGCGGTACAGTCTGCTGTTCTGTAAGGACCGCTATCGGTCCACAATAGATAGGGTTGACGTGCACCACTGCTGACCGCTCACCTATACTGCAGCAGTCCTTCAGCGGTATAGGGACTGACGTACAGTCTGCTAATCACTAACACACAACCTGCTTGTTCCACAAAAGTTCTTATAAGGACTGGTAACTTGGTATAGGGTGCTACGGTACATAGGCTTGAGTGCGGTACAGTCTGCTGTTCTGTAAGGACCGCTATCGGTCCACAATAGATAGGGTTGACGTGCACCACTGCTGACCGCTGCCCTATACTGCAGCAGTCCTTCAGCGGTATAGGGACTGACGTACAGTCTGCTAAACACTAATACACAACCTGCTTGGTCCACAAAAGTTCTTATAAGGACTGGTAACTTGGTATAGGGTGCTACGGTACATAGGCTTGAGTGCGGTACAGTCTGCTGTTCTGTAAGGACCGCTATCGGTCCACAATAGATAGGGTTGACGTGCACCACTGCTGACCGCTCACCTATACTGCAGCAGTCCTTCAGCGGTATAGGGACTGACGTACAGTCTGCTAATCACTAACACACAACCTGCTTGTTCCACAAAAGTTCTTATAAGGACTGGTAACTTGGTATAGGGTGCTACGGTACATAGGCTTGAGTGCGGTACAGTCTGCTGTTCTGTAAGGACCGCTATCGGTCCACAATAGATAGGGTTGACGTGCACCACTGCTGACCGCTGCCCTATACTGCAGCAGTCCTTCAGCGGTATAGGGACTGACGTACAGTCTGCTAAACACTAATACACAACCTGCTTGGTCCACAAAAGTTCTTATAAGGACTGGTAACTTGGTATAGGGTGCTACGGTACATAGGCTTGAGTGCGGTACAGTCTGCTGTTCTGTAAGGACCGCTATCGGTCCACAATAGATAGGGTTGACGTGCACCACTGCTGACCGCTGCCCTATACTGCAGCAGTCCTTCAGCGGTATAGGGACTGACGTACAGTCTGCTAAACACTAATACACAACCTGCTTGGTCCACAAAAGTTCTTATAAGGACTGGTAACTTGGTATAGGGTGCTACGGTACATAGGCTTGAGTGCGGTACAGTCTGCTGTTCTGTAAGGACCGCTATAGGTCCACAATAGATAGGGTTGACGTGCACCACTGCTGACCGCTCACCTATACTGCAGCAGTCCTTCAGCGGTATAGGGACTAAGAGTTTTGTCACAGGGTCATTTAAAAAATGACATGCAGAGGAAGAGGCAGGCCCTTCCGCAGGGGTGGTAGGGGTAGGGCAGGAGCAACAGGCTTGAGCCAAAGTGGGAAGTTGCAGAAGGTGCGTTCAATTACTTTAAAGGATGCACCAGACTTGGTTGAGTGGCTCGCTCAGCCTTACTCTTCTGCACCCTCCTCATCCTCTCGATCTGCACCCTCTTCTTCACTCTCTGCTATGTGCACCCCCAAAGACACTACCACCAACAACACGACCACCACCACCACCACCACATACCTTCCGCTTGAGTCACTGGAATTATTTTCCGATCCATATCAAGAGGACATTTCTGATGCGCAGCCACTCTTGGTATTGGATCAGGAAGAGGAGGTAGCAACAAGCGCTACTCAGCAGTCTGACGCCAGTACCCAGATCAGCCCAAGGAGGAGGTTGGTCCCCGGTGTTGCTGCCTACTCTACTTATAGCGGTGGGGAAGGTGACGTTGATGATGACGTGTCTAGTGATGTCACGTGGGTGCCCACAAGAGAGGAAGAGGAGGGGAGTTCAGAGGGAGATATGGACCAGCAGATAGGGAGGAGAAGCAGCAATGACTTACATTGCACAGCAGGGACAAAGCAGACTGCAAATGTATCAGGAGCGAGTCATCGACCATGTACGGTCACATCTGGCGCTCCCAGGACACCGGCACATGGCTCCGCAGTGTGGGCTTTTTTTAACGTGTCCGCTGCTGACAATAGCGTTGCCATCTGCAATCTTTGCAGTCAACGCGTTAGTCGCGGTAAGCCCAATACTCACCTAGGGACGACCGCCTTAAGAAGGCACATGAGCAGCCATCACCGAGCCCAGTGGGAGCAACGGAACACACAAAGCCACACTGCAGGCTCTCACCGTCCAGCCTCGTCTTCTACTTCTCCTTCTCCTCTCTCCTCACAATTGTCCTCCACTCCACCTTCCATCACGCCAAGCTCACATTTTTCTGCAAAAAGGCAGGCTTCCGTGGGCCTAATGTTTGAGCGTAAAAAAATGATGACGCCGGATAACCCTCTTGCCCAACGGTTGGCGGCTGGCTTGTCAGAACTCATAGCCCGCCAACTACTGCCATATAAACTGGTGGACTCGGAGGCCTTTCGCAAATTTGTGGCCATTGGAACACCACAATGGAAGGTCCCAGGAAGGAAGTATTTCTCAGAGAAGGGCATCCCAGAGCTATATGGCCATGTTCAGCGGCAAGTGAATGTATCTCTGGCACACAGTGTCGGTGCCAAGATACATCTGACCACAGACACGTGGTCTAGCAAACACGGGCAGGGAAGGTATATCAGTTTTACTGCCCACTGGGTGAACCTTCTGACGGCCGTCAAGCATGTAACCCGTGGCACCCGTGTAGATTTGGTTTTACCGCCACGGATTGCATGCAGGCCTGACTCTTCTTCTCCTCCTCCTACTCCATCCTCCTCCCTCTCCTCCTCAGCTGCCTCCTCCTTTTCCGCTGCTAGCGTCTCTTCCACTGCACCGCCCAAGCTCCCCAGAACCTATTCCACATGCCAGGTGAGACGTTGCCATGCCGTGCTGCGTCTGTTGTGCCTGGAAGCAAAGAGCCACACTGGCCCGGCACTCCTTTCAGCTTTGCGTTCACAGGCAGATGAGTGGCTAACACCGCTCAATTTGACAGTTGGTAAAGTGGTGTGTGACAACGGTGCCAATCTGCTTAGCGCATTGAAACAGGGCAAAATCACGCACGTGCCGTGCATGGCACACGTCTTAAACTTGGTCGTGCAGCGATTCCTTGTCAAATACCCTGGGGTCCAGGACATCTTGCGGCAGGCAAGGAAAATCTCGGCCCATTTCAGAAGATCTTACACGGCCATGGCTCGCCTTGCTGACATTCAGCGGCGACACCATCTGCCGGTCAGACGTCTTATTTGCGATTGCCCGACGCGATGGAACTCAACCTTCTATATGCTTGATAGGCTGCTCCAGCAGAAACGTGCAGTTAACGTCTACCTGTATGAACTCTGCGAAAGAAACGGTTCTGGGGAGCTGGGTTTTTTTTCACCGCGCCAGTGGCTGCTCATGCGCGACACATGCAGACTTCTGCGGCCATTTGAGGAGATCACCAAACTGGTCAGTCGCAGCCATGGCGCCATCAGTGACATGGTACCTTATGCCTTCTTTCTGGAGCGTGCATTGCGTCGTGTCATTGATCAGGCTGTGGAGGAGCAGGAGCGGGAAGATGAGGAAGTCGCAATGCTGGATGAATTCCCAGGGGGGGCTACTCTATCTGAGACAAGTCAACAACAGGAGTCTGATGAGGAGTCAGAGGAGGATGGTGCCGGGGCGGATGAGCAGGAGCAAGAAGAGCATGCTTTAAACCTTTCTGGGATCCCTGTTGTGCGAGGATGGGGAGAGGAGAATGAAGAGGACGACATTATCCTGGATGATGAGCAGGAGCCAGGCCACCACACCGCTTCCACTTTAGTGCAAATGGGGGCCTTCATGCTCCAGTGTTTTAATAGGGACCCCCGTATAAAAAGCATGAGGGTCAAGGACCAGTACTGGGTGGCAACGTACTTAGACCCCCGGTACAAACACAAAATGGCGGAAATGTTACCGCCGTCGCAGAGGGCTGTCAGAATGCAGCACTTCCAGGCCTTGCTTCGAGAAATGCTGCATTCTGCTTTTGCGTGCGCTGGCAGAGGAGCAATTCCCACTCCCAGAGAAGGATTTGCGGGTACCAATCCAACAGCGCCTGCAAGAAGAGGCCGGTTTGAAGATGTGTTGGTGACTTCGGATATGAGGTCATTCTTTCAGCCGACCCATCGACAGGTGTCATCCGGATCCAGCATCAGGGAACGCCTAGACCGTCAGGTGTCCGACTACATTGGGTTAACGGCCGATGTGGACGCTCTGAGGAGTGATGAACCCCTAGACTACTGGGTGGGCAGGCTTGACCTCTGGCCAGAGCTTGCCCAATTTGCAATCGAACTGTTGGCTTGCCCCTCATCCAGTGTCCTGTCCGAAAGGACGTTCAGCGCAGCAGGGGGGATTGTGACCGATAAGCGTACTCGCCTAGCTCACCACAGTGTTAACTACCTCACATTTCTAAAAATGAATGAGGCATGGATCTCGGAGGAATTCAACACATGTGATCAGTAGACCATGTATATGTCTATAAACAATTTTTGGAATCAAGCACACAGACCTTCTTAATTCATTTGGCTCACTTCCCTGACCCAAAAAAGCACACCGTACTATATGCCCCTACCCTCCTCTTTGAAGAGGTTGAGCGGTGTCATATTTCTACTGGGGCTGCTTATTATGAGGGGTTCCCACCATCCCTGTGCTGTGCTGACTTCCTCCTGGGTGTTCTTATTATGAGGGGCTCCCACCATCCCTGTGCTGTGCTGACTTCCTCCTGGGGGTTCTTATTATGAGGGGATCACACCATCCCTGTGCTGTGCTGACTTCCTCCTGGGGCTGCTTACGGTGCTGCTGTCAGCGCTGTATGTCACGGAGCTGCTGTCAGCGCTGTATGTCACGGAGCTGCTGTCAGCGCTGTATGTCACGGAGCTGCTGTCAGCGCTGTATGTCACGGAGCTGCTGTCAGCGCTGTATGTCACGGAGCTGCTGTCAGCGCTGTATGTCACGGAGCTGCTGTCAGCGCTGTATGTCACGGAGCTGCTGTCAGCGCTGTATGTCACGGAGCTGCTGTCAGCGCTGTATGTCACGGAGCTGCTGTCAGCGCTGTATGTCACGGTGCTGCTGTCAGCGCTGTATGTCACGGAGCTGCTGTCAGCGCTGTATGTCACGGAGCTGCTGTCAGTGCTGTATGTCACGGAGCTGCTGTCAGCGCTGTATGTCACGGAGCTGCTGTCAGCGCTGTATGTCACGGAGCTGCTGTCAGCGCTGTATGTCACGGTGCTGCTGTCAGCGCTGTATGTCACGGAGCTGCTGTCAGCGCTGTATGTCACGGAGCTGCTGTCAGCGCTGTATGTCACGGAGCTGCTGTCAGCGCTGTATGTCACGGAGCTGCTGTCAGCGCTGTATGTCACGGAGCTGCTGTCAGCGCTGTATGTCACGGTGCTGATGTCAGTGCTCTGTATTACGGTGCTGCTGTCAGTGCTCTGTATCTCCTGCACCCTCTTGTTTGCCTACCCTGGTCCCTGACCTTCCCTCTCCTCCATTGCCTTCATTAGCTCCATAGTCCTGAATTGTCAGAACAATTTCCCAAATAAAAAAAAAATGCTTGTAGTTATCGATCCCAAATTCACCTCATACATGTATTATGCTATTGTCCAGGTGGTGGGACTACGTGCTACCCCCTAATAATTACCCCGTGGCCGCAAATTCGACCTAAAGGTTTGCGAAATTCGCCTCCCATTGAAGTCAATGGAGCCCGCGGCGAACGGTCGTTTTCGCGAACGTTTGTGTCCGTTCGCGTTTCGCGTTCGCGAAACGTCCCGTCGGAAGTTCGTCCATCACTATAGACCAGTGTTTTTTGAAAACGCTCTCCATTTTCCAGTGTTTGTTGTGATATTGAGTTATGAATCTTGTTCCTACATTTTCTTGTGATCGCTGTTTTGATTTTGGAATGTCATCGGTATTGTAAACCATATGAGCCTGGTCAATGAGGTCTGGGGGGTAGCCTTTCTCTATAAATTTCTGTTCGAGGTGAACACTTTGTGCATTATAGTCCTCCAACCTAGTGCAATTGTGCCGTAACCGGCAGAATTGACTTTTGGGGACATTTTTAACCCATCTCGGATGGTGACAGCTGGTGAAATGTAAAAAAGAGTTCCCTGATGTGGGCTTGGTGTAACCTTTAGCTATAATTGTGGACTCTTGGTGACTGAGTTCCAGGTCCAAAAAACAGAGAGAGGTGGCATTTATTTCCGAGGTAAAAGAAAGACCAAAATTGTTAGAGTTGCAGTGTGATAGAAATTCCTGTACAGTATGAAGAGGACCACCCCAGATGATAATAATGTCATCGATGTAGCGCCCATACAAGACCAGGTGCGCTGCGAATGGGTTATGTTCTCATATGCACCTGGTCTCCCATAGGCCCATCGTGAGATTTGCATAACTGGGGGCAAAATTTGCCCTCATAGCAGTCCCAGTATTCTGAAGGTAATAATCATCCTCAAAGTTGAAGTAATTATGTTACAGGCAGAGAAATATAACTCTAGTGTGCCAGTATGTGTGTGCAGGAGTTAAAACCATGAAGGCCCAATGGCTTTCTGATCTAGCCTGCCCATTAGTTTTTTCAGGTGGACCTTATCAGAAATTCCATGCAGGTCTGTGGGTAGGCAGATGTAAATGGACTTGTGTCTGTTTATACTAGTCTACCTCCAAGTTTATCCTGGTCCTTTTTCTGTTTTACCGGACCTAGATGTGATGAATCTGAGGTAGCTTGATGTGCTTTTACATCCAGCAACCCATGGATACAACACAGGTCTGCCACAGTCTGCTGGCAAAATTGGGAACAAAAAACTGAATAGGCATGGATGACATCTGTCTGGTTCTACTTCGATCTACCAGGGAATCTGCTCCTGGATCCCCTACTGAATGGAGTTGAGCACACCCGTATGAAAGGGTTCTTACCCCTTACCCTTTCTCCAAGCAATTTGTTTTTGTATATAGTACCTGTGGCCAGGCAAAGTGCATCATACACTCCAGGACCACTCTCATCATTCAGGTACCAAGAATGGAGCCAGTTGGCACAAAAATATAACTCTAGTATGCCAGTATGTGTGTGCAGGAGTTAAAACCATGAAGGCCCAATGGCCGAAGAGAAAAAACACTAGGGTGGAAAAGAGGGATGGTTGCAAGGGCTGGGTGCCCACCCATAGAGAACATGGAGCTATCAGCGCTGGAGGAGGGCAGACCTAAGCTTGCCATATTGTGCAAATATTCTATGCAGTGGTCATACATAAAACACTACTATTCCAGGTAGTCTTACAGATCATCCATCATCCATTGGTGCATATTCCTCTCCTCTGTGTCCAGATACAAACAGACTACACTTCTGATGTTTTTTTCTTGTTATCCAACAAGATTTATTGCAAATTGTGCAAACTCACAAAGTCAGAATGTGGCACATTGGTCGCCACCAGATATGTGATGTATTTCTTTCTATTAGAGGCTTAGTCATGAAGGTGACTAGCCCCTATTCAAGAGAAAATTGAGTACTGTCCGTGATATTTTTTTTATTTGCACTACCATACAATTTTTCAGGACAAGCTTTTGGGGTATGTCCCCTTCTTCAAGGTCCAAGCAGTACTCTATTCAAGAGAAACTCATGTGAGGAGTAGAAGATGGCCAGGTGGTAAGTGATGTGCCACAGTTTGACTTTGTGAGTTTGCACTATTTGCAATAAAGCTTGTTGGACATGCTTGGCTGCCATTATCATACCATAAGGTTCCACTTTTAGATATGTATATGTTTATGTATATTATATCTGTTATATAAAGGGTAGTCTCTAACCCTCTTGTACTGGACACTGGCCAATGAGTGCTACCATACAGCCCTATTCCTACACTGGCAACAATCGCTGCAGGATAGTCCTCAAAGTGACTATAAAACTAAAAAACTGCTTGAGGACTAAAGTACACATAAAGGTCTCATCACCCGTACCATTCCCCCCCCCCCCCCCCCCGGTCAGTCAGGCTCCTCAGCCCTGCACTTACCCCATCTAGGTCATGGGCAGCGCTTTCACCGGGTGACAAATGGCAGCTTCCCCTGCGTCTCCTCCTCCTCTGCATCATGGCGGCTTCTGCCGTGCGTCTCCTCCCTCCTAGGCAGCCAATAGGTTCACTTTTCCTCTCGGCCAGTTGGGTGACAGGATCAGGACCCACTTCCTGATTGGCCGGGAGGAGAATCAGGAAGACAAAAGCGAATAATAATTCCCTATTGTCACACTGTGCAGTGCTCTGCTCGCCCGAGCCCATCGTTTTTTTGAATTCTATTAGAAGCTCTGGCTCTGATCACGTGCTTCAAAAACAAACAAACAATAAAATTAATGCATCCGGCGCCCTGCATTTAGATTAGGGGGCTGGGCGCATGGATTGGGGGGGCGGCGTCCCTGCGCCCTGCATTATGGGCTGCCACTGCCTATCAGTGCCGGCCATCAGTGCAACCTCTTCAGTGCCTCTTCATCGGTGCCTACCAGCACCACCTATCAGTTCCCATCAGTGACACCTATCAGTACCGCCTATCAGTGCAACCTCATCAGTACCTCCTCATCAGTGCCCACCAGCACCACCTATCAGTTCCCATCCGTGACACCTATCAGTACCGCCTATCAGTGCAACCTCATCAGTACCTCCTCATCAGTGCCCACCAGCACCACCTATCAGTTCCCATCCGTGACACCTATCAGTACCGCCTATCAGTGCAACCTCATCAGTACCTCCTCATCAGTGCCCACCAGCACCACCTATCAGTGCCAATCAGTGCCGCTTCATCAGTGCCTATCAGTGCAGCCTCATAAGGGAAGAAGAAAAATTACCTTTGTTTAGCAAAAAAAAAAAAAAAAAACCACCAAAAAAAGGTCTATTTGTGTGAAAAGAATGGTAAAAATGTCAGAGTACAGTGTTGCATGACCCCGCATTTGTCATTCAAAGTGTGACAACGCTGAAAGCTGAAAATTGGCCTGGGCAGGGAGGGGGTAAAATTGTCCAGTAGACAAGTGGTTAAGCTTTGCTGCGGTCACGAAGCACAGCAAATTGGCCATGGCACGGGTACAGCTGTGAGCGGCTGTATGGTAGTGTTCAGATAGCCAGTTGGGGGGGCAGTAAAACCTATTTCCCTCCATGGGTTGGACTTGATGTGTCCTTTTTTTCAACCTCACCTACTATGTAACTATGTAACCGCCCCTCGGCCGCACATGTGCATGAAAGCCTCACAGAGGACTGTTGACAAGATATTTCTCCCCAAGATACATTTTAAGAAACTTTACTTATTTTTTCTTTGAACTTTTTTCTTTTTTTGGGCAGGGAACCAAGAGCAAAAGCCTCTTTTTCCCCCTTTATCAAAGTGATGCTCCACCTCTGCGTGCATTGTTACACCGCATGTATAGCACTATGGTTGCACTTTTTGGCATCGGCATGGCACCATTGTATAATTATCATACTTCTTCTTTCCTGACTATTAGACACAGTTCATCGAGAAATGTGAACGCCACCTCTCCCCGATGGTCACTAGATGTCGCTCTCGTCAGCAGGTCGGCTCCATCCACGGAAGCGAAAAAAAAAAAGAAAACAAATTCGCAAAAATAGTGTACTTTACAAAATGCCATAAATAATAATGTTGTGCTGGAGAAGTGGACAAAGACGAATTAAATATAAAAAGCGCCAGCATTAATTTCACGGCATAATCACTGAAGGAGCACTTAGGGCAAACTATGCCGCTACTTCCCCTACTTGTCTCCCTCACAATAGCACCACGAGACATTAATATAGAAGAGAGGACCGGACATGCAACAATATATTACATTTTAAGTGGGACTTTTGTTGTGCATAATGAAATGGCTTCTTATACAGATAAGAGCGATACATGAGTGGAGAGCCGTACGACTCATATAAAAGCACTTGTTGGTATAGAGACTCTTCCATCTCCATGTCTGATTCGTAAAATCTTGCATGAAAAACGCTGCTTTGCAGGTGAATAAAATATTGCTAATTGTCTATGGATGCCTAATCAATTGGAAACGTTTATTTTCGTAATTAGCAAAAGTGCTGACTGAGGTTTGGCTTATCGTGGAGATATGATTCATGTTTAGATATCCCAGGAATTCTGTTATAATATATTATAATATATTATATATATGTAGCACTAACCCCCGAAGGAGCTGCTGGTTTTGATTGGGCTTACCGTTACCTTCTTCACCTCGATTTGCGTCCAGGGGTTTCCCATGGTAGATGGCCCAGAAACTTTAGAGACTGACGACAGATCCGCTTAACCGGTTCCCGACCGGCGCATGCCGATGTACGTCGGCAGAATGGCACGGGCAGGCATATTGGCGTACAGGTACGTCCAATCTTTAATGCCGCCCTGCCATCGCGAGCCCGCCGCTCTCCCTGCTGGTCGGGACCCCTGTGAGTCCGGTCGCGCGGTCCCATACCCGCGATCGTCTAACGGGACGGCTGAATGGAGAAATGCTGTTGTAAACAGCATTTCCCCGTTCTGCCTAGTAACTAGTGACACTGATCTCTGCTCCATGTGATTGGAGCAGAGATCAGTGTTCACTAAATTAAAGCCCAGCCCCCACAGTTAGTAACACTTTTGGGACCATTGTCATTTATACAGCAATCACTGCTATATAAATGCAGTGATTCCTGTGTAAATGACACTGGCAGTGAAGGGGTTAACCAGTGGGTGGCAGTGTTAACCCCTACACTGCCACCCACTGGTTAACCCCTTCACTGCCAGTGTCATTTACACAGGAATCACTGCATTTATATAGCAGTGATTGCTGTATAAATGACAATGGTCCCAAAAATGTGTCAAAAATGTCCGATGTGTCCTCCACAATGTCGCAGTCACAATAAAAAATCTTTGATTACCCGCCATTACTAGTAAAAAAAAAATTATTAAAAAAATGCCATAAAACTATCCCCAATTTTGCAAACGCTATAACTTTTGCGCAAACCAATCAATAATCACTTATTGCGATTTTTTTTTTACCAAAAATAAGTAGAAGAATACGTATCGGCCTAAACTGAGGGGGAAAATGTTTTTTTTATATATTTTTGGGGGATATTTATTATAACAAAAAGTAAAAAATAATGCATTTTTTTCAAAATTGTCGCTCTATTTTTGTTTATAGCGCAAAAAAAAAAAAAAAACATGGCTCGAAAACGTTGCTGTATGTGTACCGTGTGCCCATGTGAATAAAGCTTTGGATCCTTTTGTGGAATCCTTTGTGTGCTGATGACATTTCTTCCCTTTTTCTCCTCCTACTTCTGGAACTTGCTGTAAACTTCCAGAAGAATGGGAGTGGAGGTGAGGAGGAGCTGCCTGGAGTATTTGGAGGGCCCTGAACAATCCCCAACAGATGGGTTGGCAGTGGGCAGGCCCCCTCAAATACTCAGGATCAGCCCACCTGGGGCAGTGAAGTTTGGGTGGAAGCTGCAGATATAGTGTAAGCCCTTGTACACACGGTCGGAAATTCCGACAACCAAATCCGTCTGAGTAATTCCGGAAGAGGTCCGGAAGTGATGTTGCATACACACGGTCGGACTAAGTTGTCGGAAAATCTGATTGTACATAACGTGATGACGTTATTTCGTTAGGACGGGACTACGTTCAGGCTAGTAGCCAATAGCTTTGGTCTAGGAATTTGATCTGAGCATGCGTGGCACTTTGTCCGTCGGAGTAGGCTACACATGATCGGAGTATGTCCGATAGGAGCATTTTGTCGGAAAATTTTACCGGCAAGTTGGAAAAGTTGGTCCGTCGGATATTCCGATGGAGACCACACACAGGAGTAGGACAGCTGGGCACTAGCACTTTGCTTCACAAACAAGGGAACTGCGGTCCCTGCCTGTAAAGAGCTTTTGCTACCTAACTGACTGAGCCTTTTTGTCAGATCATCCAACAGTGTGCCAGCTGGTCTTGAGAGCTGTAGTTCTGCAATCAAGCTGTGTGGAGGGGGCAGAGCAGAAGTATAGAAGTGTACATGGACTGAAAATAGTTGTGTCCCTAAAGTAAGGTGACCAGATTTTTTAAATGAAATCCAGGGACATATTTTTTTTTATTGGCAAATGGTAAACTATTTTAAACGCATATTTTCCTCAAATTATATATGCAGTCAGAAGTGTAGCGTGGATTGTCAGCGCCTGGGACAAGGCAAGAAATGTGCACTCCCGCCAGACTTTTAGCACTCCGAGTCCCTTCCACTAGTACAGTAGTACTGACCAACTTGATTCCTACACTGCCCTACCTGCCCACTGAACTAACCTACCTGGTTTCCTACACTGACCACTACACTGACCTACCTGACCACTACATTGGCCTACCTTATCCCTACATTGACCGACCACTACACTAACCTACCTGATTCCTACACTATCCTCTACACTAACCTACCTGATTCCTACACTGACCTACCCGATTCCTATACTGACTACTACACTGACCTACATGAGTTCTATACTGACCACTACACTAACCTACCTGATTCCTGCACTACTCACACCCCCCCCTACATGAACAGCGTAGATTGGTTGATTTTGCTCACCTCTCCATGGCCTCTATGATAATCTATCAGAGCAGGGCTCTCCCCAGCACCAGGTACTGTTCCCAACACCCAGCTGCTCCTCAGTATCCCCTGCCAAGAGCTTCTCCAATAGCCACCGTATGCTCTGCACTACTCCTGCCCTCCACTGTTCTCACACACACACGGGCCACCCTCACCAGAGGGATCATGGGGTCCCTGGGCGGGGAGGGGGCAACACAGCACACTTGGGGGGTGCACAGTAATGATTGTGCACCCCCCCAAATGTTTCACCCAGGGCGAGAGTAACAGATGTCCCCCCTCCATACCACTGCAATCCGGGGACAGTGTCCTCAATCCGGGGATTGTTCCCGGAAACCGGGGATGTCTGGTCACCCTACCCTAAAGAGTTCTTTGCTAAAAGTCAATTGGGCATCCCATAATATCCCTATCCCTGTCCAAGTTTTTTTCCCCTCAATAGAACATAAAACAAAGCACAAGACTGTTCTTTGACTCAAGTGTGCTGTGTGTCCCCGACTGTGCAGGGTGGGGGATCCCTTCCTTAGGGGGTGCTCTACACATAGTTAGGTTCTTTTTTAGACATACGCCTTTCCATGCTCTCTCTTCGCTTTATTGTCCGGCCATAACTTCTATGGCAGAAATACCATTTGTTCAGTGTTAAAAAACGATATATTACAGTCCTTGATTGCACATTATCTGCAATGCGAGTCTGGGCAGAAACAATTAGAATTGTGCAGTGAAGGACATGCCATTTATTTTACAAATGACATCACTCAGCCAGCACCAGCAAATCAAACTACATCCTGTTTGGTGACACCTGTGACATTCTTTGTTAATTAGGGAATGTTCGAAAGTCTTGGTACACCTGATTGTAATTGTCATTCTTTCATCCTCTATATATCACCCTATCAATCACCCTATAGCACATTACAAGGGCTTTGAAGCAGAAATTTCCTTTTGATTGTACAATGTGTAAGTCGAGTTCATTATTGAGCCATGCAGTGCAAAAACTAGGTTAAACATCTTTGGAAATAGGCTTCAGACTATAAAATAGATTTAAGTTCTGCCTTGGAACAAGCTAATTCCATTATATACAAATTGGACGTGTTTAAAAAAAAATAGCTGCGGCCAAACAGCGAAATACGCGATTAAAACTCTTATATAAGAATTAGTTAACCTCTTACCAACCACATAGGGTCCTGGTGCCCAACTTGCGGCACGAGGGTCGTATGCGGCCCTTTGGTATATGATGAGGTGCGACCCTCTGACCCCAGCAGTCTGTGGTTGGAAGATTGATTATGGGTAATAGCATTGATCCCTACTAGCAGTTTATGACTGTTCTCTCAAGGATTAACCACTTCAGCCCCCGGACCATTTTGCTGGCTTAAGACCAGACCACTTTTTGCGATTCGGCACTGCGCCGCTTTAACTGACAATTGCGCGGTCATGCGACGTGGCTCCCAAACAAAATTGACATCCTTTTTTTCCCACAAATAGAGCTTTCTTTTGGTGGTATTTGATCACCCCTGCGGTTTTTATTTTTTGCGCTATAAACAAAAATAGAGCGACAATTTGAAAAAAACACATTATTTTTTACATTTTGTTATAATAAATATCCCCCAAAAATATATAAAAAAAACATTTTTTCCCTCAGTTTAGGCCGATACGTATTCTTCTACATATTTGTGGTAAAAAAAAACGCAATAAGCGATTATTGATTGGTTTGCGCAAAAGTTATAGCGTTTACAAAATAGGGGATAGTTTTATGGCATTTTTATTAATATTTTTTTTTTACTAGTAATGGCGGCGATCAGCAATTTTTATTGTGACTGCGACATTAGGGCGGACACATCGGACATTCTGACACATTTTTGGGACCATTGTCATTTATACAGCAATCACTGCTATACAAATGCAGTGATTCCTGTGTAAATGACACTGACAGTGAAGGGGTTAACCAGTGGGTGGCAGTGTAGGGGGTTAAGTGTTCCTAGGGGGTGTGTTACTAACTGTGGGGGGCTGGGCTTTCTTTTAGTGAACGCTGATCTCTGCTCCAATTACATGAAGCAGAGATCAGCTTCACTTGTTGCTAGGCGGAACTGGGAGATGCTGTTTACAATGACATCTCCTAGTTCAGCCGCCCAGCGAGACGATCACAGGTATGCCTGCGGCGATCGAGTCCGCGGGACCCGCGACCGGACTCACAGGGGTCCCGACTGGCACGTGCTCGCGATGGCAGGGCGGCAAATTTAAAGGGACGGACAGGTACGCCCATTTGCCTGCCCGTGCCATTCTGCTGACGTACATCGGCGTGCGCCGGTCGGGAACCGGTTAATAATTATTTGGTTCTCTGCATATTTTGTAAGTTTGCCCACTTAGAAAATAAAAGAGAGATTTATAATTTTTATCATAGGTATATTTTAAATGATAGAGACAGAATATCAACCAAAAATCCAGAATAAACACACGATACAAATGTTATAAATGGAGTTGTAATTCAGTGAGTAAAATAAGTGTTTCATCCCCAACCAACCAACCATAATTCTGGCACTTGATGTCATTCACAACCTACTAGTTCCACAAAGGTCCTTATAAGGACTGGTAAGGTCTAGGGTACTACAGTACATAGGGTTGAGTGAGGTACAGTCTGCTATTCCTTAAGGACAGGTATAGGTCCACAATTTATATAGGGTTGAGGTGCACTACTGCTGACTGCTGCCCTTCTGCTGCAGTAGTCCTTTATCAGTATAGGGACTGAGGTACAGTCTGCTAATCATTCACAACCTACTTGTTCCACAAAGGTCCTTATAAGGACTGGTAAGGTATAGGGTACTACAGTACATAGGGTTGAGTGAGATACAGTCTGCTATTCCTTAAGGACTGGTATAGGTCCACAATTTATATAGGGTTGAGGTGCACTACTGCTGACTGCTGCCCTTCTGCTGCAGTAGTCCTTTATCAGTATAGGGACTGAGGTACAGTCTGCTAATCATTCACAACCTACTAGTTAGTTCCACAAAGGTCCTTATAAGGACTGGTAAGGTCTAGGGTACTACAGTACATAGGGTTGAGTGAGGTACAGTCTGCTATTCCTTAAGGACTGGTATAGGTCCACAATTTATATAGGGCTGAGGTGCACTAGTGCTGACTGCTGCCCTTCTGCTGCAGTAGTCCTTTATCAGTATAGGGACTGAGGTACAGTCTGCTAATCATTCACAACCTACTAGTTCCACAAAGGTCCTTATAAGGACTGGTAAGGTCTAGGGTACTACAGTACATAGGGTTGAGTGAGGTGCAGTCTGCTATTCCTTAAGGACTGGTATAGGTCCACAATTTATATAGGGTTAAGGTGCACTACTGCTGACTGCTGCCCTTCTGCTGCAGTAGTCCTTTATCAGTATAAGGACTGAGATACAGTCTGCTAATCATTCACAACCTACTAGTTCCACAAAGGTCCTTTTAAGGACTGGTAAGGTCTAGGGTACTACAGTACATAGGGTTGAGTGAGGTACAGTCTGCTATTCCTTAAGGACTGGTATAGGTCCACAATACATAGGGTTGAGGTGCACTACTGCTGACTGCTGCCCTACTGCTGCAGTAGTCCTTTATCAGTATAGGGACTGAGGTACAATCTGCTAATCATTCACAACCTACTTGTTCCACAAAGGTCCTTATAAGGACTGGTAAGGTATAGGGTACTACAGTACATAGGGTTGGGTGAGGTACAGTCTGCTATTCCTTAAGGACTGGTATAGGTCCACAATTTATATAGGGTTGAGGTACACTACTGCTGACTGCTGCCCTTCTGCTGCAGTAGTCCTTTATCAGTATAGGGACTGAGGTACAGTCTGCTAATCATTCACAACCTACTAGTTCCACAAAGGTCCTTATAAGGACTGGTAAGGTCTAGGGTACTACAGTATATAGGGTTGAGTGAGGTACAGTCTGCTAATCCTTAAGGACTGGTATATCACGGTGCTGGTGTCAGTGCTGTATGTCACGCTGCTGATGTCAGTGCTCTCTATCACGGTGCTGGTGTCAGATCACTCTATCACGGTGCAGGTGTCAGTGCTCTATATCATGGTACTGGTGCTGGTGATCATCTCCTGCACCCTCTTCTTTGCCTACCCTGACCTTCCCTCGCCTCCATTGTCTCAAGAGTCCTGAATTGTCAGAATTTCACATATAATAAAAGAATGCTTGTAGTTGTCGATCCCAGATTCACCTCATACATGTGTTATGTCATTGGCCATGTGGTGGGACTATGTGTGCACAGCTAGTAATTATATTGTGGCTGCAAATATGACCTATATGTTTGTAAAGTTCACCATCCCTGTGCTGTGCTGACTTCCTCCTGGGGCTGCTTATTACGAGGGGCTCCCACCATCCCTGTGCTATGCTGACTTCCTCCTGGGGCTGCTTATTATGAGGGGCTCCCACCATCCCTGTGCTGTGCTGACTTCCTCCTGGGGCTGCTTATTATGAGGGGCTCCCACCATCCAGGTGCTGTGCTGACTTCCTCCTGGGGCTGTACCTCTGCTGTGCATATTATGAGGGGCTCCCACCATCCCTGTGCTATGCTCATTATGAGGGGCTCCCACCATCCCTGTGCTATGCTGACTTCCTCCTGGGGCTGCTTACGGTGCAGGTATCAGTGCTGTATATCACAGTGCTGGTGTCAGTGCTGTATATCACGGTGCTGGTGTCAGTGCTTTATGTCACGCTGCTGATGTCAGTGCTCTCTATCACGGTGCTGGTGTCAGATCACTCTATCACGGTGCAGGTGTCATTGCTGTATGTCACGCTGCTGATGTCAGTGCTGAATATCACGGTGCTGGTGTCAGTGCTGTATATCACGGTGCTGGTGTCGGTGCTTTATGTCACGCTGCTGATGTCAGTGCTCTCTATCCCGGTGCTGGTGTCAGATCACTCTATCACGGTGCAGGTGTCATTGCTGTATGTCACGCTGTTGATGTCAGTGCTGTATATCACGGTGCTGGTGTCAGTGCTGTATATCACGGTGCTGGTGTCAGTGCTTTATGTCACGCTGCTGATGTCAGTGCTCTCTATCACGGTGCTGGTGTCAGATCACTCTATCATGGTGCAGGTGTCAATGCTGTATGTCATGCTGCTGATGTCAGTGCTCTCTATCACGGTGCTGCTGTCAGTGCTGTATATCACGGTGCTGGTGTCAGTGCTTTATGTTACGCTGCTGATGTCAGTGCTCTCTATCATGGTGCTGGTGTCAGTGCTGAATATCACGGTGCTGGTGTCAGTGCTTTATGTCACGCTGCTGATGTCAGTGCTCTCTATCACGGTGCTGGTGTCAGATCACTCTATCACTGTGCAGGTGTCATTGCTGTATGTCACGCTGATGATGTCAGTACTGTATATCATGGTGCTGGTGTCAGTGCTTTATGTCACGCTGCTGATGTCAGTGCTGTCTATCATGGTGCTGGTGTCAGTGCTGTATATCACGGTGCTGGTGTCAGTGCTTTATGTCACGCTGCTGATGTCAGTGCTCTCTATCACGGTGCTGGTGTCAGATCACTCTATCACTGTGCAGGTGTCATTGCTGTATGTCACGCTGCTGATGTCAGTGCTGTATATCACGGTGCTGGTGTCAGTGCTGTATATCACGGTGCTGGTGTCAGTGCTTTATGTCACGCTGCTGATGTCAGTGCTCTCTATCATGGTGCTGGTGTCAGATCACTCTATCACGGTGCAGGTGTCAATGCTGTATGTCACGCTGCTGATGTCAGGGCTCTCTATCACGGTGCTGGTGTCAGTGCTGTATATCACGGTGCTGGTGTCAGTGCTTTATGTCACGCTGCTGATGTCAGTGCTCTCTATCATGGTGCTGGTGTCAGTGCTGTATATCACGGTGCTGGTGTCAGTGCTTTATGTCACGCTGCTGATGTCAGTGCTCTCTATCACGGTGCTGGTGTCAGATCACTCTATCACGGTGCAGGTGTCATTGCTGTATGTCACGCTGCTGATGTCAGTGCTGTATATCACGGTGCTGGTGTCAGTGCTGTATATCATGGTGCTGGTGTCAGTGCTTTATGTCACGCTTCTGATGTCAGTGCTCTCTATCACGGTGCTGGTGTCAGATCACTCTATCACGGTGCAGGTGTCAATGCTGTATGTCACGCTGCTGATGTCAGTGCTCTCTATCATGGTGCTGCTGTCAGTGCTGTATATCACGGTGCTGGTGTCAGTGCTGCATACCACGGTGCTGGTGTCAGTGCTTTATGTCACGCTGCTGATGTCAGTGCTCTCTATCACGGTGCTGGTGTCAGATCACTCTATCACTGTGCAGGTGTCATTGCTGTATGTCACGCTGATGATGTCAGTGCTGTATATCATGGTGCTGGTGTCAGTGCTTTATGTCACGCTGCTGATGTCAGTGCTGTCTATCATGGTGCTGGTGTCAGTGCTGTATATCACGGTGCTGGTGTCAGTGCTTTATGTCACGCGGCTGATGTCAGTGCTCTCTATCACGGTGCTGGTGTCAGATCACTCTATCACTGTGCAGGTGTCATTGCTGTATGTCACGCTGCTGATGTCAGTGCTGTATATCACGGTGCTGGTGTCAGTGCTGTATATCACGGTGCTGGTGTCAGTGCTTTATGTCACGCTGCTGATGTCAGTGCTCTCTATAACGGTGCTGGTGTCAGATCACTCTATCACGGTGCAGGTGTCAATGCTGTATGTCACGCTGCTGATGTCAGTGCTCTCTATCACGGTGCTGGTGTCAGTGCTGTATATCACGGTGCTGGTGTCAGTGCTTTATCTCACGCTGCTGATGTCAGTGCTCTCTATCATGGTGCTGGTGTCAGTGCTGTATATCACGGTGCTGGTGTCAGTGCTTTATGTCACGCTGCTGATGTCAGTGCTCTCTATCACGGTGCTGGTGTCAGATCACTCTATCACGGTGCAGGTGTCATTGCTGTATGTCACGCTGCTGATGTCAGTGCTGTATATCACGGTGCTGGTGTCAGTGCTGTATATCATGGTGCTGGTGTCAGTGCTTTATGTCACGCTTCTGATGTCAGTGCTCTCTATCACGGTGCTGGTGTCAGATCACTCTATCACGGTGCAGGTGTCAATGCTGTATGTCACGCTGCTGATGTCAGTGCTCTCTATCACGGTGCTGCTGTCAGTGCTGTATATCACGGTGCTGGTGTCAGTGCTTTATGTCACGCTGCTGATGTCAGTGCTCTCTATCACGGTGCTGGTGTCAGATCACTCTATCACGGTGCAGGTGTCATTGCTGTATGTCATGCTGCTGATGTCAGTGCTCTCTATCACGGTGCTGGTGTCAGATCACTCTATCACGGTGCAGGTGTTAATGCTGTATGTCACGCTTCTGATGTCAGTGCTCTCTATCACGCAGCTGGTGTCAGATCACTCTATCACGGTGCAGGTGTCATTGCTGTATGTCACGCTGCTGATGTCAGTGCTCTCTATCACGGTGCTGGTGTCAGTGCTGTATATCACGGTGCAGGTGTCATTGCTGTATGTCACGCTGCTGGTGATCATCTCCTGCACCCTCTTCTTAGCCTACCCTGGTCCCTGACCTTCCCTCTCCTCCATTGCCTTCATGCGCTCCACAGTCCTCAATTGTCACAATTTCACATATAAAAAAAGAATGCTTGTAGTTGTCGATCCCAGATTCACCTCATACATGTGTTATGTCATTGGCCATGTGGTGGGACTATGTTTGCACAGCTAATAATTATTTTGTGGCTGCAAATTTGACCTGTAGGTTTGCAAAGTTCGCCTCCCATTGAAGTCAAAGGGGCCCGCCGCGAACATTACAGTTCGCGAAATATCGTCCGCGTTCACTAAACGTCCCGTCGGAAGTTCGTCCATCACTAGTGGAGACGCTGTTCACTGAAACTACAGCTGTTTTTGGGGATGTCTCTACCAGCTTTGCACATCAAGAGAGTGAAATTTTTGCCCATTCTTCTTTGCAAATAGTTCAGATCAAATATAATAGTTCAGAGCAAATAGAGTCAGATTGGATGGAGAGCGTCTGTGAACAGCAATTTTCAAGTCTTGCCACAGATTCTCAATTGGATTTAGGTCTGGAATTTAACTGGGCCATTCTAATGCCGCGTACACACGATCGGAATTATGGCCAGAAAAAGACAGATGAGAGCTTTACCTCGGAAAATGCGACCGTGTGTATGCTCCATCGGAATTTAGCTGTCCGAATTTCCGCCAGTCAAAAATTGATAGCATGTTCTCAATTTTCCAGATGGAAAAACTCTCTATCGGAAATTCCAATCGTGTGTATGTGTGACAGACCTAGCCAGGACAGAGGCTGTTGGAGGGGACAGAATGCGAGCCTCTTGCCTTGCGATTATGGGCCCTGGCATTTGGGGGAACGGTGCTCTTTGTGAGCTGTATGCCTGGGGACCCCTGAGGTGGTGTTACTTGGATTCAGATCCATGCCCTCCCAAGACACACAGACTCTGGATATGTATTTGCCATATTAGCAATAGACTGAATCACACTGTTGGGACACAAACTGTTAGATGCTAATGTCATCAACTCTACTCACCTGTCTGTTGTGTAAATGAGTCTAGTCTGGCTTGTAAGAATATTCCACACATTGTTGGTTGTGCTAATTAACCCTGCTTTTATGTTTATGGTAATGTGGTTCCGTCACAGTATGCAATTCCGACACGCCAAAAATCACGCATGCTCAGATTCAACTACGAGACAGACTCTATTGGCTACTGGCTATTGAACTTCCTTTTTCTAGTCCTGTCCTACGTGTTGTACGTCACCACGTTATAAACGATCGGAATTTGGTGTGACTGTGTGTAGGCAAGACAGCTTAAGCCAAATTCCGTCGGGAAAACCATCAGAGCTTTTTCCGACGAGAATTCCGATCGTGTGTACGCGGCATAAGACACGAATATGCTTTAATCTAAACCATTCCATTGTAGATCTGACTGTATATTTAGGGTCATTGTCATGCTGGAAGGTGAACCTCCACCCCAGTCTCAAGTCTTTTGCAGACTTCAACAGGCTTTCCTCTAATGCCACGTACACACGACCAGACTTTTTGACAGCAAGGGTCTGATGGAACGAATCCGTCGGACAATTTGATTGTGTGTGGGCTCCATTGAACCTTTGCTTGCCAAAAATGCGACGGACTTTAGAAATAGAACATGTTTTAAATTTTACCGCCGGACCCAGTTCCTAGCCGGAAACCCATTCGTCTGTATGCCGGTCCGACGGACCAAATATGATGAAAGGGCAGCTACAGCACCCGCCCACGAGAATGTTTCCAGCGCGATCCTATCGTGCTGGTTCTCGGCTGCAGGGTACTGTACATCTCGCGCTCGATGCAATAGGAAAAACACATTTTCCTATTACAGCGAGCGCGAGAGGTGACAATGTCTCTTTTAGGTCTGGTATGGATTTTAAGGGGAAGCCCCTACGCCGCAAATTGTGTGGCGGTCCCCCCAAAATCCATACCAGACCCTTATCTCTTATCCGAGCACACAGCTCGGAGAGAATCCTTCTTCCCATCAGCTCTGACCAGCTTCCCTGTCCCTGCTGAATAAAAGCATCCCGCAACATGATGCTGCCACCACCATGTTTCACAGTGGGAATGTTGTGTTCATGGTGATGTGGAGTGTTAGTTTTCCGCTACACATGGCTTCTCGCAGACTGCAAACTGGACTTCTTATTGCTTTCTTTCAACAATGTCTATCCTCTTGTTGCTCTTTCATAAAGGCCAGATTTGTGAAGTGCATGACTAATTGCTGTCCTGTGGACAGATTCTGCCACCTGAGCTGTGGATCTCTGCAGCTCTTCCCGAGTTATCAAGGGCCTATTGGCTGCTTCTCTGATTAATGCTCTCCTTGCCCGGTTTGTCAGTTTAGGTGGACGGCCATGTCTCGGAAGGTTTGCGGTTGTTCCATACTTTTTCCATTTTTGGATGATGGATTAAACAGTGCTCTGGGAGATGTTTAAACCCTGCTTTAAACTTCTCCACAACTTTACCCCTGACCCATCTGATGTGTTCCCTGGCCTTCATGATGTATTATCTAAATATTGGCATATACTCACTACCGACAATTCCCTTGCTCCTTTTTGTATCCATACAACCACTTCTTACATACAAGAGAGCTCCCTCCTTACGTGACAAATTAGTTAAGAGTGGAATACATCAATACATCTAGGAACACTAAACTTCTGGGTACCTATCGGTGTGGGAACTGTAGATACTGTAAATATATGGATGCCATTAAAAGGGTGGTCCTACCTAATGGGGAGAATTTTCGCCCCCACCACTATGTTAATTGTCGCACTGCTGGGGTGGTCTATCTCCTGCAATGTGAGTGCGGCTGTTTCTATGTGGGAAAAACGAAGCTACCATTCTGGCAGCGTATCTACCTTCACACTGTAAGCATTAATACAAAAGATCCGGATTTGCCTATTGGCCCGCCATTGCCGATTAGTACACCCTGACCATACACCCAAGGTACGTTTCGTAGCCCTGGACTATATCCCCCCCGGCACTAGAGGGGGGGATTTCAACAAAAGGCTTTTACAAAGCGAACTGAGGTGGATATTCCACCTCAATGCTACCTCACCCCCCTAGCCTCAACGAGGCGTTTAACGTTAAACCTTTTCTCGAAGGTTTCCAATCTGGGGTTTGTGAACTAGGTCTGTGATGCCAACATTTGTCCTTTCTTATCATATGCTTGCTTTTCTTGGCAACACATTTTTTAGGTTTTATGCCAGTGTAGTAAGTACATTATATTTCAATATTTCATATTTATTTGTTCATTCATTGTTAATACTTCTTGATCTTTTATGTATTGTAGAACGTACATTGTCATTTGCCTTATTGTATCATTACCAGCAATTCTGTCTAATCTCACCTTTTTATGACTGTCATTCCAGTAGGGCTGAAACAACTAATCGATTAATCCACAACTAATCGATTACTATTTTCATAATCGATTAATTGACCAGTAACAAAATGGGGTTAAAGTTAATGAGTCTGATGATATTTACTAGATTGACCCTTTAATAGTACATCTCTCCTCTAATAGTATATACACTATATATCCTCTAATAGTATATACAGTATATCCCCTCTAAGCCCTTGTACACACGGTCGGACATTTCAACAACCAAATCCGTCAGATTTTGTCCGACGGATTTTGTCTGACGGATTGTGTCCGAAACTGTTGCATACACACGGTCGGACAAAGTTGTCGGAAAATCCGATCTTTTGGAACGTGATGATGTAATTTCGTTAGGACGGGACTACATTCAGGCTAGTAGCCAATAGCTTTGATGTAGGAATTTGATCTGAGCATGCGTGGCACTTTGTCGGAAACTTTGTTTGTCGGAAAATATTTCCAGCAAGTTGGAAAATTTGGTCCGACGGATATTCCGACGGAAACAGTCCGATGCAGACCACACACAGTCGGATTATCTGACAAAACGGTCCAATAGGACACATTCCGATGGATTCTCCGACCGTGTGTACAAGGGCTTATAGTATATGCAGTATATATCCCCTCTAATAGTATATACAGTATATCTCTCCTCTAATAGTATATAGCAGTGATATGCAATTAGCGGACCTCCAGCTGTTGCAGAACTACAAGTTCCATGAGGCATAGCAAGACTCTGACAGCCACAAGCATGACACCCAGAGGCAGAGGCATGATGGGACTTGTAGTTTTGCAACAGCTGGAGGGCCGCTAATTGCATATCCCTGGTATATAGCCTCTAATAGTATATACAGTATATCTCTCTTCTAATAGTATATAGCCTCTAATAGTATATACAGTATATCTCTTCTAATAGTGCCGGTATATACAGTATCTCTCTCCTAATATTATATACAGTATATATCCCCTGTAATATATATACAGTATATCTTTTCTGTCTGTTATTTTCAGAGTGGATTCGATATTTTGCTCTCTAACCATATAGTTGGTTATTTATATTTACTACTGCATAGAGATATTTAAGAATAAATTGCCTTTTTTTTTTTTAACTGTACATATTAACTAAATTATACACCACACTTTTTCTTTTTTAAGGTTATTACCGATTAATCGAAACAATAATCGGCCAACGAATCGATTATGAAAATAATCGTTAGTTGCAGCCCTACATTCCAGATATATGTTCGCTTTGACTCCAGCCTGTGCTTCCCTCTTGTCACCACCAGGGGGTCAATGATTTTATTCTACCATCTCAGTTTTTTTTAATATTTTTTTGCGCAACCGCGGGTGTTCTTGTTGGCCTTGTTGGGCACTATCACTGCCCGGCACACGGGAGACTCACTGGTCCCCTATTTTCCATCTGGGGATCCCGTGGTCTTTTTGCCCTATTGAGCGCAGTCATTTTACTGCGCTCCTTCCTCTTTGCGTTGGGGGCTTCCCGCGCACCGGTGATGTCACGACTCGGGACGCGTTCCCGGCCATTTTGGGTGGGGGTGGGCCCCCCCCCCCGCACTGTCTCGTCAGGGATCTCTCAGGCGAACTTGCTTGCAGCCAATGGCACAACAGTCCGTCTCATGGGGGGCAAAGTCCATAGCACACTCTTATCCGAGCATGCAGCCCGGCCGGTCAGGAAATGGGGTGGGGACAAGTGAGTGCCCCCCTCCTGATCCATACCAAGCCGCGTGCCCTCAACATGGGGGGGTGCTTTGGGGAAGGGGGTCCCCAGATACCGGCGCCCCACCCTATGTGAATGAGTATGGGGTACGATGTACCCCTACCCATTCACCTGGTGAAAAAAATGTCAATAAAAAAACACAACACAAGTTTTTAAAATAGTTTATTAGACAGCTCTGGGGGTCTTCTTCCCTCTTGGGGGGTCTTCTCGTCAGACTCCTCTGCTATCTTCTGCTAGCTCTTTTACTAGCGGAGGAGCCTGGCTTTCTTCTTCGTTGTCGCCACAGTCCGGGGGTCTTCTTCAAACTTCTGGGGTCTTGTCCCGCTCTTCAGTTCTTCTTGCCGGGCCTTCTCTATCTTCTTATAGCTCTTTTACTAGGGTTGGCCGCCTTCTTCTCTTCTTCCTTGCGATGTTGACACGATGCTCTCTCTGGCCACAAAGGCAGGGACGCGTTGTGCGGCGACTTATATAGGGACAAGGGGCGGGGTCACCGTGTGATGTCCAATGGTGATCCCGCCCCTTATGATGTCACAGTCTTAGCATCCTCCGGGATTCAGTTCAAAAGTCTGGCGGACTAGCACACAGACGGGCGGATTGTCCGCCGGACTGTCGAGTCCGGCGGACAATTTTGAGTCAAAACTTCTTTCTAAGTCCGCTGGACTTTTGGAAAGAAAAAGTCCGCCGGAGCCCACACACAGGCGGATTGCAAGGCGGACTCTGGTCCGCCGGATAGCCAAAACATGTGTACGCTGCATCAGAAGTCATACAAGAAGCCTAAAAAAAAATAGCTCTCTCCATCGGCGAGATTTACACCTCGCTGGCCCCGTCACCTGGTATGGACTTAAAGAGGGGAAGCCCTATGCTGAGAAAACGGCATGGGGGTACCCCCCAAATTCCATATCAGACCCTTATCCGAGCACGTAGCCCAGCCAGTCAGGAAAGGGGTTGCGGACGAGCAAGCGCACCCCCCGAGCCTTACCAGGCCACGTGCCCTCAACATGCGGGGTGCTTGTTGATGAGGACAAGGGCCTCTTCCAGACAACCCTGGCAGTTGGTTGTCGGGGTCTGTGGGCGGGGAGCTTATCGGAATCCGGGAGCCCCCTTTAATAAGAGGGCCCCCAGATACCGGCCCCCCACCCTATGTAAATGAGTATTGGGGTACCATGTGCTCCTACCCATTCACTTGGGGTAAAAAGTGTAAATAAAAAAGCACAAACACATGTTTTTAACATGTGTTTGACAAAAGTCCTGTGTGGGCAGGTGCGCTCGTTCAGAAAGTCCGGTGGACCTCCACTGCAAAGTCCGCATTATAGGTCTGACTAGACAGAACGAAAATTTTTATTTAGTTTTGTTTTGTTTTGATTAGTTATTTACCTAAATTTGTTTAGCTCTGAAATTGAATAAATTGTATTCAAACTTTGAATTTCGGAAAATGGTCCTTGATGACACCTTGTAAGAGGGTGACATGCATTGACGTATTTTCCGGTACCGAGTCCAAACAACGCCACTTCGCAGTGGAACGCACGCTGGATGCGGCTTTTCAGAATCAAATCCCTTCATTTTTATAGGCTGATTTTACGTTGTCCTGTAAGTACAACTTTTATCTGCGCAATAAACATTGGTCTTACAGAACTTCACTGTTAGTGCGTTTTTTCATTTTGGTGAATATTCCAACCTTTAACAACCAAGCCGGAGGAGATCTTTATCAGTGATTCATCATCCCTTACCAGATCCCAGCCCATACTCTACACACGCTCAGATTTTCCAATGGGAAATGTTGGATGTGAGCTTGTTCTCGGAAAGTTTGACCGTGTGTATGTTCCACCGAACATTTGCTTTCGGATTTTCCACCAAAAAATGTTGGCTAGCAGGTTCTCAAATTTTCCGCCAACAAAACTTTGTTGTTGGAAAGTCCAATCGTGCGACACAAGTCCGTTCGCACAAAAGTCCATGCACGCTCGGAATCAAGTAGAAGGAGCCGCATTGGCTATTGGACTTCCTTTTTCTCGGCTCGTCATACGTCTTGTACGTCACCACGATCCCACCTTTGTAATTGTTGGCCAACATTTGTGTGACCGTGTGTATGCAAGACAAGTTGGAGCCAACAACCTTCCAACAAAAATCCACGGTTTTGTTGGTGGAAATTCTGATCGTGTGTACTGGTCCATTATATCTGGTGAGTGGGGACACCGGAGGGATGTGTGGCACACCACGGAGTAAGTTATTGGAGCACTTATCAGAAGATTGGAGCACAAGAGCACTTTATTTAATTGGGACATTCCCACAATTTTGTATATATTTAAGTTGTTTATATCGGATGGTATATATTGCATTATGCACTTTTTGCATTATTGCAAGCGCTGTATTTATTTATGTTTGGTGAATTCAAGGTAATAGCACTTTGTGTACAACAGCTGCAGTTGTATTTTCATTTTTATATATATTTGTATTTTTATATTTCACCTTAGCATGTGTATAATTTTGGAAGATGGTTCTATTCTATTCTATTCTATTGTTTTTTTTCTATTCTATTCTTTTATTTTCTATTCTATTTAAATTCAAATGTATTCTATTTGAAAATCAAATTTCGGAAGTTGGTTATATTCTATTTTATTTTATTCTATTACTTTTATTTTATTCTATCCATACCTTTATTTTCTATTCTTTTTTATTCTATCATTTTACTCTGTTTTATTCTATTATTTTATTTTGTACTCTATCCCTATTTTTCTACACTTTTTTTCTATTCTATTTTTTTTTGAATTTTACATTTTGTTCTGTTTTACTATATTACTATATTCTATTCTATTCTTTCATTTTCTGTTCTACTTTTTTTTATTCTATTATTTTCTTTTCTATTCTACTCCTTTATTTCCAATCAATTCGGTTTTCGGAAGATGGCTATACTTGTTCTATACTAATCTATCCTTTTTTCCTATTCTATTCTATTTTATTCTAGTCTATTCTATTTCTTTGATTTCTATTCTATTTCTTTCTATGTTATTCTTTTTTATTCTATTCTATAAAGCCGCCTGAGTAGAAATCATCATCTTTTTACACTTTTATACCTTACTGTATTTATTGCAATATGTTTCCGTTTAAAATTTGAATTCATTTTCTAATTCAAGTTTATTTTCGTTATTTCAATATGTTATTTTGTTTCGTCAAAATACATTTTGAATTAGTTGAAATTTGTTACTGTTGTGATTGAGAAATTTGGATTTAACCGAATAACGAAAATTTCATCCGAATTTCAATAATAGAAGTAGGCATATGTGCATGTTAAATAAGAAAACGGAAATACCTAAATTTTCACAGCTTAGTTTAGAAAAGACTGTAACCCTTGGGGCTCCTTTCCTTACTAGGTCTGTTTTCAGCACTGGGAGATAGAGATGACCCGAACACCCCCCCGGTTCGGTTCGCACCAGAACCTTCGAACGGACCTAAAATTTGTACGAACTTTAGAACCCCATTAAAGTCTATGGGACTCGAACGTTCGAAATCAAAAGTGCTAATTTTAAAGGCTAATATGCAAGATATGCAACAGACAACACCAGCAATAAGGGGTATCTTCAGGCGTACACTGTGCTGGAGGCACACAACACCCCACTTTAACTCCTGCAGATGCCTGTATTAGACAACACCAGCAATAAAGGGTAGATGCAGGTGTATACTGTGCTGGAGGCACACAACACCCACTAACTCCTACAGATGCCTGTATTAGACAACACCAGCAATAAAGGGAAGATGCAGGTGTATACTGTGCTGGAGGCACACAACACCCACTTTAACTCCTGCAGATGCCTGTATTAGACAACACCAGCAATAAAGGGTAGATGCAGGTGTATACTGTGCTGGAGGCACACAACATCCACTTTAACGCCTGCAGATGCCTGTATTAGAGAACACCAGCAATAAAGGGTAGATACAGGTGTATACTGTGCTGTGCTGGAGGCATGCAACACCCACTAACTACTGCAGATGCCTGTGTTAGAGAAGTAACCCTTGGGGCTCCTTTCTTTACTAGGTCTGTTTTCAGCACTGGGAGATAGAGATGACCCGAACACCCCCCTCGGTTCGGTTCGCACCAGAACCTTCGAACGGACCTAAAATTTGTACGAACTTTAGAACCCCATTAAAGTCTATGGGACTCAAACGTTCGAAATCAAAAGTGCTAATTTTAAAGGCTAATATGCAAGATATGCAACAGACAACACCAGCAATAAGGGGTATCTTCAGGTGTATACTGTGCTGGAGGCACACAACACCCACTTTAACTCCTGCAGATGCCTGTATTAGAGAACACCAGCAATAAAGGGTAGATGCAGGTGCAGTGGCGGCTGGTGAAGTTTTAGGATGGGGGGGCGCAAGACCCCGCCCATCCACGGTTGGCCCCTCCCACTTCTCATAAGCCACACCCAGAATTTGTAGAATGATATTGGCGTGTATCCAGAATTTCATTGTCCTGCAAATACAGTAGCTGTGTACATAGACATACTGTACTAACATTATCTATGTATCCAGAAATACAGGGTTATGTATAGGCATACCTGTGTATAGGCGTATCATTGCCCCAGAATTGCAGAGAGCTGTATAGAAACTGTATATATTAAAACAGTAGTGTAACATTGTAGCTGTGTATTCAGAATTACTGAGTTCTATATGTATAGGTGTAACATTATTCAGGATTACAGACTTCTGGATAGACACATCTGTGTGTATATATGTGTACCACTACCCAGGATTGCAGAGTGCTGTATAGATATATACTGTGTATTTATAGGTATACCATTATTCAGGATTGCAGACTTCTGTATAGCTATCTATGTATAGATGTGATATTATGCAGGTTTTGCAGACTCACATGGATTGCAGAGTGCTGTATTGATATCTATATGTATAGGTGTACTATTATCCAGGATTGCAGAGTGCTGTATATATATCTATGAATAGTATATATAGATATATATATACACAGCACTCTGCAATCCTGGATAATAGTACACCTATACATAGATAGCTATACAGAAGTCTGCAATCCTGAATAATGGTATACCTATAAATACACAGTATATATCTATACAGCACTCTGCAATCCTGGGTAGTGGTACACATATATACACACAGATATGTCTATCCAGAAGTCTGTAATCCTGAATAATGTTACACATAGGTGTGCTGTTGCTCTCCTGTGGCCATTCCTCCGCAAGGCACATTACAGGGAGGACAGGTCAGAGTGGCCAGTGAAGTGTGAACAATAGGTTTTGGCAGACCAGATTTCTAGATTTCCTGGGCAGATTAGAAAAACCTGTCAGTTTGTGGGAAAAGCCCACCATGGACAAGTGACAAAACAAGTGCCCCTCCCCCCACTAATCATTGCCATTGAGCAGAAAGCAACCTTCCTGGAAAGGCAATATGACAAAGGTCCAAATTCTTCAGGGGCTACATATCCTGGCAGGTCTACTTTAATATAGCAAGTCAATGCAACAACCACTCAGCTCTTGCACCTCATTCAATTAAATCTGGAGAGGACTCCACCATGCACTGACTTAACCCATAATCTTCATTGTAAAATTCAGTTTGCTTCTGTGTTGCCCCAGAGCCACAACAGTCTGCATTTCTGAGCCTTCAGATTTCACCCTCATCTGTATTTCAGCAATGCTTCAGATGATCAAGACACACGGCATCTAGAGTTCAGAGACACCCACTCAGTATCCAAAGTCCACACTTTTCCCCCCCAACAGCTAACGTCACATCTCAATTAGGGCAAGGTCCAGTCACAGCTGGCTGCAAGCAGGAAGTGGGACACGATCCCATGTATGCCCAGGACCCGCACACACACCCGAAGCCCACTTACCTGACTGTGTGCTCCTCTCCGGTGTTCTCCGCAGCCGCTCCTCTCCTGCACACCGCTCTACTCCTCTTACTTCCTGTTTCCTCTCTCAGGTGAAATGGGAGAGAGAAGACAGGAAGTGACATCTGAGTCAACTCAGATGTCAATCAAACTGCCCGCCCGGCCGTAGTAACACATACTACAGCGCCGGGCGGAAGCTACTCAGCGCTTCAGAAAGCGCCCTGAGGCGGGCTAAACGCCCGCAAATGAAGCGCCACGCCTGCAATCTCATGATTGCATTGGCGTGGCGTTTCCCAGCGTGCACTGTGACCGGCGCTCGAGCACTTCCTTAAAGAACTTTTTTTTTTTTTTTTAAAGGGGCAGTTTTAAAACTTTTTTTTTTTTTTACATTTTTTTTTTTTTTTTTTTGTGACCACACAGGGGGGGCGGCGCCCGGGCGCCCCCTATGGACGGGCCGCCACTGTGCAGGTGTATACTGTGCTGGAGGCACACAACATCCGCTTTAACGCCTGCAGATGCCTGTATTAGAGAACACCAGCAATAAAGGGTAGATACAGGTGTATACTGTGCTGTGCTGGAGGCACGCAACACCCACTAACTACTGCAGATGCCTGTGTTAGAGAACACCAGCAAAAAAGGGTAGATACAGGTGTATACTGTGCTGGAGGCACACAACACCCACTTTAACTCCTGCAGATGCCTAAGAAAAGAACACACTGTCCCTGCCTATCTAGCTCTTTCCCTGCACGCCGGAACACAATACACAAGGCTGCCGTGCTGGCAGCCTTATATAGTGTGGGGCGTGTACTAAACCCCCTGAGCTATAATTGGCCACAGGCATCCTAGACTGCCCCCTAGTGGTTAATCCCTTCACTGCCAGTGTCATTTACACAGGAATCAGTGCATTTGTATAGCGCTGATTGCTGTATAAATGACAATGATCCGAAAAATGTGTCAACAATGTCCAATGTGTCCGCCATAATGTGGAAGTCACGATAAAAATCGCTGATCGCCACCATTACTAGTAAAATAAAAATGATTAATAAAAATGCCATAAAACTATCCCCTATTTTGTAGACGTATAACTTTTGCTCAAAGCAATCAATATACGCTTATTACAATTTTTTTTACCAAAAATATGTAGAAGAATACGTATCGGCCTAAACTGAGGAAAAAATATATTTTTTTTATATATTTTTGGGGAATATTTATTATAGCAAAAAGTAAAAAAGAATGCGTTTTTTTTTTTTTTTTTAATTGATGCTCTTTTTTTTTTTTGTTTATAGGGCAAAAAGTAAAAAACCGCAGAGGTGATCAAATACCACCAAAAGAAAGCTCTATCTGTGGGGAAAAAAATGGCGCCATTTTTGTTTTGGGAGCAACGTCGCACGACCGCAAAATTGTCAGTTTAACTGACAATTTTGAATCGCAAAAATCGCAAAAAGTCCTCTGGTCAGGAAGGGGGGTAAATCCTTCTGGGGCCGAAGTGGTTAAAAATGTCATCAGCGTGTTCACGAAGGGAAGACAGGAACCGAGGAAATCAAAATATAAGTAGATTACATTTTAGCATTAAAGCGGTGTTTCAGCTATAAAAAAAATTTTTTTTTTATATTTTTTTACATTTTTTTTATGTTTTTTTTTTTTTTTTTATAATATTAATGCTCTTTTTTTTTTTTTCAGGGTGGCCCTCCACTTTAAAGAGACCACAACAGAGCCCACAGAAGAATGGCCTTGCGGTAGGATCCTACCAAAATAGTCTCCAGGAAATATAACACCCCAAGCAAATGTTAGTTTTTTAATAAATTTGGCATGGTGGTTTGCTAAGGGTTAATGCGTGCTAAATCTGGTTGCAGATTTATAATACATTTTTGTTTTAGATAAATAATTAGTGGCAGCCATGATAATGATTTATTTCATAATGATTTGCCATAGATAATTAGCCAACAATGGCACTAAACTCTGTTGCATATCACGCTATGACCATAATACATAATTACCTTAGCTTAAGCAGAATTTAAATTCAGTTAAAAAAATGAATTGAAAGGTGTGTGGGGGGTGGGGGGGGGGGGACTAATTATTCACAATTTAGCTTGGATTCCTGCATTTATGATTTTATATTTAGGTATAAAGCGTATTAAATCTTACTGAGTTATGGCACAACTGTATGTCTCTTCACAGCAGTGCATTTGATTACATCCATCTGTGACCCCAATCAAATTAAAAGACTGTCTTTCTGGTTGCTTTCATCATTTTATCCTTCCAGATGTTAAAATAAGTTTAGCTCCCAGGATTGTAGTCTCTAGGTAGTTTGGAAAATGGCAACTAATTATAAAACACCGCTCTGTTAACATTGCCGTTGGAATTTTTTCCGTTAAAAAAAAAAAAAAAGGTTATTATTATAATAACATTAAGAATATATATTTTTTTTACCATGGTGAACATGCTGGTGGTAAATGCAGAGCTACTGCAGGGCCATTTTTAAAGGCAGGGCAAAAGGGGCAGCTGCCCTGGGCCCTGTCATTGTTGTGGGGCCCGAAGCAGCTGCCTCACACTTGCCGACTATCCCAGTTTAAATTCCCTTGTCCCTTGACGTTTTAGTCCTGTGCTGTGTCCCGATATCTCGGTGTGAAGTGGACAGTCAGGACCGTCTTTAAGGCAGGGCAAAAGGGGAAGCTGCCCTGGGCCCTGTCATTGTTTTGGGGCCCAAAGCAGCTGCCTCATAATTGCCAATTATCCTAGTTTCAATTCCCTTGTCCTTTGAAGTTTTAGTCCTGTGCTGTGTCCTGATATCTCAGTGTGAAGTGCTGCTACTAATGCCGCCCAGCTCTGCCCTATTGTTGTGTACAGATTACTCACCTGCAGACCCTGTGTTTACATGTAAATAACCGGCATTCATATGTAAATAGCAGAATTCCTATGTAAATAGCTGCATCAGGCGGCATAGATATGTAAATAAAGGCGGCATTCATATGTATATCATGCCCCCTACAGTGAGGAGATGATGTGCTGTAATCTCTAGCAACCAATCAGTGAGCAGTATTACTGTACAGTAACCTCTAGCAACCAATCAACAAGCAGAAATCGTGCTGTAACATCTAGCAACTAATCAGTGAGCCGTAATGTGTGCTGTAACCTTTAGGAACCAGTCAGTAAGCGGTAATGATACGCTGTAACTTCTGGCAACCAATCGCAACCGCTGCCTGATCTGATACAGGAAACCTATTTCTAAGTCTAGCTGCTATTTATTGTATGTGTTAGAGCAGGTGGAGAGAAAAATTTTATTTGGGGGGGGGGGGGGGGGGGGGCAAAAAAAACATTTGCCCAGGGTCCAATCAATATTAAAGACGGCTCTGAGCTACTGTAAAGGGGCCCAATGGTGCAAGAGGGCCCATGGCGGGGCTCAGAATAGAGGAGGATCCTCCCCTTCTAGGCCCAACTCTATAGAGGAAAGACCAAGGTGTACTTCCTGAAGGTGCACAGCTATATCATTAAGTGTCCATTATTAGGTCGTGAAGCATGCTGCAGGAGACAGATTCAAAGCTCTTCTCCGGAGAAATGTTTAACCCCATCTCTACCATCCACCATATACCCATCCTTTAACAAGGATGGGGCGGCACAGCGGTGTAGTGGTTAGCAATCTCACCTAGCAGTAACAACAACGCTGGTTCAAATCCCAACCACGACTCTACCTGCCTGAACTTTGCATGTTCTCCCTGTGCCTGCGTGGGTTTCCTCCGGGTACTCCAGTTTCCTCCCACACTCCAAAGACATGCAGGTAGGTTAGTTGGCTTCTGTCCAAAATTGGTCCTAGTACATGAATGGGGACCTTGGATTGTGGGCTCCTTGAGGGAAGGGACCGATGTGAGTGTGCAATGTACAGGGATAGGGACAATTGTGGGCATTCACTCAGGTTCAACTGGATGGACTGGTGTCTTTATTCAACCTTACTAACTATGAAACTATGTAAAACAAGATCCCCGTTTTCCCTCTGCCATCATGCGATCCTCCACTGTGCCACCTCAAGGAATAATGAGCAGTGATCCACTGCTATCTCTGCCCACCACCAACCAGTCTTGTTGCTGCCCCCATTGTAATGTCATCAGGACCCAGTGAGGATGCCGCCAATGGACCCAAAACATAAATGTCACCAGGTAGCAAAGCCCAAAGAATGGTCCTCCCACTAAATAACACAGAAGAGAGAAGACTCGAGACCCAGCGCATCGAGTAGCCATGGATTTACCTAAACATTTGGGCCATTTCGTTTTTTTTTTTCAAATACAGTAAAACCTTGGATTGCGAGTATAATTTGTTCCGGAAATATGCTTGTAATCCAAAGAACTTGTATATCAAAGCGAATTTCCCCATAAGAAATAAAGGAAACTCAGGTGATTCGTTCCACAACCATTTATTCATAGGTCTTTCAGTTTATAGTCCATATAAAAATATTATAGCAATGTGACCAGGTTGTGTAACCATAAAATGTCCATCCACAATTGGAAGCCTCCACAAGGGGATTATGCCGCGTACACACGAGCGGAATGTCCGACAGGAAAAGTCAGACGGGAGCTTTTCATCGTATATTCCGATCGTATGTATGCCCCATCTGACTTTTTACGTCGAAAATTCTGACGGACCTAGAAATGGAACATGTTCTAAATATTTCCGAGGGAACCAATTCCTATCGGGAAAACCGATCGTCCGTATGCTGTTTCCGATGGACCAAAAACAAAGCATGCTCTGAAGCAAGTACAAGATGTAAGCTATTGGCTACTGGCTATTTCCTTTTTCTAGTCCCGGCGTACGTGTTGTACGTCACTTAGTAAAACCTTGGTTTGAGAGTAATTTGGTTTGAGAGCATTTTGCAAGACAAGCAGAATTTTTTGATACATTTTGACTTGATATACAAGGGATATCTTGATAGTAGCGTCATGTCACAACTGAGTGCGCTATGGGACGTCACTCCACCTGATCGGCAACTAAACTGGAGTGCCCATCTCTTCTGTGCCTGCGTGGGCACGTTTCAACGGCGGGCACATCTCGACAGGACACCGGCAGTGGGGAGGATGGCCTATGTGGACAGCTTTACCCCGGATGCCTGCATACTTAGATGTGCCTGTTTTAATCATCAACCATGTGAGTTAACAGATGTTGTACCTTCCTTAAATGTAACCATATTGCTACACTTAGAGGCGCCTCTCTTCTCTTTTATACTCAGTTGTGACATGACACTACTTGTATATCAAGACATCCCTTGTTTATCAAGTCAAAATATATTAAAACATTCTGCGTGTCTTGCAAAATGCTCTCAATTCAAATTACTCTCAAACCAAGGTTTTACTGTACAGTGTTGATTAGCTATAAAGGGAGGGAGTAAAGTATAGTTTGGGGGAATGCCCCCTGATTGGAGTACAGCTTTAAATTAATGCAAAGAGTATTCAGATGACTTCAACAGGAGGTTCCTATTTATCCTACTTTGTGATGGTTGATGCTGACCATTTGTGCTTCTGACCTTGGCCTGTCTTGTGGATTATGTTTGTCTCCTTTTTTTTTCATTCTTTGACATCATCAATTACCTGATCAGATAGTTGATCACTTGTCGGGAGTGTCTAGTGCTTTTTTTTTTATGCATTCTCTGGGTGGAGACCAAACCTGATTTAAGCCAGCCAAGCCTGCAGTTTATTGCTTGTGATAACATGTGTAATACATGCTTAAGCTCTC
Source organism: Lithobates pipiens (assembly GCF_037356315.1). NCBI lineage: Eukaryota > Metazoa > Chordata > Amphibia > Anura > Ranidae > Lithobates > Lithobates pipiens. Next base: position 21,365,799 of record NW_027507825.1, read on the forward strand.
TGTCTGTCTGTCCTGCTCTGCTGTTTGGATTACCCTGTCTATGACCTCGGATCGAATATCGACTAACTCTGCCTGCCTTTTTCCTGCGTATTGGAATCAAACTACTCTGAACCTTGCCTGCCTTGTACCTTGCTGTCATTGAACTACTCTGCCTGTCTGCCAACCGCAAATACCTGTTTGCTTTGCTCAGTTCAGACCTGCCCCGGCGTGCTTGCCAGGCATTATAACATTGTGTATACATTCTGAGTACTGGTAGGCCTGCTTGTCTTATGGGAAAGGAGGCTGCTATAGGTGAAGAAAACAGAAGCTAGCTATAGTGTCTGTCCACCTGTGTTGGGGATCAGCGTGACATCACCAAACTCAATATCTGCCTGTTATAGAACAAGTCTGCCAGGGTGGTGCCTGTTCAAGCCATTGTTTGTTTCATGAATATCACTTATACCTGCTGGTATGGGGTTTCTTTTCTGTTTCTCCTCTGCACGTTGTCACCAGAGGTACATGTAGCGGCCATAACCCTCAATGGGGTGGCCTTGACTTTTGGGCTTACCGGTTACCTCCGCTTGGCTTGTTCTTCCTGGTCTAGGGGTTCCCAAGGTTAGTACCCAATGACTTTGGACGCTGACACCATAAAAGTCCTTTAGAAAGGTTTTTACTTGCGGGGGTAACATCCACCAACACAGTCTCGTATGGGAACAGAGGGCAAGGGTGAAGAAACTCAGGCACCTTGAATTGCTAATCACTAAAAAAGTCTCTAATACAACCCAGAGAGTAGCCAATCATAGCTGGGTGTTCCAAAGCTGAACAAATTTCTAGCCAGAGATTATGGCAGTTAGCACTTTAATCCAGAACTTGCAAAGTCTCTAACCTTGAACACGTTGCAACCAAAAGTGAAAAGGAACCTTTCCTCAGTACCTGGAACATTCTCTGTCTCCTTGGCAGTACTGGGAAAGCGTGGATCCATTAGTGTCCTTGACAACCCAGGAACCAGGCACTTCTCGGGATGCCAGCTTGTTGGCCCTCCTCTGAAGAGTCCCGGCTGCGGTGCCCCTCCATGTTGAGAGCACACCCGGACGCCTTGAATTCTCCCTCAGTTACTGCGTGTCACGATCACTCTGACGTTTCGGCCAAACACAGGAGTCTTACCCGTCGAAACCCGTCGTGGAGAGTCCGTCGTTTCCCTTGGACGCGCGCTAAAGCGAACGAACGCTTTCGCGTACGTGCAAGGGCGCGCTGACCCGTCGTACGTCCATTTGGCGCCCTAAGGTCTTCTTTAGTCACTGGCTCCCTTCTACCCGTGCTGTCCAGTCTACAGCGTGTCCGTGATCTTGCTTCCAGTATCTGTACCCGTTACCTTGGTTCCTGATATCCGGCTTGTTCCTTGACTCTGATCCGTTGCTGCCTGCCTACGACCTCTGCTTGTCTGACCACGTCTCTGCCTCACCCTCTGTACCTTGCTGACCGATTCCTGCTGACCCGGCTTGTACCCGACTCCGCTGTTCCTGTTGCCCGTCTGAGTTCCTGTGTTGCCGGACGTCTGCTCACCAGCCAGTCTCCGCACTCGTGCCTGCCCGCTACAGTCAAGCACCTCCTGCTCTACCAACTTGCTGTCGGTGCCCAGCTGATTCTCCGGACCAGTACTACCTGCCAGGCACTTGTGCCCCCTGAGCTATTGAATACCTGTCTCCACCTCCAGGGGTTCATTAACCAGGGGATACGAGGGGCCGCTCCCTGCATTCCAGGCTCAACTACTAGGTACGTGACAGTACTGGACAGCCATGTCCGAGCCTGCGCAGGGAGCCTCCCCCATGGACGAGCTCTGCCACCATCTGGCCGGCCTTACCCAGGCAGTTAAAAACCTTCAAGAGGGCTACGGTAGACTGGAGGAACAAATCCAGGCGCTATCCGCCTCTGCACCAGTGGCTCCTGGGGCTCATGCCCCACCGTCAGTCGTGATGCTCCCACCTGAACCCAGGGTCCCAACTCCGGAACGATTCGCAGGAGATCGGAGCAAGTTCAGGGCGTTCCGCAACTCTTGCGAACTCTATTTCGCCCTACAACCCAGGACATTCTCTCTTGAGGCGACGAAAGTGGGATTTGTCATCTCCCTGCTAAGCAACGAACCCCAGGCCTGGGCACACCGTCTGTTGGAACGGAAGGACTCCTCTTTAGACTCCATGGACATCTTCTTCCAGGCAATGTCCAGGCTTTATGAGGACCCCCAATTAGCCGCAACCGCAGAAGCAGCCCTACATGCCCTGCAACAAGGTCACAGACCTGTGGAGGACTACGTCTCAGAGTTCCGACGATGGAGTGCAGACACAGATTGGAACAACGCGGCCTTGCGGTACCAGTTCCGCACGGGTCTCTCCGAGGCTCTGAAGGACGAGCTGGCACGTGTGGGTGTTCCCGAGACCCTGGAGGCCATGATAGACGCTTCTATCCAGATTGACAGGCGTTTGAGGGAGCGCCGCCAAGAACGATCTTCCGCAACTTCCCGTCCGATTTGGATGTTACCACGGGTGCCTAGTCACCCAACTCCGCCTGCTCCAGTCGCATCCACATTGGACACCCCGGAGCCCATGCAGTTGGGGCTACTCCGCCCATCTTTGACTCCAGAAGAACGCCAGCGTCGTCGGGTCAACAACCTCTGCCTGTACTGCGGAGAACCAGGGCACTTTGTTCGTTCCTGCCCGGCTAAGACGCGTAAGTGCCTCCTTGTCCCACCTGTTCCCTCACCTGTGTTGCCTGATAACATCTCCCATCTAGCTGTTCCTGTTCTCTTACAGCTTCCAGGAAGGACTGTCTCAACCCACGCGGTTATTGATTCCGGGGCATGCAGTGGCTTTATAGATTCGTCCTTCGCCCGAAAGAACAGGATCCCTCTTAGACCAAGGGAGAAGGGGCTCTCGGTATACCTGGCCGATGGGTCTACCTTGGAATCAGGACCAGTAACCCAGGAGACCAGTCCTCTACCCGTTGTCATCGCCGGGTCTCACCAAGAACTCCTTTGCCTAGATGTCATCCAGTCTCCTCTGTTCCCCATCATCCTAGGCATGCCTTGGTTGAAGGCACACAACCCACGCATTGATTGGGCCACCGGAGTAATTGAATTTTCCTCGGACTACTGCCACCGGCATTGTTGCCCGACCCCCAACGGGGACTCTTCTGTCCTTCTCTGTTTGGATTCGGATGAGGAAACCCGACAAGCCGTGCCTGAACAATACCACGCTTTTCTGGACGTCTTCAGTAAGAAGGGGGCAGAAACTCTCCCGCCTCATAGGCCCTATGATTGCCCTATTGAACTGCTCCCGGGGGCGGAAATCCCCTTCGGAAGGATCTTCCCCCTATCCGAATCCGAGCTGAGTACCCTGAAGACCTATTTGGACGATAATCTTGAAAAAGGGTTCATCCGACCTTCTACCTCCCCAGCCGGCGCTGGGATCTTCTTCGTGGAAAAGAAGGACCATTCTCTGCGCCCATGCGTGGATTATCGGGCGCTAAACAAGATCACCGTTAAAAATCGCTACCCTCTGCCATTAGTACCTGAACTTTTCCAGAGACTGGGTTCCGCCAAGCTGTTCACAAAGCTGGATCTTCGGGGTGCCTACAACCTCGTCCGTATCAGAAAGGGCGATGAATGGAAAACAGCCTTTCGTACCCGCTTCGGACACTACGAATACCTAGTGATGCCATTCGGGCTGTGTAACGCCCCGGCTACGTTCCAGCATTTTGTCAACGACATTTTTAGAGACTTTCTTGATTTGTTTGTGATTATTTACTTGGATGACATACTAATTTTTTCCTCCACTTTAGCCATCCACAGAGAACATGTCAAGAAGGTTCTGACCCGCCTCCGTTTCCACGGCCTGTACGCCAAGCCCGAAAAATGCGTTTTTGAAAAAGAGAGTATTCAGTTCCTCGGCCTGATTATCTCAGTTCGCGGGGTAGAGATGGATCCCCAGAAGATCTCTGCAATCCAGGACTGGCCTGCCCCCTCCGATAGGAAGGGAGTTCAGCGATTTGTGGGCTTCGCGAACTTTTATCGCAAGTTCATAAAAGGATTCTCCTCTATCATCGCCCCCATTACCGGGCTGACCAAGCAGGGCTCAAAGTTCCGCTGGACCCCTGAGGCACAAGAGGCCTTCAAGACCCTGAAGAAGTTGTTCGTCTCAGCTTCAATCCTGAAGCACCCTGATCCCACTCTACCATACACCCTTGAAGTTGACGCTTCGGAAGTAGCAGTCGGAGCTATACTCTCTCAGAGGCAGGGACCCAAGTCCTTACTTCACCCAGTCGCTTTTCTTTCCCGCAAATTATCTGAAGCCGAAAGAAATTACGACGTTGGTGATCGCGAGCTATTAGCAATTAAGTCTGCACTTGAGGAGTGGCGCTATCTGCTAGAGGGGGCTATCCATCCAATTCTGGTCTATACGGACCACAAAAACTTAGAATACCTGAAGACAGCTAAAAGGTTGAAGCCTCGTCAAGCCAGGTGGGCACTCTTCTTCTCGAGGTTCGTATTCCATATAACTTACCGTCCCGGATCCAAGAATACGAAGCCTGACGCGTTGTCTCGCATGTTTAGCCAGCCGGAAGATTCGTCTCCCACCGACACCATTCTTCCTGCTGGAAACTTTCTCTTACTCCGAGGAGATGTGATCTCTCAAGTTAAGCAAGCCTCCATGGGCGCCTTACCTCCACCCGGCATCCCGCTGTCTTCCAACGATGACCTTATGTGGCATGGGAACAGGATCTTTATCCCCCAGGCAGTTCGGACCCTGGTTCTGGCCTCCTGTCATGACCATCCCTTGGCTGGCCACTTCGGAATATTCAAGACACTAGAATTGCTCAGGCGTAATTTCTGGTGGCCGCGGATGAAGGAAGACTGCAAGAGTTACATACAGGCCTGCGCTACCTGCATCCGGAGTAAGGGCGACAAGTCAAGAGCCTGGGGCTTACTAAGACCACTACCTGTTCCTGATAGACCATGGAGAATGATCTCCATGGATTTTATTGTTGAACTTCCCCCTTCGGAGAACCATACAACGATCTTTGTCGTAGTCGATAGGCTCACTAAAATGGCTCATTTCTTGCCCATGAAGGGCACCCCCTCAGCCACGGAGACAGCCAACGCTTTCATAAAGGAAATAGTAAGACTTCATGGCATCCCCGCCAACATCACATCTGACAGGGGGGTGCAGTTTACCTCCAGATTCTGGAAGGCACTCTGTGGAACTCTGAAGATCGACCTCTGCATGTCCTCGGCCTACCACCCGCAGACCAACGGTCAGACCGAGAGGACGAATCAGACCTTAGAACAATATCTTCGCTGCTTCTCGTCCTTCTCACAAGACGATTGGGTCTCCCTGCTACCCATGGCCGAGTTCGCCTATAATAACACAGCCCATTCAGCTACCAAGCAGTCTCCTTTCTATGCGAACTTCGGGTACCACCCGTTGTTTTTGTCTGGCAATCTTCCCGAATGTTCGGTACCAGCGGTTCAGAAGAGACTTAATTTCTTTGAAGAGAATAATAAGCTCTTACAGGAAACCTTGGCTAGGTCGCAAGAACATAACAAGGAAGTCTTCGACAGAAGGAGAAGAGGGGAGCTGGACCTTAAGGCCGGGGATCGGGTCTGGTTGTCCACCTTAAACCTCAGACTATCCTGTCCCTCCAAGAAATTGGGCCCAAGATTCCTGGGTCCCTTTCCGGTCAAAAGGAAGTTAAATGACGTGGCTTTTGAGCTAGAACTCCCTGAGTCCTTCCGAATTCATCCGGTCTTCCACGTATCGCTTCTCAAGCCTGCAGTCAAGGACCCCTTCTCTGACAGGAGTTCCCGTCCTCCAGAACCTGTGTTGGTCAATGGGGAGATTGAGTTCGAAATTGAGGCCATCCTGGACTGTAGGAAGAGAAGAAACCAGGTCCAATTCCTAGTCAAGTGGAAGGGATACGGACCCGAAGAGAACTCCTGGGAGCCAGAGGCTAATATCCATGCCAAGAGACTCATCCGTGCCTTCAAGAATTCCCACCCGGACAAGTGGGCTCGGTTGGGCATCCGGGGGCTGCCCCTTGGGGGGGGGCAATGTCACGATCACTCTGACGTTTCGGCCAAACACAGGAGTCTTACCCGTCGAAACCCGTCGTGGAGAGTCCGTCGTTTCCCTTGGACGCGCGCTAAAGCGAACGAACGCTTTCGCGTCGACGCGAACGCGCACACACACGCACGCAGGTCACGAACGGGTGCACGTGTACGTGCAAGGGTGCGCTGACCCGTCGTACGTCCGTTTGGCGCCCTAAGGTCTTCTTTAGTCACTGGCTCCCTTCTACCCGTGCTGTCCAGTCTACAGCGTGTCCGTGATCTTGCTTCCAGTATCTGTACCCGTTACCTTGGTTCCTGATATCCGGCTTGTTCCTTGACTCTGATCCGTTGCTGCCTGCCTACGACCTCTGCTTGTCTGACCACGTCTCTGCCTCACCCTCTGTACCTTGCTGACCGATTCCTGCTGACCCGGCTTGTACCCGACTCCGCTGTTCCTGTTGCCCGTCTGAGTTCCTGTGTTGCCGGACGTCTGCTCACCAGCCAGTCTCCGCACTCGTGCCTGCCCGCTACAGTCAAGCACCTCCTGCTCTACCAACTTGCTGTCGGTGCCCAGCTGATTCTCCGGACCAGTACTACCTGCCAGGCACTTGTGCCCCCTGAGCTATTGAATACCTGTCTCCACCTCCAGGGGTTCATTAACCAGGGGATACGAGGGGCCGCTCCCTGCATTCCAGGCTCAACTACTAGGTACGTGACACTGCGCCTCGGACCAGCCGGTTCCGAGACTCGGGAACAGATGGATCCTTACCCCAGACCAGGCGGGTCTAATGGGGCTAGTCAAACTGACCATGTTGCGGAGTGGCATACGCTCCCATGAACGGGACCCCTCACGGGGCTACCCCGATCCAGCTTCAGGAACAGGCAGCTCTGGCCTAACGAACGAACCCCGAACACGTGACTCCAGCCTCTTAAGTACCCGTCCTCAGACTCCTCAGCGGGCCAGACTCACCCACTGATTGGCTCAGAGGAACGCTGATACCCAAAGCGTCCAACCAGGCCTGGTTCTAATCCTGTCATGTGCACCTAACTGTACACATGCCCAGGCAGAACCTTAACACAGCCCAGCCAAACTGAGGCCAAAGTTAAACCTACATAATTAACCCTCAGAACCCCACTACTGTTCTGAGGAAAAAAACAAAATTTTCACATAGCGGACACTTTTTCAAAAGTGTCACCGCTACATACAAAATTGAGAATTACAAACTAGGAGCTTCAAACAGTAAGCTAAATATTTCATTACAAAGCTCCTGCTAAAGACCAGAATGTTCTTTAGTCTCCGAACCTTGGAGAGCCCATGTTTACCTGTCTGGATTGAGACATGACACTACCCCCGGGATGAAATAATGTTTTAAAGTGGACCAATAATATAAATTAGCAAACACTTACCTATTATACAGATGCTGCTGTTCAATTCTTGAAAAAAAAAAAAAATTCTGGACTTATGCTAGTAAAAATTATCCTGGATACTATGCAATGTCTTCTGGGCTGAAAAGGAGGCAACTGACATACAACCAGCCCATGATCAACTCCTTCACACCGATCTTCCCATTTGGCTGAGGTCTTTTAACCAAAACTCATAGCAATATAAACAAAAAAGAAAACACCGCGCTACTATAAAACAACAAGCAGCTAACACTCAAACAAACAAAGTTACAAAGAATGTGGAACAAAAAAGTGTAGCGCTGAAAGAGTGAATACAAAAACACTGAGTACAATTTATGAACAAATGTAAACAACCTGTGTTAAACCACAGAGGAGTCGCACACTTGTTGTGAAATCAGTGTAGGCAACACTATGTGTACTATATAGTCCTCAATGGAGTATACATACAACTTTTATGTGAAAAAATGTGGTAGCAATAAAATAACGTGATATAAATCCAAAAAAAATGGGTAGTAATCAATATATCAGTCTATACAGGAGTCCTCATGTACTATTTAAGCAAAGTCAACCAATTTTCTCTTGGAAACCTTGAATTAAGATGGCAGAAAAATCAACGAGACAGAGATCTGCTTGTCTGTGGTGATATCTGAAGACACCGCACTCAATAGAAATAAGGTTGACACCCTTACCAGAAATGTTGGACCCACCTGCCGTTCGACAGTGGGTCTAAAATGCATATTGTCCCAAAGGGACTGTGCTCCAACTCCTCATGGAATGGGTCCCAGCATCCAGTCCTCCCATAGACGTCCTTAGTCTCAAGTAGAGGTAGATGATCCAAACTGTCGCCAACCGATGTTTTCCACAATCGAGGGCGGTAATATTTCCAGGGCCAGATGTATCCAAGCTTTAGTTTCGGATAGGAACTCAAACAGATGGCATAAAAACCGATAAAAGAAGGGGGGCTCCGGATAGTGTAGGTCAAAATAAACCAGTTGGTTTTATTAAAATTATATGTATTTGACAAATATAAAAAGTGATCACAAAAAATGAAATCGAATATAAAAAAGCAATGTGGGGTGCAAGTCATGCTTCCCGATGCGTTGTGACACAAGTGGTCATCAACAGGGGCATACATAGCAATATGTTACTATAAATTCCATGTAGTGCCTTAACAAGACCTGTGTGGTGACTTCCACAACTTGGAGTGTATTGAAGTGGAGGTGAATGAGCAGCTGGACCGTTTCTTCCTGAGCATTTCTGCAAGGAAGGGTATGTTACTACATTGGGCAATAGTAATGTTTTCTGACACCTGTATACTACCAATATAGGATTTTTTTGGACCAGTAAAACATTGCCCCTTTGGTATTCAGCCCAATCTTGCCCTGATTTTATCAATACTATAGGGCAGCATTTAGCCTTGATCCGAGCATCTTTGGTGACTTTGTCGGCTTTCTTTTTAGCATTTGTACAGGATTTTTGCTTCCGAGGCTCAAGTGTTTATATAAATTATTTTAAGCCAATGGAAAGATATTTACTAGGGTAAAAACCCACAATATGTGCGTTTTTTGTATTATTTTTCAACAAAAATGCTTGAAGCCTGACTGGGGGCTCCAAAGAAGATTATGTACTTTTTCAAACTACGAGCTTCGAGCTTTAAAGCGGGGTTCCACCCTAAAGTGGAACTTCCGCTGATCGGAACCCTCCCCCCCTCCGGTGTCACAATTGGCACCTTTCAGGGGGGAGGGGGGTGCAGATACCTGTCAAAGACAGGTATTTACACCCACTTCCGGGCATAGACTCCCGTGGGAGTCTATGCCTCTTCCTGTCCTGCCGCGCTGTCTGCTGGGACACACACGGGTCCCAGAGACAGCGTGGACAATTCCTATTGTGCTGCGCGACTCGCGCATGCGCAGTAGGGAACCGGAAAGTGAGGCATATTCGCTTCACTTCCTGATTCCCTCACCTAGAATGGTGGCGGCAGCAGCCGAGAGCCGAGCGATCGATCGGCCTCGGCTGCCCGCATCGCTGGACCCCGGGACAGGTGAGTGTCCATTTATTAAAAGTCAGCAGCTGTAGTATTTATAGCTGCTGGCTTTTAATATTTTTTTTCCCCAGTACAGTCCCACTTTAAGTAATACTACGCTTAGGTGTGAACATTTTGGATGCTGACCATTTTGGAGCTCTGAGCTTCAATCTACAAAACGCTCAGGCATGAAGGGAGCCTTAGGGATGACACGATTGGCAAGTTTTGACAGGCTTAAAAAGGAGGAGGATAGACACAGCGCACAGGTACAGCTTTAATTTGCATAAAATATGGAAGTAGAAAGTTGCAATTGTCTTTATTTCACCCATATTCAAAACAATTAATTGGTACGGAGTACACCTTGGCAAGTAAGATGTTACTGGGCTTGGTTTACAAACCCCCTGAACAGAGAAACCAGAACAAGAGTGCAGCAGTTGTCCAAAGCAACCGATCAAGCTTCATCTTTCAATTTAAAGTGGAAGTAAACCCATCGATTTAAACAGTTAAAAAAAAAAGGCATGCCGGGAATGCTAACTGCACATTGGCTGTGCTCTCAGCCAAACTATCAAACCATCCAATGGCTGGTGTCATAACTAATCACATGTGCAGCACCATAGCAGTTGAAGGTTAAACAGAGGCAAAGATGGCAGCTTCCTTGGCTGAAAACGATGGGGGAGTTTACTTCCACTTTAAATAAAGAATTATGTCTCATACACACGGTCGGAAATTCATACGGAAAAAGTCAGATCGGATTATGTTGACGGAAAATCCGATCGTGTGCGGGCTCTATCTGACTTTTTCTGTCGGAATTTCCGACGGAAAAAGTTTGAGAGCTGTATTTAAATTTTTTTCCGACAACAAAATCCGATCAGGCTTTTTCAGATCGTAGTGTAGAGAATTCCGACGCACAAAGTGCCACACATGCGCCGAAAAAAAAATTGGAGACGAAAGCTATTGGCTATTGGCCTCTACGTAGTCCCATCGTACGTTGCGAACGTCGCCTCGTTCCGAACGATCGGATTTTCCGACAACTTTTTGCGACCGTGTGTATGCAAGACAAGTTTCAGCCAAAATCCGTTGGAAAAAATCCGACGGATTCTGTGGTCGGAATGTCTGAGCCCTTGTACACACAATCGGACATTCCGACAACAAAATCCGTCGGATTTTGTCTGGCAGATTTTGTCCGAAACTGGTGTTGCATACACACGGTCGGACAAATTTGTCGGAAAAACTGATCGTTCAGAACGTGATGACGTTATTTCGTTTACGACGGGACTACGTTCAGGCTAGTAGCCAATAGCTTTGGTCTAGGAATTTGATCTGAGCATGCGTGGCACTTTGTCCGATCGGAATTCTCTACAAACGATCAGACAAAGTCCGATCGGATCTTGGAAAATTTTATATCCAGCTCTCAAAGTTTGTCGGTCGGATATTCCAAAGGAAACAGTCTGATGTATCCCCCACACGGTCGGATTATCCAACAACACGGTCCGATCGGACATTTTCCATCGGGCTGACCATGTGTATGGGGCATTAGAGTGGTTACCATTGGCAAACATTCCATTCTTCTTCAGTGATCACAGTTTTCCTATACATCGTCCCTATTTTGAATGAAAAAGGTACTCCAAAGTTCCATTTCACCTATATGTAGTGGAGGCGGTGATTTGGGGACTAAAAGCGGTATTCAGTGCTGCCTATATATTTTGTGAACTTGAGTTGTTATACCTAATAGCAATCTATTATATCATCACAGCAATGAATCAAAACAGACTGAGGTTTTCTTTTTTTTATTCCAGTGTCCTACTGAGTCTCATGAAGTTGATATTTAAGATCACAAATGATGGACTTATTTTCTGCTGCTCTGGGTTTTATAGTTTTTAATGACTTTCTTGCTGGTGAACATATCTCATGCTTATGTGCATGGCATGTAATTCTGTATTGCGGCACAGTGGTGTAGTGGTTAGCACTCTCACCTAGCAGTAACAAGGGTCACTGGTTCAAATCCCAACTATGACACTACCTTCCTGGAGTTTGCATGTTCTCCCTGTGCCTGCATGGGTTTCCTCTGGGTACTCCGGTTTCCTCCCACAAACCAAAGACATGCAGGTAGGTTAATTGGCTTCTGTCCAAAATCGAACCTAGTATATGAATGGGGACCTTGGATTGTGGGCTCCTTGAGGGTAGGGACTGATGTGAGTGTGCAATGTACAGGGATAGGGACAATTGTTGACACTCACTCTGGATGGACTGGTGTCTTTATTCAACCTTACTAACTATGAAACTATAAAGAATATATTGATTCCTTAACCACTTGCCGACCGCCGCACGACGATATACGTCGGCAGAATGGCACGGGCAGGCATATTGGCGTATATATAAGTCCATGCCTGCCCGCGGGTGGGGGGCCCGATCGGGCCCCCCCCCGGTGCCTGCGGCGGTCGGCATTCGTTCGGGAGAGATCAGGGATGAGGGGACGGCCATTCATTCATGGCCACCCCCTCGCGATCGCTCTCGACGAATGGAAATCCCCCGTGACATCACTTCCTCTCCTGTAATGTAAACACAGGAGAGGAAGTGATGTATTCTCTCCTCCGTGTCGGTATTTTCCGTTCCGACACGGAGGAGAGCGGATCGGTGAGTTGCACCAACACTCTACACACACAGTAGAACATGCCAGGCACACTCACACCCCCCCTTTACCCCCCGATCACCCCCCCAATTACCCCTGCCCCCCAGTCACAGTGACACCAATGTCATTTTTTTTTTTTTTTTTTTTTTTTTTTGCATTGGTGTCATTTGTGACTGTAATAACTGTTAGGGCAGTTAGAGTTAGCCCCCTTTAGTTCTAATGTACCCCCCTAACCCCCCCAATAAAGGTTTAACCCCGTGATCACCCCCCGTCGCCAGTGTCACTAAGGCTGGGTTCACATTGCAGCGGTTTATGAGAACGAATGTGATTCGCACCGCACTGCAGTGCAAATCACATCCGATCTCTGTGCGATTCGAGTTCAGCCATTCGCCGCACCCGCCGCACCCGCCACACCCGCCGCACCCGCCGCAAATTCGCACGGGACCCTTTTTTTGGCCCGCAGCAGAATCGGATCGCATGGGTGTTCACACCATGCGATCCGAGTTTGCAGATCGCACTGCGATATGCGAACTGATCTGGGGGTGTCAGTAACATTTCACTGACACTCCCAGCAGTTCGCATAGGGCAGTGTGAACTGCCGCCGGGAGGCATGCGATGCGGGAACCCGCCGCGGATTCGCGGCGTTTCCGCATCGCTCCAGTGTGAACCCAGCCTAATAAGCGATCATTTTTCTGATCGCCGTATTAGTGTCACAGGTGACGCTAGTTAGGCAGGTAGGTATTTAGGTTCGCCGCAGCTTTTTATAGCGCCAGGGACCCCCATATACTACCGCATAAAGCCCCCTGATTGCCCCCTAGTTAACCCTTTCACCAGTGATCACCATATAACTGTTACAGGTGACGCTGGTTGGTTAGTTATTTTTTTATAGTTTCAGGGCACCCGCCATTTATTACCTAATAAAGGTTTAACCCCCTGATCACCCGGCGGGTGTCATTTGTGACTAATAACTGTTAGGGCAGTTAGGGTTAGCCCCCTTTAGTTCTAAGGTACCCCCCTAACCCCCCCAATAAAGGTTTAACCCCGTGATCACCCCCCGTCGCCAGTGTCACTAAGGCTGGGTTCAGATTGCAGCGGTTTGAGAACGGATGTGATTCGCACCGCACTGCAGTGCAAATCACATCCGATCTCTGTGCGATTCGAGTTCAGCCATTCGCCACACCCGCCGCACCCGCCGCAAATTCGCACGGGACCCTTTTTTTGGCCCGCAGCAGAATCGGATCGCATGGGTGTTCACACCATGCGATCCGAGTTTTCAGATCGCACTGCGATATGCGAACTGATCTGGGGGTGTCAGTAACATTTCACTGACACTCCCAGCAGTTCGCATAGGGCAGTGTGAACTGCCGCCGGGAGGCATGCGATGCGGGAACCCGCCGCGCATTCGTGGCGTTCCCGCATCGCTCCAGTGTGAACCCAGCCTAATAAGCGATCGTTTTTCTGATCGCTGTATTAGTGTCACAGGTGACGCTAGTTAGGCAAGTAGGTATTTAGGTTCGCCGCAGCTTTTTATAGCGCCAGGGACCCCCATATACTACCGCATAAAGCCCCCTGATTGCCCCCTAGTTAACCCTTTCACCAGTGATCACCATATAACTGTTACAGGTGACGCTGGTTGGTTAGTTATTTTTTTATAGTTTCAGGGCACCCGCCATTTATTACCTAGTCTCACTAGTGTACCCCTAAATTTAGGGGTGTCTACTTTCCAAAATGGGGTCATTTGGGGGGGGTTTGTGCCATCTTGGCATTTTATGGCCTTCAAAACTGTAACGCCCTTAGAAAGCCTGAAGGCGGTGCTTGGTTTTCGGGGCCCCGTACGCGGCTAGGCTCCCAAAAAGTCCCACATATGTGGTATCCCCGTACTCAGGAGAAGCAGCAGAATTTATTTTGGGGTGTCATTTCACATATGCCCATGGCATGCGTGAGCAATATATCATTTAGTGACAACTTTGTGAAAAAAAAAAAAAAAAAAAAAAAGTTTGTAATTTTCCCGCAACTTGTGGCAAAATATAAAATATTCCATGGACTCAACATGCCTCTCAGCAAATAGCTTGGGGTGTCTACTTTCTAAAATGGGGTCATTTGTGGGGGTTTTGTGCCATCTTGGCATTTTATGGCCTTCAAAACTGTAATAGGTAGTGAGGAGTGAAGTCAAATATTTACGCCCTTAGAAAGCCTGAAGGCGGTGCTTGGTTTTCGGGGCCCCGTACGCGGCTAGGCTCCCAAAAAGTCCCACATATGTGGTATCCCCGTACTCAGGAGAAGCAGCAGAATTTATTTTGGGGTGTCATTTCACATATGCCCATGGCATGTGTGAGCAATATATCATTTAGTGACAACTTTGTGAAAAAAAAAAAAAAAAAAAAAAAGTTTGTAATTTTCCCGCAACTTGTGGCAAAATATAAAATATTCCATGAACTCAACATGCCTCTCAGCAAATAGCTTGGGGTGTCTACTTTCTAAAATGGGGTCATTTGTGGGGGTTTTGTGCCATCTTGGCATTTTATGGCCTTCAAAACTGTAATAGGTAGTGAGAAGTGAACTCAAAAATTTACGCCCTTAGAAAGCCTGAAGGCGGTGCTTGGTTTTCGGGGCCCCGTACGCGGCTAGGCTCCCAAAAAGTCCCACATATGTGGTATCCCCGTACTCAGGAGAAGCAGCAGAATTTATTTTGGGGTGTCATTTCACATACGCCCATAGCATGTGTGAGCAATATATCATTTAGTGACAACTTTGTGTAAAAAAAAAAAAAAAATTTTTTTTTGTCATTATTCAATCGCTTGAGGCAAAAAAATAAAATATTCAATGGGCTCAACATGCCTCTTATCAATTTCCTTAGGGGGTCTACTTTCCAAAATGGGGTCATTTGGGGGGGTTTTGTACTGCCCTGCCATTTTAGCACCTCAAGAAATGAGATAGGCAGTCGTAAACTAAAAGCTGCGTAAATTCCAGAAAACGTACCTTAGTTTGTAGATGTGACAACTTTTGCGCAAACCAATAAATATACAATTATTGACTTTTTTTTTACCAAAGACATGTGGCTGAATACATTTTGGCCTAAATGTATGACTAAAATTGAGTTTATTGGATTTTTCTAATAACAAAAAGTAGAAAATATCATTTTTTTTCAAAATTTGCGGTCTTTTTACGTTTATATCGCAAAAAATAAAAATCGCAGAGGCAATCAAATACCATCAAAAGAAAGCTCTATTTGTGGGAAGAAAAGGACGCAAATTTTGTTTGGGTACAACATTGCATGACCGCGCAATTACCAGTTAAAGCAGCGCAGTGCCAAAGTGTAAAAAGACCTCTGGTCATTTACCAGCAAAATGGTCCGGTCTTAAAGTGGTTAAAGAAAACAGACTAATTACCTTCTGCATGTGGCAAAATGATGTGTTTCTTAGAAAAGACTTAAAAAAAATGGCAGGAATCCCAGTCTAGCCCTGTCCGTTTGCCTCTTTCTGAGTGGTGAACAGATGGAAGATGAGAGATTTTTCCACCTGCAGCCAGGGAATAGTCGCCGAGCCAAACTAAAATGGCATGTGCTAATGTGTATTAGAACATTCCAAGGAGACAGTGCCTTGCCAAAAGGGACATCGCAATATATAGCCAGTAACTACTGCGACAGTGCGGTCAATTATTGCTAATAAGTAAACATAACGCCACTCGTTTTGCAACATATGTGCTTGTAAAACTTATCTTAACCGTTCATAATAGTAATACCCAATATGAACCTACTTTTAAACTAAACCTATAGAAGGTTTATAACAGCTAAAACAAACAATATATAGCAGGCACACTACCTTATTTTAAATGAATGTGTAGTGGACTGAAACATAATTTCTTCCTTTTTATTATGGTCAAGGATGAAAATAAAATGTAAATACATTTTCATTTGTTTAATCAGATAAAAAAATAAAATCTGGCTTTCTCCTTTGCAGCCAGCAGGGGGAGCGCTAGATACTTTTGTACATATCTATCTTAGCCCTTGTACACACGGTTCGGACATTCCGACAACAAAATCCGTCAGATTTTGTCCGACGGATTTTGTCCGAAACTTGTATTGCATACACACGGTTGGACAAAGTTGTCAGGAAAATCCGATCGCACGTAATGTGATGACGTTATTTCGTTACGACGGGACTAGGTTCAGGCTAGTAGCCAATAGCTAGGAATTTGATCTGAGCGTGCGTGGCACTTTGTCCGATCGGAATTCTCTACACACAATTGGACAAAGTCCGATCGGATCATGTTGTCGGAAGGTTTTATAGCCCAGCTCTAAAACTTTGCCCGTCGGATATTCCCGACGGAAACAGTCCGATGGAGACCACACACAGTCGGATTATCCGACAAAACGGTCCGATAGGACACATTCCGTCGGAATCTCCGACCGTGTGTACAAGGGCATAGAGGAGACGAGTATCAAGCAGCCAGAGCTTCTACACCAGCAAGGCCACCGATTTTTTTTTTTTTTTTGGGGGGGGGGGGGGGGGGGTGGAGTTGGGCTTAATTCTGTTTGGGTTTTCTTAGCATTTGCTTATCCACAGTGAATTTATTTTTCAAATCACAAAAGTATGTTTGGAACTAAAGGCATATGTACTAAATCAAACATCTGTTGATTAGCTTCCCCTCCTCAATTAAGGTAATCTCACAGAAAGCAATACATTATTAATGATTTCCTGAAATCCATAAATAAATGAAGTAGCATTTCGCACTACGGCACGCCTTGTCGAATTAGCAAGCTCTACGGAGTTCTACCAAGTGCATTATTTCTGTGTTTCTGAACAAGCGTGAAAAAATAAGAACGATTGCCGAGAAAATATAAAGCCGCTTGTTCCAGACATTCAGCGTTTTGCACTTTCACGAATGTCGTAGGTCATAAGTGTATAAACATATCTTGTTAATATTTAAACATGCCCAGCAAAAAAAAATAAAAAATGCATGCATAATTAAATAGCTTACCAGGACTGATAATTCAGTTTAATATTTAGCCTTAAACTAGATTTTTTTTTTTTTTTCTGATATGAATTGCGTTATCATTTCAACTGATGAAAAACAATGCAATTAGGATTGTTCCCGAAGATTCAAGGAAACGTGCTGAAAAAAAAAAAAAGATTTGTTGGGAAAAGAATTGGTTTATTTTACATTGTTACCTCGATTTTATTTTGAAATTAAAGAGGGATTCCACCAAAAAAAAAAAATATTAAAAGCCAGCAGCTATAAATACTACAGCTGCTGACTTTTAATAAATGGACACTCACCTGACCCGGGTTCCAGCGATGCCGGCAGCCGAGGCCGATCGATCGCTCGGCCCTCGGCTGCTGCCGCCACCATTCTAGGTGAGGGAATCAGGAAGTGAAGCGAATCGGCTTCACTTCCCGGTTCCCTACTGCGCATGCACGAGTCGCGCCGCGCAATAGGAAATCTCCGCGCTGTCACTGGGACCCCTGTGCGTCCCAGCAGACAGCGCGGCAGGGCAGGAAATGGCGTAGACTCCCTCGGGAGTCTATGCCCGGAAGTGGGTGTAAATAACAGTCTTTGACAGGTATCTCCACCCCCCTCCCCCCTGAAAGGTGTCAATTGTGACACCGGAGGGGGGGAGGGATGCGATCAGCGGAGGTTCCACTTTAGGGTGGAATCCCACTTTAAAGTGGAAGGAGACGCTAACATGACAGTCCTTAACCGCAGAAGATTTTACCCCCTTTCTGAACAGACCACTGTTTGCGATTCGGCAACTGCGTCACTTGACAATTGCGCGGTCGTGCTATGTTGCACCCCAAAAAAAATTGACGTCTCCCCCCCCCCAAATAGAGCTTTATTTTGGTGGTATTTGATCACCTCTGCAGTTTTTATTTTTTGCGCTATAAACAAAAAGAATGAATGAAATAATTTGTATAGCGCACAACACGAAACTGAATCGCCTCAAGGCGCTGCAAAGAGCTTTTGTTGTCCGGCTTCTAGAAGAGGAAGGTCTTGAGTTTTTTTTCTGAAGGCCAGGTGGTTTTCTTCCAAGCGGATGTTGATGGGTAGAGCGTTCCATAGCCGTGGTCCTTGGACAGCGAATCTCCGTTCCCCCTTCGATTTGTACCGAGATTTGGGAACGAGGAGGTTTTTATTAGATGATCGAAGACTGCGGTTGGGTGTGTAGTGTTTTATTTTCTCACGTAGGTATTGAGGAGCGTCTCCATGCATGCATTTGTGGGTGAGGCAGAGGGTCTTGAACGTGATACGATTCTTTACGGTTAACCAATGTAGGCTCCTCAGGGAAGGGGAGATGGATTCCCAGGGTTTTTTCCTGTTATCAGCCTTGCCGCCGTGTTTTGGATTAGTTGTAATCGCGCAAGTTGATATTGGGGTAAACCTAAGTAAAGGGAGTTTGCGTAGTCAGGTCGTGAATTAAAGTGGTTGTAAACCCTTACAACACACTTTGACCTACAGGTAAGCCTAGATTAAGGCTTACCTGTAGGTCCAAGAAATATCTCCTAAACCGTGTCTTTGCCAAAAGACAGGCACCGCTGTCTACGACGCATGCGCCATAGACAGCGGTGCGCAGGCGCACTGAGCGCGACACCCGTCAACGGCGATATGCCGCACGTGGCGGCTCCCGTGCGCATGCGCGGGAGTGACGTCATCGCGACTTCTCAGAATGACAGCGGCGGAGCGGCGAGACCCACCGAGAAGATGGATGCGCTGGACTACAGGGGACAGCGGTGACATCGCTGGCTCCTGTGTCAGGTAAGTGACACATAATGGACTACTATGCGATGCGATGCGATGCATAGTAGTCCATTATGCTTTACCTTTGCAGGGAATGAAAGAGGAAGTAAACCCATCAGGGTTTCCTTTCTCTTTAATGATTTTTCCAACTGTCACTGCTTTGTCATTCTTTGGGATGAAAGGGATGAGTCTGCGTAGCAGGCGGAGCAGATGGTAGGAACCACTGACTACTGCTCCTATTTGTGGATCCATTGACATTTGTGAGTCAAAAATGACCCCAAGACTCTTGGCCTTGGTCTTTGGGGAGAGGGTCTGCCCAAAGATGGTGGGTGGTGTCCAGGAGGTCTTGGTTCGGGAATTATGGTTTGCTTGTAGGATAAGAAGCTCTGTTTTTGATCCGTTGAGTTTGAGGGAGTTAGTGGTCATCCAGTCTTCTATCAAAGTGCTATAAACAAAAAGAGAGCGACAATTTTGAAAAAAAAAGCATTATTTTTTACTGTTTGCTAAATATCCCCCAAAATTATATAAGAAAACAATTTTTTTCCTCAGTTTAAGCCAATATGTATTCTTCTACATATTTTTGTTAAAAAAAAAAAGTCGCATGTTCATTGGTTTGCGCAAAACTAATAACGTCTACAAAATAGGGGATAGTTCTATGGCATTTTTATTTTTAATTTTTTTTTATTAGTGATGGAGGTGATCTGCCATTTTTATTGGGACTGCGACAATATGGCGGAAACATCGGACACATTTAAAGCTATTTTGGGACCATTGTCATTTAGGCTGGATTCACACCTATGGCAGTTTTTGTGCTTTTTTGCATTTTGCAGATTTGCACTACAGAACGTGTTCCATAGGAAGCCATGTTAAATGGACTGTAGTGCAAATCTGCAAAATGCAAAAAGCACTAAAAATGCACAGGTGTGAATCCAGCCTTATACAGCGATCAGTGCTATTAAAATGCACTGATTACTGTGTAAATTATGGCAGGGAAGGGGGTTAACAACTAGGGGGGCGATGATGGGGTTTAGGCCTGATTCACACCTATGTAATTTTAGTGCTTTTTGCATTTTGCAGATTTGCACTACAGTCCATGTAGCATGGTTTCCTATGGAACACGTTCTGTAGTGCAAATCTGCAAAATGCAAAAAGCACTGAAAATGCCATAGATGTGAATCAGGCTTAAGTGTGTCCTAGGGAGTTATTGTAACTGTGGGGGGGGGGGGGGGGTGGGCTTCAAGTGACATGACAGTGATCACTGCTCTCGATGAAAGGAAGCAGTGATCTCTGTCATGACACAAGCCAGAACGGGGAAATGCCTTGTTTACATAGGCATCTCCCCGTTGACACGATCGGCGGGATCCCTTGCTCTTAAAGGGGACATACAGGTATGCCCATTTGCCCACTGCTGCCAATGTGCCGACGTATATCAGCGTGCAACTGTCGGCAAGTGGTTAAAAATGTTCCCTCTCCTCCTACCTATTCTGCCTAACCTGTATATAAAAAGTTTGTAGCTGTTCAGAGGCATTTAACAGGCAGTGAAGAAGAGATATGTTGCCTCCTCACTGTCTGTTTCAACCCTGTAAATACTTTACCACCATTCTGCAACTGCATCCATAACACGAGGGTGCAGGATGGATGCTTTGCAGCTCCATTCACTTGAATAGGTCATGTTTGGTGGCAGCACTGTCTATTGCAGTCATTCTCAACCAGGGTTCCGTGGAATCCTGGGGTTCCTCCAGAGGTTGCTAGGGGTTCCTTGAGCTGTGGCTGATGAACCACCCATTTGATGGTGTCTACAGCATTCAAGGTTCAACGCCACTTAGCAAAGCCAGCAGCGTGACACCAAATATCTTTTTAGCTGTCTTTAACCTGTTCCCGACCAGCGCACTCCGATGTACGTCGGCAGAATGGCACTGGCAGGCATATTGGCGTACAGGTACGTCCAATCTTTAATGCCGCCCTGCCATCGGCGCGCTCGCGTGCTGGTCGGGACCCCGTGAGTCCGGTCGCGGGTCCCACAGACTCGATTGCCGCGGGCATACCCGCGATCGTCTCACGAGGCGGCTAAACGAGGAAATGCCGTGTAAACAGCATTTCCCCGTTCTGCCTAGCAACAAGTGACGCTGATCTCTGCTCCCTGTGATTGGAGCAGAGATCAGTGTTCACTAAATGAAAGCCCAGCCCCCAACAGTTAGTAACACACCCCTAGGAACACTTAACCCCTACACTGCCACCCACTGGTTAACCCCTTCACTGCCAGTGTCATTTACACAGGAATCACTGCATTTATATAGCACTGATTGCTGTATAAATGACAATGGTCCCAAAAATGTGTCAAAAATGTCCGATGTGTCCGCCATAATGTCGCAGTCACAATAAAAATCGCTGATCGCCGCCATTACTATTAAAAAAAAATATTAATAAAAATGCCATAAAACTATCCCCTATTTTGTAAACGCTATAACTTTTGCGCAAACCAATCAATAATCACTTATTGCGATTTTTTTAACCAAAAGTATGTAGAAGAATACGTATCGGCCTAAACTGAGGGAAAAAAAAAATTTTATATATATTTTTGGGGGATATTTATTATAACAAAAAGTAAAAAATAATGCGTTTTTTTCAAAATTGTCGCTCTATTTTTGTTTATAGCGCAAAAAATAAAAACCGCAGGGGTGATCAAATACCACCAAAATAAAACTCTATTTGTGGGAAAAAAAGGGCGTCAATTTTGTTTGGGAGCCACGTCGCACGGCCGTGCACTTGTCAGTTAAAGCGGCGCAGTGCCGAATCGCAAAAAGTGGTCTGGTCTTTGACCAGCAAAATGGTCCGGGGCTGAAAGTAGTTAAGGTTGGCATTCTGAACAGCAGTTTAAGTGGGGCATTCTTCCTATTGACCACCAATATAAGGAGCATTGTTCCTATTGAGCCCTGATGATTTGGTTTTAGGAAGGGTTCCTCAAGACATGAAAATTATTTTTGGGGGTTCCTCTAGGGCAGGGGTCTCCAAACTTTGTAAACAAAGGCCAGTTTACTGCCCTACAGACTTTAGGGGGCAGACTGTGGTCAGTGGGAATAAAAAAATCTGGCATCAGTGTGCCCAATCAAACCCCATCATTGTTGTCAGTGGAAGAAATGGTGCCTCGTTGTCAGTGGCAGGAATTATGCCCCGTTTTTGGAGTCAGAGGGCAGAACAGTGTCTCATATTAGTGGAATGAATAGTGCCTCAAGGGCCGGATAAAGGCAAGCAAAGGGCCGCATCTGGCCCCGGGGCCACAGTTTGGAGACCCCCTGCTCTAGGGTTAAAAGGTTGAGAAAGCCTGGTCTATTGAACATGACAAGAGAGGTCATTTTTGCCATGCCCTGTCTACATTCCTGTCCGGCAGCCTTTTCAACTTAAAGAGAAACTGCAGTCTGCTCACATCATTAGTAATAAAAACATCTTTGCCGTTCTGAAGCTTCCCTCCAACCACTTTGCATATTATTTTATATACACTGTGATTCTGTTTTTGCCGAATATGCTGCAGAAATCTCCCTCCACCGAGTCTGGCTGCAGCCATTTTAACTGTGGGCAGCTGAAGCTGCTGCCTGTTCACTTCCTGGATTTACACAGACACACAGAGACACACCTCCATCTCTGCAGCTCTCATTGGCCCTCTTATGACTCATCCCCCTTCCCTTCCTGGCAAACTATCACAAGAGTGAGAGAGAGAACTGTGCATGATGTCATAAGCCTAGGGTAATGACCAGACAAGAAACAGGAAGTGGGCTGTATAAGGGATTTACTGGCAGAAAAAAAATGTTTTACTATCCAAAGTTAAAACAACAACAAGGGCAGAAGGTTTAATGGATGGAAAGTTAAAAAAAGGACTGAAGATCCACTTTAAAGTGGTTCTAAAGCCTACAGATTTTCCACCTTAATGCATTATATGCATAAAGGTGAAAAATCGTATGTGCTGGTAAATTCCCCCCAGCCCCCACATTATACTCACCTGAGCCCTTATCTAACCCAGCAATGTGCACAAAAGCATCGGCTCTCACTGCTGTCTCCCTCCTCCTCACTGGGCAAATTGATAGCCAATGGCTCCCGCTGTTGTCAATCAAATTGCTGGACATAGGGCTGCACATATTAGAGGGCCCCTCGCACTTTGGGCACGGCCTCGCTTCGCACGGCTCTTTTTATTCTAACTCTCTGTCCACTTGGATGGTGGGACTAGAACCGGGACTCACGGTGCAGGCGGCGTTCATCTACAGCTATTTTCGGAATCTGCTTGTCCTGTGTACTGCGCA
This sequence comes from Lithobates pipiens, assembly GCF_037356315.1. NCBI lineage: Eukaryota > Metazoa > Chordata > Amphibia > Anura > Ranidae > Lithobates > Lithobates pipiens. Next base: position 21,388,961 of record NW_027507825.1, read on the forward strand.
TGCGCAGTACACAGCGGACACTATCTGATGGGGGACACTATCCAACAGGACACCGGCAGCACTCATGCAGCCCCAGACTGTGAAACCCTCACCACCATGCTTGACTGTAGGCAAGACAGACTTTTGGTTGTACTCCTCCTGGTTGCCGCCACACACGCTTGTCACCATCTGAACCAAATACGTTTATCTTGGTCTCATCAGACCACAGGACATGGTTCCAGTAATCCATGTCTATAGTCTGCTTGTCTTCAGAAAACTGTTTGCAGGCTTTCTTGTGTATCATCTTTAGAAGAGGCTTCCTTCTGAGGCAACAGCCATGCAGACCAATTTGATGCAGTGTGCGGTGTATGGTCTGAACACTGACAGGCTGACCCCTCCACCCCTACAACCTCTGCAGCAATGCAGCCAGCACTCATATGCCTATTTCCCAAAGACAAACTCTGGATATGATGCTGAGCACGTGGACTCAACCTCTTTGGTCGTCCTTGGCGAGGTCTGTTCTGAGTGGAACTGGTTCTTTTAAACCGCTGTATAGTCTTGGCCACCGTGCTGCAGCTCAGTTTCAGGGTCTTGGCAAACTTCTCAAGCCTAGGCCATCTTAATGTAGAGCAACAATTCTTTTTTTCAGAACCTCAGAGTTCTTTGCCATGAGGTGCCATGTTGAACTTCCAGTGACCAGTATGAGAGAGTGAGAGTGATAACACCAAATTTAACCCACCTGCTCCCCATTCACATCTGAGACCTTGTAACACTAATGCCCCTTTCACACATACGGACAGTATGTCCGTATTTCATCCATCCGTTTGCGGATGAAATATGGACATACATGCATTCCTATGGGATAGCGAGTGTCTGCGGATGAACATCGTCCGCCTCCGCAATTGTCCGATTCTGCAGACGGAGGAAAATCCAATTTTCCTATCCGTCTGCAGAGCGGATCGGATGAACACGGGCAGACAGTCCATGCTCATCCGATCCCCCATAGAGGAGAGCGGAGAGCTGACAGGGCGGTCCCTGCACAGTGTGCCGGGACCGCCCTGTTATCCGCCGGCTCAGCGGGGACAATGGAGCGATCCCCGCTGAGCAAGCGGATCATCACGGGGCGGATCGTTACTGATCCATCCCGTGTGAAAGGGGCCTAATCAGTCAGATAAAGCCCAGGAGGGAAAATGGCTAATTGGGCCCAAATTGGACATATTCACTTAGGGGTGCACTTACTTTTGTTGCCAGCGGTTTAGACATTAATGGCTGCGTGTTGAGTTATTTTGAGGGGACATCAAATTTACACTGTTATACAAGCTGTACACTCATTACATTACATTGTAGACAAGTGTCATTTCTTCAGTGTTGTCACGCGGAAAAATATAATGAAATATTTACAAAAATGTGAGGGGTGTACTCACTTTTGTGAGATCCTGTATATGCATGTAGCATTTGCATATAATCACTAAGATCCATACAAAACCATTGGGTGGTTTTCACCCTCCAGTTAGGGTAGACTGACTCTAAAAGAAAAAATGACTTTTTTTCTTATTTTGCCCTTATTACAATTCTGGCTGACTCGCTTTCACGCCTTTTGAATTAAAATGTGTTACATTAGTGGAATCTTTTTTTCTTTTAAAGCGATTTAGGCAGCCAAATGTATGATTGATTTGGTTGTTTATTGTAATCTCTTGAGGGGAAAAACTGTATATTTAGCAGTAATTTAACTCATTACTTTTATAGCCATTGCATCACTTTAGATAAATAGAAGATTGCTGTAATACCTCGGGAGATGGGCTAATGGTCAACATAATAACACAGATTACTGGACTGTGATGGTGATAGACCCTTGAAGGAGTTCTCGAAAAAATCAAACTGAATTATGTTGACAGTTATAGCAACCTGGAATACCATAACTATTGAGGATAGTCTTATTTTAAATGAACACACCATTTTGGGGACTGAAAAACTGCAGTGTATTTGGCCAGCTGTTTATATATGAGTAAAGCCTCGCACACAAGATCGGATTTTCCGCAGACAAAACCTCGGACTTGCCTGGATTTTGTCTTGCATGCAAACGGCATGGAATTGTCGGCCAACAAACACGAACGTACTGACATACTATGTGTTTTTTCAGCTTTTTAGCGCCACCCTTTGAGCTCCTTCTGCTAATTTCAGAAGTTTGGTGAGTGTTGATTCATGCTTTTCATTTCGTGCTTTTTAGTTTGCGTTTTTTATTTTGTGCTTTTCAGTTCGTTTCTGAACGGCCGTTCGTCAACCAGACATGTTGCGGAATCGGAGGAGATAAGGTGTTATTTATTATTAGCCTTGGAGTTATTGCTTTGACCCAAGTCCAGTTCAGGAACAGGAGGAGGATTTCTTGGACCAAAAATTGGTTGCTTTATTAATCGTGACCAATTATGTCATATGCTGCGGGAGCTCCAGGAGAACAATCCGGATGGTTTTCGGAATTATCTCCGGGTGACGGACCCCTGCTTCCACCAACTTTTGTCATTGTTGATCCCCTATATTAAAGTGGTTGTAAACCCTTACAAACCACTTTGACCTACAGGTAAGCCTAGATTAAGGCTTACCTGTAAGTCCAAGAAATATCTCCTAAACCTATACGGTTTAGGAGATATTTACCTGAAGACAGCCACCGATGTCTATGGCGCACAGGCTCACTGGGTAAGCCCCAGATTGTGGCGATATGCCGCGAGTGTCAGCTCCCGTGCGCACGCACGGGAGTGACGTCATCACTGCTCCGGCGAATCACAGCACCGGAGCAGCGAGACCCACAGAGACCCACCAAGAAGATGGACACTCGGAACTACAGGGGACAGCGGTGACTTCGCTGGCTCCTGTGTCAGGTAAGTGACACATAATGGACTACTATGCGATGCGATGTGATGCGATGCGATGCATAGTAGTCCATTATGCTTTACCTTTGCAGGGAATTAAAGAGGAAGTAAACCCATCAGGGTTTACTTCCTCTTTAAGAAGCAGGACACATGCATGAGGCCTTTATTTTATTTTTTTTGGTTGAATAATGATTTGATTTGGTATATTTTCTATATTTTTGGATACATAGAATGCACTTTTTGGTTAAGTTCTATTGGCAGATAGCATGTCTGATTTTATTATTTTATTACTTCAAATGACAGTTTGGGAGTCGGCAGTTACATATAAAAAAAAATACAATGTCAAATTAACAAGGGACACCAACATAGTTCCATTTTTGATCATGTAATAATATAATGGTGTTGTGGCAACTTGCCCAAAAAAATAAATAAATAAATAATAAAAAAAAAAAAAAAAAAAAAAGCATAACGATATTATTCTTGATATCACTAGAAAATAAAAGCCTTTTAAAATCAGTTTGCAATAACTCCATCAGTATCCCCAACAAAGCAGCTTCATTATTATCTCATTAAAGAAGAAGATAATGTGCGCTGCATTTAGAGATTTCATAATTTACTACGTCACGAATGTTAATTCTCCATTACGAGCGCTAGTTTACAAGACTGACCGCTTCCGGCTCGTCCTTGCTTCCGAGCATGCTAGTTTGTACTTTGGACTTTTGTCTGACAGACTTGTGTACACACGCTTGGAAAATCCTACAACAGACATTTTAATTTTAAAGCCGGACAGACACTTTAATTTTAAAGCAGACCATCCAACATTTGTCCGTGGAAAATTGTCCGATGGAGAGTACAAACGGTCGGATCACACAATCCCCATCTGAAAGTCCGATCGTTTGTACGAGCCTTAAGGCTGTGTTCCCATCTAGGCGTTGCTATTTTACGGGTGTTTTTTCAGGCTTTTTTTGGGCATTTTTTGGGCGTTTTTGTACAGGCGTATTGAAATTTAAAAGGTCATCAATAAAAAAGAATTAAAACGCCTATAATCTGCCCAAAAAAAGCAGTGAACAGGGGCCATTGAAATGAATGGGATTTGTCTTGATGGGCAATTTTAGAGCTGAGGTCTAGAGCAGAAAAACTCCCCAAAACGCCTATATGTGAAGGGAGCCTAAAAGGTCAGTGAAGTAGAAATGTTGAGCATTAAACCAAGGACAGGTTTATAATTTCATGGTGATCAAGAGAGTTCCCAGACTTTTCACATTCTTAGCCCTTGTACACATGGTCGGAGATTCCGACAACCAACGGATTAATTTCCGGAAGAGGTCTGGAAGTGATGTTGCATACACATGGTCGGACTAAGTTATCGGAAAATCCGATTGTACATAACGTGATGACATTATTTTGTTACGACGAGACTACGTTCAGGCTAGTAGCCAATAGCTTTGGTCTAGGAATTTGATCTGAGCATGCGTGGCACTTTGTCAGTCGGAGTAGGCTACACGTGATCGGAGTATGTCCGATCGGAAAATTTTACCTGCAAGTTGGAAAAGTTGGTCTTTCGGATATTCCGATGGAAACAGTCCGATGGAGACCACACACAGTCGGATTATCCAACAAAGCGGTCCGATAGGACACATTCCGTTGGAATCTCCGACCGTGTGTACAAGGGCTTAAAGCGGTAGTAAACCTGCTGACTTTTTTTTTTTCTACACCTGTAAAGGAAAAGGCATAATGATCGGTTCCTCTATTCTCACTACCTGGATGCCGAGTGAGGGAAAGATGGCCCCTGTTTGGCTCCATAGCATCGTAATGCTTTCCGTCTATCTATTAAGTTCTTGTGGTAAAACCGAGAAAGCTTAGACTTCTGAAGTATATCGATGCTTTACTAAACAGGGAAAAATATGCACATACAAACTGTAGGATGAACAATACAACACAAACTTATAGCTTACAAAATATATGCCTACACATATAAGCATGTACAATCTGTAAGTAGCGGCGGCTCCTGAAGAGCACGCGCTATGCGTTTTTCAAAGTTAAACTTTGCCTAAACTGCAGTTTGGTTTGGATTTATTTGTCTAAATTGGACTTCTGCAACAGTCTGACTGGACTGTGAGATGTTCAGCCTGGCCACAGGGGGCACTGTCTCTTGTGGCAGGCGTGGAACTATGGTCTGGTTAGGTGCTTAAGTTACTCTCTTTCGGAGCCAGGTCAGTGGGAGTGGCCCTCTCACTGTGCCCTCTGGGAGAGGGTATTTAAGATGCGGACATCACGTGGTTCGGGGTTCCAGTACAGTATGATGTGCTGACTTCATGGTCCTGGTCCTCCTGACCAGCCCCCAGGAAGGCTATGGCCTGGGGTGCGGATCCAACTGACTTTAATGCCTCGGAGCTGGCTAGCCCGAGGCAAGGAAATTAAAGGAGGATTCTGAGGTGGTTGGGTGCTGTCTCCGGTTCAGGAGAGACCCAGAGTACTTTGAGCATTCCAGTGGAGGACTCTTTAGAAGAACACCACATACGGGTTGGTTTTCTTAACAAGAGCCTTGAAGGGCTGAAGTAACCGAGAGAATCCGGTCTTGTGGATATCGCCAAGCAGGCTGAAAGATCCAGGTATCCTACAAGTGTTTCAAGTTTAGTTTCCCTACATGTTTTACAACAACATCTGTGGCAGAGACTTGTTCCTGAGTAAGCACCTTGTTGGCTGCTAGGCCTTTTGAGAGAGGGACTGTCCAACCTGAGTGATCATCCAGCTGCGAATGGCGATTCTCTGGATGCAGTCAAAGTAAGCAAGTTCTTCAATGTTTTTGACTTTGACACAAAGAGTACCTGAACTTCCTTCCCAACCTTCTGATCCCAAGTTGAAAGACTGTTCAATTGACTGAGTTTTGCAAATAAAATCCATTCAAGTGGATCTGTTGTCAGTTTAAAGTTACTGGGCTATTTACAATGGGACATCCCCTAGACGTGCCACAAGGAGAACAGAAGGTAACGGTAAGCCCAAAAATAACCTTCAGGGGTTAGTGCTACATGTACATATTAAGTAAACAAAACAATTACTCAACTTAGGGGTAAAGATGTCCTCCATGGTCCTTTGCTCAGTCCAACTCACAAAGTTCTCCAGCTTCCTGCAGCCATGTCTCCTCTTTGTCCTCCCAACCATCCTCTGTTGTCCGAACACAAGTTTCTTTCAAACCCTCCCATCCATTTCCTGCATACACGAACTTCCTCTGCTCAGCTCCAAAACCTATCCATCTGGTTTATTTACATATCAATGGAGGGGGAGGAGCCTCTTTAAACATATGCTCTTACCAAACCTAACTATATTATTGCTATCAAGACAATATACAAAATTGGACATAGCAACATAAGCATTCAAACATCCCTTCTACCTAAATGCTCTTAAAGGGGATTTTTTTTCCATTGCATTTTAGTGTAAATATGAGATCTGAGGTCTTTTTTGACCCCAGATCTCACATTTAAGAGGTCCTGTCATGCTTTTTTTTTCTATTACAAGGGATGTTTACATTCCTTGTAATAGGAATAAAAGTGAACCATATATTTTTTTAAAAGGACAGTGTCAAAAAAAAAATTTAAAAATTAAAAAAGAAGTAAAAAAGAAATGTAAGAGTGCAATCAGGGCAGCTAAGATAGAATACAAAAGGCACATAGCGGACGAGAGTAAAATAAATTCCAAGAAATTCTTTAAGTACATAAATAGTAAGAAAGGGATGTCAATTCGTATTGGTCCCATAAAGAATGATGAAGGGAATCTGTTGACTAAGAATGGAGAGGTGGCAAAGGTATTGAATTTATTCTTTTCCTCAGTCTTCACGAGGGAATCAGGGGCCTTCAGTAATCAAAACTGCAGTGTTTATCCTCATGACATGTCACAGGAAGTACCCTCATGGCTAACAGAGGCCAGAATTAGAAAGAGACTTGAAAAACTTAACATATTTAAGTCACCGGGACCAGATGGCTTGCACCCGAGGGTCCATAAGGAACCCAGTCAAGTAAGTGCAAGACCATTGTTGCTAATTTATAGGAACAGTCTACTGACTGGAATGGTACCAGTTGATTGGAGAAAAGCCAATGTAGCACCAATATTTTAAAAAAGGGCCCAGAATACATCCCTGGGAATTACAGACCAGTTAGCCTAACATCAATAGTATGGCAACTCTTGGAGGGAATGATAAGGGACTATATATAAGATTTTAGTAATGAGAATGGTATCATTAGCACTAATCAGCATTGATTCTTAAAGAATTGTTCTTGCCAAACCAATCTATTAACCTTCTATGAGGAGGTGAGCTGATATCTAGATAAAGGAAGGCCCATAGATGTGGTGTATTTGGATTTTGCAAAACCATTTGATACAGTTCCCCATTAAAGTTTACTGTACAAAATAAGGTCCATTGTCATGGACCATAGGGTGAGTACATGGATTGAAAACTGGCTACAGAGGGTGGCGATAAATGGGGAGTACTCGGAATGGCCGGGGGTGAGTAGTGGGTTCCCCCAGGGTTCTGTGCTGGGACCAATCCTATTTAATGTATTCATAAACGACCCGTAGGATGGGGTACACAGTTTAATCTCTTTATTTGCAGAAGATACTAAGCTAAGCAGGGCAATAACTTCTCCACAGGATGTGGAAACTTTTAAAGAAGATCTGAACAAATTAATGGGGGGGGGGGGCAACTACGTGGCAAATGAGGTTCAATGTAGAAAAATGTAAAATAATGCTTTTGGTTGGCAAAAATATGAATGCAACTGTACACTGGGGGGAGAACCTCTGGTGGAATCTAGGATGGAAAAGGACCTGGGGGTCCTAGTAGATGACAGGCTCAGCAATGCCATGCAATACCAAGCTTCTGCAAGCAAAGCAAACAGAATATTGGCATGCATTAAAAAGGAGATTAACTCCAGAGATTAAATGATATATACATTTTTTATATATATATATATATATATATATATATATATATATATATATATATATATATATATATATATATATATATATATATATATATATATATATATAATATATATAAATACACACACCACAAATTATAAGAACCATACACCGTTGCTAGCTATATAAAAAAATAATGGTAATTTTTTTCACCTTCAATTTAGAGGTCAAATACAAGGGCAACACATTAGATTTCTTAAAAACGGGTCCACTCTATCCCTTTTCTTTTGTACATGACCTGTTTAGTGTTGTCTTTTAGATAGCCTGGGACATCCTTCTCACTGTACGGACTCCTGGGAAATAGACTAATGAATTTATATCCTGGAAGGCATAGCAGAATGAAGTATGGGTCTTGCAAAAGTAATTAGCAATTCAAATCTTTGGTGAGGAAACAATTTATGACACCTGTCATGCAAACAGTCAAACGGTTTAGTGTAATTTTTTTTTTATATATAATATATATTCATTTCGGAAAAGTCATGCTAGCTTTATAATAAAACACTGTTGAGACACGTCTATAGAACTGCTTTATGCAACCAAAGGTTTGTGAAGCAGGAAACATACTTTGTGGTATCTTCATCCCTGTTATCTTTAGATGCATATCTTAAAGTGCAATTTGAAATGTTAAAGCGGAAGTCCACCCTAAAGTGGAACTTCCGCTCATTGGAACCCTCCCCCCCTCCGGCGCCACAATTGGCACCTTTCAGGGGGGAGGGGGGTGCAGATACCTGTACAGTACAGGTATTTGCACCCACTTCCGGCATAGATATCCGCAGAATCTGCGGATATTTACGCCATGTCCTGCGGGTCCCCCGCTGTCTGCTGAGAAACACACAGATCCCAGAAACAGCGGGGACCATCTTTATTGCGCAGCGCAACTCACGCATGCGCAGTAGGGACCCGGGAAGTGAAGCCTCAAGGCTCCACTTCCTGATTCTCATACCCAAGATGGTGGCGGCAGCACCTGAGAGACAATCGAGAGATCGGCTTTGGGTGCCGACATCGCGGGCGCACTGGGCGGGTAAGTGTCCTTATTTTAAAAGTCAGCAGCTGCAGTATTTGTAGCTGCTGACTTTAAAAAAAAAAAACGGCAGAACTCCCGCTTTAAGCATGCTAATAAATCAAATGCAAAAGTAGAGCTAAATTACTGACCTATCTATCCAACACAGCTGGCTACATGATATAGTGCCAGAAAAGATGATTGTGAGCAGGGCCCTGGCTACTGGATTGCTGAACCCTCCATCAGAGGTCCTGCTACACAACAGGGCTGTCCCAGGGCTTGAAGTGGTTGTTAACCCACCTATTGTTGTTACTACAATCCCCTCTGTTATAATAAATGCTGTGCCCCACTGGAAGTGCTTTAAAAAAAATCAGCAGAGGAATACCCAATTTTATAGAACTGATCGGTGGTCACGTGACTAGCCACCTCTCTCCTCTCCAAGTCTGATAGCAAAGCAAGGGAGAAGAGGAGAAGAGGAGAGGAGGAGAGAGACGGCCGGTCACTTGACCACCGAGCTGTGCAATAAAATAAGGTATTTATCAGCGGATCTTTTCAAAATTACATACAGTGGAGCACAGCATTTATTAAAACAGAGGGGATTGTAGTAACAACAATAAGTTATCATACCCGCAGGAGGGTGGCGGCCACTGGTACGAGCTGACAGGTAGGGAGGGGAGGGGGAGGAGGACACAGGACACACAGGAGAGCAGAGAGCAGAGATGCGGATGATGGAGGCACGTAAACTGTCCACTGTGTCAGGGCTCAACAGCCTTGATACACCATGGTCAGTTTACAGAGAGAGGGCATAGCCAGGCAGGATCAGCCAGGTGTTGCGGGTATTACAGGGGGGCAAATGACATAGCACAAGCACAGTGCTGTATAACATGCTTTAAAGGAACAGAATCCATTTTTCTTTTTAGGTTAACAAACACTTTTCTTCCCACAGACAGTTCACAGCTCACGCAGAATAGACTACTTCTGCCACTTGTATACGAATGGTGGGTTAAAAACCCTTCACCCACCCTTCCCCTGGAAACCCACAGTAACGACCCACATATGGTTGGGGAGAACTCGCTTCACAGGGCTGTCTGTGTTCTCTGTGGTTCCTGATCAGAACTCCGACAGTCTGGTTGAACATCTGGGGCCCATGTAAGATTTGGGGCCAAGTCACCTAACCTGTTTTGTGGAGGGGGGCTTCTCCTCAATGCAAGGAAGGTGACTGCCTCACCACCACTCTCAACCTGACCAGTTTTACACTATTTACTTCTATCCTGTACATCACTGCTGGTGCAATAATCATGAGTTGTACCTGTCCAGCAGCCTGTAGTATAACTGTGCAATGGCCCTATTAATACTCTTTCACACGGGTGTTCGGCATCCTCTCGACTTACATCACTCCAGCTAGAGGCAAAGTCATTACCTTTTATTAAGATATTGTGAATTGCACTTTAGTAGAACATCCTTCCTTCACAAGCAAAGTAATTACAAACGTAACTGTCTCTATACCAGTGGCGGCCCGCCCATAGGGGGCGCCCGGGCGCCGCCCCCCCTCTCCCTAGGTGTAAAAAAAAAAAAAGTAAAAAAAAAAAAAATAAAAAAATAAAATAAAAAAAAAAATAAAAAAAAAAAAAACGGGCCCTTTAAGACATTTAAAAAAAAAAAAAAAATGTCATTTAACAATTTAACATAGTGTACTGTGGCGCCGGTCACAGTGCACTATGAGAAGCGCCACGTCCATGCAATCACAAGATTGCATTCATGGCGCTTCATTTGCGGGTTAAAAACCCGCCTTGTGGCGCACTGCAGAACGCCGACTAGCTTCCGCCCGTAAAATCACTGTGATTCTACGGGCGGGAGCATTGTCATTCTTAGACAGGCAGTCACTTCCGGCTTTCGGCTGCTTCACGAAACCCGGAAGTGACGTAGGCAGCTCCGTTCCTTAGCCCGAGCGGAGCTGCCAGACAGTGAGAGGTGAGTCACCGCATAAAGGCTTTCTAGCCTCTACTTTGTGGAGAATGTTCATGCATTTAGCTGAATGAATGCAAAAAGCTTTCACAGCCAGAAAGGTTTCCCCAGGCCAGGCGACTTTTGCCGTGGCCAATCAGAGAATGAGCTCTGAAGGGGGAACTCCACGCCAAATTTCTGAAAAAAAATTTGACGTGGGTTCCCCCTCCGAGAGCATACCAGGCCCTTAGGTCTGGTATGGATTCCAAAGGGAACCCCCTACGCCGAAAAAACGGCGTGGGGTTCCCCCCAGATCCACACCAGACCCTTATCCGAGCACGCTACCTGGCCGGCCAGGAAAGGGGGTGGGGACGAGCGGGCGCCCCCCCCCCCTCCTGAGCCGTACCAGGCCGCGTGCCCTCAACATGGGGGGGTGCCTTGGGGGAGGGGGGGCGTGCGGCCCCCCCACCCCAAAGCACCTTGTCCCCATGTTGATGAGGACAAGGGCCTCTTCCCGACAACCCTGGCCGTTGGTTGTCGGGGTCTGCGGGCGGGGGGCTTATCGGAATACGGGAGCCCCCTTTAATAAGGGGGCCCCCGGATACCGGCCCCCCACCCTATGTGAATGAGTATGGGGTACAATGTACCCCTACCCATTCACCTGTGAAAAAAAGTACAAAAAAAAACACAACACAGGGTTAAAATATTTTATTGCACAGCTCCGGGGGTCTTCCGTCTTCGGGGGTCTTCTCGCCGGACTCCTCCGCTATCTTCTTGTAGCTCTTTTGCTAGCGGAGGAGTCCGGCTTTCTTCCTCGCCGCCGGCCTCTTCTCCCGACTTCGGGGGTCTTGTCCCCCTCTTCGGTTCTTCTGCCGGGCCACCGCGCCTTCTTATAGCTCTTTTACAGGCGGTGGCCCGGTCTTCTGCTGCCGCCGCCGCCGCCCGTTCTTCTTCTTCTTCTTCTTCTTCTTCTTCTTCTTCTTCTTCTTCTTCTCCAGGAGATGTTGCCTCGACGATCTCCCTGGCCGGAATGCCAGGGACGCGCTGCGCTGCTACTTATATAGGGACAATGGGGCGGTGTCACATGGGTTGATGTCACATGGGTTGGTCACATGGGTTGATGTCACAGTCGCCATGTGACATCAACCCATGTGACCAACCCATGTGACATCAACCCATGTGACACCGCCCCATTGTCCCTATATAAGTGGCAGCACAGCGCGTCCCTGGCATTCCGGCCAGGGAGATCGTCGAGGCAACATCTCCTGGAGAAGAAGAAGAAGAAGAAGAAGAAGAAGAAGAACAGGCGGCGGCGGCAGCAGAAGACCGGGCCACCGCCTGTAAAAGAGCTATAAGAAGGCGCGGTGGCCCGGCAGAAGAACCGAAGAGGGGGACAAGACCCCCGAAGTCGGGAGAAGAGGCCGGCGGCGAGGAAGAAAGCCGGACTCCTCCGCTAGCAAAAGAGCTACAAGAAGATAGCGGAGGAGTCCGGCGAGAAGACCCCCGAAGACGGAAGACCCCCGGAGCTGTGCAATAAAATATTTTAACCCTGTGTTGTGTTTTTTTTTTTGTACTTTTTTTCACAGGTGAATGGGTAGGGGTACATTGTACCCCATACTCATTCACATAGGGTGGGGGGCCGGTATCCGGGGGCCCCCTTATTAAAGGGGGCTCCCGGATTCCGATAAGCCCCCCGCCCGCAGACCCCGACAACCAACGGCCAGGGTTGTCGGGAAGAGGCCCTTGTCCTCATCAACATGGGGACAAGGTGCTTTGGGGTGGGGGGGCCGAACGCCCCCCCTCCCCCAAGGCACCCCCCCATGTTGAGGGCACGCGGCCTGGTACGGCTCAGGAGGGGGGGGGCCGCCCGCTCGTCCCCACCCCCTTTCCTGGCCGGCCAGGTAGCGTGCTCGGATAAGGGTCTGGTGTGGATCTGGGGGGAACCCCACGCCGTTTTTTCGGCGTAGGGGGTTCCCCTTGGAATCCATACCAGACCTAAGGGCCTGGTATGCTCTCGGAGGGGGAACCCACGTCAATTTTTTTTTCCGATTACATAAGGGGCGTGTTTTATGAGAAGTGGGAGGGGCCAAAATGGCGGGCGGGGTCATGATGGGCGGGGTTTGGCGCCCCCCCATCCAAAAACTTCACCAGCCGCCACTGCTCTATACCCATCTTCAATGGTCAAATATAATTGCCTTCTCTCTTGGTCAGGGGTGTACTACAGTCCTAGGACCAAGTTCAGGGATGTCCATCTTCTGGTTTCTTCCAGTACGACCACAAACTAATTCCTGCATATTTATATGGGAAGTGCTATGACCAAAATTACTGGAGAATTTAAGAATTTAAAAGAGAAATGCAACTTAAAGGAGCAACATATTAACCCCTGCCTATATGATGATCTGGCAAGCCTCCTCCAAGTTATTGCCATTAGGCATCCAGCAGATGCCTCATCTACCAAAATCCACTTGTAAGTAAAATACAAGCCAAGCCGCACCAAACACACCTATGTCCTCAGTCTCAAAAAGATTTCTTTCTCTTTGTAGCCCTTTTTATATTGTATTGATAATGTTATCTTCTAGTATTTTAGAAGGCTTCCAGCATGCAAATACACTTATGCCGCGTACACACGATCAAATTGTCTGGCGCACTTAGTCCGCCGAAACACATTTCACTGGACAATTCGATCGTGTGTGGGCTTCAGCGGACTTTTCCAGCGTAAAGTCCGGTGGACTTAGAAAGTATTTTTGCAGTCCAATCTTTCCGCTGGACTTGGGTTTCAGCGGACAATACGTTCGTCCAGGGACGTAACTGTAGGGGGTGCAGCAGTCGCGACCGCAACCGGGCCCTGTGATGCAGGGGGCCCATGCAGCCCCCTCTACATATGGCCGGCAACAGCATAGGCAGCTAGGGGTACCAGTGCACCATGCACACGGGTGGCTGGAGGTAGAGGGTGACTAGCAGAGCTCCATGTTCGACTATCGCACTGGCTGCTCTTTAGTTGTGCATTCCCCGCATGACCTGTGTCCTCAGCCAGCTCCTCAGAGTACCCCTCTCCTGCTCCATGCATTGCCGCTCAGTCCGATGTCTGTTCTCCCCAGCCAGAGTCCCGCCCCCCCCCCCAAGTCCGGCCCACACTGCACTGCATACTTCTCCCGGGTAAACAAACTTTAAGCACACAGATGCAGTGCAGCCCTATGAGAGCCGGCTCCCTGGAGGACACTGCAGGCTTGTCTGCCAGCCCCCCTCCTCCCCCGTCATACACAGATGATGAAAGGTCTTTCTGGGAGATATGCTGATCGCCCCTCCAGCACACTGGATGGAGCGCAGGCCAACATGGATGAGTGGGCGGCCTACAGCTTGGTCATGGTGAGTGAGAGGACCCCACCCCCCACACCATTACATACCCCCTCCATCTCCCCCTGGGGACAGGGACCCCTTCTCACGTGGGGACAGGGACCCCCACCTCCCCTGGGGACAGGGACCCCTTCTCACTTGGGGGCAGTAACTTCATCTGCCCTGGAGAAAAGGACCTCATCTCTTCTGGGGACAGGGACCCCATCCTGCCTAGGGACAGTCCCCCAATGGGGCACCTAAAAATTTAAAAATTTAAAAAAACTACTGATACCAGTGGTGGAACTACAGGGCTCATAAAGGTCATACCTGTGACCACGCCCTGGAGTTCCACCGCCAGACTCGGAGGGAAGGGCCCTGGCTGGGGTTCAGGGGGGCCCTTCATGGTTTCTTGCATCAGGGCCCTGAAGGTTCTAGTTATGCCACAGCGTTCGTCAGTATGCTAGTCCGGCGGACTAAGAATGACGCATGCTCAGAAGCAAGTACGAAAAGGAAGCTATTGGCTACTGGCTATTGAACTTTCTTTTTCTAGTCCGGTCGTACGTGCTGTACATCATCGCGCTAGCAAACGCCGGACTTTCTGTGTGTCCGTGCGTGGCCAAGTCCCTTCGGTAGAAAGTCCGCCGAACTATCTGCCGGATTATTTGCCGGACTAAGTACGCCAGACAATTCGCTCGTGTGTATGCGCCATAATATTGCCTAAACCAGACAACAAGAATAATTTATTTTCTGTTTCTACCGTAATTTAAGATCAAAGATAGTCATTGGGAACCACAAGGCATCTCATCCCAACATCAACATAGATGACACATGAAACATTGAATGACATTTCCTATTGTATTTCTTCCTGCTCTAGTTTTAAGACCTCAGCTATGATGGAATAGAATGCCCACATTAGTTTCCTAATTTTCTGAGACCTCCCAGATGTGTATAGCTGTTAAAGAATTGGGACTTCATAGTAAATGTTTTCACTAAAATTATTGTTTTTTTTTTTTCACATTGTATTGTTATTATATTATGTGGTTGTTTTTATTGCAAAAAATGCTGAGCGGATTCGTTTTTTTTAAATAAAAATTGGAAAAGGGCAACAATATATATATAATTAGTTTTTTTTTATATATATATAATTTGTGACATTTGCCATTCCCTTTGAACATTTGCTATAGACATTCCCTCATCTGATTAACCTGCATTTTTAATTTCAGAAATTTACATATCATTGATGTATTCAATATAACTCCTTTCATATCATTAGGGGGTCCACAATTATAATACTCTGGTGGGGAACAATTGTGTTAGAAGTGTATTATAATTTGTAAATTAAATGAAATTTCAGAATTTATTTTTATGAGTAAGATTTGGTGTCTCTTTGTCTTTGTTTCGGTATTTATTCCTGTCTGTCAATCTGTCCATCTGTGTGTCTGCAAGTTCTATCTATCTATCTATCTATCTATCTATCTATCTATCTATCTATCTATCTATCTATCTATCTATCTATCTATCTATCTAGCTAGCTATCTAGCTAGCTATCTAGCTATCTATTCAATTATCTTTCCTAAGGAAAATGCTGCTTCAGATTACATTTGGCCATACTTATTGGTCAAATGTTCATAATTCTAAGCCAGTGAACATGTCATTTTTTTTTAAGGGAAGATTTAGCCAATCAGAGCTCAGATCCCCCGATTTAACCCATTCATGCTTACATAACACATATGTAGCACTGGCCCCCGAAGGGGTGGCTGGTTTTGTTGGGCTTACCGTTTACCTTCTCCAACTCATTCTTGTCTAGGGGTTCCCGAGGTTGATGGCCCAATAAACTGCAGAGACCGACACCTGAATCCCTTTTAGGAATTTTTATTTGCATAAAACGTTGAACAGAACACAGTCTCTCAGTTGGGAATAGAGGGTATGGGTAGAAAAGCTCAGGTACCATTGTAACTGCTGGCACTTGAAATGTCTCTCTCTAGATGATCCAGGGAATAGCCATTCGCAACTGGATATTTCAACTATCGGCTAAATCCCTGTTTGTGGATTTAGTAGCCGACAGGTGATTTAAGCTTAGCAAAGTCTCTGCCACAGACTTGGTTGTAGAACTATAAATGAGAAAAGTCTCTGCCACAGACTTAATTGTAGAACTTCAAATTAACTCAGAAACGTAGGTATAATGGAAGGATGAAATTAGGAACTCTCTTACGGTACCAGTATCTTGCAGCTGGTCCGGCGATACCGTAAGAATGCAGATTTACTTGGCGTCCTTTCAGCTTAGCTTCCAGGCTCTTACCAAGCAGCCAGCCTCGTGCATGGCCCTCTTCTGAAGAGTCCTCCCCTGGTTGCGTTTTGAGTTACTGGGCCTCTCCAAACCCGAGACAGCACCAGACCACCTTGAAACCCTCCTTCCAGTTACTGCGCCTCAGACTAGCCAGTCCCGAGACTCGAAAACAGATGGACCTGCACCCCAGGCCATGAGGGCCTCTGAGAGCTGGTCAGGAGGACCAGAACCATGGAGTCAGAACATGCTTATGGACCAGAACCCAGAACCACGTGACCTTGGCACATTAAGTACCCTCTCCCGGAATACACAGCGAGACAACGCACCCGCGGATTGGCTCCGATAGAGAGATTGGTACCCAATGCGTCCAACCAGACTGCGATCCAATGCCTGTCAAAGGTGATACCCACACCTATGACCAGGCAGAACATAGTACAGTCCAGCCAAACTGATGCCAAGACCACAATTGACTGAAATTAACCCTAAGACCCAACTATGGTCTTAGGAAAAAACAAAATTTACAAAACATAACGCATACTCTTCAGAAGCCCAGCGCTATATATATATATATATATATATATATATATATATATATATATATATATATATACAGCCTCACTGGACTGGGCTTTTTGTCATAGGGCCGCATATAGGTGTATCTGTTTTTGTGCTGGGAGAGCGCCACACAAATTGCTCCCAGCACAGGGACCTGGGTCTGACCAAGAGCTCTGGGTCCCATACTAAGGATGAGGAACCGGAACCCACGATTCAGGATCACCTGATAGCTGTGGTAGCCAATGATTGGTTACCACAGTGATCAGTCACTGTGAAGCCTGCCCCTGTGTTTTTCGCTCTGTGAATGGAGAGAAAAGATACATTGTATCTTTCTCTCTCTTTGCAGAGAGAAAAAAAAGTGTGTGTAAAAATAAATAAATAATAATAATAATGAAAACACAATAAAAAAATTAAGAAAAAATGCCAGTGCCAGGGGTTAGTGTTTAGATCAAGTAAGGGTCAAAGATCAGAGTTAAAGGTCAGGGTCAGTATATTTTGGGCAGGATTTTTGAATTATTATCACAGTTAGTGTCAGTGTGTTTTAGGTAGGACAAAAAAAAATGCAAAATGCACACTATCGCCTTGTACTGAAGGTAGTACAGGCACTATTGGCCTCTACTACGGGTACAAACAACAAATAACGTACACATATGTGGTATTACTGCGATCGTCAGGAGCAGGAGAATTAATTTCAGGTTGTTCTTTGGTGTTAGGCAAGAAATATACAGCTACATTTAAAAAAAAATAATGTTTTTACTAGGTTGGGACTGATTTCATTACATAAGTAACAAAAAATCAGGAGGTTTCCATTACCATTTACCACCCAATTTGTCCTGAAAAAAACTAAGTATAATTCACCTGAATGCACAAAGTAGTTGATGATGATTTATAGTTTTACTATAGCATGTCAAAGTTGCAAAATTGTGCTTAGGCTTTAATATTTGTGATAGCCTTAGGCGTGAAGGGGTTAACGTAGGTCACATGGTGAAATGTTTCAGCTGTTTTAGTGAGCACTGGAGTAAAACTAAAGCAGTTTTTCTCCTGAAAGGGGAAATATTTTAGCCCTTGTATATTCTACTCTTACACTACTCTTTTTGTACTTATCCAGGTAAGGGATAACTTTCCGTTTTGTACAGTTATCAGTTAAATTACCCCTCCCAGCAGCCCCCCATCCCCCACCCCCCGAGCCTTCTATTTACCTGCCCTCACTCCTAAAGGATATTTGTCCCGTTTCCTTAGAGCATATGAAAATGCATGCAGTCACACGCACATTATATATGTGAAAGGCATTTGAAAGTAAAATTAATTCCGCTTAGGTTTAACTTGCTCTACAACAGGGATTAGCAGAGTGATTGAGTTGAACTTGACTACACTGTGAAATTACTGGGTTTTCATGCACTGACATAGCTTTGTTCATAAAAGTTTAAATTAAAGTTTAACAAGAATACTTACAAAAAAAAAAATATATATATATATATATATATATATATATATATATATATATATATATATATATATATATATATATATATATATATATATATATAGTTTTGGCCATTTATATAAAAGGTAAGGGTTAGGTTTCCTTTGTTCCATAATATCTAAAGCCCGATACAAGTTTGAACCAACACCCTTCGAACAAAATTCCACGGTTTTGTTGTCAGACTTTCCGACAACAAAACCGTGAAATTTTGTTTGAAGGGTGTTGGTTCAAACTTGTCTTGCATACACAGCGGTCACACAAATGTTGGCACATAATTATGAACGTAGTGACTCTAAGGTGCGCCCCTCTGGTTCTGCTCGAGCTGGACTTGAGTGGTCACTGGAAAGCCCTTTCAACCGGTTGGATAGTCAAGACAACCATGCACAATGAATGGATTATCAAGAATACAATTTTTTATTTCCTGTATACAGAATTTATGCACTTCAGACATTACACAAGGACAAGGGGGTAGGCCCCTTAGTCAACCAATCAATTTACACAAAACACAATGGGGTAGGCCCTTTGGGCAACCAATCATATACATCCACATTTATGTTAGTGATACAATATGCGGAAATTTTTAGGGGATTTTTGATTAGAAAAAGTTCCTATATACATATATAAAAATATGTTTTCATTATCTTAAAGCGGGAGTTCCGCCGTTTTTTTTTTGTGTTAAAAGTCAGCAGCTACAAATACTGCAGCTGCTGACTTTCAAAATAATGACACTTACCCACCCAGCGCGCCCGCGATGTCAGCACCCAAAGCCGATCTCTCGATCGTCTCTCGGGTGCTGCCGCCGCCATCTCGGGTATGGGAATCAGGAAGTGGAGCCTTGCGGCTTCACTTCCCGGTTCCCTACTGCGCATGCGCGAGTCGCGCTGCGCAATAAGGATGGTCCCCGCTGTCTCTGGGATCCGTGTGTTTCCCAGCAGACAGCGGGGGACCCGCAGGAAGTGGCGTAAATATTCACAGATTCTGCGGATATCTATGCCGGAAGTGGGTGCAAATACCTGTACTGTACAGGTATCTGCACCCCCCTCCCCCCTGAAAGGTGGCAATTGTGGCGCCGGGGGAGGGGAGGGTTCCAATGAGCGGAAGTTCCACTTTAGGGTAGAGCTCTGCTTTAAGCTGTTATCATATTTTGAACATAAAACCGCAGGGCAATGTTCCACTACGCCCCAAAAATGTTCTAAGTAGGCAAAACTCGCAAGCGCGTCCTGTTTTTCGCGAATTTGCACTTCAAAAGAAACTTGCAAAGCATTGCATGTGAAGCTGTTTCCAATAACCATTTCTCATATATAGGTATATCATATATATATATATATATATATATATATATATATATATATATATTTGCAAGCAGTTTCTAGTATGATAAGAAGGGTATAAACTTAAAGGGTGACTCTCCCTATCCTTACAGTAGCGTACTAGACTTGCTACGTGTTTTTTCAGCTCTTTAGCGCCACCCTTTGGGCTCCTTCTGCTAATTTCATGTTAGTAGAAGTTTGGTGAGTGTTGATTCGCACTTTTCTTTTTGCGTTTTTCATTTCGTACTTTTAAGTTTGTTTCTGAACGGGCCGTTCGTCAACCAGACATGTTGCTGAATCTGAGGAGATAACGTGTTATTTATTATTGTCCTTGGAGTTATTGCTTTGACATTATTTTTTTCGTTGAATAATAATGATTTGATTTGGTATATTTTCTATATTTTTTGGATGCATAGAATGCACTTTTTGGTTAAGTTCTATTGGCAGATAGCATGTCAAATTTTTTTTTTTTTTTAATGCTCCAAAAAAACAAAAAAAAATTATATTATTCTTGATATCACTAGAAAAAAAGCCTTTGAAAATCAGTTTGCAATAACTCCATCAGTATCACCAGCAAAGCAGCTTCATTATTATCCCATTAAAGAAGAAGAGAATTGTACGCTGCATTTGGAGATTTCATAATTCTCCATTACGAACGCTAGTTTACAAGACTGACCGCTTCTGCTTCTGTGCATGCGTGTTTGTACTTTGGACTTTTGTCCGACGCACTTTTGTACACACGATCGGAAAGTCAGACAACACACGCTTGTTGGCGGAAAATTTGAGAACAAGCTAGCCAACATTTGTTTGGCGGAAAGCCCGACAACAATTGTCCGATGGAGCATACACACGGTCGGACTTTCCGCCAACAAGCTCACATCCAACATTTCCCGTCGCAAAGTCCGATCGTGTGTACGGGGCATAACTGTATGTTACCAGCTACTGAGGAGCCATTTTTTTACTCAATGAAAGCAGTTTTCAAAATCCTTTAGCAACCATTTAAAGTGGTTGTAAACCCTTACAAACCACTTTGACCTACAGGTAAGCCTAAATTAAGGCTTACCTGTAGGTCCAAGCAATATCTCCTAAACCTATATGGTTTAGGAGATATTTGCCCGAAAACGGGCACCGCTGTCTACGGCGCATGCGCCGTAGACAGCGGCGCGCAGGCGCACTAAGCGCGGTATTTCCAAAAATGGAGCTGCCACGCGTGTCGACTCCCGTGCGCATGCGCGGGAGTGACGTCATCACGGCTTCGCCGAATGACAGCGGCGGAGCTGCGAGACGCCACCAGCAAGATGGATGCGGCGGACTACAGGGGACAGCGGCGACTTCGCTGGCTCCTGTGTCAGGTAAGTGACACATAATGGGCTACTATGCGATGCATAGTAGTCCATTATGCTTTGCCTTTGCAGGGAATGAAAGAGGAAGTAAACCCATCAGGGTTTACTTCCTCTTTAAAGCTCAGTTATAGCCATTTAAAAACCATTAAAATGACCTTAAATTGAGAACGTGTCATGTTAAAAAATAAATAAAAGCAGATCTCCCTGCAAGTCTTACTTTGTTTCCAGCACTGTCCTCTACAGAAGCTTTGCTCTGCCATTCCTCTTCTGACCAGCGTAATTCAACCAACATCCTTTGAGCCTTGGCTGTCAAAGACACACCCCCTAGGGGTTGATCCCCGAATTGATCTGGGCTCACAGCAATACTGCAGAAAGCCATGGTGACATCCAAACATTCCTGCAGCATTGAAAACCAACTATCACCAGTGCAGGGAGAACTAGGACAAAGAGAAAGTCAACCTTTGCAGGTCACAGTGGCTCCTCCTGCCGACCTGCCAGGGGCGTAACTATAGGGGGTGCAGCAGTCGCGACCGCAACTGGGCCCTGTGCTGCAGGGGGCCCATGCAGCCCCCTCTATATATGGCCAGCAGCAGCATAGGCAGCTAGGGGTACCAGTGCACCATGCACACGGGTGGCTGGAGGTGGAGGGTGACTAGCAGAGCTCCATGCTCGACTATTGCACTGGCTGCTCTTTAGTTGTGCATTTCCCGCATGACCTGTGTCCTCGCTCCTCAGAGTACCCCTCTCCTGCTTCATGCATTGCCGCTCAGTCCGATGTCTGTTCTCCCCAGCCACAGTCCTGCCCCCCCGAGTCCGGCCCACACTGCACTGCATACTTCTCCCGGGTAAACAAACTTTAAGCACACAGATGCAGTGCAGCCCTATGAGAGCTCCCCGGAGGACACTGCAGGCTTGTCTGCCAGCCCCCCTCCTCCCCCGTCATACACAGATGATGAAAGGTCTTTCTGGGAGATATGCTGATCACCCGTCCAGCCCACTGGATGGAGCCCAGGCCAACATGGATGAGTGCGCGGCCTGTAGCTTGGTCATGGTGAGTGAGAGGACCCCATCCCCCACACGCCATTACATACCCCCTCCATCTCCCCCTGGGGACAGGGACTCCCATCTCCCCTGGGGACAGGGACCCCTTCTCCCCTGGGGGCAGTAACTTCATCTGCCCTGGAGAAAAGGACCTCATCTCTTCTGGGGATGGGGGACCCCATCCTGCCTAGGGACAGTCCCCCATTGGGGCACCTAAAAATAAAAAAATAATAAAAAAAACTACTGATGCCAGGGGTGGAAATACAGGGCTCACAAAGGTCATACCTGTGACCCAGGGGTGGACTGACAACTCATGGGGCCCCTGGGCAATAGGAGATTATGGGGCCCCCAGGCATCAAAGATTATGGGGCCACACAGTATACACAAACACACACACACAGTATACAATCACACAGTATACACACAGTATACAATCACACAGTATACACAGACATGTTTCTTTTGGCTGAGAAGGTACTGGAGAGGTGGGGCAGCTATAATCTCAGGATTTTTAGACCAAAAGGATGTCGGTAAGGGACATTTCAGAGACAGATGTAAAAAAACACAGATTTTTACATACTGTCTTTGGTTTTACTGAGGCTGGCAACCCTGATGGGGCCCCCTAGTGGCCCAGGGCCCTCGGGCAGTGCCCGAGTGGCCCAATGGTCAGTCCGCCCCTGCTGTGACCACACCCTGGAGTGGACTCAGAGGGAAGGGCCCTGGCTGGGGTTCAGGGGGGCCCTCATTTTTAAATCTAGTAGTATTATGGAAGCAGGTGGGTGGAGATATTGAGAGCTGCAGGGGACCCAGGAGATTGACACTCCCAGAAGTGTCAGTTTCCCAGAAGACGGGAGTCGGGATGTCATTTGAACAGGCATTGCAGGCAGTGGGAATACAAATCCATGGGCAAGTAAAACTGCTTGCTTATATATATTTCACCTGCGTATTTAGGTGTTTGCCTGGAGCAGTGATGGCGAACCTTGGCACCCCAGATGTTTTGGAACTACATTTCCCATGATACCCATGCACTCTGAAGTGTAGTTCTGGGGCACCTAGGTTCACCATCACTGGCCTAGAATTTAGCTTCAAATTAATTTCTTTCCTATTTAACTAAAACAAAAGACAACAATGCCGCGTACACACGATCGGAATTCTCGCCGGAAGAAGCTCTGATGGTTTTCCCGACGGAATTCCGACCGAATTCGGCTCAAGCTGTCTTGCCTACACACGGTCACACCAAATTCCGATCATTTAGAACACGGTGACGTACAACACGTACGACGGGACTAGAAAAAGGAAGTTCAATAGCCAGTAGCCAATAGCTTCCGTCTCGTAGTTGAATCTGAGCATGCGTGATTTTTGGCGTGTCGGAAATTGCATACACACGATCGGAATTACCGATAGAAAGTTTTTCCGTCGGGAAAATTGAGAACATGCTATCAATTTTTGGCTGGCGGAAATTCGGACAGCTGAATTCCGATGGATCGCACACGCGGTCTTATTTTCCGATGAAAAGCTTCTCATCGGTCTTTTTCTGGCCGGAATTTCCGATCGTGTGTACGCGGCATAACTGTTTTTAAAACATACATGTGTTTCATGAGCCCACTTATTGACAATCAAGTCAAGAGCAAATAGATCTCATAGTAAGGATTCTTTCTAGTACCGTAATTGTTTCTGGTAATTTTATGCATTAAAATTCAATGTCCCATCGTTTGCTTTGCACCCCGTTGCAATGTTTCACCCCCCCCCCCCCCCACCTCTTCATATTAAGGGCCATAAAATAATAATGTTGCAGTTAATCCTCATATGGGCTTGCAACAGTTTTGTATTACTAATGCATCATGCTCCAACTGCTTCATAAATTGCTGAGCAGTTCAAAAGCCCTTTGCTTGATTATTTTTGAGACTGTACACATTGAAAGGAATAGCGGTGTGATTAATATTTTGCATTTCATTTCCATTTTAAGTGAGTAGTGTTTTTTATTAATCTGTGGTTAGCATAAATGGGCATGTTGCAGGTAGCTGGTCAGTAAATGCTGAAAACGATCTGCTGATTATGTTAATTGAATTTTAAAACCACCCTTTTTAAAGAAAGATTCCAATCTAGTTAAAAAGGCAGAATTGTTTTAAAACGAGTCATTGAAATGACCAAATATGAATAATTAATATAAATAATAATAATAACATAATTAATATGAATAATAAATAATCAACAATAATTAATAGTGTTGCAGCTAACCAATCCTTGGATGATGGGACTCGAAGCTTTTTCAGACTTTTTTTCCCTTTATTTTCACCTTGGACAGAAAAAGGGGGTTAGGAGGCCTGATTCCCATGTCAGACTACCTAAGAACAAGAATGAGCTAGCGGACTGTTGCGGTACATATAAAAATGTGGGTAACAAAGCAATATAACACGAGTAAAATACAATCAAAATTTATTTAAACGATAAATTCCCCCCCCCCCTCTTTTTCTCCCCCTTGGTTTCACTGCTCTTCACACTCTGACTTTTCCTTCCTTTTTCTCCCCCTTCCCCCCCCCTTTCTTCCCCCCCCCCCATTTTTCTTTTCTCCTTTTCTCCTCAGTTTCTAAATCTCCTCCTTGCCCTTCCTCTTCCCCCTCCCCCCTCCCTATATCTCTCTCTTTCTTTTCTTCTTTTCTATTCTTTTCTCCTTTTTTCCTGTTTTTTTTTTCCTTCTTCTCTTCTCTCTTTTTTCCTTCGTCTTTTCCCCCACCGTTTCTTCTTTCCCTTCCCTTCCTTGTCTCTTTGTTCAAATCTTTATTTTCTTCGTTTTCTCTTTCCCTTTTCTCAATGATTTTCAACCATATTACAGGAACCAGATATAACATTAAAACCGCAAGCAGTTTTAAATGACGTTATTTCCGTTAAATGTAATTTTGTGCAGGGACTGTTCTAAACACGGGAAACACGTGGCACTTCACAGGCATACTACAGACACCCCCCAGGCACGATATTTAAAGGAATATTTCACTTTTTTTCACTTTAATCGTCATTAAAATCAGTGCTCCCGCCAAAACGGGCGTTTTTAAATGTTTTTTTTGCATTGACCCATGTCCTCCTTCTTCTCTTCTCTCTTTTTTCCTTCGTCTTTTCCCCCACCGTTTCTTCTTTCCCTTCCCTTCCTTGTCACTTTGTTCAAATCTTTCTTTTCTTCGTTTTCTCTTTCCCTTTTCTTCCCCCCCCCCCCTCCTCCCTTCTCACACGTTCCCATCTTTTTCCTTTTTCTTCTCTTCTCTCCTTGTTCACCTCCTGTATATCACTTGATATTCTTACATTATTGAGTGCTTGCACTTTATTCACCTATATCACCTTTAGGGATGAGCCGAACACCCCCCGGTTCGGTTCGCACCAGAACTTTCGAACGGACCCCAAATTCGTACGAATGTTAGAACCCCATTGAAGTCTATGGGTCTCGAACGTTCGAAATTAAAAGTGCTAATTTTAACAGCTAATATGCAAGATACTGTCCTAAAAAGGGTTTGGGGACCTGGCCCCTGCCCCAGGGGACATGGGTCAATGCAAAAAAAAACTTTTAAAAACGGCCGTTTTGGCGGGAGCACTGATTTTAATGAAGATTAAAGTGAAAAAAAAAGTGAAATATTCCTTTAAATATCGTGCCTGGGGGTTGTCTGTAGTATGCCTGTGAAGTGCCACGTGTTTCCCGTGTTTAGAACAGTCCCTGCACAAAATTATATTTAACGGAAATAACGTCATTTAAAACTGCTTGCGGTTCCTGCAATATGGTTGAAAATCATTGAGAAAAATGGCATGGGTAGCCCTCCCTGCCCATTACCAGCCCCTTTGGGTCTTGTACGCATATTAAGGGGAACCCCGTACCCATATTAAAAAAAGGAAATGCGTGTGGCCCCCAGGTCCTATATACTCAGAACAGCAGTATACAGGCGGTGCAAACAAGACAGGGACTGTGTAGGTTTGTTGTGTTAAGTTGAATCTGTTTGTAATTTTCAACTGGTACATTTTTAAAGTGTAGCTCAATCTCCTACAACTGACTGCAAGCTCTATTTAAAACGAGCAAGATAGTTAGCTATATAGGTGGATATAGCGGTGTATACTGCGTTCAGAGCACGCAGACAGCACGCACAATCTCCTAACACTGACTGAAAGCTCTATTTAAAACGAGCAAGATAGTTAGCTATATAGGTGGATATAGCGGTGTATACTTCGTTCAGAGCACGCAGACAGCACGCACAATCTCCTAACACTGACTGCAAGCTCTATTATAAAAGATAGATATATCGCTAGCTATATAGGTGAATATAGCGGTGTATACTGCGGTCAGGGCACGCAGACAACAACCACTACAGAAGAGCAAGAACGAAAAATCGTCCGATAACGAACGGTGTATACTGTGTTGAAGGTACACAGAACACCCACTAACTGCTACAGACGCCAACACACTACACAAGGCTTCCGCGCTGGCGGCCTTATATAGTGTGGGGCGTGTACTACACAGCCTGAGCTATGATTGGCCACAGGCATCCTGCCTGTGGCCAATCATGGCTCTCCTCGCTGCCGGCACTGTGATTGGCCAAGCATGCGGGGTCACAGTGCATGCTTGGCCAATCATGAGCCAGCAATGCACTGCGCCATCGCAGTGCATTGTGGGCCGTGAGCGCCACACGAATTTGGCACGAACGGCCCATAACGTTCAGAATTCGCCGAACGGGCGAACAGCCGATGTTCGAGTCGAACGTATGTTCGACTCGAACACGAAGCTCATCCCTAATCACCTTATTGTTGTGTACATATATTGAGGGCAACTCTGTGGATATATAGACTATTTGACTTTATTACCAGTTCCATTAGAGTATGTTATGATCAGGCTTTTCTAATGCCGCGTACACACGATCGAATTGTCCGGCGTACTTAGTCCAGCAAACAATCCGGCGGATAGTCCAGCAGACTTTCTACCTAACGGACTGCCACACACGGACACACAGAAAGTCCGGCGTTTGCTAGCGCGGTGACGTACAGCACATACGACCGGACTAGAAAAAGGAAGTTCAATAGCCAGTAGCCAATAGCTTCCTTTTCGTACTTGCTTCTGAGCATGCGTCATTCTTAGTCCACCGGACTAGCATACTGACGAATGTATTGTCCGCTGAAACCCAAGTCCGGCGGAAAGATTGGACTTCAAAAATACTTTCTAAGACCGCCGGACTTTACACTGGAAAAGTCCGCTGAAGCCCACACACGATCGAATTGTCCGGTGAAATGCGTTTCGGCGGACTAAGTACGCTGGACAATTTGATCGTGTGTACGCGGCATTACACACATATATTATATTCTTTTACCCAGATACCGATCTGTTTGTCTTTAATACCTCCCCCAGTCGCCGGGGGAGACCTTCTTGGGGTCTTTTAAGCATTGTGTTGGTACACCGCTGGGGGTAAGAGCCACATTGTGCGTTATTTATCTCCTCCCTATTACACTTTGTCATATTGCCTCGTAAATGTTAAAAAACTCTTATTCAATGTACTGTAAATGTGTTTCCCTACAGGCGTATGTTTTTCCTGAAGAGGCTCATTTAGAGCGAAACTAGTAGAAATACGTCACCACTTGTACTAACCTATATGTTGTGAAATGATTTTATCGTTTCAATAAATTTTGTCTGTATTTTACTTGTGTTATATTACTTTGTTACCCACATTTTTATATGTACCGCAACAGTCCGCTAGTTCATTCTTGTTCTTAGGTAGTCTGACATGGGAATCAGGCCTCCTAACCCCTTTTTCTGTTTTGGATGATGGTACATCTCAATTATCTTTCTAACTAACTGATGTAATGAGGCCCTTATTATTATTTTTAGTATTTTCTGTGTATCTTTATTTTCACCTTGTAAATCTGCTAGTAACAACTTTCCTTTCCTGAGTGACTGTTAAATCAACCCCCCCTCCCCCCGGCAGGTGATGCCGGCTGACCCGATTTGAGGAGTCTAAGCACCAACTGGTCTTCACTCAAGCTCCCAAGGTTGAAGATGAGCTGGGAGGTCTAGTGGCCCCCAGAGCTCTTATCTCTGGGCTCTTTTCTGAGTTTGTGGCCCTCGTGATTGCTCCACCAATCCAGTGAGTGAACACAGGAAGGCTACAGTGTGAAGACTGTTCCAAACAAAGGTTATGACAGGCGGCAGGCAGAGAGTGGTCAGGTCCAGGCAAAGGCAGTGGCAAGCAGCAGGCAGAGTTGTAAAATGGTTCATGCACAGGTCATCGGTGGGCAAGAGAAGCAACAGGATGTTCAGGCAATATAAGTTGGCAACAAGCAAGACAGCAGGTAAGTAACATAGCTCTTTTCTAGCATTTCTATGGTAGCTGGCAAGAAAACACATTCTGTGAATACCATTGGAAGTAATGGCAAATGTTCTAAGAGTACAATTGAAAGTACTGGTAGGGTTTCTGGAAGTCCCGACAGAAGCCCTGATGGTTCTGGAGGGACTGTATAAATGATATAATGTAAATGATATAGGGTCTTGGACTGTTCCAAACAAAGGTTATGACAGGCAGCAGGCAGAGAGTGGTCAGGTCCAGGCAAAGGCAGTGGCAAGCAGCAGGCAGAGTTGTAAGATGGTTCATGCACAGGTCATCGGTGGGCAAGCCAAGCAACAGAATGTTCAGGCAATATAAGTTGGCAACAAGCAAGACAGCAGGTAAGTAACAGCTCTTTTCTAGCATTTCTATGGTAGCTGGCAAGAAGACACATTCTGTGAATACCATTGGAAGTACTGGCAAATGTTCTAGGAGTACCAATAAAAATACTGGCAGGGTTTCTGGAAGTCCCGACAGAAGCCCTGATGGTCCTGGAGGGACTGTATAAATGATATAATGTAAATGATATAGGGTCTTGGATCAAAAGTACCATTTCAGTGTTTACAGATGACACCAAGCTAGGGGAATAACGTCCTTACAAGATGTCTCCAACTTACAAACCGACCTCAATGCTCTGTTTAGTTGGTCAACTATGTGGCAGATGAGGTTTAATGTTGATAAATGTAAAGTTATGCACTTGGGGGCTAAGAATATGCATCATACATACTAGGGGGAGTACAAACAAAGAATGGTGCATGAAAAATTGCCATGGACAGTCTGGGATCTAATGGTAACAGAAAGGTGCTCTGAAGACTAAGCAATCATAAGAACATCATAAGTCCATATAAAAAAAAGAAAGAAAATATAAAAAGTTCATAAAGTCCTAAAAGTTGAAAGGAACTAGACTTGTGGCAGCTCCCCTGTGCGTGAGGCAATAGTAAAGGAAGAGCATGGTGCGCCAAACGAAGTGTAGTAGTTAAACCATTGGGAAATTTAACAGACAACAGTAAAATGGGCACTCACATAACATGAGAAAAAGGTATGATAGTACAAAGTCCTGTGTCACTGCGGAAGCTCCAGGATCAATTGCTGGAGGTTCGGTGTCGGCAGGATAGATATGACAGCTGGCCAGGTCTCTGTCCCGAGGTGGATAGAACCAGCGTGGAACGCACGCAGAGTTCTCAGAGCTTAACCGGATGTGATGTCAGGACGCTGGGGTGAATCAGGTGACGTTTCAAAGCATCTGCCTTTTTCCTCAGACCTCTGAGGAATGCAACCTCCAGCGATTGCTCCCGGAGCTCCCACAGCGGCACGATGACACAGGACTTTGTACTACCATTCCTTTTATTTCTCCTGTTATGTGAGTACCCATTTGACTGTTGCCTGTTAAATTTCCCAATGGTTTAACTACTGCACTTGATTTGGTGCACCTTGCTCTTCCTTTGCTGGGGGGGGGGTACAACTGGGGGAATCCATAGCAGAGAAGGATCTGGGTGTTCTGGTAGATCATAAGCTTAATAATGGCATGCAATGCAAAGCTGCAGTTTCCAAAGCGAGCAAAATAATTGTTTTGTATTAAGAGAGATATGGACTTCAGAGAGAGGGATATCATTTTGTCTCCCCTGTACAAATCATTAGTATGACCTTATCTAGAATATTTAGTTCAGTTTTGGGCTCCAGTTCACAAAAAGGATATCGGGGAACTGGAGAAAGTGCAGAGAAGGGCAAACAAACCGATAAGAGGCATGGAGGAGCTCAGCTATGAGGAAAGATTTGGGGGAACTGAACTGATTTTCTTTTGAGAAGAGGAGATTAAGGGGGATATGCTCAGCATATATAAATACATAAGAGGTCCATATAGTATACAAAGCCATCCACAACATCACCCCCATCTACATCACCAACCTCATCTGCAGATATTGGCCGAATCGTCCCCTCTGCTCCTCCGAGGACCTCCTGCTTTCTAGCTCCCTTGTTGCCTCCTCCCATGCTCGCCTTCAAGACTTCTCCAGAGCCTCTCCCATCTTCTGGAACTCCCTGCCCCAGTCTGTCCAATTAGCCCCTACCCTGTCCACCTTTAGGAGTTCCCTGAAAACTCATTAATTCAGGGAAGCCTATCCCACACCCACCTAACTGTCCCCAAGCCACCCCCCATCAAATCATTCTCTGCAGATGTTACCTTTTGTTCCACCACCCCTTCCCTTTTAGAATGTAACTCTAAGAGCCGCGCCCTCTTGTCCCTTTTGTATTGTACTGTAATTGTGTTGCCCCCCCCTATATATTATAAAGCTCTGCGTAAACTGTTGGCGCTATATAAATCTCAAATAATAATAATAACAATAATATAGTGAACTTGGTGTTGAGTTATTCATAAACAGGTCATCACAGAGGACAAGGGGGGTACTCATTGCATTTGGAGGAAAAGAGATTTCATCTCCAAATACGGAAAGGCTTCTTCACAGTAAGGGATACCCCAGAGGAAGTCACGAGAATAGTGACAAAACCGGTCAGATTTTGACTGCCTGATGCACAGAAAGGAGGAGGTAGCCAGGGGATGAGGCGTGGGAGTATCCGTACGCTGTATTACCGGGGCTGCAGATCCGGGAGCAGGTTATCCTACCCTCCCTCACCACTACAGCACTATAAGCACCTTAGACAGCGTTTTTTGTCCACTTTAAGAGGAAGTAAACCCTGATGAGTTTACTTCCTCTTTCATTCCCTGCAAAGGTAAAGCATAATGGACTACTATGCATCGCATCGCAATCGCATCGCATCGCATAGTAGCCCATTATGTGTCACTTACCTGACATAGGAGCCAGCAAAGTCCCCACTGTCCCCTGTAGTCCGGCACATCCATCTTCTCGGTGGGGTCTCGCTGCTCCTCCGCTGTCATTCGGCGAAGCCGCAATGGGAGCCCCGATGGGAGCGACGGGAGCCGACACGCGCAGCATATCGCCGTTGACGATGCCGCGTTCAGTGCGCCTGCGCGCCGCTGTCTATGTACACCGTACACAGCGGTGCCTGACTTTCGGCAAATATCTCCTAAACCATGTAGGTTTAGGAGATATTTCTTGGACCTACAGGTAAGCCTTAATCTAGGCTTACCTGTAGGTCAAAGTGTGTTGTAAGGGGTTACAACCACTTTAAATGTGAGGTTGATGTATTATATGTTTAAAGCAAATTAAATATTACTTAAGAGGTATTACACTATTGTGTGACTTTATTACTCTCCCTATGGGATATGTGAGGAGGCTTGGTAGAGATATCTGGGAGAAAGGTGTGCAGCCAGTGTGTGGAGGAGGATTACAGTGAGAGGTGTCCATAGCAGCCAGCACAGGAATAAAAGAAAGAATCAAGATCCCCGGCTGATATGAAGCATTTAAGGCTTAATATTTAAGGTGAGGGCACACCTGATGGGGGAGGAGAGCACAATTTTCATACTTGGCACTTTAAAAACTTATTGTTTGCTTTTATTTTTATTTTAACATTTGATGGACTTGATTGTATTATATTGATTTATTCACGTTATATTATTTGGAACTCACGGAGCATGAGCACTTTTTTCTTATATACTTGTCACTGGATATATATATATATATACATATATTCATATTTTTATATCATCAGATTTTATATAATTTTATCTTTATATTTATATATTTATTTGCATTTCATTTGATTAGCATTTTACTGGGACAGAAATATATTTATAATATATTTATAATACTAGTAGGTTGCATCGTAGTTCAGCCATTCTGCAGAGCACAGCGCGACACATTTATATATATATATATATATATATATATATCTGTGTATCTGCACGGGGAGGCTGAACAGGGAGATGCCGTTGTAAACAGCATCTCCCCGTTCTGCCTAGCAACAAGTGATGCTGATCTCTGCTCCATGTGATTGGAGCAGAGATCAGCATTCACTAACACAAAGCCCAGCCCCCCACAGTTAGTAACACGCCCCTAGGAACACTTAACCCCTACACTGCCACCCCCTGGTTAACCCCTTCACTGCCAGTGTCATTTACACAGGTATCAATGCATTTGTATAGCACTGATTGCTGTATAAATGACAACGTTCCCAGAAATGTGTCAAAAATGTCAGATGTGTCCACCATAATGTCACAGTCACAATAAAAATCGCTGGCTTTGTGTTAGTGAATGCTGATCTCTGCTCCAATCACATGGAGCAGAGATCAGCATCACTTGTTGCTAGGCAGAACGGGGAGATTTACAACAGCATTTCTCCATTCAGCCATCCCGTGAGACGATTGTGGGTATGCCGCGGCGATCGAGTCCGGATTCACGGGGGTCCTCACCGGCACGCTTGCGATGGCAGGGTGACATTGAAGATTGGACGTACCTGTACTCCAATATGCCTGCCCGTGCCATTCTGCCGACGTACATCGGTGTGCGCTGGTCGGGAACCGGTTAATACATGCGTGTCTAAATTGGTTTTACAGTGCTTGTATGGCTGGTTCATTAGAATGTGCTCTCTAAAGAATTACATAATATGACAGCTTAATAGATATGAGCAAACATTTTAAAAAAATTTGATCGATTGGAGTATGGCCAAATGTTTTAAAATTTCTAAAATCTCAAAAATTTGGAATTTCTGACCTGGAAGTCTCAGTAAACTCAATGAACCAAGCTGGCTTGCTTTGCCTGTGTCATTGTGGGGCATTCTCTAACAAGCTGCAGTGAGCCTGTTTCCCTCTAGTGTTCAACCTGGACACTGTGCCATCATCTCCTGAATGCAGAGCAAGCAGAGAGACCACAGCTGGGAGCAGGGGATTGTGGGATATGTGGTCCAAGGAGCCAACATTTGCATTGGAGTCAGACTGCTGCAGACTACAATTTCCAGCAGGCTGGGAGAGAGAGAGAGAGAGAAGAATGCTGGGTGGGGACATAAATAGCCTGGTCCAGGGAAGAGTTTTTCTCTTGGGGCCACAGCCTTCAGCTGAGAGCAGGGACCCAGGGAACGTAAGCATGTGCCGCAGGCTAGGCGGTGTGGAGAGCCTCTGGCGTGTGAGCAAGCAGATCCACCACTGCCAGCTCCCTGTCGGCTAAGTCGGGGGTCACTCTGATTGTCTCCAGTACAGTTACATCAGAAAGCACTCTTCACTGGCTGCAGATTCTGCAAAAAGCCTGTTTCGGGACATCCTATTCCCTGTTATCATCTAGAGTGTGCAGAAGCCTAACATAAGCAGTCTGACATAAAAGGTCATTCTCTTCACTTTATACCTGGGGGTCATAGGTTCTTTCAGGACCTACTGGTAACTACTGTTTGACTTATTGTGATTTTCTTTGCATTGCATACCCTGGTGGCTACTGGTGCTTTTACATTTTTTGGGGGGCGCAAACAAACTGAAAAATTCTGAAAAGAAACCCCATCAATTGCAGCCTCACTGTGCCCATCAAATGCAGCCACTGTGCTATCAAACGCAGCCACTGTGCCCATCAAATGCCACCACTGTGCCATCAAATGCAGCCACTGCGCCCATCAAACGCAGCCACTGTGCCATGTCAAATGCTCCCACTGTGCCATCAAATGCAGCCACTGTGCCTTCAAATGCTGTCACTGTGCCCCATCAAATACAGCTACTGTGCCCATCTTAAGCAGCCACTGTGCCCATCTTATGCAGCCTCTGTGCCCCATCAAATGCAGCCACTGTGTCCATTATTTTCAGACACTGTGACATCATATGCAGCCACAGTGGCCCATCAATTGCAGCCTCACTGTGCTTCATCAAATGCAGCCTCACTGTGCCCCATCAAATGCAGCCTTACTGTGCCCATCAAATGTAGCCTCACTGTGCCCCATGAAATGCTCCCTCTGTGCCCATCTAGCACAGCCACTGTGCCATATCAAATGCTCCCACTGTGCCCCATCAAATGCAGCCACTGTGCCATATCAAATGCTGCCAGTGTGCCCCCCACCCGCCATCTGCACTTACCCTCTTGGAAGGACAGCTCCTCGATGTCTTCTCCCGTCCTCTGCTATGATTGGAAGCCTGATAGGCATCCAACCACAGCCACTGTCGTTTCTGCCAATCGGGTGACGGGTAACAGATCTGAGCACCTGATTGGCGGAGGGGAGTGGTTTAGTGTTAGGAAAGCGAATATTCATTCACTTTTCTAACACAACTGAGTGACCTGCGAGCGCACATTTCACAGGTCACCTTTTTTGAGGCCTATTAGAGCCTATGGCTCTAATCAGGTGCTTGAAAAATAAACTCTGCCGCTGTAATTCATGCGTCAAGCACCCGAAAAGGGGCCGGGTGCCCAGGGGCGGACTGACAACTCATGGGGCCCCCAGGCAATAGGAAATTATGGGGCCCCCAGGCAATCAGAGATTATGGGGCCACACAGAATACACAAACACACACACAATATACAATCACACAGGTTACACATACATGTACACACAATATACACAGATATGTTTCTGTTGGCTGAGAAGGTACTGGAGAGGTGGGGCAGCTATAATCTCTGGATCTTTAGACCAAAAGGATGTCGGTAAGGGACATTTCAGAGGTAGATGTAAAAAAAACACAGATTTTTATATACTGTTCCTGGTTTTACTGAGGCTGGCAACCCTGATGGGGCCCCCTAGTGGCCCGGGGCCCTCGGGCAGTGCCCCAGTGGCTGAATGGGCAGTCCGCCCCTGCGGGTTCCTGTATAGGGGGGGCAGCGGTGGCCATAGATAGAGTCATGCAATGCACGACTCTATCTATTGGTGCTAGAGGGGTGGCTGGAGAGAGGGGGTGGCGTCCATGCACCCTTATGGACGCACCGCTGCTGCTTTGTATATTCACCAAGAGTACGAGTTTAACACTGAAAAAGTTATTCTTATTCTTATTTGGTTTAAGAATCTTAATCAAAATACTTGTTTACTTTGCTACAGTCTGGTGTTTGAAATATGTCTGAACCCAGGGTGTCAGAGGTGTCGAGGGGCTTGCAAGGTCAGGGCAACCTTTGGGGTCAGTCATCTTCCAGCGGCCCTCGGGGGGTGGCACTTCATACTAACTAATAATGAATAATTGTGCAGTATGCTTTGGAAAGTGCCTACCAACACTGTTGAGATGATGGGGTAAAAAGCCTGAAACCCTTTCTAAAAATTCTACCAGGGATAATAAGATAGCAGCGGGAGACCCTGCAGCACTGGCTGTCAAGCTAAGGGTAAGCCGGCAATAGCAGAAGCCGATATATACAGCAGAGACAGCCTTCGGAGCAGCCTTTGGTTCCTTTCTCTTAGAAGCCTTTTGCTACCAAAAATAAAACTGACATCTGAATTTCAGAATCAACTCTGGAGTTGAATGAGCACGCAAAGTAAAAATAAGTTTAGCATTACATCATAAAGGCCCACTTACCATTATGCATTGCATTATAACACATGTATTATCCCAAATGAGCCAATTCATTTGGAATGGGATGGCAGAGTACCCTTAAAGTGGTTGTAAACCCTTAAAACCAACTTTGATCTACAGGTAAGCCTAGATTAAGACTTACCTGTAGGTCCAAGAAATATCTCCTAAACCGTGTATTTGCCGAAAGACAGACAGCGGCGCGCAGGCGCACTGAGAGTGCCACGGTCAACGGTGATATGCCGTGAGTGGCGGCTCTCGTGCGCATGCGCGGGAGTGACGTCATCGCAGCGGCGGAGCAGCGAGACCCACCGAGAAGATGAATGCGCCGGACTACAGGGGACAGCGGTGACTTCGCTGGCTCCTGTGTCAGGTAAGTGACACATAATGGACTACTATGCGATGCAATGCATAGTAGTCCATTATGCTTTACCTTTGCAGGGAATGAAAGAGGAAGTAAACCCATCAGGGTTTACTTCCTCTTTAAAGAGGAAGTAAACCCTGATGGGTGTTACTTCCTCTTTGTCTCCCTGCAAAGGTAAAGCATAATGGGCTACTATGCATCGCATCGCATAGTAGCCCATTATGTGTCACTTACCTGACACAGGAGCCAGCAATGTCACCACTGTCCCCTGTAGTCCGGAGCCTCCATCTTCTTCCCGGGTGTCGCTGCTCCGGCCACTCACAGCGCCGGAGCAGCGATGACGTCACTCCCGCGTAACGCCATAACGGTGATAGTGCGCCTGCGGTGCATGCGCCATAGACAGCTGTGACTGTCTTTTAGTAAATATCTCCTAAACCATGTAGTTGCATAGTTACATAGTTAGTCAGGTTGAAAAAAAGACATAAGTCCATTAGTTCAACCACAAAAAAAAATAATAATAATAATATCATACAATCCCATATACTCAATCCTATACTCACAGTTGATCCAGAGGAAGGCAAAAAAAAACAGCAGAGCATGATCCAATTTGCTAAAGCAGGGGAAAAAATTCCTTCCTGATCCCCAGAGAGGCAATCGGATTTTCCCCGGATCAACTTTCCCTATAAATGTCAGTACCCAGTTATATTATGTACATTTAGGAAATAATCCAGGCCTTTCTTAAAGCAATCCACTGAGCTGACCAGAACCACCTCTGCAGGGAGTCTATTCCACAATTTCACAGCTCTTACTGTGAAGAAACCTTTCCGTATTTGGAGATGAAATCTCTTTTCCTCTAGACGTAAAGCATGCCCCCTTGTCCTCTTTGTTGACTGTAAAGTGAATAACTCAACACCAAGTTCACTATAAGGACCCCTTATATATTTATACATGGAGATCATATCCCCCCTTAACCCCCCTAGCGGTAATCCCGAGTCTGGCTCGGGTTGGGATTTTAATTACAGGAGCGGTAACCCCGAGCCATACTCGGGATCGCATCGCTCGATGCAGGGGAGGACACAGGGAGAGTTACTTACCTTGTCCCCTGTATCCAGCGATGTCCTCCGCTCTGTGTGATCGAGCCGTCCTCCGCTCGATTCACAGTGCCGAATGCCGCCGAGCTCCGTTCCCTGCGACGTTACGGCGCACCAGAGCGGAGAACGGCAGCAAATTCAAAAAAGTAAAAGTACACAAAACACACACAGTACTGTAATCTTACAGATTACAGTGCTGTATTACAAAATGACACACCCCCTTTGTCCCTAGTGGTCTGTGCAGTGCCCTGCATGCACTTTTATATTATAAATACAGTTTTTTCTGCCTGGAATTTGGAGATTGTCCATAGCAACCAGAAAGTGTCCCTTTTTCAGTGTTTTAGGACTTGATTACATTATTGAATATTTTCTATTATTCTTTATTATATTATAAACTTTATCATACCCGGGATGTCTGCTAGACTCTGGTTTGAACATATTTAAGAGAGTTATTCCTAAGAATTACAGGACTACAATTTAAAACGCCAAATTTCCATGCAAAATAATTGTACCGCTTTCAGCACCTAAATCCAGACTGAATCATACCGCCAGGGAGGTTAATCTCCTCTTATCAAGAGTGAATAAATTCAGTTCCTCTAATATTTCCTCATAGCTGAGCTCCTCCATGCCTCTTATCAGTTTGGTTGCCCTTCTCTGCACTTTTTCCAGTTCCCCGATATCCTTTTTGAGAACTGGTGCCCGAAACTGAACTGCATATTCCAGATGAGGTCTTACTAATGATTTGTACAGGGGGGCAAAATTATATCTCTCTCTCTGGAGTCCATACTAGGGGCTGATCGGACAGACTGGGGCAGGGAGTTCCAGAGGATGGGAGAGGCTCTGGAGAAGTCTTGAAGCGAGCATGGGAGGAGGCAACAAGGAGCTAGAAAGCAGGAGGTCCTCGGAGGAATGGAGGGGACGATTCAGGCGATATCTGCAGATGAGGTTGGTGATATAGATGGGGGGTGATGTTGTGGATGGCTTTGTATACTATATGGACCTCTTATGTATTTATATATGTTGAGCATATCCCCCCTTAATCTCCTTTTCTCAAAAGAAAATTAATTCAGTTCTCCCAAATCTTTCCTCATAGCTGAGCTCCTCCATGCCTCTTATCAGTTTGGTTGCCCTTCTCTGCACTCTCTCATGTCCCCCCCCCCCCCCCGATATCCTTTTTGAGAACTGGTGCCCAAAACTGAACTGCATATTCCAGATGAGGTCTTACTAATGATTTGTATGGGGGGGGGGGGGGGCAAAATGATATCTCTCTTTCTCTGGAGTCCATACCTCTCCTAATACAGGAAAGGACTTTGCTCGCAGGTTTAGGTTTAGGAGATATTTCTTGGACCTACAGGTAAGCCTTAATCTAGGCTTACCTGTAGGTCAAAGTGGTTTTTAAGGGTTTACAATCACTTTAAAGTGGTTGTAAACCCATGGGGGGGGGGGGGGAAGCAACCTGCAAGGCAAAGGCATATTGACTTAGTATGCATACTAACTCATTATGAATAACTTACCTGAGAACAAAGCCCCCAAAGCGGTCCTCCGTCTTCCTCTTCCGCGCTGCCATGGATCCCGGAGTGACTCCCAGGTCTCGCTGCTCCGGCGAATCACAGCCCTGGAGCAGCGAGACCTGGGAGTCACTCCTGGATCCATGGCAGCGGCGAAGAGGAAGACGGAGGACCACTTTGGGGGCTTCGTTCTCAGGTAAGTTATTCATAATGAGCTAGTATGCTTCGCCGGAGCAGCGATGATGTCACTCCCGCGCATGCCCATGGGAGCCGACACTTGCGGCATATCACAGTGATCTGCGGCCTGCCCAGTGCGCCTGAGCGCCGCTGTCTTTTTGTGATTATCTCCTAAACCGTATAGTTTTAGGAGATATTTCTTGGACCTATGGGTAAGCCTTAATCTAAGCCTTAATATAGGCTTACCTGTAGGTCAAAGTGATTTGTAAGGGTTTACAACCACTTTAAGCACCTAACATCAGACAGGGACCTTTTTTTTTTTTAACGAAGTGCACCGCTTGATATGGCATGTGCATTGTGGTTCGTTACAGTGCGGGTCCATTGCCCCCACCAACAGTGCATTGGGTGCCATTTAAAACGAATGGCACCTAATGCAGCATGGTACAAGAGTTACAGTGTGCATGGTAATTCACCATAGTGATGGGGGTTTTAAAGTCTATCTAAAGCTTCTAATTTTTCCCTCTCAGTGTGATAAACAAGCATTTATTAAGGCAATCTGGTATGTTAAACATCTTAAAACAAACATCATTTATCTTTTTTAATGGTACATGCATCTGGGAAGTTGAATATTTTCTGACAGCTTGCTAGACAATTGTAGCGCACCCCCTAAGGAGCCGTAGATGAACTGGGATCCCCCACCTTGCACAGCCAGGCACACCGAACCCTCACAGGCACTTCAGAAACAAATTACAGTCCAAGACTTTGGGGGTTACCGGTATTTACTAAAGGAAAATCCACTTTGCACGGCATGTGCACTTGGGATTAAAGTCGCTGTAGATCCGAGGGGGACATGCAAGGAAAATAAAAAACAGCATTTTAGCTTGCAAATGATTGGATGATAAAATCAGCAGAGCTTCCCCTCATTTCAGATCTACCCCTTAGATTTAGAGAGACTGCACTTCCAAGTGCACTTGCAGTGCAAAGTGGATTTGCTTTTCGTAAATGTAGCGGCCATAACCCTTGGCAGGGCGGCCTTAACTTTTTGGGCTTACCGGTTACCTCCGCTTGGCTTGTTCCTTCCACGTCTAGGGGTTCCCAGGGTTAGTACCCAACAACTTGGACGCTGACACCAATAAAGTCCTTTTGAAAGTTTTTTTTATTTTCAGGGATAACATCCAACAAACACAGTCTTGTATGG
This sequence comes from Lithobates pipiens, assembly GCF_037356315.1. Taxonomy (NCBI): domain Eukaryota; kingdom Metazoa; phylum Chordata; class Amphibia; order Anura; family Ranidae; genus Lithobates; species Lithobates pipiens. The sequence goes on from NW_027507825.1 coordinate 21,429,128, forward strand.
GAACAGAGGGCACAGGTGAAGAACTCAGGCACCTTGAAATGCAACTATCACAAAGTCTCTAATACCACCCAGAGAGTAGCCACTTGCAGCTGGGCACTTTAAGGCTGAACAAATCTCTATCCAGAGATCATGGCAGTCAGCGCTTTGACTCAGAACTTGTGAAATCTCTGACCTTGAACAAGTTGTAACCGAAGTGAACAGGAACCTTTTTCCTCAGTACCTGGAACGTTCTCTGTCTCCTTGGCAGTACTGGGAAATTGTGAATTCGTCAATGTCCTTCCCAACTCAGTAACCAGGCACTTCTCAGGATGCCACTTGCCGGCCCTCCTCCGAAGAGTCCTCCCCCGGTCACTTCCACGAGCTGTGGTGCCCCTCCAAGCCGAGAGCACCCCCGGACACCTCGAATCCTCCTTCAGTTACTGCACTTCGGACCAGCCCGCTCCGAGACTCGGGAACAGACGGATCCCTACCCCAGACCAGGCGGGTCTATTGGGGTTAACCAACCGAAGCATGTTGCAGAGCAACGACCGCTCCCGTGACCGGGTTCCCCTCGTGGGGCTACCCTGGTCCAGATTAAGGAACAGACCACTAAGGCCTTACGAATGACTCCGGAACACATGACTTCAACACCTTAAGTACCCTTCCCCAGACTCCTCAGTGGGGCCCGGCGCACCCACTGATTGGCTCCGGGGAAGTTGATACCCAAAACGTCCAACCAGGCCTGGTTCTGAGCCTGTCATGTGCACCTCACTGTACTCATGACCAGGCAGAACTCTAACATAGCCCGGCCAGACTGATGTCAAAGTTAAACCTACACAATTAACCCTCAGAACCCCACTACTGTTCTGAGGCAAAAACTAAATTTGTACATGAATGACACTTTGTCCAAAGTGTCACTGCTACATAAATAATGCCCTTTGTCTTTTGTGGTTTATTGAGGAATAATAACTTAGATAGGGGTGGGAGATTATGGGATGGCCACTTGACTTCAGCAACAACACTTTAGCAACATCTTCAGGGACATCTTTCTATATACAGTCTACAAACAGTCTACATACAGTCTACATACAGCCTACATACAGTCTATATACAGTCTACATACAGTCTACATACAGCCTCCTTAACACTCCTCTTGCACTTTACATGCTTGCAAACTCCAGCTGGATCTCTGTAAATTAATCCGATTTAGCAATGGCCTTTTGCGGGCAGGAAATCAAAGCCCCTTGTTGTGTAGCAGAACACATTGTCCAGCTTGCATTTCTCCTGTTGCTACTGGCCCCAGCACCACCTCGGCCGGCACTGCCAACCCACCTGGCTGCAACTGCTCCTTTCACTAGCCCTCCAGGCTAACCCTCCTCCACAGTCCTCCAGACTTACTCACAACAGCCCAATGACTCTGCAGGAGTTCTCCCAGGGAAGGGATAACGACTTGCCACAATGCTGTCTTCAGGGAGAACTGGCTGCATATGGCATTTTCCCTTCTTGTAAGTCCCCAGTAGTGTTGCCCTATTCACACTGTCCTCCACTTGCTCCCGTGCCTCCAGGAAGGGCTTCCTCTGTATGTTGTGGCAAGATCCTTCCAGCGCCCAAGCCCCACCCCAACCAACAACCCAGTCTAAGGGGTACCATAGAGGGGCACCGACAGTCTCCATAGCACTATATCCCCATCTTCAACTCGACTGTCCATGCTGGCATGGCTCATACCTATTTATGAGGTAAGCCTTGCCTTCTGCCAGCACTTTACTGGGGATTGACTGAGGCCCTCATAAATATTCCAAACAGCTCCTCCTAACCTCCACCTACTAACTCTAGAAGTTTCTACAACCTTCTAGACCAGGTGGAGGCACCAGAGGAGATGTTAGGATGAGCCACCCAGCCTGGCTTACTGAAGCCTGAAACAGATTAACACAGCTCAGGCTTAGTCCTGAGCCAAACTAAATTTCCCTACACTAACAAACCTACACTACAAGACCTATCTTACATGTGGCACACACTAGAGGGTGCTACACAGTGATGGAGAGAATAAGAGGATCTGGGCATAGCTTTCACATCATTTCCTAAACTTCTGCATATAGAGAGATATGCTGTTTATCTAATAGGCTATAGGTGAAGTTAGGTGTAGTTATCACCTGTGCCAATATCTAAACAGCTACACCAGCATGGGTGACAACGCTGCAGTGACTTCACTACAGAAGAAAACGCATTGTCACCCTATCAAAGGAAGTACTTATGCAATGTTTAAATTTGAAAAAAAAAACTTTCTGCACTATCCCTGTGTTTAACCGCTTAAGCCCCGGACCATTTTGCTGGCCAAAGACCAGAACACTTTTTGCGATTCGGCACTGCGTTGCTTTAACTGACAATTGCGCGGTCAAGCAACGTGGCTCCCAAACAAAATTGACGTCCTTTTTTCCCAACAAATAGAGCTTTCTTTTGGTGATATTTGATCGCCTCTGTGGTTTTTATTTTTTGCGCTATAAACAAAAAAATAGCGACAATTTTGAAAAAGACGCATTATTTTTTACTATTTACTATAATAAATATCCCCAAAAAATATATAAAAAAAATATTTTTTTCTCAATTTAGACCGATATGTATTCTTCTACATATTTTCGGTAAAAAAAAATCGCAATAAGCATTTATTGATTGGTTAGCGCAGATGTTACAGCGTCTACAAAATAGGGGATAGTTTTATGCCATTTTTATTATTCTTTTTTATTTTTTACTAGTAATGGCAGGGATCAGCGATTTTTATTGGGACTGCAACATTATGGCGGACACATCGGACACTTTTGGTGCGATTTTGGGACCACTCATATTTATACAGCGATCAGTGCAATTAAAAATGCATTGTTTACTGTATAAATGTGACTGTCAATGAAGGGGTTAACCACTAAGTGGTGCTGTAGGGGTAAGTGTGTCCTAGGGAGTGATTCTAACTGTGGGGGGGGAGGGGCTACGACATGACACTGATCACCGCTCCGTGTCCTGTCAAATCATCTATATATAATACATTTACGTGAGTCCATCTTTTCTTTTAAATATATAGACATGTCCTTCAATAAGTGATTCAATGTTTGTGAAAAAAAAGGACAGTCCCATACACCAGAAACTCGTCAGTAATTGTCTCTGATCACCACAGTGCCCTTCACCCCACCGATGGGTGTCTTCTCACCTGCTTGAATGGACCTCACTAATTACAGGAGGTCTATGTGTACTTTGAAGTGTTATAAGTGGCACGGCTCCCACTCCAAATCCGCGGCTCCCAGCAGCTCTCAGTGTGGTGTCAATCATATAGGAGGCAAGAGGAAAGAACCATAGTGCAAATCGCTAATGAAAAGTATTTATTACTATATAAAAATCCACTCACATTTCAGAAGTAAAAAATTAGGATTTCACAATACAAACCTCTGCATACACAACCCCACCTAGTCCCAGCGTGATTACATCACCGCCCACCTCACAAAAACAGAGAACACAGAGCTGTTATTTTATAGTTTGACCATAGATCATCTTTAAGGCTGGATTCACACCTATGCAGTTTCATAGTATTTACTTGTGCCAATTGTCTAAAGTTTGCCTGTGTCAGTCTTATCAGCTTCAGCTGATGAGACTGCAGTAATGGCCAGGTTTACACTGCATGTGAGGTCGCATGGTCACATGGTGTGTAGGAGGAAGCTCTGAGTGATTATGAAGTCTCTTGGGATATCAGTGTTGTGCCGTAGGAAGTCCTGATAGCAGATAGACAAGCACATAGAGAGTGTGCCGTAAATCAGGGGAGATCTGGGGACGTCATTCTAAAGAACAAAAGGAAAGGGATTACAACAATACTAAGCAAGTAAGGAGATATCTACAAGCAGCAGTGTTTATTAGGGATTTTTATGCTGATTTAGATGGGATAAAGTTGTGGGGGAGAGTTTACAACCACTTTAAAGGAATTGTAAAGGCAGAAGGTTTTTTATCTTAATGCATTAAGATAAAAAAAAAAAAAAAAAAAAAACCTTCTGTGTGTAGCAGCCCCTTCAGCACCTCCCTGAATGGATACATGGAGTTCTGACTCGGCTTGGGTGCCTCCCTGTAGCAAGCTGCTGGCTGAGGGGCACTCGATAAGAGGGAGGGGCCAGGAGCAGCAAAGAGGGACCCGAGAAGAGGAGGATCTGGGCTGCTCTGTGCAAAACCAACTACATAGAGGAGGCAAGTATAACATGTTTGTTATTTAAAAAAAAAAAAAAAGTGAAGTGAGCCTTTACAATCACTTTAATACTGATCTCCCTATGCTAAATAAAAACGAAATAAATAAATAAATAAACATCTCTAGTAAATCCTATGGAATTCCTATAGCAGGGCAGAGCTGTATATTTTCCCCTGGTGTGACATGCCGCTGAGATATTTGGGTCGTGTCTTCTCGGGAGTGTTATTTGAACAAGATGTATCTGCCAGCTAATATATTTCTCTATTCTGCTGCACAATATACCAGAGGACAATCGAGTGATTAGTGGCACTAATTAGAGCGGAGTGTGAAATATGCCGTACATTGACACACCGGCAATACGTTATGCTGAAGACATCATCTGCAGCACACCTAGCAGAAAATCAATCCATGGGGACCATACTTCATAGGAAAAAAACTTCTTCTGTCATTAAACAAACGTTGCTTGTCGACTGATGTTAGGGCTTTATATCATTTTATTTATCCAAAAAAACTCCTTGAGAGCCACAAATAAAAGCCAAACTCTGCCTTCAACTTTTCTCTTTTAGCTTCGGATAGCCTTGAAAAGAGTAAATACTTCTGTCAATTTTTTATTGATTTCTCTGACCCTGCTGAGGACATTTTTTGAACATTGTGTAATATTTGAACATAACAGACTAAACGTCCTTGATGTAATATCAAATATACTGTAGGACAGGGATATGCAATTAGTGGACCTCCAGCTGTTGCAAAACTACAAGTCCCATCATGCCTCTGCCTCCAGGTGTCATGCTTGTGGCTGTCAGAGTCTTGCTATGCCTCATGGGAATTGTAGTTCGGCAACAGCTGGAGGTCCGCTAATTGCATGTACCTGCTGTAGGAGATCAACTCTTCGGTTTAGAAAGTAGATACAGTGGTGTGAAAAAGTGTTTGCCCCCTTCCTCATTTCCTGTTCCTTTGCATGTTTGTCACACTTAAGTGTTTCGGAACATCAAACCAATTTAAACAATAGTCAAGGACAACACAAGTAAACACAAAATGCAATTTGTAAATGAAGATATTTATTATTAAAGGTGAAAAAAAAATCCAAACCATCATGGCCCTGTGTGAAAAAGTGATTGCCCCCCTTGTTAAAACATACTATAACTGTGGTTGTCCACACCTGAGTTCAATTTCTCTAGCCACACCCAGGCCTGATTATTGCCACACCTGTTCACAATCAAGGCATCACTTAAATAGGAGCTGCTTGACACAGTAAGGTCCACCAGAAGATCCTTAAAAGCTACACATCATGCCGAGACCCAAAGAAATTCAGGAACAATTGAGAAAGAAAGTAATTGAGATCTATCAGTCTGGAAAGGGTTATAAAGCCATTTCCAAAGCTTTGGGAATCCAGCGAACCACAGTGAGAGCCATTATCCACAAATGGCGAAGACATGGAACAGTGGTGAACCTTCCCAGGAGTGGCCGGCCGCCCAAAATTACCCCAAGAGCGCAGCGACGACTCATCCAAGAGGTCACAAAAGACCCCACAACAACGTCCAAGGAACTGCAGGCCTCACTGGCCTCAGTTAAGGTCAGCGTTCATGCCCCCACCATCAGGAAACGACTGTGCAAAAATGGCCTGCATGGCAGAGTTCCAAGGAGAAAACCACTGCTGAGCAAAAAGAACATCAAAGCTCGTCTCAATTTCTCCACAACACATCTTGATGATCCCCAAGACTTTTGGGACAACATTCTGTGGACCGATGAGACAAAAGTGGAACTCTTTGGAAGGTGTGTGTCCAAGTATATCTGGCGTAGAAGGAACACTGCATTTCATAAAAAGAACATTATACCAACAGTAAAATATGGTGGTGGTAGTGTGATGGTCTGGGGCTGTTTTGCTGCTTCAGGACCTGGAAGACTTGCCGTGATAAAAGGAACTATGAATTCTGCTGTCTACCAAGAGATCCTGAAGGAGAATGTTCGACCATCTGTTCGTGTACTCAAGCTGAAACGAACTTGGGTTCTGCAGCAGGACAATGATCCTAAACACACCAGCAAGTCCACCACCGAATGGCTGAAGAAAAACAAAATGAAGACTTTGGAGTGGCCTAGCCAAAGTCCTGACCTGAATCCTATTGAGATGTTGTGGTATGACCTTAAAAAGGCCGTTCATGCTCGAGAAACCTCTAATGTAACTGAATTAGGACAATTCTGCAAAGATGAGTGGGCCAAAATTCCTCAAGGACGCTGTAAAAGCCTCATTGCACGTTATCGCAAACGCTTGGTTGCAGTTGTTGCTGCTAAGGGTGGCCCAACCAGTTATTAGGTTTAGGGGGCAATCACTTTTTCACACAGGGCCATGATGGTTTGGATTTTTTTTCACCTTTAATAATAAACACCTTCATTTACAATTATTACAATCTTACGATTTCGTAAGAAATTTCGTAAGAATTTTGGGTATTTTCGTTATCGTTTTAACAAACGATAACAAACGTGCAGAATCTGAAAACCGAAAGATCCGACATAAACAAATGCTTTATTTTTGTTTTCGTTGTGACAACAGTTCGATATAGATAGGAGATTCGACATGACGCTGACAATAGTGATCTGTGTCCAACTAACCTGTGGTCAAATGTGCCTAACCTTAGCTCTATTAGTCTAAGATTATTCTACACAGAGAGAAAAGATTCGACATAGAGAGAAAAGGTTTGACATAGAGAGAAAAGATTCGACATAGAGAGAAAAGATTCAACATTATAGAAACAATAGCAAAAAAGGTTGAATGTGCCTAACCTAACTGTATTAGTCCAAGATTATTCGACATAGAGAGAAAATATTCAATATAGAGAGAAAAGATTCGACATAGAGAGAAAATATTCAATATAGAGAGAAAAGATTCGACATAGAGAGAAAGGATTCGACATTATAGAAACAATAGCAAAAAAGGTTGAATGTGCCTAACCTAACTGTATTAGTCCAAGATTATTCGACATAGAGAGAAAAGATTCGACACAGAGAAAAGATTCATCATGGAGCGAAAAGATTCATCATCGAGCGAAAAGATTTGACATAGAGAGAAAAGATTCAACATTATAGAAACAATAGCAAAAAAAGGTTGAATGTGCCTAACCTAACTCTATTAGTCCAAGATTATTTGACATTGAGAGAAAAGATTCGACATAGAGAGAAAAGATTTGACATTATAGAGACAATAGCAAAAAAGGTTGAATGTGCCTAACCTAACTCTATTAGTCCAAGATTATTTGACATAGAGAGAAAAGATTCGACATGAAGATTCGACGAAGCAGTCGCAAGAGCGGAAATTTATGGTCAATTGCTCTGCCCTTAGGCTATAGAAGAATTCTAATGTTGGTTGACTAGTAATAATAATAATTAATAAATATAATTATTACTAGTGTCATACAACATTAGAATTCTACTATAGCTTGTAGACGGAACATTCGACCGGAAATGTACGATTGCGGGGTCGTACAGTTTCGCCGCTCTGACGAATCTTCTTAGAACATTCAACAAACACCATCAGCCTTCAATGACAGATTCAACCTTAATTATTTGGGATTTTCGGATGAATGCATTTTTAAACCAAACAAAATGAATAAATATGAATTTCGGGAATAACTAAATAAATTAATTTTTTGGATGAAAACTAAATTCCGAAACTAAATATTTCAGTGTGCACATGTCTATTAGTAAGAAGGTTTTAAGCCCTGATAAAGGGGGTCCTTTAGAACCATAGAAACACGTTTAGAACCCCATAAATGCTTAACTAGATGCTGACCGCCAGCCGTCAAATGATGGCCAGGCGGTGCACCTATTGTGGCGGGAGGCCGTCATATGACGGCCTCCCATTTAAACAGGGAATGCGCGCGATCGTGTGCGCGCACTCCTGTTTCTTCGGTGGCGGCGTGTCACTGAGACACCGCTCGCCACCGAAGGGGGTGAACAGGCATTAGTTATGGCTGTTTACCACATGATCGGCCGTGATGAAGTCACGGCCGATCACAGATGGGCACACCCGGCTGTAGCACGGTGCATGCGCTCGATCGCAAACGCTGCGCGTGCACGTCGGTGGCGGCGTGTTCCCCGGGTTGTTCTCCTCCTCACACACCGTTCGTGTGTGAGGAGGAGATTGCGGTGACATCTCGTTACCGCCTAGTGTACACCAATCACACTGATTGCCCTCCCCCCCCAATAAAGAGGACCTGTCACCACCCCTCATAGTACCTGTCTGAATCACAGTCCATCAGAGTACCTGTATGAATCACAGTCCATCAGAGTACCTGTCACAGCCAATCAGAGTACCCGAGTACCTGTCCCAGTCCATCAGAGTACCCGAGTACCTGTCCCAGTCCATCTGAGTACCCGAGAACCTGTCCCAGCCCATCAGAGTACCCGAGTACCTGTCACAGCACATCAGAGTACCCGAGTACCTGTCACGGCCCATCAGAGTACCCGAGTACCTGTCACGGCCCATCAGAGTACCCGAGTACCTGTCACGGCCCATCAGAGTACCCGAGTACCTGTTACGGCCCATCAGAGTACCCGAGTACCCGTCACGGCCCATCAGAGTACCCGAGTACCTGTCACAGTCCATCTGAGTACCCAAGTACCTGTCACGGCCCATCAGAGTACCCGAGTACCTGTCACGGCCCATCAGAGTACCCGAGTACCTGTTACGGCCCATCAGAGTACCCGAGTACCCGTCACGGCCCATCAGAGTACCCGAGTACCTGTCACAGTCCATCTGAGTACCCAAGTACCTGTCACAGTTCATCTGAGTACCCGAGTACCTGTCACAGTTCATCTGAGTACCCGAGTACCTGTCACAGTTCATCTGAGTACCCGAGTACCTGTCACGGTCCATCAGGGTACCCGAGTACCTGTCACAGTCCAAATGAGTACCTGTCACCGCCCTTCAGAGTACCCAAATACCAGTCACCAAGCCATCAGAGTACCTGTCACCAGGCCATCAGAGTACCACGAGTACCTGTCACCAGGCCATCAGAGTACCCGAGTACCTGTCACCAGGCCATCAGAGTACCCGAGTACCTGTCACCAGGCCATCAGAGTACCCGAGTACCTGTCACCAGGCCATCAGAGTACCAGAGTACCTATCTCCAGCCCATCAGAGTACCCCAGTACCTATTTGCAGCCCATGTCTCCTAGAATATAGGTTGGGGTGTTTTCTTTCCAAAATGGGGTCATTTTGTGGGTAATTTCACTGTCCTGGTGGTCCAGGACCTTCAAAAGTGTGATGGGTAGGAATGAAATGAGATGTGTCATTTATGCTCCTAGAACGCCTGAATGTACTACTTCAATGTTCGGCCTCTCTATGTGGCCAGGCTGTGTAAAAGTCCTACACATGTGGTATCGCCATACTCGGGAGGAGTAGCAGAATGTGTTTTGGGGTGTAATTTTTGCTATATACATGCTATGTGTTAGAAATATCTTATCTTATAAATTGACAATTTTATGTAAATTTTTTTCCACATATTCCAAAAACTTCTGGAAAAAAATTAACCATGCAAAAGACTCATTATGCCTCACAGATTATACATTGGGGTGTTTGCTTTCCAAAATGGGGTAATTTTATGGGCAATTCCATTGTCCTGGTACTCCAGGGCCTTCAAAAGTGTAATAGGTGGTTGAGAAATGAGATGCGGCATTTTTGCTCGTAGAACGTCTGAAGGTACTACATCAATGTTGGTGCTCTGTATGTGGCCAGGCTGTGTAAAAGTCTCACACATGTGGTATCGCCGTACTCAGGAAGAGTAGCAGAATGTATTTTGGGGTGTAATTTGTTGTATGCATATGTTGTGTGTGAGAAATAACCTGATAATATGACAATTTTGTAAAAAAAAATAATAATAAAAAAAAATCTTCATTTTGCAAAGAATTGTGGGAAAAAATGACAACTTAAAAAACTCACCATGCTACTTACTTAATACCTTGGAATGTCTACTTTGTAAAAAGGAGTCATTTGGGGGGTATTTGTACTTTCCTGACTTGTTAGTGTCTCAAGAATTGAGACTCACCTGATGTACTGAAGGCCTGATCAGAGGTGATCAATTTTCAGTGATTGGCACCATAGTTTGTAGACTCTATAACTTTCATAAAGACCAAATAATATATACTAATGTGGGTTATTTTTACCAAAGATATGTAGCAGTATAAATTTTGGCCAAAATGTATGAAGAAAAATGACTAATTAGCAAAAATTTATGACAGAAACAAAGAAAAAGGCATTTTTTTCACAAAATGTACGTTTTATTTTATTTATAGCACAAAAAATAAAAAACTCACTAGTGATTAAATACCACTAAAAGAAAGCTCTATTTGTGTGGAAAAAAGGACGCAAGTTTCATATGGGTACAGTGTTGCATGACTGAGCAATTGTCATTCAAACTGTGAGAGCGCTGAAAGCTGAAAATTGGGTTTGGTCAGGAAGGGGGTGTAACTGCACTGTATTGTGGTGGTTAAAATGTGTTTTATCTGAACAAAGCTTGTAACCAATAAATATTTCCTTGACTTTAAAAATGGGGTGGCACTTTTCTTCCCATGACATCTTTTTGGCCAAGTATCAAGTACCCAGTTATTGATTTAGTATTTTAGAGAGCTGATTATCAGTAAACATATCCATATTTCTAAATAAACGAAAGTGCAACACATACAGCAAAAACAATATAAAATCAATACATGATATGCATCAACGTGCCAGTAGAAGGCAGAACCCCTGAGGACGTGCTTGTGCATGAAACACATTGGGTGGGGCCTATGTGATTGACAGCAGCAGGAGCCAATGGCTGCACTGCTATCAATCTATCCAATCAAGAGCCGGGAACCCGTGGAGAGAGGGACGGTGCCGGCAGAAATTTGGGGCTCAGGGCTGGGGGGCCGGTGACTATAAGGTGTTTTTTCCCCTTAATGAATAGGATGCATTTTTTTTTTAAAGCCAGCAGCTACAAATACTGCAGCTGCTGACTTTTAAAATAGTGACACTTACCTGTCCAGCGCGCCCGCGATGTCGGCACCCGAAGCCGATCTCTCGATCGTCTCTCGGGTGCTGCCGCCGCCATCTTGGGTATGGGAATCAGGAAGTGGAGCCTTTCGGCTTCATTTCCTGGTTCCCTACTGCGCATGCGCGAGTCGCGCTGGGCAATAAGGATGGACCCGCTGCCTCTGGGATCTGTGTGTTTCCCAGCAGGCAGCGGGGGACTTTCGGAAAGGGGCGTAATCTACGCCCCTTTCCGCAGAGAGCTATCCCGGAAGTGGGTGCAGATACCTGTACTGTACAGGTACCTGCACCCCCTCCCCCCTGAAAGGTGCCAATTGTGGCGCCGGGGGGGGGGGGGGGTTCCGATGAGCGGAAGGTCCACTTTAGGGTGGACCTCCGCTTTAAGGGGAAAAAACACAAACCTTTACAACCCCTTTCAGTATGGACAAAAAAACGGAAAAAAAAAGACTGGAAGCTGACTGGTTTTTATGCAGAGCTGCACCAGATTTTGCACTCTCTAGTTTTAGTAAATCAGCCCACATTATCTGAACTAGGGCATTCCTCTACAGACATAATGACGTATGAGAGACACTCAATCCTGGAGTACTGTGAGCCCAGGCCTGGTGCAAAATTTTTGACACCCTAGATGAAATCTCATTTTGCCGCCCCCCTGACTCCACCCCTGTCTCCACCCCCTTTTCCCTGCCCATGTATACCCAACATTTTTAATGAAGCGCCCATCAAATGCAGCCTCACAATCACCCATCAATTCAGCCTCACCAGCGCCCATCAATGAAGCCTCACCAGCACCCATCAAATGCAGCCTCGTACATTTAGCAGAATGACACGGATAGGCAAATGGGCGTACAGGTACATCCCTATAAATTTGCTGCGCATGCCGTTCAGGACCTCCGTGAGTTCGATTGCGGGTCCCGCTGACTCAATCGCTGTGGTGATACCCGCGATCATCTCACGGGGAGGAAGAACGGGGAGATGCTAAAGTAAACAAGCATCTCCCTGTTCTGCCTAGCAACAGTGACACTGATCTCTGCTCCCTGTGATTGAAGCAGAGAACAGCGATGTGTAAAACACAGCCACGCCCCCACAGTTAGCAACACGCCCCTAGGACACACTTAACCCCTACACTGCCACCTAGTGGTTAAAGCGGAGGTCCACCCTAAAATGGACCTCCGCTCATCGGAATCCCCCCCCCCCTCCGGCGCCACAATCGGCACCTTTCAGGGGGGAGGGGGGTGCAGTTACCTGGATAATCCAGGTAACTGCACCCACTTCCGGGCTAGCTCTCTGCGGAAAGGGGCGTACGTTACACCCCTTTCCGCAAGCGCCCTCCCCCTTCAGCAAGTGCCCCGCTGCCTGCTGGGAAACACACAGCTCCCAGAGGCAGCGGGGACCGTCCGGATTGCGCCGCGCGGCTCGCGCATGCGCAGTAGGGAACCGGGAAATGAAGCCGAAAGGCTCCATTTCCTGATTCCCATACCCAAGATGGCGGCGGCAGGACCCGATAGACGAGCGAGCGATCGGCTTCGGGTGCCGACATCGCGGGCGCGCTGGACAGGTAAGTGTCACTATTTAAAAGTCAGCAGCTGCAGTATTTGTAGCTGCTGGCTTTTTAAAAAAAAAAAAAAAACGCGGAGTCCCGGTGGACTCCCGCTTTAACTCCTTCACCACCAGTGTCATTTACACAGGAATCAGTGCGTTTGTATAGCACTGATTGCTGTATAAATGACAATGGTCTCAAAAATGTGTCAAAAATGTCCGATGTGTCCGCCATAATGTTGCAGTCACAATAAAAATCGCGGATCGTCGCCATTACTAGTAAAAAAAAAAAAAAAAGAATGGCCTAAAACTATCCCCTATTTTGTAAACGCTATAACTTTTGCGCAAACCAATCAATAATCGCTTATTGCGATTTTTTTACCAAAAATATGTAGAAGAATACGTATCGGCCTAAACTGAGGAAAAAAAAATGTTATATACATTTTTGGGGATATTTATTATTTTCAAAATTGGCGCTCTTTTTTTTTTTATAGCGCAAAAAATAAAAACCGCAGGGGTGATCAAATACCACCAAAGGAAAGCTCTATTTATGGGAAAAAAAGGACATCAATTTTGTTTGGGAGCCACATCACACGACCGCGCAATTGTCAGTTAAAGCGACGCAGTGCCGAAATGCAAAAAGTGGTCTTGTCTTTGGCCAGCAAAATGGTCCGGGGCTTATGTGGTCAATGGCATCCCAGTCTTAGTCCGTAGGGTTCAATATTGAGTTGGCCCACTCTTTGCAGCTATAACAGCTTCAACTCTTCTGGAAAAGCAAGGTCTATAAAAACATGGATGAGCGTGTTTGGGAGTTTGGAGGAGCTTGACTGGCCTGCACAGAGTCCTGACCTCAACCTGATAGAACAACTTTGGGTTGAATTAGAGCTGAGACTGTAAGCCAACATCAGTGCCTGACATCACAAATGCGCATCTGAAAGAATGGTCAAACATTCCCATAGACCAGTGATTCCCAACCAGGGTTCCTCCACAGGTTGTAGGGGTTCCTTCAGCATTGGGCCATTTCTGCCTCTCAGGTAAGTTCCCACCGACACCATTAATCTGTTCAGTTATCTGTAAGGAGGTAATTCTTCCCAATGACCACAAGTGTAAGGACCATTCTTCCCACTGACCATCACACTAATGTATCATGAGTTGTAGATTTCAAATTTTTATCAGGGGTTCCCCGAGACCGGAGAACAACTTCAAGGGTTCCTCTGTGTTGAAAAGGTTGAGAAAGGCTGGTCTAGACACACTCCTAAACCTTGTGGACGGCCTTCCCAGAAGAGTTGAGGCTGTTATATTGAACCCTACGGACTAAGACTGGGATGCCATTAAAGGTTCATGTGCGTGTAAAGGCCGGTGTCCCAATACTTTTGTATATATATATTACCAGTATCTATCAGTTTTGGGTGGACTGACTCTTTAAAAATGCAAATGATTAGCAGTTTTTCCTTTTTTTTAACCACCTCAATACAGGGCACTTAAACACCTTCCTGCCCAGACCAATTTTGAGCTTTCAGCGCTGTCACACTTTGAATGACAATTGCGCGGTCATGCTACACTGTACCCAAATGAAATTTGTATCATTTTTTTCCCACAAATAGAGCTTTCTTTTGGTGGTATTTGATCACCTCTACGGTTTTTATTTTTTGCTAAACAAATACAAAAAGACCGGAAATTTTTAAAAATAAAATGTTTTTTTTGTTTCAGTTTCAAAACTTTGTAAATAAGTACGTTTTCTCCTTCACTGATGGGCACTGATGGGGCTGCACTGACGGGCACTGATAAGGCGGCACTGATGGGCACCAATGAGGTGGCACCAATGAAGTGGCACTGATGAGATGGCATTGATGGGCACTGATAGGTGGCACTGATGGACAACATGGATTTACACTGATAGGTGGCACAAATTGGCACTGATAGCTGGCACGGATTGGCATGGATAGGTGGCATGGATGGGAATGGATAGGTGGCACAGATGGGCATGGATAGGCGGCACAGATGGGCACTGATAGGCAGCATGGATGGGCACTGATAGATGGCACGGATGGGCACTGATAGGTGGCACAGATGGGCACTGATAGGCGGCATTGTATTGTATTATATTGTACTGATGGATGCCAATCAGTGCCAAACAATAATGCCATTGTACTGATGCATGCCAATCAGTGAAGCCCATTGTGGGCACTGATTGGCATCCATTGTGGGCACTGATTGGCATCCATTGTGGGCATTGACTGGCATCCCTGGTGGTCTAGGGTGGCATACCTGGTGCTGGACATCCCTGGTGGTCTGGTGGCGTTCCTGGTGGTCCAGTGTGGGCATCCTCGGGGGGGCTGCGCTGACAATCGATCAGCACAGACCCCCGCTGTCAGAGGAACAGCCGATCGGTTCTCCTCTACTTGCATCTGACAGGCGCGAGTGAGGAAAAGCCGATCAACGGCTCTTCCTATTTACACTGTGATCAGCCTTGATTGGACATGGCTGATCACGTGGTAAAGAGTCTCCGTTGGAGACTCTTTACCGAGATCGTAGTTACGGGGTGTCACACTGACACCCCGCAAACAACGACCGTCGTGATGCAGCGGCTTAATATCCTGATCGCTTCATATGACGCCCAGTCAGGATATTAAAACCACTTTGCCACCGTCATTTTGCTATATGGCGGGGCGGCAAGTGGTTAAATACAAGCCGTGTGTGCTTTTCACTGTGTGGGCATGGTAACCCAAAACTGAGGGAATTGATATCTTAATTAATAATCCCCGTTCATGGTTAGTGGCGGAGTCTGTGTCTAGTGGGGGGGGGGGGGGTGCGCCCCTCTTTTCAATAAACTGTTGATCCTTGGAACTTAGCACAGCTCACCTCTTCTTTCTTGCTGCCAAAACAGAACTGCTTGTACTCAATGTGCCCTTCATACAAGTGTGCCGAAATGACATATATGTACACATACCCTCGTCTAATAAGCTAACAATTTTATTACATGGAAAGATTTACATTATTGAAAATGTTGGAGTATTCTTAGAAAAAGACATCAAGAGTCTTTGAATACTTTCCTGATGAGAAGTAATTTAAATAGCAATGTATCAAGCTGTTATTCCATTAGATGCTTTTCATGAGCAGAATATCAAGTGCTATGGAAAATATATACATGGGATTAAAGAGGTTTGTATTAGGTTAATGAAGATGAAAATCTTGCCCTGTTTTCATAGTTTTGAAAATAATACTTATAGTGCTATGACATAAGTGACTAAGCCTGGGATAATCAGACTTTAACTCTTCTAAGGGCTCCCGCTGCCTATTACATTGTCAAGTATTCACGTTCCATGGAAGAGACAAAGGACAGGATGACACTGCGGATATTGTTCACCGCGCAATGCCTAATGATACGGCTGGATGATGCTGTTGTTGTTTATTGAACAGGATAGAAAAGTTAAAAAGGTCACCTGGAATTACTTTGATTTTAAGCTCATAGACGATGTATTAAAATATAGATCATTTAGCTATAGTTGGTTCATTCAGGCATAAATGAAATTCAGGCATAAAAAAGGTTTGTAAATGTAACTGAATATCTAAAAGGAAAATCGAAATAAATCCCTCGAAAAAGCATAGATCTGAAAACCTGTATAAAGCCTTAAGGTGAAACTCCATTACCCACTTTTTTTTTAACACTTTGAATAGCATGGGAGCCAGCATAGGGAACATTTATTTATAGTTTGAAATGTTTTTTCAGTCTTCAGGGACTTAAAGCCTAATGCCTCGTACACGCGATGATCGGACATTCCACCAACAAAACCGTGGAATTTTGTCCAAAGGAGCGTTGGCTCTGTGAGACACATTTTATTGATAGAAAGTACTGTCTCTTGTTTTGATAAAAAAAAAAAAAAAAATTGACAAACGCAAGCCCCGTACATACGATCGGACTTTCCGACGAGAAAAGTTGGCTGTCAGGCTGTTGGAGGAAAGTCCGACAACAATTGTCCGATGGAGCGTACACACGGTCGGATTTTCCCCCAACAGCCTGACAGCCAACATTTCTCGTCGGAAAGTCCGATCGTATGTACGGGGCTTGCGTTTATCAATTTTTTTTTTTTTTTTATCAAAACAAGGGACAGTACTTTCTATCAATAAAATGTGTCCCTTGCGCTGATGGTTACTGCTGTAGATGAAAAATACAAAGTCCTTTAAGCCCCTCCCTCCCAACCTCCTGCGGAGCTTCGGTGGTTTATAGAGCCGAGGGACCTGTGACAGGTACTCATCATGAGTGACATCTGTACATGCCCCTTCTGCCCCCTCCGTCATTCACAGAAGCTGTATTGTAGCTTTTATGAATGAAAAGCATTCTATGAAAGGAGGAGGCAGACCTTTCATTCATCTGCCAATCCTCCATTTATAGATAACTTTTCATTGATAGAAGCTATAGAAGAGCCTCTATGAATGGTGGAGAGGAGCTGAAAGGGTGGGAATAGTTGTCACTCCTGATGAGTCTCTCAATTCTATTAACCCCTGCAGCGGCAGAGATGACCTCCTGCGGGGATAAGGAGGAGTTCAGATGACTTCAGATTCTAACAAAATAGGAACCACTGGCACAAATAACTTATTGAATTGACTGTATGTAACGCCCCTTGTTGTAGGGTAGGCCCGGGATTGTTGTAGGGTAGGTACACATCGCTGGGGCTGTTGGATATGTACTCACTTTTGTTGGCAGCAGTTTAGACATTAATGGCTGTGTGTTGAGTTATTGCTCCTGAAGAGCATGCGATATGTGTTTTTCTCCTTTTAACATTCCTGAAACCACAGTTGGGTTTTAGAGTCAATTACATGAAATTATGGTTTCAGTGCCAGTCTAGCTGGATTGCACTGGGTTCTGCTTGGCCACAGGTGTCGCTGTCACTTCTGGCAAGTGTGAGAATGCAGTTGAGCTAGACGCACTGAGTGCCATTCTTCTCTGAACCAGCCCAGTGGGAGTGTCATTCTGCTGTACATTCTGGGAGAGGGTACTTAAGGTACTGACATCACGTGCTTCTGGGTTCAGGTCCAGAAGAGCTTTCTGTCTGTTTGGTCCTGGTCCTCCTGACCAGCCCCCATGGCCCTCATGGCCTGGGGTGTGGATCCATCCAATTTCGAGTCTCGGGGCTGGCTAGCCCGAGGCAAAGTAACTGGAAGGAGGATTCTGAGGTTGTCCTGTGCCGTCTCATCTGGGGAGAGGCCCAGCAACTGGAGAAGCAACCAGAGGAGCACTCTTTGGGAGAAGGCCACACTGAAGGCTGGCTTCTCAGAAAGAACCTGGAGGCTTAGTTGAAAGACGCCAAGTAAATCTGTACTCATACGGAATTGCCAGACCGGCTGCAAGATACTGGTACCGTATGAGGGCTCTCCAAATTTGTCTATATCCTTCAGTTACAAGTGTTCTACAACAAGTCTGTGGCAGAGGCTTTACTTTTCAATTGTTCTATACGCAAGTCTGTGGCAGAGGCTTTGCTCTACTTAAACACTCTATCTGCTGCTAGGCCTGGTGAGAGGAGGTCTATCCGGTAGCGGTGAGAATCCAGTTGTGAGTGGCACTTCTCTGGATTTCTATAGTGAGAGACTTCCTACTTTCAGCAGTTCCAAGAGTACCTCAACTCCCAACCTAACCCTCTATCCGTTATTGAGAGACTGTGTTTTGTCTACCCTTTTTTGTGCATAAAATTCCCAAAAGCGGAAACAGTGTCAATTTCAGCAGTTCTTTGGGCCATCTACCTCGGGAAACCCCTGGACATGCATGAGGTCAAGAAGGTAACGGTAAGCCCAACAAAACCAGCCGCTCCTTCGGGGGTCAGTGCAACATATATATATGTAGCAGCCACAACCTTTGCTGTGCGGCCTTGATTTGTTGGGCTTACCGATTACCTTCTCCTGGCCTGCTCCTCCACTTCTAGGGGTTCCCAGGGTTGATACCCAACAACTTGTACACTGACACAGATAAAGTACTTTCAAAAAGGTTTTATTTTGCAGTAGAACTTTCACAAACACAGTCTCTTAGGGAACAGAGGGCACGGGTGAAGAACTCAGGCACCTTAAACTGCAGACCTAGCAAAGTCTCTATTTCCACCCAGAGAGTAGCCACTCGCATCTGGGTACTTCAAGGCTGAACAGATCTCTAGCCAGAAATCTTGGCAGTCAGCACTTTGCTTCAAAACTTGAACAATCAACTGAGGGTGAACAGGAACCTTTTTCCAACCGTACTTGGGACGTTTCCCGCTTCCTTTATGGTACTGGAAAAGTGTGGATTCGTCAACGTCCTTTCCAACTCAGTAACCAGGCACTTCTCAGGATGCCACTTGCCGGCCCTCCTCCAAAGAGTTCTCCCCCGGTCACTTCCACGAGCTGTGGTGCCCCTCCAAGCCGAGAGCACACCCGAACACTATGAATCCTCCCTCAGTTACTGCGCCTTGGACCAGCCGGTTTCGAGACTCGGGAACAGACGGATCCCTACCCCAGACCAGGCAGGTCTATCAGGGGCCACTGACAGAAACATGTTGCGGGGTGTCGAACACCCCGTGACTGGGACCCCTCATGGGGCTACCCCAGTCCTGGAACCAGAACAGCCCACATGGGTCTCACGAACAACTCCGGAACCCCAAACACGTGACCCTCACCTGTTTAAGTACCCCCTCCCAGACTCCCCAGCGGGCCCAGGCACTCCCGCTGATTGGCTCCGAGAAGGCCGATACCAAAACATCCAACCAGATTTGGTTCTGGCCTGTCATGTGCACATCACTGCTCACATGACCAGGCAGAACTTTCAAACACAGCCTGGCCAGACTGGTGTTAGGCCTACCTACTATAATTAACCCTCAGAACCTCTATTGTCCTGAGGTCAAAAACTAAATTTACAATGTGTGTGACATTTGATCCCAAATGTCATCCGCTACATATATATATATATATATATATATGGAAAGGCCAGTATGGTGGCCTGGAATTATGGGTGGAGCCCGGTGGAGTATATAACCAGCCCGTTCGCCTAGCTCCCTCGTCGGTTCCGGTGCGCGATATCTGATACGTCAGAAATCAAGGGCCGACTATCCTCGAGACCTTTCAGTGAGCCGGGTTCGTGAGTTCCATGCTGTTCCGTCCGCCTTAGTGTCGACAAAGCCTTATCGTTCGTCAGCGTCCGTCTGATTGCCGTCTGAGTCGCTATACTCAATCGAAATTTTCCGTTGTCATACAAACACGTCTGGGCCGGCTGTCGCAGGTAGGCTTCGGCACCCATTTCATTTCATGTGTTACAAAGTCACGTAAACTAGATTCCTGAACTCACGAACCACTCACTTTAGATTGCACGAACGTCTTAACTGTGGCACTCGTATTCGTTACTACATGTCACTACCCCTTCTTCGAAAGAAGCCGTTATCACTTTTCGGTACATGCCGTTCGTGCCACCAGGCACCTCGTTTCGTAGCACGTCGCTGCAAACCGAACGACTCCCCCGATCATTTCTATGTTCGAATCGATCGAACCGTTTCGAAATTACAGCCGTCTGCTTGTCACGTTAAACTGAGCACTCCGGCCAATGGCAATCTAACGTTGTCCAAAATCATGAAACGGTCGGACCGTTTCAAATCCGAATAAGTTAAGCATTTCAATCATTTCATACCGTTTGTACTATGTCTGTCATTTCGGTTCATTTCATTTCAATCATTTCAGTCATTTCTATCATTTCGAGTCATTTCAATCATTTCAATCATTTCAATCATTTCGAGTCATGTCAATCATTTCAGTCTGTTTTGTCGGATCATTTCATTTCTACCATTTCTAAAGACATTTCATCATTTCTGTCACTTACCGCGCTCCGATGCGAATCCTGTCGCATCTCCAATGCACCGATTCGCTTCGAAGTGCCCCAGGGTTCGGCCTCATTTCTGTACATGCTCCAGAGACTGAGTCACTCGCAGGTTCAAGCACGGTCCTTGATTCTAGTCTTTGTCATGGCTTTCATTTCTGTCACTTATTACACGCCAATGCGAATCCTGTCGCATGCTGCTATGCACCGATTCGTCCTGGCGTGCCCAGCTGCTACGCCTCATTTCAGTACATGCTCCAGAGACGGATTCTTTTGTGGTAACCGTCAGTCCAGTCGTTGAATGTTGTCTCTGTCATGGCATATCATTTCTGTCACTTATTACGCGCCAATTCGAATCCTGTCGCATTCTGCTATGCACCGATTCGTCCTGGCGTGCCCAGCTGCTACGCCTCATTTCGGTACATGCTCCAGAGACGGTTTCTCTGTTGCAACCATCAGTCTAGTCGTTGAAACTTGTCTCTGTCATGGCTTATCATTTCTGTCACTTATTACGCGCCAAAGCGAATCCTGTCGCATTCCGTTATGCACCGATTCGTTCTGGTGTGCCCAGCTGCTACGCCTCATTTCAGTACATGCTCCAGAGACGGGTTCTTTATTGTAAACCAATCAGTCCTGTCATTGAATCTTGTCTCTGTCATGGCATCATTTCTGTCACTTATTACACTCCAATTCGAATCCCATCGCATTCCTTATGCATCGATTCGTTCTGGTGCGCCCAGCTGCTACGCCTCATTTCAGTACATGCTCCAGAGACGGATTCTTTGTGGTAACCATCTGTCCAGTCGTTGAAACTTGTCTCTGTCATGGGATATCATTTCAGTCACTTATTACGCTCCGATTCGAATCCTGTTGCATTTGGTTATGTACCGATTCGTTCCGGTGCGCCCAGCTGTTACGCCTCATTTCGGTACATGCTCCAAAGACAGGATTCTTCTGTTGGGTTCATGGGCTCGTCCTTTGATTCATGTCTTTGTCATGGGTTTTCATTTCATTTCACTTATCACGTTCCGGTACGAATAGCCACTTCCGTGTACTAAATTCGTATCGGCGTGCCCCAGGAACGGCCTCATTTCAGTACATGCTCCAGAGTCCGTTTCGTGCTCGGTCGCAAGTTTGTGGCATGGCGATTCAGATCTCTGTCATGGCGGATCCACTCATTTCACGGTCACATACGGCTTCCCGGTTAGTCCAGTTGACTCTTCAATATCGGATTTCTATCGGGGGGCCTTGACCATCAGCCTCATTTCACTATTGAATTGCCTCAAAAGAATTAAAAAAAAAAAAATAATAATAATATTTTTGCATCGGCGACGCAACCAAGTCACGTCTCTGTTGTCGTACGTACGTTATTCTAAAAAAAAAAAAAAAAAAAAAAAAAGCAAATTTCGGTTGTCCATTCATTTCATTTATGTCATTTGTCACATTTTCAAGTCTCACCTCCACTAGTTAGCTAGACATCTCTCCTTAGGTGTTGGATTCTCAAACAAAACTTCACCTTCATCTCCTCAGGTCAGTCGAGTTCTCAGTAGGTCCAACCTGCACCTGGTCGAACGGTGCCTCCGTAGGTAAGAGAGGGTCATCTGGGAGGGGAACGCTTACGAGCGGTAGTATCCTTCTCTTCAAAATGTTTTCTCAGGAGTCTCCTACGAGTCTTGTAATCCATGTCACCCTCATAGGTTCCGTACAGGAGAAAACCCGGACCCAGTGATTAATAGGCTTACCAAGCCTGGATTTTGCCACCATGTCCCAGGCTGGCAGCGAGGACTACACGGCTCCGTTGTCCCCTTCTCTTGTCTCAGAGAGTGGCAGCCAAAGGTCCTTCAGAGCATGGACCATTCCCAGGCTAACAGCCGAGTTAAGGCGCAGGGGTGTACCCTTTCCAGCTACAGCCAGAAAGGCCGAACTATTTGGGCTCCTCTTTCCTCCCCCAGCCGCGGTTGAGGATAGTGCCTCACTCCTTATCTCCATTCATGAGCTGGCAGAAAACAAAGCTTACACTTGGGGGGACGTGTCGGTGGTCCTCAAAGCCAAAGACCCCAGGCTGGACAGGAAGCTTTCTGTCACCGAGTTCACCTTGGCCTTCGGCATGCTGAGGGATGTCATCTGCTCGGCCTCCCCCGGCAGGAGGGAGGAACTGGATCGTTACCTCCACGTGGTAGTTGACCTGGGGTATAAATACGGCGGTTTTTCATTTTATGACTATCACCGCTCCTTCTCAGCTAAGGCGGCCGCCAGGCTCTCCCAATTTCAGATACCTACTGATTGGAGTGTCATGGACACCGAGTTGTTCTGCCGACACTTCGCGAGGCTGCGGTCTCCCCTCTGTGCGATTTGCCAGTCGGCTACTCACACCGCGACTTGGTGTGCCAGCTCAGACCCGTAGACGGTCCATCGACCTCAGGTACTGCCCAGGGCCTACCGGCGCCGGTACGCCTGCCGCAGACGGATAAACTGGGGCGCCCAGTCAAGACCATGGGAGGCGCAGCCATCTGTAACAACTACAACAGCGGGTCGTGCAATTTCAGCCAGTGCAGGCTGCTCCATGTATGCACACGGTGTCATAGAGCTCATCCCAGGCTCATGTGCGAGGTCAAGCAGGCTAAAAGATCTTGACTAAGCCGGGTCAACGTGTTGTGGCTCAGTGTCTACCTCGCCAATCATCCCACCCCCTCACTTGCCACCTACCTAGTTCAGGGCTTTACTCAGGGCTTTCATACAGGACTTGTCTCTCTCCCTCACCTTACACACGAGTGCCAGAACCTGCGGTCAGCAGCCACGGATGTACAGGCCATCGACCAGCTGTTACAGGCAGAGCTAGACCGGGACTTCGTCATAGGCCCTTTCACAAAGCCCCCGTTTAACACCTGGCGAGTCAGCCCTATTGGGCTTGTCAAGGGCAAGTTCTCCAATAAACTTAGGTTGGTCTACGATTTGTCAGCGCCTTATTCTTCCTCTGTCCCCAGTCTTAATTCCCTTATCCCCTCTGAGGAGTTCTCCCTTAAATACGCATCCGTAGATACGGCCATCCAGGCCATTCTCAAGTCAGGCACAGGAACATGGCTCTCCAAGGCCGACATCTCGGACGCCTTCAAGCTCCTTCCTATCCATCCATCTCTCTGGTGCTGGCATGGCATCAAATGGAGGGAGCTCTACTATTTTGCCACTAAGCTAACCTTCGGGTCCAAGAGTAGCCCCTGGCTCTTCGACTCGTTTGCGCAGGCTCTCGCATGGATCTTGCTGCACGTAGCCCAGTGCCAGGGAGTCATACACTATTTGGATGACTTCCTGCTGATCGAGTCACCTGGCTCCCTTCCAGGGGATCTGGATAAACTAAGGGTGGTCTTCAATAACCCTAACGTCCCTATTGCTGAGCACAAGGTGGAGGGCCCTGCGCAGGCAATCACCTTTCTCGGGGTCAGCTTAAACACCAGCACTATGCAGGCCAGCCTTCCCCCGGATAAACTAAGCCGCATCAGGACGGTCATGAGGGACTTCACCCGCACCAGAACTTGCACCAAGAGGCAGCTACAGTCCCTTCTCGGTATGCTTAATTTTGCTATGCGCATCATCCCTCAAGGTCGCGCATTCGTATCGCGCCTGCTAGTCCTACTGTCCCATTCACAAGACCCGGAGCACGTCCTCAGCCTGGACCCCGCAGCTATAGCAGATCTTGCCATGTGGGAGGAATTCCTGACGTCCTGGAATGGCGTGTCCCTGTTCATCCCCTCCGTGTCCTCCTCGTCACCGCAGGTCGTGACCGACGCAGCGGCCTCCACGGGTTTTGCGGCAATTTTTGGCCACCTCTGGCTCGCAGCCCCCTGGCCTCCTCAGATACTGGCAATTCCGGGCTTCACCGAGACGTCCTCCCTATTCGAGTTGTACCCCATCGTAGCCGCTGCCCACACATGGGGCCGCAGTTGGTCGGGTCAAACAGTGACCTTTTCAACGGACAATCTCGCCACTGCGGAAATCATTAACAAAGGCAGGTCTAAGTCTCTGGAGATTATGTCCTTCCTGCGGCGACTGGTCCAGCTCTCGTTATTATTCCAATTTAATGTTCATTGTGCCTTTATCCCCGGTAAATGTAATCGGGCAGCGGACGCCCTCTCCCGCTTTAACTTAGTTTCCTTTTTTGATCAGGTGCCCGGAGCCGGACCAACGTCAGCAGCTATCCCGGACTGGTCTCAACGGACCCTGGATTAACCCCTCACCTAGTAGCCGCAACTCAACTCATCAATCACTCCCTCTCAGACAATACCCGCAAGGCCTACCAAACAGCCTGGAGGGCCTTTAACCGTTTCTTAACATCTCACTCCACAGAGACCTCCCGGGTCAAGCAAGTCCTGGCCTTCATTGCCCATTGCCACTCGGACTTGGCGTTATCCTTTAACACGATCCGGCTATACCTGGCCGGGGTACAACATTTTACGTCCCTCCAGGACCCTGCCGAACCCTCCTTGTTCACTTTTCACGCCATTCGGGCTGTCATGCGCGGCATCCAGAAACGCCAGCCTACGGCCTCCGCCAAACGCCTGCCTATCACAGGAGACGTTTTCAGAAACATGTCTGATATTCTGGCCACTGCACCTTTCGGGCTCCACACTAGTATCATTATACAAGCAGCCATACACCTGGCCTTCTACGGCTTCTTACGGCCAGGCGAGTTCACCTCCAGTAGCCCCTCAGCTCGCATGCTATGCAAGCACCACCTGGTCAGGCACGGAGACCATTTCATCCTACATATAGCAGTATCCAAGACGCAGCAGCTTGGCCCAGGTACGGACATACATTTTTATAAAACCAACAACCGCTGGTGCCCGGTCGCCATTCTCACCCGCCTGTTGACCCTTCTGGCCGATCAACCAGGAACTGGCCCGCTTCTGCCATTCCACGGTAAGCCACTGAACGCAGCCCAGTTCATGGAGCATGTCAGGATACTCCTGGGCATCCTTCACCTCAATCCGGCTCACTACTCCGGACATTCATTTCGTATCGGAGCGGCTTCAACTGCCTCCCGCCAAGGGGTCCCGGTCCACGTTATCAAAAAGTTGGGTAGATGGAAGTCCACCTGTTTTGCCCGTTACATACCCAATCCGCAAGTAGAGATGGCCCAGGCCTTTGTCAAGCTCACCCAGTAACAAACTCGAATCAATAAAAGCATTCCCTACCTGTATGTTTTTGCCCCCTTATTTTGGTATACCCTACGTTAGGCCAGGGCACACTTTCAGGTCCGGTTCAAGTAAGCGAGTTTATGTTAACCTTGTTTGTCATCCTTATCCGTATCGGTCAGAGGGCTCTGGGCCATAAATGGAAAGGCCAGTATGGTGGCCTGGAATTATGGGTGGAGCCCGGTGGAGTATATAACCAGCCCATTCGCCTAGCTCCCTCGTCGGTTCCGGTGCGCGATACCCACCCACCCATCCCCTGTCAGGGCATTTCTCAAGCATTATACTCCTCGGGTGAGTACTCATTTCACTCCATTTCATTTTCATTTCATTTATTACTCATTTCTCTATCTAGGGTATGCCCCCTTATTTTGGTATACCCTACGTTAGGCCAGGGCACACTTTCAGGTCCGGTTCAAGTAAGCGAGTTTATGTTAACCTTGTTTGTCATCCTTATCCGTATCGGTCAGAGGGCTCTGGGCCATAAATATATATATATATATATATATATATGAATGAGAGAGAGAGAGAGAGAGAGAGAGAGAGAATGAGAGAGAGAGAGAGAGAGAATGAGAGAGAGGGAGAGAGAGAGGGAGACAGAGACAGAGTGAGAGAGAGAGAGTGAGAGAGTGAGAGAGTGAGAGTGAGAGAGTGAGAGAATGAGAGTGAGAGTGAGAGAATGAGAGTGAGAGAATGAGAGAGTGAGAGAATGAGAGAGTGAGAGAATGAGAGTGAGAGATTGAGAGAATGAGAGTGAGAGAATGAGAGTGAGAGATTGAGAGAACGAGAGTGAGAGAATGAGAGAGATAGAGAGAGAGAGTGAGGGAATGAGAGTGAGGGAATGAGAGTGAGAGAATGAGAGTGAGAGAATGAGAGTGAGAGAATGAGAATGAGAGTGAGAGAATGAGAGAATGAGAATGAGAGTGAGAGTGAGAGAGAGAGTGAGAGAGTGAGAGAGTGAGAGAGTGAGAGAGTGAGTGGTGTGGGGAGGAGAATAAAAGTAATCAGCGGAGCAGCTGAGGCACGGCTTAATTCGGGCTCCTATGGGAGTCATCAGTGACCTATGCCTGTATATGGGAATATATACTTGACACAGCCAGGGTAGAATGGGGACAAGGTTAATACTGGGCACAGGGGTCTGTCACCTATTAAGGCATGAATCCAATTAGTCCCTTCGGGAATGAGAGTCCACCAGTAAAGTTTAGGCCTGTTGAAAATGCCTATGGTGGGAATGTTTACAATACTTTTACTTGACCCTGCCTATATGCACATATGGTCACTGTACCCTAACTGGATTCTTTAAACAAACCCTGCCACCAGTCTGCATACACCTCTCACCTAGCAACTGTGTCATTAGAATGCACAAGTTCCACTCAGGCAGTGACTGTTCTTCAATCAGCAGTCATAGGTTGCACGCTCCTCTTCTATCATCCCTGAAGAAGATCTTTTTAATTCCTTGAAACGCGTTGGATTTCCACTAAAAGCTGCTGCAGTCACCTCTAGGTTAGCGCCACTTAATATCTGTCAGCAGATGTATTTTCTTTTTTTTTTTCTTGAAGTAACAAAATGATCTAAATAACATAAATATTTTCCTTTAAGATGTGAACGGTAATGCGCTGTATGGAAATGGCGCTCCCCTTCCCACCCTGATATACGACTGCACCTGAAGCCATCATCGCACGATTATTAACAAATAACCGTCACATCACTGCCGTTATTTACGAGTTTGTTTGGCAGCTCTCGTCAATAACCGGCACGCGATTTTAATGACTGCCGCAACTTAGGAGAATGAGGAGTTTTGCATCACTCGCTTGAAAAATATAATGAGATTCCAGGTTGTCGAGGACATAAATCCAGTGATTACAAACGCTATTTCATTTTAGTGTAATAATAATGTCTCCTATGTAATCACATTGGGTTTCACGGAACTCAGCAGTTTATACTTGTTTATTTATGGTAAAGCCGACCACCGGACAGTCTCATTACAGCGCCAATATAAATCAGTGACACGTCCTTGATAGGTGAATTATGATCGCGCCCAGGGGACGCGATTCCCGTAACTCCCACAAGACTATAAAAGATACACAAAATAATTACATCTTTTTGTTGTTTAATTGATAAGAGGGTCCGAGGAAATAGGATGTCACCGTCACAAACTCCTCGGAACACTCCGTTATTGCTGCTGACACAGGGAAATAGTCAGGTTGCCAATTAAACGAACCCCGGCCAGCGGGATTTTAATTATAAAGAATCATTTTGCAGTTTCTTATTATCATACAAATACAAATCAATTGTATTTATTTTTATTTTTTTCTATATGCAGTTCAGGAAAATAAATTTTTAAGAATCTGAATCTCTCTAAAGGTGTCATAACAGTGCAGCCAGGGATAAGTGTGTTTGCTGTTATTCACAATGATATTTTTGCTTGCACGTGATTGGAGGATAGAAGTTAACAGAGCTTTACCTCATTCACTAAGCAGTAAGTGCAACTTCACTTGCAGTGGTGTAACTAGAACCTTCAGGGCCCTGATGCAAGAAACCATGAAGGGCCCCCCTGAACTCCAGCCAGGGCCCTTCCCTCCGAGTCCGGCGGTGGAACTCCAGGGCGTGGTCACAGGTATGACCTTTGTGTGCCCTGTAGTTCCACCACTGGCATCAGTAGTTTTCTTTTATTATAATTTTTTTAATTTTTAGGTGCCCCATTGGGGGACTGTCCCTAGGCAGGATGGGGTCCCTGTCCCCAGAAGAGATGAGGTCCTTTTCTCCAGGACAGATGAAGTTACTGCACCCAGGTGAGAAGGGGCCCCTGTCTCCAGGGGGGGTGGGGATCCATGCGCCCACGTGAGAAGGGGTCCCTGTCCCCAGGGGGAGATGGAGGGGGTATGTAATGGTGTGTGGGGATGGGGTCCTCTCACTCACCATGACCAAGCTGTAGGCCATCTATGTTGGCCTGGGCTCCATCCAGTGTGCTGGATGGGCGATCAGCATATCTCCCAGAAAGACCTTTCATCATCTGTGTATGATGGGGGAGGAGGGGGGCTGGCAGGCAAGCCAGCAATGTCCTTCGGGAAGCCGGTGTCCCATCATATAAGGTCCCCCATCAGATAGTGTCCGCTGTGTACTGCGCATGCGCAGTACACAGCAACACAGATTCTGAAAATAGCCGAGGATGAACGGCGCCTGCATCGTGAGTCCAGGTTCTATCCCCACCATCCAAGTGGACATAGAGTAGGAATAAAAAAGAGCCAAGCGCAGCGAGGCCGAGCCCGAAGCGTGGCGAGCTAAGCTCGCCCGCGGGGGGCGCTCTAATTTTCACAACCCTATGTACGCTTGGATGGTGGGGCTACCACCTCCACTCACGGCGCAGGCGCCGTTCAGCTTCGGAAATTTTCAGAAGCTTCTTCTGCCCCGTACTGTGTATGCGCAGTACGGGGAGGGCGTTATATGATGGCAGGACACTATCTGCCAGAACACCGGCTCTCATAGGGCTGCACTGCATCTGTGTGCTTAAAGTTTGTTTACCCGGGAGAAGAATGCAGTGCAGTGTGGGCCGGACTTGGGGGGGGGGGACTCTGGCTGGGGAGAACAGACATCGGACTGAGCGACAATGCATGGAGCAGGAGATGGGTACTCTGAGAAGCCGGCCGAGGACACAGGTCATGCGGGGAATGCACAACTAAAGAGCAGCCAGTGCGATAGTTGAGCATGGAGCTCTGCTAGTCACCCTCCACCTCCAGCCACCCGTGTGCATGGCGCACTGGTACCCCTAGCTGCCTATGCTGCTGCCGGCCATATGTAGAGGGGCCTGCATGGGCCCCCTGCATCACAGGGCCCAGTTGCGGTCGCTACTGCTGCACCCCCTATAGTTACACCCCTGTTCCCTTGCACAGTGAAGAGTCTATATGACTTTAGTAAGGCAACTCCGAAATGTCAACCTTATGCCGGACTGTAAGGCCCCCAAGGAGCTCAGGTTGTAACTGACATAATGTGGCTGATTTACCAAAGGCTAATAGTCGGTTCCCTTTGCAAGGGAAGTTGCACTTTGCAAGTGAATTGGCCCCAGAGCTTAGTGAATGAGGTGAATCCCTGCTGGCTTCTATCATCCAATATTGTGCAAGAAAAAATGCATTTTGTTTTTTTTTGTTTTTTTGTTTTGCATGTGATTGGGTATTCTTTGCAAAGTCAACCTGCATCACAAGCTCTGGGGCTAATTCCCTTGCAGAGGGCAATTTCCCTTGTAAAGTGATCAAGTCTTCACAAAGTGATTGTAAGGGCTGATTTTTATTTTTTTGATCATAAGTTATCAAACATGTTATACTTACCTGCTCTTTGTAATGGTTACCTCCTCTTCTGTAGTCCCCCTGCCAGCACTGTCCCCTCCCCCTCCTCTCTGAGTGCCCCCATAGCAAGCCGGCTGTTGTGGGGGCACTTGTGCAGACACGCTCCTGTGTCGAGCTGTTTGCGTCCATAGACACACACAATGGGGGGTCATTTCCGAAAGGCAAATCCACTTTCCACTGCAAGTGCACTTGAAAGTGCAGTCACTCTAAATCTGAGGGGTAAATCTGAAATGAGTGGAAGCTCTGCTGATTTTATCATTCAATCATGTGCAAGCTAAAATGCTGTTTTATTATTTAAATTGCATGTCCCCCTCGGATCCACAGCGACTGCACCTCCAAGTGCACTGGCAGTGCAAAGTGGAGTTTCCTTTAGTAAATAACCCCCAGTGTGTCTTGGCCATGCTCCCACTCCATCCTCACAGGATTTCATTGACAGCATTAGAAGACAACGGAGTTGATTTACTAAAGGCAAATCGATTTTGCACTTTGCAAAGAGCAGCAGCCCTCTGCAACAGTTGATCCAGAGCTCAGTGAATGGTAAAGGTTGCCCCCACACGGTAATGGTAAAGCCGGCGGACTAACACACAGACGGCCGGATTGTCCGCCGCATTGCCGAGTCCGGCGGGCAATTTTGAGTCAAAACTTCTTTCTAAGTCCGCCGGACTTTTGGAAAAAAAAAGTTCGCTGGAGCCCACACACGGGCGGATAGTCTGATCGTGTGTACGTGGCATAAGTGTACCTAGAAGAAGTGATGCTGGTTTGAAGCCAAAGGATGATCAGACGAAATATTGATTGGATTCCGATTTTTTTTTTCTGTTTGCTCACTTTGCATTTTGTAAATTGATAAAAACAATTAAAGCATATATTTTTTAAAGCGTTCTTACTTTGCAGCATTTTTTCACACCGGCCTAAAACTTTTGCACAGTACTGCATATACTTATAACCTAGATCATTCTATACTTGTATGTATTTTTTTATGTGTTGTATTGAACTAAATCAGTGTATTATTGTTCAGCAGTATGCTGACATCTAGTGGTCTGATGATTTTGAGTCACTACAACTTGTTTACCTATGTGATTTGGTAATTGCTATCACTCTTTGTCCTCCTGTTTGGTGCTAGTTAGACCAGCCCTGTTTCGTCCATGTTCTGTCAGTTAACATTAGTAATTTGAAGAGACAGGGCCTCTCTTGAGACTCAGCTGATCACAGATCGGAGTAAAGGGTCGATCCCGACCCCTTACCATGTGATTAGCTGTCAGCCAATGACAGCTGATCATGTGACGTAATCGGTAGAAAAAAAAAGCCGATCACCGGTGGCTGTGAGAGGGACATCGGTCCCAATTGTGGACAGCCTCTGCAGAGGCTTCTGTGCCCAACAGCTCCACCTACCAGTGCCCACCATCGCCACCTACCAGTGCCCACAGTACCACCCATCAGTGCCCATAGTGTCACCTATCAGTGCCCACAGTGTCACCTTTAAATGTCACCAATCAGTGCCTCATCACCAGTGCTGCCTATCAATACCACCTACCAGTGTCCATCAGTGCCACCTACCAGTGCCCACCAGTGCCATCTATCAGTG
The DNA here is from genome assembly GCF_037356315.1 of Lithobates pipiens. Classification (NCBI taxonomy): domain Eukaryota; kingdom Metazoa; phylum Chordata; class Amphibia; order Anura; family Ranidae; genus Lithobates; species Lithobates pipiens. Next base: position 21,460,810 of record NW_027507825.1, read on the forward strand.
TACATCAGTGCCACCCATCAGTGCCACCCATCAGTGCCACCCATCAGGGCCCATTGCTGCTATCTTATCAGTGCCCATCAGTGCTGATTTATCAGTGCCACCTTATCTGTGCCCATCAGTGCCCATCAGATCAGCCCATCAGAGCAGCCCATCAGTGCCGTCTTATCAGTGTCACCTTATCTGTGCCCATCAGTGCCCATCAGATCAGCCCATCAGTGCAGCCCATCAGTGCCGTCTTATCAGTGTCACCTTATTTGTGCCCATCAGTGCCCATCAGATCAGCCCATCAGTGCAGCCTCATCAGCGAATATCAATGAAGGAGAAAAATTACCCTTTTGCAAATTTTTGTAACAAACTATGAAACTTTTTTTTTTTCTAATTTCTGTCTTTTTTTGTTTGTTTAGCAAAAAATAAAAACCCAAGTGGTGATTAAATACCACCAAAAGAAAGCTCCATTTGTGTGAATTTTTTTTTATAAAAATGTAATTTGGGTACAGTGTAGCATGACCGCACAATTGTCATTCAAAAGCTGAAAATTGGTCTGGTCAGGAGGGGGGGGGGGGGGGGGGGGGGGGGGGGTTTAAGCGCCCAGTAAGCAAGTGGTTAACTGAAGAAATAATGTCTTTTATTTAACTTCTGCTTCTTAATCAAGAGTTAAAGGGGTTGTAAAGGTTTGTTTTTTATTTTCTAAATAGGCTCCTTTACGCTAGTGCATTGTTGGTTCACTTACCTTTTCCTTCAATTTCCCTTCTAAATGTTTTTGTTTTCTTTGTCTAAATTTCTCACTTCCTGTTCCTCCTCAGTAAGCTGTTCTGGCTGACTAAACATCGCTCGGATGATGGTGTGAAGTTTACTGAGGAGAAACAGGAAGTGAGAAATTCAGACAAAGAAAAAAAAAACGTTTAGAAGGGAAATCGAAGGAAAGGGTAAGTGAACCAACAATGCACTAGCTTAAAGGAACCTATTTAGAAAATAAAAAAATGAAGCTTTACAACCCCTTTAAGCTGCTTGTGGACGGTGCCATGTCAGCAGGTGACCATGCTGTCTGGTCAGGCTAAGTGCATAAAGCTGGATTTGAAGCAGAACAATGTAGCAGCTCAGTGGCTCCTCAGACAGGGAGATATCATGATGATAAGCTGTCCAAAGATGCGAGGCGGAGTCGGGTCTGCAGGTTCTGACCACCAAGCTTGTGTTTATCTTTTCTGATAGCCATGCGCACTTATAGCATACTGCAGTGCAGTGCGGCTGTGTGGATGCACTCAGCGGGACGCTGCTGGTAAATACAGTAAGGGAGACTCGTTCACACCACAATGCAGGATTTTTCAACACACGCATTTCCCTACATTGAGGTGTGTTAGGCAGCTCGTTAATTACAAATTAGCTGTTAGAGATTTTCAGTGCACTAAAAATTTGTATTTCAGTGCCATGCAGCGCACTAGAACATGTGTGCTGCAGAAGAGTGTTTATGTGCATTACAGTATAACTAAAGGCAAAACTTTTTTGTTTTGTTTCAGACAGCAGTGGAAGGTCAATAAAGACATGAAAAAAAGAAGAGGAAAATAATCCACAAGAGAGGTGGGACTTTAAATGCAGCACATGGAAGCAAAACGATAGAAAGGGCGAATGAGAGGAAGTTTTATTAATACATCAATCAATAACTGTACAATGTTGCATCATGATAATAAAGATAGACATAATATACAAAGCAGTAATGCATAATAATATGTATGTAACAATACACATGATAATAAAATCACAAGTACACACATGTGCATTATTATGCACTGATGGTTGGCAGTAATGGGCACTGATCGGTTACGATGATAGGCAGCACTTATAGGTGGCACTGATTGGCACCACTAGTAAGCATCGATAGGGGGCACTTGTGGGCACTGTTACTCTATAAATGAGGCATAATTGCCTCTTCCTTTTCGGGACCAATGTCCCTTTAAGATAAGCCGTGATCGGCTTTTTTTTTTCTCCTCCGCTGTCAGCGTGAGGAGAAAGAAAAAAAAAACATTCACCAAGCTTTTGTTTACATCATGTGATCAGCTGTCATTGGCTGACAGCTGATCACATGGTAAGGGGCCCGGGCCGGCCCCTTATTCGGATCGGTGATCACCCGAGTCTCAGTGACTAGGTGATCACAGCGTGCACAGGGAGCGGGCACAGCGGAGACCGTCATATGACGGCCTCCCGGAAATTCACACCCGTCATTCGGCCATAGCGCGGATGCCAGGAGGTTAAAGTGTGCTGCACACCTCCGGGAGATTGTATTTTGAGAGACAATGGGTTTAAATTGTATACCGAATAAAAAAAATAAATGTTGGTAAAGGAAACACAGATGTTCATTATGGATACCGTCAGATCTGTAAATGAATCAATAAACCGATTCCCTGCAGGGGACAAGGTAGGGGAACAAATTGGCTTAGGGGTTAGCACTTGCTTGCCTTGCAGCACCGAGGTCCTTGGTTCAAATCCAAACCAGCATACTGCCTACATGGAGTTTAAGGTCCTTGGTTCAAATCCAAACCAGCATACTGCCTACATGGAGTTTGTATGTTCTTCCTGTCCTTGCATAGGTTTCCTCACACACTTCTAAGACCAGTTAGTAGTTTAATTGGCTCCTGTCTAAGTTACCCCCAGTATATGTATGCAAGTGGGGTACCTTAGATTGTAAGCGGCTTGAGGGAATATATTGGTGGCCACACATGCTTTGATTTCTCTGTGCGAAATGGTCAAATCTGCAAACTATTTAATAGCCATAACTTCCCTTCTAATCGATTTAGACTCAATTCCGATCAGATTTGATCAAACCGAGTCAACTGGCCAAGACGGAATCTTATTGCTTGCATTGCATGAATCGTCAGCGCTGAGATTCTTTGTTCATGAATGCAATCATCAGTTGATCCGGTCAAATTATGACATTAAATGTTGGAAATAGAGATGCAATCAGCAACTTCCAAACATGAGTTATGTTGTTTTTTATCTTAGCTACTGAGCGGAAGCTACTTCCTTATGTGTACAATATTGATTGAATGGAGTTGTTGACTATAGATCGATTATTTCTATTGTGTGCGGCCCTCAAAAGTTGTTGGTGCTATATAAATACCTGCAATAAATATACTCACCTCTCCAGGGACACGATAGACTGGAGAGGTGAGTATAATTACAAATACTCTCGCAGGGAGCTTTCCTTTTAATTCATTTGGCTACCTCTTAGCTTTCCCCAAACTCGCCCTACTGCTGATGTATCTACATGAGTGTTGCCGGTGACATTAGACTGTAAGCTTTTCTGGTTAGCAGTGGTGCAACGGATCATCAACGATCCGTGATCCAAACAGGTCAACCTGTTCACATCGCCACACCTGCCTTTGGCCTTAGGACAGGCCGTGGCTTTGGCCAAGCTCAGGAGCCACGGCCATCTTGGTACACCCGGCGGCTGTCTATGGATATACAGTGCGGGAAATGTCTGTGGAGATTACAGTGAGTGGGGGAGATGTCTATTACAGTGTGGGAGATGACGTGGATATTACAGTGGGGGAGATGACGTGGATATTACAGTGGGGGAGATGACATGGATATTGCAGTGGGGGAGACGACATGGATATTACAGTGGGGGAGATGACATGGATATTACAGTGGGGCAGATGACGTGGATATTACAGTGGGGGAGATGACGTGGATATTACAGTGGGGGAGATGACGTGGATATTACCGTGGGGGAGATGACGTGGATATTACAGTGGGGGAGATGACGTGGATATTACAGTGGGGCAGATGACGTGGATATTACAGTGGGGCAGATGATGTGGATATTACAGTGGGGAGATGATGTGGATATTACAGTGGGGCAGATGACGTGGATATTACAGTGGGGGAGATGACATGGATATTACAGTGAGGAGATGACGTGGATATTACAGTGGGGGAGATGACGTGGATATTACAGTGAGGAGATAACGTGGACATTACAGTGGGGGAGATGACGTGGACATTACAGTGGGGGAGATGACGTGGATATTACAGTGGGGGAGATGACGTGAATATTACAGTGGGGGAGATGACGTGGATATTACAGTGGGGGAGATGACGTGGATATTACAGTGGGGGAGATGACGTGGATATTACAGTGAGGGAGATGACATGGATATTACAGTGAGGAGATGACGTGGATATTACAGTGAGGAGATGACGTGGATATTACAGTGGGGGAGATGACGTGGATATTACAGTGGGGGAGATGACATGGATATTACAGTGAGGGAGATGACATGGATATTACAGTGAGGGAGATGACATGGATATTACAGTGAGGAGATGACGTGGATATTACAGTGAGGAGATGACGTGGATATTACAGTGGGGGAGATGACATGGATATTACAGTGAGGGAGATGACATGGATATTACAGTGAGGAGATGACGTGGATATTACAGTGAGGAGATGACGTGGATATTACAGTGGGGGAGATGACATGGATATTACAGTGTGGGAGATGACGTGGATATTACAGTGGGGGAGATGACGTGGATATTACAGTGGGGGAGATGACATGGATATTACAGTGAGGAGATGACGTGGATATTACAGTGGGGGAGATGACGTGGATATTACAGTGAGGAGATAACGTGGACATTACAGTGGGGGAGATGACGTGGATATTACAGTGGGGGAGATGATGTGTATATTACAGTGGGGGAGATGACGTGGCTATTACAGTAGGGGAGATAACGTGGACATTACAGTGGGGGAGATTACGTGGATATTACAGCAGTGGGGAGATTGTGGATATTACGATGAGGAGTCTTTTTATTTTTATTTTTTATTTGCTGATCCGAAAAATGATCCCATCCATGACTCGAGGAACGATCCGAACCGTGAGTTTTGATCCCTCGCACCCCTACTGGTTAGGGACAAAAGCAAATGAATGCAGTATGTACTGTATAGCAGTCCTGTGCTGAATACTGAACATACAGTTGTGCTCATAAGTTTACATACCCTGGCAGAATTTATGATTTCTTGCCCGTTTTTCAGAGAATAGGAATGATAACACAAAAACTTTTCTTTCACTCATGGTCAGTGTTTGGCTGAAGCCATTTATTATCAATCAACTGTGTTTTACTTTTTTAAAATCATAATGCCAGCAGAAACTATCCAAATGACCCTGATCAAAAGTTTACATACCCCAGTTCTTAATATCGTGTATTGCCCCCTTTAACACCAATGACAGCTTGAAGTCTATTGTGGTATTTGTGGATGAGGCTCTTTATCTTCTCAGATGGTAAAGCTGCCCCTTCCTCTTGGCAAAAAGCCTCCAGTCCCTGTAAATTCTTGGACTGTCTTGCATGAACTGCACATTTGAGATCTCCCCAGAGTGGCTCAATGATATTGAGGTCAGGAGACTGACATGGCCACTCCAGAACCTTCACTTTATTCTGCTGTAGCCAATGACAGGTCGACTTGGCCTTGTGTTTTGGATCATTGTCATGTTGGAATGTCCAAGTACATCCCATGCACAGCTTCCTGGCTGATGAATGCAAATGTTCCTCCAGTATTTTTTGATAACATACTGCATTCATCTTACCAACAATTTTGACCAATTTTCCTGTGCCTTTGTAGCTCACACATCCCCAAAACATCAGCGATCCTCCTCCGTGTTTCACAGTAGGAATGGTGGACCTTTCATCATAGGCCTTGTTGACTCCTCTCCAAATGTATCGTTTATGGTTATTGCCAAAAAGCTAAATCTTGGTCTCATCACTCTAAATGACTTTGTGGCAGAAGGTTTGAGGGTTGTCTCTGTGCTGTTTGGCGTATTGTAAGCGGGATACTTTGTGACATTTGCGTAGTAATGGCTTTCTTCTGGCGACTCGACCATACAGCCCATCTTTCTTCAAGTGCCTCCATATTGTGCATCTTGAAACAGCCACACCACATGTCCTGTATTTCTCGTGATGTTATTTGTGGGGTTTTTCTTTGCATCCCGAACAATTTTCCTGGCAGTTGTGGCTGAAATTTTAGTTGGTCTACTTGACCATGGTTTGGTTTCAACAAAACCCTTCATTTTCCAATTCTTAATTAGACTTTGAACACTGTTGTTTGGAACTATCAATTCCTTGAATATCTTTTTGTATCCCTTTCCTGTTTTTTAAGGTTCAACTACCTTTTCCCGCAGATCCTTTGGCAATTCTTTTGCTTTCCCCATGACTCAGAATCCAGAAACGTCAGTGCAGCACTGGATGAAAGATGCAAGGGTCTGTCAGGAGTCCAGAAACTCATTGACCTTTTATACACACACACTAATTACAAGCAAACAGATCACAGGTGAGGATGGTTACCTTTAATAGTCATTCAAACCCCTTTGTGTCAAATTGTGTGCATGTTATCAGGCCAAAATCACCGGGGTATGTAAACTTTTAATCAGGGTCATTTGGGTAGTTTCTGTTGCCATTATGATTTAAAAAGAGCAAACACAGTTGATTGATAATAAATGGCTTCAGCCAAATACTAACCATGAGTGAAAGTGCCAGGGTATGTAAACTTATGAGCACAACTGTCATTTAGAGCAGTTGTGGATAAGAGATCTCCTAGTTGCTATGAGCTATGGCACGTGGCTTCTTCTTGCCCTATTTAAGAAAGACCCGGACCGGGGCTGTCCCTGTGTGATGGGGACACGGAGAATAAGCATGTTTTTTTTCAATGCTAGCATTTGATTTAATTTATTTATTCTATAAAAGGCTCAAAGGTCAAAGTGACTTATGGGCAATGATTACACGCCTGCCACCTTTCATCGACTGTACTTTTCAATACTGATAGATGGTAGAATTAAATACTACTTACACTGATCCCTGGGTCACGCGTCTTTACTGCTCATTTTTTATTTCTGCATGTCAGTGTTCTATGAAAAGCAAATAAATCTCGAGGGCTGTCACAAAATGATATTTTATTTTTTATTTTTACATTTTAATAAAATAGGTTTCAGGTCCACCAAAGCGGGGAAACTCGACGACTGGGCTGAAACACATTAATTAATGGTCATCCGTTCCATTAGGAGTAACCTCACATGGGAGTTTTGACAAGCTGCGCTTTCATTCTAATAAAAAAAAATCAGTTTGTATGTCCCCAGCTGGGCTGCAGGAGCTCAGTGTAGACTACAACAGTGATAGCCCACCTTACCCTGACTAAAGATGGCCGCACGCAGAGCAAATGTTGCTCTTTTCCTGGTGAACCCTCTGAAATTTACGCCATGGGTGGGCCTGTTAGCACCATGCAGATGCTCCTGATCCAGCTATCAACTTCTTTACATAGATTTGCAGAGGAAATCCTATTGTGTAACCATTAAAGAGGAAATAAAACCTGATGAGTTTACTTCCTCTTTGATTCCCTGCAAAGGTAAAGCATAATGGACTACTATGCATCACATCGCATCGCATAGTAGCCCATTATGTGTCACTTACCTGACACAGGAGCCAGCGATATCACCACTGTCCCCTGTAGTCCGGAGCATCCATCTTCTCGGTGGGTCTCCGTGGGTCTCGCTGCTCCGCCGCTGTCATTCGACGAAGCCGCGATGACGTCACTCCCGTGCATGCGCACAGGAGCCGCCACTCGTGGCATATTGCCGTTGACAGAGGGGCGCTCAGTGCGCCTGCGCGTTGCTGTCTATGGCGCATGCGACAGCGGTGCCGGTATTTTGGCAAATATCTCCTAAACCATGTAGGTTTAGGAGATATTTCTTGGACCTACAGGTAAGCCTTAATCTAGGCTCACCTGTAGGTCAAAGTGGTTTGTAAGGGTTTACAACCACTTTGAGGATGAGCAGAACACCCCCCTGGGTTCGGTTCGCACCAGAACCTGCGAACAGACCTAAAATTCGTGTGAACTTTAGAACCCTAATAAAGTCTATGGGACGCGAACGTTCAAAATCAAAAGTGCTAATTTTAAAGGCTAATATGCAAGTTATTGTCATAAAAAGTGTTTGGGGACCCGGGTCCTGCCCCAGGGGACATGTATCAATACAAAAAAAAGTTTTAAAAACTGAAGTTTTTTCAGGAGCAGTGATTTTAATGAAACAATAAAAGTGTAATATTCCTTTAAATTTCGTATGGGGGGGGGGGGGTGTCTATAGTATGCCTGTGAAGGGGCGCATGTTTCTGGTGCTTAGAACTGTCCCTGCACAAAGTGTCATTCCTGCAGGAAAAAAAAATAATTTAAAAGCACTCGCAGCTATAATAAATTGTCAGCTCCCCGCAATACAGAGAACAGTCATTGATAAAAAAATAAAAAAAATGCGTGGGGTTCCCCTAAATTCAATTACCAGGCCCTTCAGGTCTGGTATGGATATTAAGGGGAACCCCACGTCAAATTTAAAAAAAATTACGTGGGGTTCCCCCCAAATATCCATACCAGACCCTTCAATTCTGGTATGGATTTTAAGGGGAACTCCACTGCAAATTTAAAAACAAATGGCGTGGAGTTCCCCCCAAAAATTCATACCAGACCCTTTATAGGAGCACTCAACCTGGCAGTCTGCAGCAAAAGAGGGGGGGACGAGAGAGCACCCCCCCCTCCTGAACCATACCAGGCCACAATACCTCAACATTGGGAGGATGCTTTGGGGGTCTGTGACCCCTCAAAGCACCATGTCCTCATGTTGATGGGGACAAGGGCCTCATCCACACAACCCTGGCCGGTGGTTGTAGGGGTCTGCAGGCAGGGGGCTTATCAGAATCTGAAAGCCCCCTTTAACAAGGGGACCCCCAGATCCCGGCCCCCCCTGTTTGAAATGGTAAGGGGGTACAAAAGTACCCCTACCATTTCACAAAGAAAGTGTAAAGAATTGTTAAAAAAGACACAGACACCATTGATAAAAGTCCTTTATTAAAAATAAAGAAAATAAAAAAAAGATTCCAGCGGTGGTAATCCACTCTTGCTATCTAGCAATGGCTGATCTCTTTTCCGGGGTCCAGCGATGGGTGATTTGATCTCTTCTCTGGGGTCCAGCGATGGGTGATCTCTCCCGATGGTCCAGCGCAGCGCATCCATCCTGTCTCCACCCGAGACCCTGTGGGAATCCCGGCAGCCTGACACGTCTTAGCTGAGGAGGATGGGGCCACCCATCACCTGACCCTGCCCCCTCTGACGCAAGGGAAAGCCAGGCTTCCCCAGTGACGTGTGGGTGACCCCGGCCCCGGCCCCCTCTGATGTAATGGAAACCTGCGAAACCTGCAAGCCAGGCCTTCTCATCCATAGTAAGGAGACTGTGAGTCGGACCTTCTCATCCAACATCAGTGCCTGACCTCACAAATGCTCTTCTGGAAGAATGGTCAAACATTCCCATAGACACACTCCTAAACCTTGTTGATGGCCTTCCCAGAAGAGTTGAAGCTCTTATATGTGCAAAGGATGGGCCAACTCAATATTGAACCCTACGGACTAAGACTGGGATGGCATTAAAGTTCATGTGTGTGTAAAGGCAGGTGACCCAATACTTTTGACAATATAGTGTGTGTAATATATATATATATATATATATATATATATATATTTATATTTATTTATTTATTATGTGTGTAGCGGCGGCTCCTGAAAAGCATGCACTATGCGTTTTTCTAAAGTTGCCTAAACTGCAGTTTGGTTTGGGTGTAATTATCTAAATTGGGCCTCAGCATCAGTCTGACTGGACTGTGAGATGTTCAGCCTGGCCACAGGGGGCACTGTCTCTTCTGACAGGCATGGAACTATGGTCTGATCAGGTGCTTAAGTTACTCTCACTTGGAGCCCGCCCAGTGGGAGTGTCCCTCTCGCTGTGCTTTCTGGGAGAGGGTATTTAAGATACGGATGTCACGTGGTTTGGGGTTCCGGTCCAGAATGATGTGCTGACTTCATGGTCCTGGTCCTCCTGACCAGCCCCCAGGAAGGCTATGGCCTGGGGTGCGGATCCATTTGACTTTAATGTCTTGGAGCTGGCTAGCCCAAGGTAAGGAAACTAAAGGAAGGATTCTGAGGTGGTTGGGTGCCGTCTCCGGTTCGGGAGAGACCCAGTGTACTTCAAGCATTCCAGGGGAGGACTTTTCAGAAGAACACCACGTACGGGTTGGTTTTCTTAGCAAGAGCCTGGAAGGGCTGAAGTAACCGAGAGAATCCGGTCTTGTGGATATCCCCAAGCTGGCTGAGAGATCCAGGTATCCTACAAGTGTTCTAAAGCTTAGATTCCCTACATGTTCTGTAACAACGTCGGTGACAAAGACTTTGTTCCTGAGTAATGCCCCTTGTTGGCTGCTAGGCCTTGTGAGAGAGGGACTGTCCAACAGGAGTGATCATCCAGTTGTGAATGGCTATTCTCTGGATGCGGTCAAAGTAAGCAAGTTCTTCAATGTTTAATTCAAGTTCAGTTTTATGTGGCTGAAAGAAGCCTTTCTCCTGTACACTCAGACTTGGAAAACACAGAACCTCACCATTATCTACAGCAATCTTTAAAAATATTTTTTTCCCTTTTTTTTTTGCTCATCCATCACGACTATACGGCAGCAATCATTCTGCTTTGATTTACTAAAGCAGTCGTTTTTTTCACTAATCACAGACAATTTACGTTTGCTTCAAACTTCCAGCTGAGTTTGGCTGATGTTCCTAATTTTTAATTTTTTACTCTACTTCACATGATTGAGTTTTTAAAGGGAAAATGTATTTACTGGGCTATGATTAAAAGAATTCTTTAAAGTGAAGTTTAAAGAATCATCGTATTTTTTTTTTTTTGCAAACTAATGGTGCGTACACACGATCAGACTTTCCGACATCATTTTTGTTGGAAGGTTGTTGGCTCCAACTTGTCTTGCATAAACACGGTCACACAAATGTTGTCCAACAATTACGAACGTGGGAACGCGGTGACGTACAAGACGTACGACGAGCCGATAAAAAGGAAGTTCAATAGCCAATGCGGCTCCTTCTGCTCGATTCCGAGCATACGTGAACTTTTGTGCAACGGATTTGTGTACACACGATCAGAAATTCCGACAATAAAGTTTTGTTGGTGGAAAATCTGAGAACCCGCTAAGAAACATTTATTGGTGGAAAGTCTGACAACAAATGTTCGATGGAGCGTACACACGGTCGGGCTTTCAGCCAACAAGCTCACATCCAACATTTCCTGGAAAATCTGACCCTGTGTGTGCGGCTTTATATTTATCCAGCTTTGCTCGATGTAAGTATCCATATCTGATATCTAGAGGACCGCTAGATCAGGGTTTCTCAACCAGGGATCCATGGAACCCAAGGGTTCCTCCCAGTGGCGGTGCGTCTATAAAGGGCGCAGGAGCGCCGCCCCCCCTCTCCTGTCACTCTCTAATCACCATAGATAGATTCATGCATTGCATGTATCTATCTATGGTTGCTGCTGACACCCCCTATTCAGGTGCCCGGCCCCTTTTCGGTCACCGGGCACCTGAATTACAGCGGTGGGGGTGTTTTTTCACCTGATTAGAGCTGTAAGCTCTAATAGGCATCCAAAACAGTGACAAGCGGGCGCAACGCTGTGCGCTCCTTGTCACTCAGCTCAATGTTAGCAAAGCTGAGGGAATTCACTTTGCTAACATTGACCCGCCTCTCAGCTCTATCAGATGGCCAGGTCTGTTACTGGTCGCCTGATTGGCTGAAACGTCAGGCGCTGTGATTGGATGCCTATCAGGCATCCAATTATAGGAGAGCCCGCCGTGACGTCATAATTCCGCGACCCGCGTGTCACAGCAAACCAAGCCTCGCTTTGGAATAACAACCCCTGCGTCCACCGAGCCGGCTTCTCTTGAACAACTAACCAGTGGTAACGCCAGGAGAGGACAACAGGACACTTGCGGACCGGAATAGAAGTGACGGACTAAATCAGATGACCCCTCTTATTCTACATGCTTGCTTATATTATGGATATTGTGAGTGCAAAATCTCTCTGTTTTAGAATGACTTGTGAATAAACTGCTTTTTAAAAAAATCTACACCCAGAGGCGCCCCCTTCTTCTCTTTTTTGTATCTCTGTAATAATCTAGGAGCCTGGTTTCAGCTCCCTGCGGTAGCAGCCCTGCGTGTTGAATTCCTACTTAAGGAACGAAAGGCATTCTCCTGGGACTTGATAACTGAAATATCTCATATGTACTATTGTTTTATATAATTTTATACAGACAGCCTATTCTTTGAGCATACTATTATGTGATGTTTGCGCCTTAACTTGTTGTGTGCAATCATAGGAGAGGACTGAGGGAGAGGAGGGCGGGAGAAGACACATGGAGAGAGAAGACACATGGAAGACAACGCTCGCCATCACCAGCTGCCCCGCCGAGACAGGGTGCCCAGCAGGGGCGAAGGGGGATCACATTGGCAGCATTGGATGGCACAGTGGCAGCATTGGATGGGACAGTGGCAGCATTGGATGGCACAGTGGGAACATTTGATGGCGCAGCGGCATTACTGGGAGCATTTGATGTCACAGTGACAGAATTGGATGGCACAGTGGAAGAATTTTATGGCACAGTGGCAGCATTGAATGGGACAGTGGCAGCATTGGATGGCACAGTGGGAACATTTGATGGCTCAGTGGCATTACTGGGAGCATTTGATGGCACAGTGACAGCATTGGATGGCACAGTGGGAGCATTTTATGGCCCAGTGGCAGCATTGGGAGCATTTGATGGCCCAATGGCAGCATTGGATGGCACGGTGGCAGTGTTTGATGGCACAGTGGCACCATTTGATGGTTACTGTGGCTGCAACTGAGCGGCACAGTGGCTGCGTTTGATGGCACAGTGGCGGTATTTGATGGGCACAGTGGCTGCGTTTGATGGCACAGTGGTACCGTTTGATGGGCACAGGCACAGTGGCTGCGTTTGATGGCACAGTCGCGGTATTTGATGGCACAGTCATGGTATTTGATGGCACAGTGAGGCTGCAATTGATGTTTTTTTTTTTTTTTTTGAATTTGTTTGCGCCCCCCCCCCCCCCCCCAAAAAAAATTTTGAGCACCAGCCGCCACTGGTTCCTCCAAAGGTTGCTAGGAGTTCCTTGAGCAATGACAAATTTTTCCCTCTCAGATAAGTTTCCATTGACACCAATGATCATTTTAGCTATCTGTAGGGGGAGAAATTCTTCCCCAAGACCATAGATGTAAGGAGCACTCTTCCACTGACCATTACACCAATGGATCATGGGTTGTAGATATAGCTATTTTTAGCAGGTGTTCCCTGAGAATGAGAGGTTTCTTCAAGGGTTCATCTGTGTTGAAAAGGTTGAGAAAGTCTGTTGTAGATGTTGCTCCAGCGACT